>NW_004443955.1:13914214-13993088 GCF_000243295.1 Trichechus manatus latirostris
TTTTCCATGAATTTGTCTATTTTTTTCCTCATTTTTGTCTGCTTTTTGCTTCAACTCTTGGATAATTCTGAATATTAGAGATTTGAATTCCCTATCAGTTAGCTCTAGTGCCTTTTCTTCTACTGGAAGGTCATCTGGTGTTTTATTTTAGACTCCTACTGGAACCATCCTGTCCTGTTTTTGTAAATGTTTTGATATTGTGTGCTGTCCTCGGGGCATTCAGTGGTTAGTTTCCTCGTTTATTGATTGTAGATTTGTTTGTCTTGTCCTGCTTTTTTGTTTTATTTGGTTATGTCTGAGCAGGCGGGCTGTGTGTTCTTTGTTGTTTGCTCATCTGTGGGCATGATACTTTTCACCTCCTTCTCGAATGGGCAGGGTCAGTCACTCAGATATGGTACAGCAGATCAGGTCCAGCTGAAGGAGAGTTGCTGAGATGGGTTGTTTGTGGCACATACCAGGGCTGACAGTGCAGACCGGGAATCAGTGCAGGGCAGGTTCCAGTAGGCCGTGCCTGTGCTGCTTGGGACTGCGATGTTCAGCACATGGTGCAAGGAGGCAGGAAGAAGGAGGTAGACTGTGATGTGTGGAGCTAAGATGGGTATGGGAAAGATGAGAGAGAGGAGAGAGGAGCAGGAGCCAAAAACATACACACAAACAAAAAAGAGTGCTAAAGGAGCTTGCTGTTGGAGTGGAGAGATGAGAGACTGAGAAATGGGGAAAAACAAAAATAAAAAAGGGTAAAAGAAAAAAATGAATAAATCGAGAGACTGGAAATGAAGAAAGATAAAAAGGCAATAACAGAGAGAAGAAAACAAAACAAAGAAACAAGAAAAAAGAAATGCCCCCAGGGATGTCCCTGTGTGTCTGTGCAGAGTAAGGGAGTAGCTTCCAAGCTGTATGGTACTGCCCAGCTAGAAGGGGCTCCCAAGCCGAGAAAAGAAGAAGAAAACAAACAAATGAATCAAGACAGAACAAATCAGAGCAAACAAACAAAAAAGCTCCTGGGGTCCCACGAGCGTGGTGGCATGGGCCAGGAAGCAGTTTCACAGTCAAGTGGCGTTTCGCAGCTTTTCATGAAGAAGCAAAGATGGTGCACAGAGCCAGATATTTGAGAGAAAGGAGGGGGAGGTGGTGACAGGTAAGGAAGAAATCTAAAGAAGTGGAAAAAAGCAACACCAGCAGCCAACAAAAGGCACTCAGGGACCCGGCCAGTGTGGATTGGTGGAATCCAAGCAACACTGGGGTGAAGCTGAAGAGACTGGCTGCAGGAAGCAGAGTAGGCTAAGTGGGGGTGAAGAAGGGTAGGGGGTGGGAAAGCCTATATCACTAGTTACTGCTTGTTCTGTCTCCTTCTGGAAGCTCCATGAAGCTACTTTCTCATATCCCATTCACTGATCTCCAATAGGAGTCCAAGGTGATGGATCTGTGCTGCGGTAGCTGATAGGGGACCTCTGCATGTATCTCTCCTCACTCTCTGTTCTCGGTCAGTTTCTTATCCATTCGGTGCTTGGCTGAGTTCTTTATCTCTTCATGTGATGCTTGGGGTTTCAGGATTGATGTGTGACTCTGTTTGACTTAGTTTTTCTGATCTTTGCTGCTGAGGGACAGCATGGTGCTTCTGACTATAGCATCATGTTGCCCGGAAGTCTGTTTCCATTTTTGCTATTGTGAACAATGCTGCAATGAACATGGGTGTGCATGTGTCTATTCATGTGATGTCTCTTATTTCTCTAGGCTATATTCCTAGGAGTAGGATTGTTGGATCTTATGGTATTTCTATTTCTAGCTTTCTAAGGAAGCACCATATCATTTTCCAAAATGGTTGTTTCATTTTGCATTCCCACCAGCAGTGCATAAGGGTTCTGATCTTTCCGCAGCCTCTCCAACATTTGTTATTTCCAGTGTTTTTGATTCGTGCCAGTAATGCCGGGGTGAGATGGTATCTCATTGTGGTTTTAATTTGCATTTCTGTAGTAGCTAGTGATGGTGAGCATTTCCTCTTGTGTCTCTTGGCCACTTGAATGTCTTCTTTGGTGAAGTGTCTGTTCATTTCCTTTGCCCATTTTTTAATTGGATTACTTGTCTTTTTGTTGTAGAGGTGTTGGATTTTCTTGTAGATTATGGAGATTAGACCTTTGTCTGACTTATAAAGTCCAAAAATTTTTCCCAGTCTGTAGGTTCTCTTTTTACTCTTCTGGTGAAGACTTTTGATGAGCATAAGTTTTTAATTTTTAGAAGATCCCAGTTGTCTAGCTTATCTTCTGGAGTTTGTGTGTTGTTGGTTATGGTTTGTATCCTGTTAATGCTGTGTATTAGGGCCTCTAGTGTTGATCCTAATTTTTTCTTCTATGAACTTCATAGTTTTTGGCTTTATATAGATCTTTGATCCATTTTGAATTAGTTTTTGTATATGTTATGAGGTATGGGTCCTGTTTCATTTTTTTGCAGATGGACATCCAATTTTGCCAGCACCATTTGTTAAAAAAGACTGTCTTTTCTGCATTTGATGGACTTTGGTCCCTTGTCGAAGATGAGGTGACCATAGGTGGATGGATTTACATCTGGGTTCTAAATTGATACATGAGTTTTTGAAAGAGGGCGTCCCTGGGTAGTGCAAACATTTAAGTGCTCAGCTACTAACCGAAAGGTTGGAGGTTCGAATCCACCCAGAGGAACCTCAGAAGAAAGACCTGGCGATCTACTTCTGGAAGATTACAGCCATTGAAAACCCTATGGAGGGCAGTTCTATTCTGACAACACATGGGGTCACCACGAGTCAAAATTGACTCCATGGCAACTGGTTTGTTTGGTTTTTTTTTGTTACCTCTTAGATAAGTGTGTTAAAATTAATATCTTGAATTATGTTAATGTGCTTTCTTTTTTCACTCTTCCTTATTTGTGACTCCCCCCCCCCCCATCTACCCACAGTTTCCATTACCTTCATGAAGAGTATCTGGAATGAAGGAGAAAGGGGAAAGTGGAATCAAGAGGGAATGTTTAGCTTCAGATTTCCAAAACAAGCTCAGAAACAATAGGAGTGAAAGCCAAGTTTTCAATTGCAAGACCCAGGCCCTTGAGAGAGATGAGGTTTCTCTAAATTCAAACAGATTTCTTTTAAATATAAAAAATCTTGGAGGATGAGCATGGAGTTTTTACTACACTCCATAGAGTAGATAAAGATGTGCAAATATGACCCAAGAGGAGTTTCCAATACCACTGGAAAGGGAACAGCCCTTCTTGGCCTCGGATGTGGAGGTAGAGATTGGAGATAGTCACAGTTAACCAGATTAAGGCTAAAACACCATACTTTGAGTGCAGAGAGAGATTATGAAAACTTTAGATGGTCTGAGGAAGGATCAAAAAGCATGTGCTCCACTTTCTGTTTAAAATTCCAGGCAGAAACCACCTTGCAGGGTGACCTACCCCAATATGGGGTGGTTTAGAAGAGAATAAATGGTGCTGTGGTATGTTTAGGCAGAGAGAGACTCTGAGATATCATAGACAGGTTCCCTGGGGCATGGGTAGGGCTTGGGTGGAATCCAGAACTTTCTGTGTAGGTTGGGGTTGGAAGGCAGAGGGTTGGGGGAAGAGGAGGAGGACAGGGGTGGTATTTTAGTTTTAAAAACCTTCTTTATATTGGTCCAGAATATACAAAGAATGCCTATAAATGAACAATAAAAAGATACACAAGTAAATTGTTAAAACAGGCAAAAGACTTCAGGGCGCCTCACAAAGAAAATATGGTCTTAGACGGAGGGCCATGGTCAGCAGCAGCACATGGTCCAGGGCTGGAGCTGAACTCCAGAGACCAGTGGGCACCCCCCACCCCCACAGTCTGGCTTGAAACTGGAGGACAGAGAGTGGACCAGGAGTGTCTGCCGTGCAGCCACGAGAAACATAAGCTCTTTCCTGGACATCCTTAGGAGGAGGGTAGGGCAAGAAGGCTTTTGAGATGATAGAACTCTGAAAGGGACTTTAAGCTTTGACCAACTAAAATAACTAAATTCTGAATTGCCTGAGTAATTATACAAAAGAGATGAAGTTTTCAGATGGAAGAGAATTAATTACCTGGAAGCAGTAAGGCTAGTTGCTTTCATTTGTTCATTTGTTTTGTTACCTGCTTGCAGTGGAAATACAGCCTCATGAGGCAGTTGAGCTTGATGAAGTAGAATTCCCATTTCTGCCACTTAGGTCACAATGGGCACATTTAAAACCCGGTAACCCACCTGTATTAGTTTCCCAGAGTTGCCCAACAAAGTATATATATAGGGTAGCTTAAAAGAACAGAAATGTATTTCCTCACAGTTCTGGAAGCTAGGAGTCCAAATTCAGGGTGTTAGCAGGGCCATGCTCTCTCCGAAGGCTCTGCGGGAGGATCCTTCCTTGTTCTGGTGGTTTCAGGTGCTCGTTAGCTTGTGGCAGCATAACTCAAATTTCTACCCCTGTCTTCCCATGGCCATCTTCCCTCTGCATCCCTGTGTTGCTTCCCCTCTTCTTATAAGGACACCAATCAGATTGAATTAGGGTTCAGCATAATCTAGTATGATCTCACATTAACTAACTATATCTGCAAAGACACCACTTCCAAATAAGGTCACATTCACAGGTACTGGGGGTTAGGCTTGAACATATCTTCTGGGGTGGCACAATTCAACCCATACTACCATCCAAAGGGACATGATAGGAGGTAGAATGGGAGGGTGACAGTCATCCCAGCTTAAAATACCAATATCCAAACCCAATGCTGTTAAATCAATTCGGACTCATGACAACCCCATGTGTTACAGAATAGAACTACTCCACAGGTAGTTCTTGACTGTAATCTTTATGGAAGCAGTTCACCAGGCCTTCCTCCTGCAGTGCTGCTAAGTGTGTTTGAACCACCAACTTCTAAGTTAGCAGCTGATCACAAACCACTTAGGCCACACAGGGACCTCTGCTTAATGGACAGGGTGGTATTTTACTTTTAAAAATCTTCCTTTTATTGGTCCAGAATATATAAAGCATGCCTACAAATCAACAATAAAAACATGAACAACTCAATTTTTAATACAGGCAAAAGACTTCAAAGGCACCTCACAAAGAAGATGTACAAATGGCCAATAAGCACATGGAAAAGTGCTCAACATCACTGGTCATCAGGAAAATGCAAATTAAAACCACATGAGATACCATTTCTCACCCACTAGAATGGCTAAAATAAAATGAACGTTGGCAAGTATGGGGAGCATCTGGAACTCTTAATCATTGTTGATGAATTGCTTGACAATTTATTGTACTGTCAAGCATACATATACTCTGTTGTTGTTGTTACGTGCTGTCAAGTCGGTTTTGACTCATAGCAACCTTATTTACAACAGAACGAAACACTGCCTGGTCCTGTGCCATCCTCGCAATCATTGCTATGTTTGAGCCCATTGATGCAGCCACTGTGTCAATCCATCTTGTTGACGGTCTTCCTCTTTTTCACTGACTTCTACTTCATCAGGCATGATGTCCTTCTCCAGGGACTGGTCCCTCCTGATAAGATGTCCAAAGTACATGAGACAAAATCTCACCACCCTCACTTCTAAGAGCGTTCTGGCTGTACTTCTTCCAAGACAGATTTGCTTGTTCTCCTTGCAGTCCATGGTATATACAATATTCTTTGCCAACACCATAATCAAAAGACATCAGTTTTTCTTTTGTCTTCCTTATTCATTATCCAGCTCTCACATGTTTATGAGGAGATCAAAAATACCATAGCTTGTGTCAGGCACATCTAAGTACTCAAGGTGACATCTTTGCTTTTTAATGCTTTAAAAATAGCTTTTGCAGCAGATTTGCCCAATGCAATACATCATTTGATTTCTTGATGCTGCTTGCATGGGTGTCAATTGTGGATCCAAGTAAAATGAAATCCTTGACAACTTCAATATTTTCTCCGTTTATCATGGTGTTGCTTATTGGTCCAGTTGTGAGGATTTTTGTTTTATTTTAAGGTATGATCCATACTGAAGGCTGTAGTCTTTGATCTTCATCAGTAAGTGCTTCAAGTCCTCTTTACTTTCAGCCAAAAAGGTCATGTCATCTGCATATTGTAAGTTGTTAATGAGTCTTCCTCCAATCCTGATGCCCAGTTCTTCTTCATATACTCCAGCTTCTAAGATTATTGTTCAGCGTACAGCTTGAATAAGTATGGTGAAAGTATACAACCCTGACACACTTTTTCTGATTTTAAACCACTCAGTATCCCCTCGTTCTGTTGGAACGACTGTCTCTTGGTCTGTGTACAGGTTCCACATGAGCACAATTAAGTGTTCTGGAATTTCCATTCTTCGCAATGTTATCCATAAGTTGTTATGATCCACATAGTCAAATTTCTTTTAAAGTCAATAAAACGCAAGTAAATATCTTTCTGGTATTCTCTGCTTTCAGCCAGATCCATCTGACATCAGCAATGACATCCCTTGTTCCACGTCCTTTTCTGAATCTGATTTGAATTTCTGCAGTTCCCTGCCGAAGTACTGCTGCAACTATTTTTGAATTATCTTCAGCATAATTTTACTGGCATGTGATATTAATGATATTGTTCCATAATTTCTGCATTCCGTTGGATCACCTTTCTTTGGAATGGGTACATATATGGATCTCTTCCAGTTGACTGGCCAGGTCTCCCAAATTTCTTGGCATAGAACAGTGAACACTTTCAACTTTGCATCCATTTGTTGACTCATCTCAGTTGGTATTACATCAATTCCTGGAGCCTTAATTTTCACCAATGCCTTCAAAGCAGTTTGCACTTCTTCCTTCAGTATCATTGGTTCTTGATCATATTCTACCTCCTAAATTAGCTGAATGTCAAACAATTCCTTTTGGTACAGTGACTCTGTGTATTCCTTCCATCTTCTTTTGATTATTCCTGTGTCATTCAATTTTTTCTCCTTTTAAAAAAAATAAAAATCCGTTGCCGTTGAGTTGATTCCAACTCACAGCAACCCTGTGAATCCTTCAATGTTGCAACTTGAGGCTTGAATATTTTCTTCAGTTCTTTTCAGTTTGGTCTTCTAACTCCAGGTCTTCGCACATTTCATTATAATACTTTACTTTGTCTTCTCGAGCTGCCCTTTGAAATCTTCTGTTCAGTTCTTTTACTTCATTTCTTCCTTTTGCTTTAGCTACTTTATGCTCTAGAGCAAGTTTTAGAGTCTCTTCTGACATCCTTTTTGGCCTTTTTTCTTTTCTATCTTTGTAATGACCTTTTGCTTTCTTCATGTATGATGTCCTTGATGTCATCCCACAGCTCATCTGGCCTTCAGTCATTAGTGTTCAATGCGTCAAGTCTATTCTTGAGATGGTCTCTAAACTCAGGTGGTGTATACTCAAGGTTGTACTTTAATTTTCTTCAGCTTCAACTTGAGCTTGCATATGAGCAGTTGATGGTCTGTTCTGCAGTTGGCCGTTGGCCTTGTTCTGACTGATGATATTGAGCTTTTCCATCATCTCTTTCCACAGATGTAGTCAATTTTATTCCTGTGCATTCCATTCAGTGAAGTCCACACGTATAGTCGCCATTTATGTTGTTGAAAAAAGTGTTTGCAATGAATAAGTCATTGGTCTTGCAAAATTCTATCATGCAATCTCCAGCATCGTTTCCATCACCAAGGCCATATTTTCCAACTACTGATCCTTCTTTGTTTCCAACTTTCACATTCTAATCATCAGTAATTATCAGTGCATCTTGATTGCATGCTTGATCAATTTCAGACTGCAGAAGTTGGTAAAAATCTTCAGTTCTTTGTCTTTGGCATTAGTGGTTGGTGTGTAAATTTGAATAATAGTCAAATTAACTGGTCTTGCTTCTAGGAGTATGGATATTATCCTATTACTGACAGCATCGTATTTCAGGATAGATCTTGAAATGTTCTTTTTGATGATGAATGCGACGCCATTCCTCTTCAATTTGTCAATCCCAGCATAGCAGACCATTTGATTTTCCAATTCAAAGTGGCCAATATCAGTCCATTTCAGCTCACTAATGCTTAGGATATCAATCTTCAAGTGTTCCATTTCATTTTTGACAACTTCCAATTTTCCTTGATTCATACTTGGCACATTCCACGTTCCAATTATTAATGGATGTTTTCAGCTGTTTCCTCTCACTTTGAGTTGTGCCACATCAGCAAATAAAGGTTCCAAAAGCTTTTCCTCCATCCACATCATTAAGGTCGACTCTACTTTGAAGAAGTAGCTCTTCCTTAGTCGTATTCTGAGTGACTTCCAACCTGAGAGGCTCATCTTCTGGCACTATACCAGACAATGTTCTGCTGCTATTCTTAAGGTCACCATGGGTGACCCTGCTGGTATTTGACATAGCTTCTAGCATCACAGCAACACTCAAGCCATCACAGCATAACAAACTGACAGATGAGTGGTGGATACATATACTGCATGACCCATGAATTCCACTCTTAGGTATTATAACCCAAGAGAAATGGAAGAACATACCTACACAGACACTTGTACAGGAATGGTGATAGTAGTCTTATTCATAAGCATCAAAACTGGAAACAACTGAAATGTCCATCAACAGGAGGACAAGTAAACAGAATACAGTGTATGCATTCAATAGAATATTACTCAGTAATAAAAAGAACGACCTACTGATATACCCACAACATAAACAAATGTCAAAAAACATTATGCTGAGTGAAAGAAGCCAGACCCAAAAGAGTACGTACTGTATGATTTCATTGATAAGAATTTCTAGAACAGGCAAAATTAATCCACGCTTATGTAACTCAAAAAGGAGTAAGGGACACAAGGAAACTTTCTGGAGTGAAGACTATGTTCTATAACTTGTTTTCAGTGGTGTTGTATAGGCATATACAACTGTCAAACCTTATCACACTAAAGACTTAAGAACTGTGCATTTTATTGTATGTAAATTATACCTTAACTTAAAGAAAACAAAAATAACCCTCTTCTCAAAGTTCTGTCCAAAGTTCTTATAGCAGATGAGCCTGGCAAACAGAATTAAAATACCAGTCCCACAAGGCCTCCCACCTTTGGGAGTACACCGTCACTCCCTCCCTTTGTCTGTTCCAAGTGTATGCACACACACACCCAGGGCACCTGGGCAGTGTGCATGCACCCTGTAGCCTTGGGCATGTGCACTCACACACACCCTGTACACCTGGAGACTGTACACACACCCACACCCTGTACACCTGGAGACTGTACACACACTCACACCCTGTACCTCTGGACAGTGTACACACACACCAACCACACCTGGGGCGTGTGCACACACATCGTCCTCACCTGGGAAGTGTGCACATGTATCCTCCACACCTGGGGAGTGTGCACACAAGCATACCCTATACACCCGGGGAGTGTGCACACACATACCCTACATATCTGGGAGTGTGCAAATAATACCCTGCACATCTGGGAGTGTGCACATAATACCCTGCACATCTTGGAGTGTGCACACATGCACACATATACCCTGCACCTCTGGGAGTGTGCACACACATACCCTGCACATCTGGGAGTGCACACATAATACCCTGCACATCTAGGATTGTGCACACACATATACCCTGCACCTCTGGGAGTATGCACACATGCACACATATACCCTGCACCTCTGGGATTGTGCACACACATACCCTGCACCTCTGGGAGTGCACACATGCACACATACCCTGCACCTCTGGGAGTGCACACATGCACACATACACCCTGCACCTCTGGGAGTGCACTCATGCACACACATACCCGGCACCTCTGGGAGTGTGCACACTTACATCTCTTTACAGCCAGGGTGTGGACCCCACTCCGGGTGTGCCTCCTCTTTCCCCTGGAGCATTCAGAAATACCCCTGCCGCTCTGTCCCCCTGCCCACCTTACCCGCACCCTCGTCCTGTCTCCCAAGGTCTCTAACTGCACTAGAGTCACCTCCGGTTCTAAACCTCAGTACACTCTAAATCATAGTCTCTGTGTGTTTTTTCAGTGAAACACGGATGCTTTTGAAACCACTTTCCCCTCTAAAGGCCTCCTCCTTCCTTGTAAACTCTGGGCTCAGCTGTTTCATAAATTATGCAGCAGCCTCTCTCATCTCATCTACAAATGTGGATATTGCTCTATTTGGAAGGATCTGACTGGCTTCTTTGGAGCTGCTTCCTTGTTTCTCAAGTCAGGCCAGCCGCCCTCACCCTCCACAGGATGCAGGTGTTGCCCTGACCCTCTGCCAACGAGGCTTTGTCTTGGGGCTCAGTCACTGCTTTAAAAGCCTGTTAATTCTCCTCCCATTTCTTTTGCCAAAGGACTGTGGCAGCTCAGTTGTCCCTCTGGCCTGGGGGTCTGGGGTGGTTCCCAGAGGAGTGGCCCTTTCCTAAGGATCAGTGCACACAGTGCCACCAGAGGCAGGACAAACTTCCCCGTCACATTAGCAGCCCACCCGCAATGGTTCTGAGCACTGCTGGCTTTTCTGCAGGAACTCTGAGGTGCACAGTCTTTAAATATTTACCAATTCAGCACCAGTCAGACCCCAGGGCTGCTCCCCAAAACAGCTAGCAAAGCTGCAAGTCCGTAAGCCAAGCCCTATCCCTATGGCAGAGTTCCTGGGTGGTGCAAAGAGTTAATGCACTTGTCTGCTAACCAAAAGTTTGGAGGTTTGAGTCCATCCAGAAGCACCTCAGAAGAAAGGCCTGGCAATCTACTTCCAAAAAAATCAGCCGTTGAAAACCCTATGGAACACAGTTCTACCCTGACACACATGGGGTTGCCATGAGTCGGAGTTGACTCAACAGTAGCCGGTAACTCGTCCCCCTGGCAGTCCTGATCCCCATAGCCCAGCTCCGCTGATGGTCTTGGTGAGACTGGACCTGTCCTGCCCTGCTCTGGCACTTTCCACCCCTCCTGCGATGCTCCTCTGGGCACCGCCAGAGACTGTGTAACTTGCCTTGGTCCACCTTTGGAGCACCTCCGCAGGCTTGCCCCCGTGGGTGATGGGAGGCAGTCCTGTGGTCTAGTCCTTCTGCTTAGAATTTCTAGCCTTCATGTTATTCACCCCAAGGTCTCTGCAACCTTAGTAAGGGTGTCCCACCTGGCCAGGTCCCATCGGCTGACAGCAGCTGCGAGACCGCACTCTTGGGAACTCCTCAGACGTGGCTGCAGGAAGCCAGTGGGTGACGCCTGTGGTCTCTACCATGGCCTCAGGCGCCTAGGTGGCCCCACCACTGAGGATGTGGACCTTGGGGCTGTGACCCTTTCGTGCTCACTTGCTCAGTGAGGGATGGGAGGTGCTCCTATAGCATGAACCACAGCCAAGCAGGCGAGGTGGGCTCCGCCCTGTGGCCTGGTCATCATGAGGTGGGGGAGTGAAGGTCTCCAGAGGACCACTGCCACTGGGCTCCATGGCTCCCTGACCCCAGAGTTGACATTACAGCCAGTCGCGTGAGTTTGCATTTGTCACCTGCACTTTCTGGATTGATTGCTTGTCTCTTGTTAGTGTTTCTTACCAGCGTAGCGGCTTCTCAGTGGAAGACAAGAGGTTAATGGGGAGGAGGTGGCGAGGTGTCTCCCTTCTGGAAGACCCGGGCCACCTGCAGGGTGAGGCACCCTATGCTGGCAGTGCTGTCTCCCAGGCCCAGCCATGAGCCCCAACAACTTCCATTGCTCAAGGGAAGCTAAAGATCTGATGCAGCAAACAATGCATGTATTAGGAAAATCCGTCCTGCATTTTGATAGTTCCCATTCACGTTGTTGAATAAAAAGAACAAAAAACATTTTCCAGCATCCCTTGCAATCAGGGGGCAGGCTAGGGGAGGGGTGGATCTGTCTTGTGTTCTCTGCAAGATAGTGGCAAACACAGCCACATCTACAGCCACCTACCACGCATGTGACAAGGGCTGTAGTAACGGAGGGTATCAGCCAGGCCTCTAAGAATGAGCTGGGTGATGGTGGGTGGGGGAGCACTCCAGAAAGTCACACAAGTCGTGTGTGGCATGCAGACATCACAGGGCAGAGAGGCCACTGGGTGGTCCAAGCCTCACGTGGAAGTATGCTGGGTCTGCAACGTGGCTTCTGCAGGAGCCATCCCTGGGCTGACCACCTCCCAGCGAGCCGGCCCCTGCTCTTACCATTCTGTTCGACCCCCTCCCCCAGCCTTGTCTCTGGGCTCAACGTTTGTCCCCTCCCTTCCAAGTGTTGCTTGGAAGGCCTCTGTGGCCTGGCTTGGCCTTGGCACCAGCCCCTGCTGGGTTTGGTTGTCAGGCCTCACCCTCCCAGAGCTGCCAGCTGTGCCCTGCCCCACCATCTGCAGCCCTGGAGCACTGGGTGCAAAGGAGAGTCCTGTAGTCAGGCCACATGTAGGAAAGGGACAAGGTGGGGTGATGGGCGATGAGGCCGGTAAAGCAGGTAGGATTTCACGGAGAAGGGCCTGGAAAGTCATACCAAGGAGCTCATCCTTTTCCCTGGTGATGGTCAGAAGATGCCCAAGGTGGATAGGGACCAGGTCAGACAGGAGTTTCAGACAGTGCCCCTGAGGCCATGGCTGTCATGGGGGACCAAGACTGTGGCAGCGAGATCTCAGGCCCGATTGTTCCAGCACTGCCGTATCCAAAGGCTGGCGTCTCTGCAGCCCCACGCTTTAGCTCTGAGGCTCCTCCAGTCTCCTCCTCCTCCTTTTCCTTCCACTCTTCTGTCCCCTTCTGCTTTCCCTCATGTCTGTCCTGCCGCCTCGTTCCTGCATCAGCTCTGTCCAAAATCCATCTCCTGCCTAGCTTTACACTTCCTACCCCTCCATCCCCTCCTGTGCTCCTTTTCTTCCCGCGATCTCTTTTGATTGGCCAGTGTGGAAGTAGAATAGCTCTTCCTTGCCTGTGGAGAGCACAGTATCATGACTGTTCTCCTCCATGGGCTGTCCCTGTCACGGGTCCTGCCCCATGTCTTAAGTTTGCTAATTCTGGAATTTAGTTTAAAATTTAGCTCCAGTATTAGTAAGGCCATTACTCACAGATAAAAGCTTCATAATCCAGCCTAGCCTTGTCAGAAATGTAGGTGATGCTTTGCGTTCTACCTGTCTTACTACTTACTTCTCACTTGCTTCAGAACTTGGATGGACAAGAAGGGTGTTATTTATTGGACCCTGTTAAAGTCCTCAAAACAGGGGGCCCACTTCTCACTTAGTTATTTGTTACTTGCTATTCCGTAAGTATTTTCACCTTTGGTGTTTTGAAATGCAGAGAGAGGGACTTTCACTCCCAAGAATGATGTAGTAGAAGGCAGCAAGCTATGCCACTGCTACAACAATTAGAGATAAAAAATAAATTAGAATAGTCATATTTTTAAAGACTTTGGATTGCTGTGGATGCAAGGAGGGCCAGATGAGTTAAAATATGAAAGAAGGAAGATCCTTTCCCAGGGCTAAGGAGACCTCCTAGGCTTTCAATAAGAAGTCTAGGAGAGCCTCACCTGAGAGACAAGAATAAGCCAGAGGTAGACTGAGTGTGAAAAGGAAAAGACCTGGTGATCTGCTCCCATAAAGATTACAGTCTAGGAAACCCTATGGGGCAGTTCTACTCCGTCATATAGGGTCACTATGAGTTGGAATCTACTTGATGGCACACAATAACAACAATGACAAGATTAAGCCTGTTAGCATGCTTAGCTGCTAACTGAAGGGTAATCCCAAGGGTCCTTATAGCAGGAGCAGGAGGGTGAGAGCCAGAGAGAAGGAGATGTGATGATGGAAGCAGAGGCTGGAATGATGTGATTGCCGGAAGGGATCCAGGAGACAAGGAATACAGGTGGCCTCTAGACGCTGGAGAAGGCAAGGAAACAGATCATTCCCTAGAGCCTCTAGAAAGAATGTAGCTCTGCCAGTACCTTGATTCTAGCCCAGTGAAACCCATTTTGGATTTCTGACCTACAGAACTGTAAGATAATACATTTGTCTTGTTTTACATCACTAATTTGTGGTAATTTGTTACAGCAGCAATAAGAAACGAATACACTATAGAAGTCAGGAGATTGTGGAATAGCATGTTTAAAGTGCTAAAGTGCTCAGGGAAATAAGGGGTGAAGTGCTATAAACCGACAAATAAATATATTAGCTGCCACTTTTGTTCCCACCCCCCTCACCTCTCCCTTCATTCTCAAAGCTCAGGGGTCCCATTAGCTAACCACAATGAGACCTTCTGAGATCCTCTGTTGCAAACCATGAAACCTCAGCCTGTCTCAGAGACAAATGAAACTCACGTCTCTTGACAAGTCCCAGCACTTCTAACACATGGCTGTCGAAACTAGGAGACAACATTCTAAACTAACGAGTTTTTCTTTTCCACCCTCCTTTGTCAGTGATCTCGGTTTAGCTAGGGGAGGATTAGGATTATTAGAGCTGGATTAAAAAAAGAGAGAGAGAGAATGTTCTTTTCTTGACATGTAGGATAGGCTCTTGAAACCCTTCTCAGAAAAAAAGAGTGAATCTTTTCCGTTGTAAGAGCCAGAGAAACTTGAAAGAAAGAAACAAACAAAAAATAACCACCTAAATCTATGTCTTAAGCTGTGTTCTCTAGAGAAGCAAAACCAGTGAAGCATACACGCACACACACACAGACATTTATCTCAAGGAAATGGCTCATGTGGTTGTAGAGGCTGGCAAGTCCCCAGTCCGTGGGTTAAGCGTCAGGCTGGAGGCTTCTCCTGACTCAGGGAGCTAGAAGGGCTGACAAACTCAAGATCAGCAGGTCTGACAGCAGGCTGCTAGTTCACAGGCTGTGGAGGCCGACGAATCCCAAAATTGTCAGGTAAGATGGCAGGCAGCTGACTCAAGTCCCAAGAACCAGAGGTCAGATGATGATGAGCTGGATGCAGGATCCAGAGCAAGCAAGTGAGCTTTGCCAGAATGTCCACACATATTGGATGCAGGCCATACCCTGAGGAAAATCCCCTTATAACTGATTGGCTGATCACATCAGATCACATCACGGAGGATGACTACATCATTACATAACTGCCAAATTACCTCATTACATAACTGCCAAACTACATCATTACATAACTGCCAAACTACGTCATTACATAACTGCCAAACTACGTCATTACATAACTGCCAAACCACTGAGAATCATGGTCCAGCCAAGTTGACACACAACCTTAACCATTGCCACTCATAGTAACCCCAAGCGTGTCAGAGTAGAACTGTGCTCCACAGGGCTTTCAGAAGCAGATCACCAGGTCTTTCTTCCAAGGCACCTCTGCGTGGACTCAAACCTCCAACCTTTTGGTTAGCAGTCAAACACTTAATCATTTGTACCACCCAGGGGCCTTGAGAGAGAAAAGTCTTCTCAATTCTAGAAGCATCCCTTTCCATATCAAGAATCCAAGCAGGGAGTTTTAAGCTGTAGAATGGGAAGGATGCAGGATAGGACATATGGGCAGTTTCCAGACACTCAGGAACCCAATGTTCCCATTTTCCTGGGCTGGAGGGATAGTCTGGAGAGAGAGGGACAGTAAGACAGCTGAGGCTTAGTGTGCACCCTGCCCTCGGTAGTCCTTCACTGGAGGGGGAAGGAATGGGATCTAGCAGGTTAGAAAACGCAAGAATGAGGGAACGTGTCCTGCTTCCTGCCAGGGAGACAAGGCCGGCATGCCAAGCATAGGGCCCAGCCCCTCTGACAAGCTTTTACTTGAGAATCCCCAGGTCCCACCTGCCGCCTAAAGGGGGGCAAAGACAGCTGGAAAGACAGAGTTAACCTGCAAGTGACTAAATTGCTAACTGCATGACTGTGTTCTCCTGGATGCATGAGGCTGATTGCCCCCCACTACCAAGTAGAAATCGGGCCCTTGAACACATTGAGCTCAATTATAAAAAATAAGGACAGTTACATCCTGCGCTTGGAGTTGTAAGTGTAAAAATTACACCCGCTACAGATACCCTGGCCTAAGAGACTTTCTCCTCTCCCCCGCCTGCTCAGAAGGCTCCCCCAAGGCTCCGCTCCTTGGCTTCCCAAGCTGTTTGGCTCTGAGCTGGACGGAGCCCGCACGCAGGAGCAGGGCTCTGGGTCAAAAGCTGCTTCGGATTTCTCCCCTGGGCTCGGTGCCACACGCACATGTAGCCTGAACTGCCGACAGCCATGCCCGCGCGCAGGCAGCCCGCGCCCCCCAGCCTGTGCAGACCACATGCAGACGCGGGCCTCCCACAGCCCGCTGTCCTGCTGTCCTCTCCACCCCACCTCGCCCTCCTGCTCCAGGAAAAAGATCTGGACACGCACGTCCCTCCTGTCACGAAATCCACACAGGCAGACGAGAGTGGAGGAAGGCGGGTCCCTAGAAGCCCAGGCGGCCTCAGAGCACAGCTCATTCGAGGAGCCAGGACAGAGAGGTCTTCTTCCACCTGGGTGGGGACCCTGACCACTCGGAGCAAGGCTGAGGGGGGGAACTGGGTGTTTCCCAGGGGTCTGAGGGCTTGGAGAATCTGTAGGATTCATGTCTGTTTTTCCACCAGATGTGAGCTCCTTGAAGACAGGGCTGGGCCAGGCTGGGTCATTTTGAGTCCCTCCTCACATCTGTCCTTGATGCCCTGTCCATGTGGCATGTCTCCCCCTCCTCCCCTCTAGTCCTCAGTAACCCCGGAAATTGGGCTCAGGTGGTTCAGGCCTGGAGCGCGCTGAATGCAAAGCACATTCAACAGTCAGAAATTAAGTGAGAAGTGAATTCCATTCTTACCTTTCCTCCAGACCTGAGAAGAGACACCCCTCAGAGTCCCTGGGACACTTCTGCTCTCCCCTCTTTCTCACCCCTCCCTCCCCCAGTCCTTCCTCTCAGGAGTCCTTGTCCCCCTGCCTTCTGTCCACAGCCCTTGATCTTGTAGACTGACTTTACTGTTTCTCTCACTCCCTGTACCCAGCCTTCCTGGGGCACTCAGGGGTCAGAAGGGGCTCGGAAGTCTGCAGAGCAAGCTCTCAAGCGAGAACACAACAGAGTCCTGGTGTGTGTGGGTGTGGGTGTGGGTGTGTGCGCGCCACGGGGGGCGGGAGGGAGGGCAGCTGGTGTCTCTAAATTCACCCTCTCACACCTGCAGAACCTACAGAGCAGGCTGGCAAAGCATGGAGAAATGACAGGCCTAGCGAGTGTTCAGAGAACCCAGTTAGCTGGATTTTGAAGAGGATTGTTCCCTGTTTGTCTGTAAAGAGGAGCCCTGGCGGCACAGTTGTTAAGAATTTCGCTGCTAACCACAAAAGTCAGCAGTTCAAATCCTAATGGAACAGTGGGAAACCTAATGGAACAGTGCTACTCTGTCCTTAGGGTCGCTATGAGTCAGAATAGACTCGATGGTAATAGGTTTGATTTGTCTGTAAAAAAGACAGGAGACAATGTAAGCAGTTCAACTGTGGCCTGGGCTCAGTCTCCCTAGCCAGGGAGATTGACTTCTTTGCAAACACCCTGTTCTTTCCATGACTTCGTCCACCTAGCCGCCTACTCAGCGTACCACCGCTTGGCGCTGGGTGCCTCGCCCAGGCGTCCACTCCTGGAGCATCCCCACCAACATTCCCAGCTGTGGCCTCAGGAGTCAACTCTGACACTCTGGGACCCCAGCAAAGCTCTTCCTGGGAGCTGCCCGGAGCTCTCTTAGAGGATGGTCCAGGATGGGCTCCCTTTGTGTGTCTTGGTCCAAAGACTGTGTGTTCAGTGTCAAGAGCATCAGCCTTTGTTCCTGCAAAGGTGGAGGAGCAGCCAGGTACGCTGAGGAGGGGAAGAAGTGGAGCTGTCGCCTTTCAGGCTTGGGGCGTTGGTGCTGAGCCTTTGGTTTTATTTGCTTAACTTCATCCTATTAAAATATGTCATTGGAGAAGCCCCAACCTCTTACTATCACTTTGAGTGTGCATTTTCAGCAACACTTCTACTCTGATTAGCTTCATCTTTTTACTCCCCCGAGTAAACCTAGGAGCACTGGCCAGGCTCACCTTTGAAACAAGAACAAACGTTTTATTTCCATTTTTCAATCTCCGATATCTTGCCTCACACTGTGTCTGTGCTGAGTGCTATAGATCCTCACAGAAATGTTCACAAGGCCTGGGGTGGGCAGCAGAGACCCTTGCCCAGCAAGGACCCCCAAGGGAACTCCCACATCTGGGGCCTCGGGCCTTTCTCTGCTGTCTCAGTTTCCTCACCTGTGCGGCAGGAATTGGGATGCTATATGCTAGACAGGGTCTTGAATGTTTATTGAAATTTCAAAAGGTTAAAAATGATAGTTGAGTTTATGTTAGTGCTTCCTGTGTGTGTCAGGCAGGCAGTGTTCTGATTAACTTAATCTTCTCAACTGACCCATGAGGTAAGTACTATGATTACCCCACATTTTACAGATGGGAAAACTAAGGCCTCAGAAAGTTAAGGGACTTGTCCAAAATCACATGAAGCATAAGTGGCAGAGACAAGACTTGAACTCAGGCCATCTTGAGAGTCTATTTTTTTTACCCATTGTCCATTGGCTTCAACTGAGAAGTGGGGGGCAATCCAAAATGCCTCCAGGTCCCAGCCCTTCACAGCGGCAGCTGCTCCTCAACTACAGACAATTGTTACAGTGTGGGAAATTGGGTTCAGTGCTGCCAGATGTTCCAGTGTTTCAAATGAAGCCAGAATTCTGGGTACTCATATGAAATTTCCTCTTTTAAAAATGTCATCAACTAACTCAAACCCTTCCAAAATTTTATGTGAGCAAAAACAACCCATATCTCCAAGCCACATCCGCTCATGGGCTGCTTGCCTGTGGCCTCTGCCTCAGGCCAAGGAAGACTGGATTAACGGTCTAAATCAACTCCATTCCATTGACAGAGGCTACCTGGAGTGTAATATTGAGAAGGATTATGAGTCTGGCCTCAAAGAGAAAGAGCACTACAATCCATTAGTAATGCCTGCGACGGGCATAGCCTAGGAGAATGACAATATCAATGCCAGGGGTTTGCCCTGATTGTGTTAGACACTGTACTGAATGAACACTGAATGAACTAGTGTTCCGTCCCCATTCCTCTAGAAACTGATCTTTTAAATTTCCCCAGAGAAACTTCATATTTAGCAAGCGTCTGGTGGTCAGCACCTTCCAGGAGGAAGTACTTACATTATTAACCCTCGCACCAACCTTGTTGGAGAGGTTCGTTTGGCGGGTGGCCTCTCACTCTTGTCAGCTGACTCTGCTTCAGCTCTGCTTAAACCAGGAACTAGAAGTCCTGCACCCTTCACTACTGCCACAAGAAATCCAACCAATCCAGATACTTAGCCATCTCAGTGAGAGCTTCAGTGGTATTTGGTGAAGGGACACTGAACAATGCGCATTATTTCACTTGAGAAGAAATCCCCAGAAGACAAGGTTCTTCTCCAAAGTGTCTTCTTCCTCGCCACATTTTGGGGTTCTTCTACTTCTGACACCTCCCTACCATCTTCTTTCAGGGTCTGACTGCACTGGCTCCTCCCCTCTGGAGGGTTTCCTTATGGTAGTTTCCAATCCATTGCCTCATTCTGAAGAGTCCCTGGGTGGTGCAAACGGTTAACGTGCTTGGCTGGGAACTGAAAGGCTGGAGGTTCAAGTCCACCCAGAGGCACCTCAGAAGAAAGGTCTAGTGATCTACTTCCAAAAACTCAGCCACTGAAAACCCTGTGGAGCACAGTTCTACTCTGACATACATGGGATCGCTGTGAGTCAGAGTCAAATCAAGGACAACTGGTTTATCCCTTTCTGAAGTAGCCGTCTTCTGCGACTTGAGAACACCCTTTAGACTCCCTCTCCATCCTAATTTGCTTACAAACTTATTTTTCCCAACAAAGTCAGTCCCCCCATATAAGAAGTTCTCATACCAGCTACTAGCAGAAAATGGTGCTCTGAGTGTGTCACAATCTCCCTGAAGTCAGACAGAGGTAACCCTTGAGCTACCTCAGATGCACAACACAGAAGTGGGACTGTTAGGATACTCAGGTGGCCTCACCCACCGACTGGTCTTTTTCTTCATTACATTCACATTTTCTTGAAGTTCATTTTGCCTGGTTGACCACTTAATCTGCTCTCTTTTTTCCCTCTCTGTGAACCCAGTTGTCTCAGTCAAATGACGAGGTAGCTTAGAGCAGATCCTGTTCTCTTCCTTCATTCACTCAATCGACAAATATTACTTGAACACCTACCTGCTATGGGCCAGACGCTGTTCGAGGCCCCAGGGATACAGCACTGACCAGAGAAGAGTTCCTTTCGCTTTCTTTGAATCATGTACTAGTGGGTGCCTGTAAACACTCTGGTCTGGAGGATTCTTGAGGCTTCCTCGTGCACACGCACACCCTTAGAGCTTGCCCCAGCTTGCATCGGCTGTGTGCGTTTGGCTTTGATTTCTCCTTGTGGAGGCTTCTGTTTCTAGTGCATTGTCATGTGTTGATGGCCTGGAGAAAGACCACCCTCACTAGCAGGGGCGGATTATCCAATAGGCAAGGTCAGCACGGTGCTTACCTTGCTTACCAGATCATCTGTAGCGAACAATTTCACATTTCTTCACTACATCTGAGAGTCTGCTTCTGAGTATGGCTGGCATCTGTCTTTCTCCCACAGCACCTTCTTACAGAATCAAATCCTCTTTTCAAATTTATGATCCCTGACAGGGGTGGATGACCCAGTAAGCAAGGTAAACACAAGCTTACTTATGTTTACTCACTAATCTGTAGTGAACAATTTTCACTACAGATGATCTGATAAGCAAGATAAGCACTGTTCTTACCTTGCCTATTGGATAATCTGCCCCTGCTCGCCAGGCCTAGCACTGCCACCTTCTCCTGGGCAAGGCACTGTGATGTGCTAAGGCTCTTTCCCTGTCTGTAGAGGATGGGTCATGTCTACAAAACAGGGCTGTTGTGAGTTGTAAGGGGGAGTAAAAACACATAAACTCCACGCAAATGTTCCCCATTATTGCAGCTCAATCATGTCAAAGGAAAAAGATCAGGTTCCTCCTCCCACCCCTCAACATTTCCTTACTGCCCTGATTCAGCAGAACACAAATACTAAGTCTTTGGAGTTTCAACATAGACTTCTTGAACTCACAGAAGAGAAAATTAATCTTGTGAACGAAGCCTTTTTGCTATGCAAGAGTGAGACTTTTGGAAAGAGAAAAGGTATACTGAGTTTCAAAGAGCTAAACTCTAAAGAAATTAGAGCATTAAGTTTATTGCCCAAACAGTAAAACGGGGAGAGAATCCCAAAAAACCAAACCAGTTGCCGTGGAGTCGATTGCAACTCATAATGACCCTACAGGACACAGTAGAACTGTCCCATAGGGTTTCCAAGGAATGCCTGGTGGATTTGAACTGCCAACTTCTTGGTTAGCAGGCAAAGAGGCCAAATTAACTCCTTGCTACATACCAGATCCAGGTTGTAAGGCTGGGGGAGAAGGAACTGTGGAAGTGGAATGCCTGCAATACCTCATGTCCTACCAGGATGGTTCATGGGGTAGTGGTGGCTTAGCAGTAGAATTCTCACCTTCCATGTGGGGGACCTGGGTGTGATTCGCAGCCAATGCACCTCATGTGCAACCACCACCCATCTGTCAGTGGAAGCTTTCATGTTGCTGTGATGCTGAACAAGTTTCAGCTTCCAGACTAAGATGAACTAGGAAGAAAGCCCTGGTGATCTGTTACTGAAAATCAGTCAATGAAACCCTCTGGATCACAATGGTCTGATCCACAACCCATCATGGGGATGGTGCAGGACCGGGCAGGGTTTTGTTCCATTGTGCACGGAGTTGCCAAGAGTCAGGGGCCAGCTTGGCGGAAGCTAACGTCAATAAAAACCAAGATGGTTCAGGTTGAGGGGAAAGCAAAGAAAGTTCTAGAAGAGTATGAGGAAATCTGAGGACAGGGAAACCTTTGCACCAGCCTCCTGGTAGGAGAGCAGTTGATTAGAAACGAGTGTGGGGACACCAGAGGCAGAGAGCCTGGGTCAGGTCTCCTGCAGTCCTACAGAGATGTGTAGAACTGCCAAATCCTCTTATGACCCTTACATGGATATGGCAGGAAATAGAGAGTGAAAGTTGGTGGTCCAAGGGGTATTGGGATCACGACAAGAAGACACAGTCATAAGTGGTAGAGGGGGCCAGCAAGTCAGAGGCCAAATGAAGACAGTTTAATCCCATAGACAATGGCATAAGTAAATGCTGGTTGCTTCAGCAGATATCAGTGGGAATGAGTGATGGTAGTCAAAGTCAGGCATGAACATTGTGCATCTCGGTGGGGGCCAGCTCAAGCTGGCTCTTATTGTAGTCAGGATAGGTGAGGTTATGGTGTAGTAATAATCAAACCCCAAAACTTAGTAGCTTGATACCTGAAAGTTTGTTTCTCCTTCCCTGTGGTCTGATCCACTGAAGGTCTGGTGGCCCTCCTAATAGTTTTCTTCCAAGTGATGACTCAAGGATCCAATTGACTCCATTTTACTTGTGACTTCTAGGGTAGACTCCGCAGGTAAAGAGAGGGCTGGAAGGTCACTCCGAGGGCTTTTTATAGACTTAGCCAGGAAATGACATACTTTATTTTCCCATATAGCACCTTGGCCTGGCAATCAAAGGACCCCAACCTAACTGCAAGGGAGGCTGGGAAATGCAGTTTTTCTGTGTGCACAGAGACAGGAAAGTGAAATGGGACTTGGGAAAACCTAGTATTGTCTCTACCACTATAGTGAACCAGGCATTTCCGTGACACCTTGATCTTGATCTTGAAATCCCCCGTGGAACTGAGATGTCATCTCAGGAAGAAAACCCTAAATTGTAATGAGCTTTAAACTAGATTGAGAAATCACTGAATTCTATTGAATTTTTATGAAAATGACCAGGTTACATTTTTTGTCATCAGACGGAAATGGAGACTAAAGATAGGAAGTAGTTTCAGGTATAGAAAAATACAGGAAGTTGAATCTTTGCACAGACACATGAGAACATGGGCCATGGCATTTTCACCTTCTACCTTATTATGGGTTATATATTGTTATAACTGGAAAAGATCTCACAGATAGCTGGCCAGAGGTGGGATAGGCTCATGGGTTCAAATGTGAGTTCTGCCCTTCACTTGCTAGTGTGAAGATTGAATGAGATCAAATGTGGAAATGCTCAGTGCCAGATACATCATTAAGTCTTCGATAAAGGTTAGTAGTTGTAAACATCTACAGCTGAAGTTAAGGTCCAAGGTTTTGACTTCCCATTACCCCTACTCCTATCATCTCTTGTCGTTATGTTTCCATTGCTAAGATTAATAATAATAATGAGGAAGAGGAGGAGGAGCTATTAATTGAGCTCCTGCAGTGTACCAGGAATTTGACATAACTTCCCTCATTCAGTCCTCAAAACAGCTCTGTGAATTGGATATCATTGTCACCATTTCACAAACAAGGCAATCAAAGCTTACAGAGGTTGACTAACTTGTGCGAGGTCAGTAGGAGGTTTTAAAACATGTCCACACTGAGACCCTACACTTGCTCTGCCCCTCACTGACTGTTGGACCCTGGGGAAGTTCTTGACCACTCTAAGATTTGCTTTCTCTGTCTGTAAACAGGGAATAAAAACAACACCTACCTTAAAAAAAAATCCACAAAATTCTTTGAACTTCCTCCCACAGAGAGGTGCAGTCTACGTCCCCTCCCCTTGAATCTGCGCTGACCTTAGTGACTTGCTTGTAACCTATAGAGCAAAACTCAATTTCCCAGGCTATCCAGAAAAGGCCATGTGATTTCTGAATGATTCTCTTGGGACACTTGCCTTTGGAATCCTGAGTTTTCATGTAAGAAGTCTGACTACCTTGAGGCTACCATGCTTTGAGGAAGCCCAAGTCACATGGGGAGACCATGTGTATATATTCTGGCTGACACCCCCAGCTGAGTTCCCAGCTGACAACCAGCATCAACCATAGACATGTGAGCCAGGAGGTCTCCAGATGATTCCAGTCCCCAGCCATTGAGTCATCCCCAGTCTTGAAGTCGCCAAGACATAGAGCAAGTGATTCCTGCTATGCACGCAGAATCTGAACATAATAACATAGTTTTTTTTTTACCACCGAGTATTGAGGGTTTATGCAGCAACAGTAACTGGAATAGTCTCACAGCTAGTGAGGGGCAGAGCCAGGTTCTGAGCCAGGACTCTGTGACTTCGAAGTGCCAGCCTTTTCTTTATTCTGTGATGCCAGCTCAGCAGCCTTGTTGTCTCAGAGGATGTCTGGCTAGGAAGATCTTTGATGAGTCTTGTCTCTGAGGAAGCAGAGCTGGCCCATATGGGCTAGACTCTGGCTAACTCGTGAGGACTGCGTGGCCTCTGAGGAGGCCAACTCTTCCCCTCCAGCCTGCTACCGGCTTGGAGAATGTGCCAGACTCCCCAAGGCAGCCATCACATCTGTGCTCTTCAAGGTCTGAGGGCTGGAAACTGTGGGTCTAACTTGAACCTCTTCCCCAGGGTCATTTTGTTAATGGGTTTGCAGAGCATTAGAGCTGTTCAGAAGCAGAATATAAACTGGGCTTCTGACTACTTGCCTTTAAATTCTGGATGTACAGCTTACTAGCTGTGTGGTCCTGAAAAGTTGTAGCACTTCTTCAAGCCTGTTCCTTCATCAACGAAATGGGAAAATAACAGCTGCCACCTCACGGGGCTTCTATGAGGCTCAGTCAAGACACTGTCGTGTGCAGCA
The DNA here is from genome assembly GCF_000243295.1 of Trichechus manatus latirostris. NCBI lineage: Eukaryota > Metazoa > Chordata > Mammalia > Sirenia > Trichechidae > Trichechus > Trichechus manatus. The sequence goes on from NW_004443955.1 coordinate 13,938,893, forward strand.
CTGAGCAGGGGCCCAGCACACAATCTGCTCACAGCATATATGAGCAACTATTGCTGTCTGTAACACTTTTACTTAAAGGCATTTGTTTGTTCAGTTCAGTGCAGATTCTTTTAGCTCCTGGGAACTTCCCTGCAAAGGAGAGAGGGTAGCTTAAAATAACCCCAAGAAGGTTGAGCTCTCTCAAAAGTTAATTTTTTTAAAAAATAAAAACTCCAGACAAAGCTAAGGTAGTATTGTTAGTCTGGTTTTATTGTTCCCAACCGCCTTGAAAACCCCTAGCTTTGAAGCTGTACAGGGTAGCAATTAGGCCTCTCGTGAGAGGAATTGCAGCAGCAAAGCCTTGCCAAGGGGCTGGGGCTTCACTTCCTTCTCCATTTTGTGGTGTCTGCCTGCGCCCCCACCAGGGCCCAGGCAGGAGGTGTGGGAGGGCCTCTTAGCCTTCTCCCGGCTACTGCAGGCAACCCTGCCCACCGCACTGATGACTTCCAGAAAGAGAAGGCAGATGAGGTGACTCAAAGTGAACCGTCTTCTCCCCCCCACCACACCCCCGCCTGGGCACTGTACCCCGACAAGCCCCCTCTTCTCCTGAGCATGAAGCTGAATCACGGCTGGGGGCCCTGGGATGCTCATGGACCCTTTGCACAGTGCTGGCTGTGAGAGAGACTGCAGGGAGCCTTTACCGACTCCAGCTAGCTCATTCCCGCATAAACAGCGCCTGCCCCATGGAGGTACTTTATCAGAAATGATCCCTGGGCTTGCTGCTGGCTGGCTGCTAAGTCTTCATCCTGCTCCATTCGGGCAAGGCTTGTCCAAATATTTGGCTTGATCCTGCCTTCTGATTCATCATATGCAGGAACCTCTGTAATTTCATCTGCTCCGTGACTCAGACAACAGCCACGGCATAAGGGCCACGCACCGGCAGCCCAGAGCCCGAAGCGCCTGCCTGCTCCTCCTGGGCGGGCCTTCTGGGCACCAGCACCAATGCCGCCCTCCTCACTGGCTAGCCTCTGATTAAATCTCTTCTCTAGTGGGATGATTAATGGAGCCCCAACACGCCTCATCAAAAGGCTGTGAGGTGCACTTTGTACCTCTTCCAAGGTTTTTTTTTGATGCTAAATCCATTTGCATTTCATAAATTATATTGACTCCGAAATGAAATGTTCCTGACAGCAGTAGGCAAGGTGTGGGTTCCATTGAAACAATATTCCAGGTCCTCTTTCTCCCTCTGGGACCCTAGGAGAAATTCTGCTTGTCTTCTACAGGAGGAGGGGAGGCCACCGAGTGACCTAGATTCCAGATCTAAAAGACGGGTAGAGCTGGCTCGCCTGTCTTCAAAAGGCTGCCCAGGCACCGGGCTCAAGGGCTCTGCAAGGAGCCAGCAGGAGCCGGCCCCTCAGGCTCCTGCCCTCCCTGCTTGCTGGTGAAATGGTCATTTTCTCCTTCAGCAGGGTTGGCAGCTTAGGAAGGGCCACAGCTGGGCTGGCTGGGTCACTAAGCCCCCACTGGTGCCCCTGGGTGATGCCACCTTAGTATTCCTGGGGTGGGGGGTGATTGACAGCAGAGGGAAGACACCCCCTATGGAGCTGTGTGGGGCAAGGCAAGGGGGTCTCTGAATAGGTGAGGAGTGGGCATGGCCATTCAGACACCAGGGTCTCCCAGAATCAGAGGCAATGGGGTTTAAATCCTCCACCACTTGCCAGCTCTGTGACGGTGACTTAGCCTCTCTGAGTGTGTTTCCTCATTCATTTGTTCATTTGATACCTGTTTTTTATGCTCTCACTCATGTCAGGCCTAGACCACTCCCTTGCAACCTATAAATAAACACAACAACTGCATGCATCTGGGTGTTGCCAACAGTTAACACCCTCAACTGCTAACTGAGAGGCTGGAGGTCTGAGTCCACCCAGGTCACTCAATGGCAATGTTTTATTTTTTTATTTACGTACATTCACAGCACGGCAGGTGGTGGGAAGCACTAAACAGAAGATGGAGGGGTGAAGGGGCAGAGCTGAAGGTTGGTGAGCCCTGGGCCTTGGAAGATGAGGGGATCCAGCCCGAGAGAAGGCACAGCCGGAGAGGCAGGAGGGGACCCAGAGAGTGAGGATGAACAGAGAATGCCTGAACCACCACAGGGAGCTCAGCAAATGCAGCCCTAGTCATTGTTATCATTACTCCACCCCAGGTGGGAGACCTTCAATATGCTTGGAGGTGAGGTTGTTGAAGGGTAGGGGAAGGAAAAGCAGGAGGACGCAGGCTTACACAGCCAGGGCAAATAGCAGGGCAATGCCAGTTCTGGCATCTCCCACCACCCCAGCTCCCTCCATGCCTGGCTGTATGGAAGGAACAGGCTGATTCCCTTCACACCGGACCCAAAAGGTCAGCCGGCTGGGGTTTCATGGGCGGGAATTCCCGGGGGGCCTGGGCTGGCCCAGGGAATACTCTGCCCATGGTCAGGCCTCCAAGTTCCCGTCGAGGACCAGCTGCCAGAGCTTTGGCCTATCCTGGTTGGCTTCAGCTGCCGCCAGTCCGGGGTGGGGCAGCAGGGAGGAGACAAGCAGACCCAGGGGCAGCTGTTCCTGCCCTAAGAGCCTGGGCCACGCCTGGGCCAGGGAGCCATGGTCAGGGGCACTCGGGGCTCTAAGGGAGGGGACGCAGAGGGTGTGGGAGGCCACAAGGCCCAGCATCATGAGACATGGAGAGGCCAGGGGACTGGTAATCAGAAGTGACATTGGAAGTCCTAAACACGTGTTGAATGTGTGCTCTGGACCAGGTATATATATATACACGTATATACATCAAACCAAAACCCATTGCCATTGAGTTAATTCCGACTCCAAGCTTTTAACCAGTGTGCCACCAGGGCTTATATATATATATATATATATATGTATATATATACACACACACACATACATATACATACGTATACATATATACATATGTACATATAGCTTGTGTGTTCATGTATATAGTGTGTATTTGTGTGTATATATGTGTATGTGTATATATATGTATCTATGGAGCCCTGATGGCACAATTGTTAAGCATTCAGCTGCTAACCAAAAGGTTGGCAGTTCAAATCCCCCAGCCGCTCCTTGTAAACCCTATGGGGCAGTTCTACTCTGTCCTATAGAGTCTCTATGAATCAGAACTGACTCAATGGCAACAGGTTTGGTTTGGTTTTTTTATATACGTATATTTATTTTTACAGATATTTTATTGTATTTGTGTATTATATATTTCAAAAAAAATTTTAAATTTCATTTTGTCTTCCGGTATCCTGTGCAGTGGGTATTATCCATTTCCATTTTATAAGTAAGAATACATGAGACTCAGAGAGGGCCAAGGAAACTCAGCTGGTAAGCGAGGGGCAGAACAAAAACGCAGACCCTGTGTAGTGTCCGAGCCGTCCGGTGTGCTGTGTCTCCTACCAGGCCACCCGCAATGGCCGTGAAACCAGAGTGGCCCAGCCATGGGGTTAATTGGGGCCTTTTCTTTATTTTATTTTTTTTTTATTGTACTTTAGATGAAGGTTTACTGAACAAATAGTTTCTCATTAAACAGTTAGTACACATATTGTTTTGTGAGAATGGTTAACCCCACGGCATGTCAGCACTGTCCCTTCTCAACCTTGGGTTCCTTATTACCAGCTTTCCTGTCCCCTCCTGCCTTCTAGACCTTGTCCCTGGGCTGGTATGCCCCATTAGTCTCGTTTTGTTTTATTGGCCTGTCTAACCTTTGGCTGAATGGTGAACTTCGGGAGTGACTTCATTACTGAGCTAAAAGGGAGTCCAGGGGCTATACTCTCGAAGTTTCTCCAGGCTCTGTCAGGCCAGTAAGTCTGGTCTTTTTTTGTGAGCTAGAATTTTGTTCTACATTTTTCTCCAGCTCTGTCCGGGACCCTCTGTTGTGATCCCTGTCAGAGCAGTCAGTGGTGGTAGCCAGGCACCATCTAGTTGTCCTGGACTCAGTCTGGTGGAGGCTGTGGTAGCTGTGGTCCGTTAGTCCTCTGGACTAATCTTTCCCTTATATCTTGTTTTCTTCATTCTACCTTGCTCAGTTGGGGCTTCTTCTAATGGGAGATTTCAATATGCTCCATTGACAGAAACAAAAGGAAGGTTTTGCATCTCCTGTGTTTATGGTTGAAGGAGTCAACAGAGCGAATGGAGTGTGAGCAAGGCCCCTCTGGCCTCTCACCTTTCGGGGTAGGGGTGGGGTGTTGGCCGAGCTGATCAGGGGCCCTGTCCACTAGCTGCTCCCGCGTCTGGGGGCTCCTGGAGGAACTGCAGAAGAAGGGCCCCCTTTGAAGCCCACACTCAGCGCTTTTTACCCCCTTCCCCTTTCACTTCCAGATCCTATTTGGGTCTGGTCTGTCTCCTTGCTCCCCTGGGCCCAGCTGACCCAGCTTGTCCAGGCGTCTCCATGGTGCCAGGCACAGTGGCCGAGAGTAGGTTTGCTCTCCTGTTCACGTTGATCTCCTTAAGGGAGAAGAAAAGCGCCGGCAGCCGGCTGGAGCACAGCTTGGACGATCTGTCACCGGCTGCAGACTCAGTTGAGAAACCCAACCCTACCAGACTTTCCGCCACGTGGCCCAGAGGGCAGAGGGGCCTGCAGACGATGTCAGGTGACAGGACACAAACAGAGCCTCTGCCCTCGGCCGCAGCAGCACAGTTGCAACAGGACCATCCTCCAGGCAAACTGACCCTGGGCGCAAAGCGGGCGGCCTTTCTGATGGAGGGTGGGAGAGCTTTACAGAAAGAAATGGAATTTTAAAGACATCCAGAGAATGCAGTCTTACATTTACCTTCCCAGAAGGCTGAAACTGGGCATAATTCTCTGTCTTTGTTCCCCTCCTTTGTCTTGTTAATTGTCCCTGGCCATAGTGTACCTGTGGTTTCGTTGTCATCCTTTTTGGAAGCAGGCAGGGTATAAATCAGTCAGTGAAATTTAAAATTGGAGCTCTTTGGTCTAGCATCTAACTAGACAAAAAAGAAACTCACTTAACAGATGCCTTTGGAGGCTTATGATTTGCGTGGGGACTTCCAATAAAAGGCTGTCTTTGCTTTGAAGTTACGCACACTGCACCCAGGGTGGTCCTTGGGCCTCTGGTCACAGCACGGGCGATGCTGGTTGTCTGACCTGCAACCCTGGCATGCCCAGCTGCCCCATGGCCACCTCTGGGATCTAGCCGGAAAGCTGGGAGAGTGAGCCAGGTTCCTGCTCCTTGCCAGCAGTGCGGCGTGCCCCCTGAGCACTCCTCTAGCAGAGAGGGCAGGATGCGGTGACCCAGAACAAGCCTGCCCCCTCTCTTCTTGCCGCCCTCAGGTTCCGCAGGACCCCCTCCAGGGGTCTAACAGCACTGGAGAGTCAGGGCTCTTGGGAGGTCCCTCCCATGAAGCCAGCAAAGCCAGGCTTACCTGTCCCCACACTGGGCACACGGTGCTAGAAGTGTCTGAGCCTTGGGGAGGAGGTGACTGCAGAAGGAAGGGGAGATGTGGTTGCTGCCACTGTGGAGGGCTGGGCAGAGCCGGCACCAGGGACAGTGAGTCCCCTCACTTGTGGGAAAGATCCAAAGAAGGGCTGTACAATACTGGCCAGAGGGCACAAAGGGACACTTTCAACACTTGAAAGCGTCGAGTTGTGGAGGGAAGTGAGTGTTATAAAAAACCGCCCACTTGCTGTCCCCGTTCTTCATTTGGTAGGGCACCCACCATGAAGCCCTGCAAGTGAAGTCAAGGTCAGTATACAGCATGGAGTCATTAGCCAAACGTAGATTAGTCATCAGTATAAAACAGTCTGACAGATGAATTGCATTCAGCCCATGCATGAGTCCTTGGGTTGACATTGAAAGCTTCAGTTATCATAGGGAGAGTGAGGCCTGCTTAATTGCGATAGGGCTTAATTATTGTGATGAGTGAGCGTCCTCTGAGTTTAACCCTTTCATTTTACCTACTGTCAGAGCCATGACCTTGACCTCAACTGTATGTAAGGGGTGGCCCCTTCTCTTCTCTCCCCAGCACCTCTGGGACCCTTGCGGAGGATCCTTGGGGAGTGAAAGTCTAGTGTTTCAAGAGGACACACCCTTCTCAAAGGGGATTGCCTAGAATGCTTGGTGGAAAGTGACAAAAACCCACTTCAAAGAAATTTATTAGGAGGAATGTGGGCTCTCTCTTGGAATCCAAGATGAAATGGAACAACTGGGCCTCAGGAGGGGTGGGAACCAGGCCGAGAAGGCACCAAGAGCCAGGAAGCTGCTCTCTGCCTGTCACGTGTGTTCTTGCCTCAGCTCCTGTCCTCCAGCCCATCTTCTCTGTTGCTCGTGACAGGTGGAAGACAGTCAGTGCATAGCTCCTGAGTTTACGTTCCCTCTCTGTACAGGACCAGCCAAATTCTCTGGCTGCCTCCCAGCCTCAGTTCAAAATTTCTAGGGGGCAAGCACTGATTGGTCCTGCCTGGTTAGGAGGACAGGGCTGTGTGGTATAGCTAAGGCTGCCAGGACTCTTTCCTTGTAGGTGGGTGGTTGGGGGACTCAGCCCTCAGAGAAAGGAGCCGTTGTGAGCAGAGCGGACGCTCCAAAAGAAGATGCGTCCTGCTTCTGAGGCCAAAATGACACCCGCAGGCTTTCCTGATGCCAGGGACAGACTGACAGAATTCTGGGAAGCAGGAGGCCTGCCTCTTGCACCCCCACCCTCTCAGGCACTCACCCCTGCTCTTTATTACAACTTGCTTTAGTAAAGAACAGATTCCCTGGGTAGTGAAAACGGTTAATGTACTTGGCTATTAACCAAAAGCTTGGAGGTTCGAGTCTATCCCCAGGTTCCTCAGAAGAAAGGCCTGGTGATCTACTTCCAAAAAATCAACAATTGAAAACCCTAGGGAACACAGTTCTACTCTGTCACACAGGGGGGTCGCCATGAGTCAGAGTCAACTTATCGGCAAGAATTTACTGGTTAGTAAAAGATCTGGTAATAGTCACTTGAACTCCTCAGCAATGTAAAAGCTGGATCCCCCCAGGTGCTTCAGATATCAGTGCACTGGGCTGGGAGGTGGGACTGGGGCGCTGAGATACTTTTCTCTGTTCTTGAACCCTCGCTTCAATGGGAGTCAGTGTGGTGTGATGGAAAGTGCATAATATGGTATCAGACACACTTGGATTCCTATCCAAACTCTGTTATTTACTAACGTCTGACTTTTCTAAATCTTGGTTTTCTTGTCTGTAAAACGGGCGTAGTAAGTGACATTTATCACTCAGGGTTGTTGTGAGAACTTAAGATCATGTATGTCAGGACTTTAGTTCACTTAACCCAGCACCTGGTGTGTAGAAGGTGCTCAGTACACCTCTGCGGTGAAATGAGTTCCTTCATGTGGCCTTTTGCCTTGGTTCTCTGAAAACACAGTTTGAGAGATTTTCCCTGAGGAGTTACCTTTGCCCTAGAGGGTTTATTACTTTTGTCCAGGTTGATTGGCATTTCCTGGGTAAGCTGTAAACAGCTTGATGGTTTGATGCTTTTTGGCCCTGTGAGCAGATACTTTTGGCCTGCCCTGTGATTGGTCTATTCTACTAACCTTGCAGGAATTGGTCAATATACTCATGCAAATTAAGTGACTATAGCCTACTATGCAAATAAAGTGGCTGTGGCCTCCCAGGAGGGGATTGGTCAGTTTGTGACCCTTTTGGGAGGGCCATGTGTTGCAATTGTCCAAGAGTTAGCTTATATATATATATGAGTCGGAATCAACTTAACAGCAATGAGTTTTTTTTTTTTTTGGTTTTACTTATACACGCAGCCAACCCCACAGAGGTTTGCAGATAAAAGAAGAAAGAAGCGGAAAGGAGAAAAGACAAGAGAGGCAAGAAGAAAGGAGAAGCAGACAGAGAGGGGCGAGGAATCTCCTAAAGAACTGCAACGCGGGTCAAGGGCTGTAACGTTGAAGACAGAGAGAGCCCGGGAGGGGCCCTGCGGCAGAGTCAGCAGCGACGGCAGAAAACAGCTGCTAGGAATGCAGCTAAGAAAGCTGAACAAAACTGCTACGCTGGCTATGAACTGGGTCAGTTAGCAATGGAGAGGCCGAGGGCAGAGAGGCCTGTCCTGAGGGGGCCGAGAGGAGCCTGTCCTGAGGGAGCTGAGAGCAGGCCTGCATGACCAAGATGGGGCGTGCACAGCAGAGAGAAGGGCACTAAAGAAAGAAGGGATGTGCTGGCCACTTCAGGGGAGCCTTCCAGACTTTGCCTAGATGCTTTCTGTTCCTCATCCCGAACTGTAGCCTGTTGATACTGATCCCAAGTTGTACCCTGTTACTTCCTTAATAAACCACTTACCTGTAAGTATGGTCTGTGAGTTCTGTGTGGCCATCATCACGAATTATGGAACCCAGAAGAGAAGTAGAGAGTACCATGAGAGGGACGGCTCTGTCAGAATTGGTAAAAAAGGTTGGAGAGTGGAGGGATGTCTGACCTCCACCTCATAGGAATCAGCCTTGGGCTGATCCTGATTCTCATTACTCCCCCTAAAGTTAGACATGTTCTGGGCATACTACTACCATTTTACAACCTCGTCCCTTCGAGTCCCCTCCCCCCCACCTGAAGTCCTCCAAGGGTACAACACTGTTCCTCCCGCTCTTTCTCAGCCAGGATGGCTTTTAACTAAAGTCCTAATGGCAGTTAGTGCTATCTACAAGCAGACCAAACCATCACCATTCAGGGGTGCCCAAAAACTTAGCAGAATTGGACGTCATAGAGAAAAATCTGAACAGACCCCCATTTATAACCCAGCAGGACATCCGACCCTGTTTCTCAGACAGTGGGACGGATACCACCTTCCCTTGAAACCACTATCGGAGACAGAGTCAGGCAGGCTGGGACATGCAAAGTTCTTTACTTTTTGAGTTATGTTCAGTGTATGACTCAGTGGTAATAGATGATTCAAACTTGCAGAAATCAGACCAAGTAGGGAGAATAAAGAAGCCAACAAGGCCCAAGAGAATATTCTCAGAGTGGTTAGAACGGAGAGTCGAGAGGATTCTGCCCTCTCCCCAGACTGCGCACAGTCCACCCATGGCAAGGTCCTTTGTATGTATAAGGAAAGCTGTAGCAAGCGGCTGCCATTGGAGAGATGTCATGGACTAGAAGGGAAGGTTGGGAAGCCCACTCAGGGCTCTGCAGTGAAGGTAGAGGTATTTCTCCCACCTGCGTTCATTTGTCTCCTCCTCTCAAGAGTCAATGTCTCAGGTCAGAAGATAAAGACGGCAGAGCTTGGGTGTGGGCAGGGCTCCCTGGCTGACAGCCCATCTGAGATGCCGCCAAAGGAGAGGAGAAATGGTGACTGGGTAGACAAAATCAACAAAGGTCCCCCACATCAAGTCCCATCCACTCTGCCTACAAAATATTTCTCAAACATATTTCAAATATATTTCTTAAATCCATTTCCACCGTCCCATTTCTCAGGTTTATCACCAGGTACCTTAACTCCTGTAGTAGTAGCTACCTCTTTCCTCTCCCATCCTCCTCTGCCTGGCAGCCGGAACTCACTTACGGAGACACAGACCACTTGTGACTCCAGTGCACAAAACTTCGATGGCTCCCACTGCCTGCAGAACAAGAGAACTGCCACATCGGACCCCAAGCTCACTGCCTTCCTTCTCACTGCTCTCCTGGGCAGGCCACAGTGTCTCAGCCACAAGCAACTCTTTGCCTCCATATATGTCCATGTCGATCCTTTCCCTTGGGGACCCACCTTTTCCTGCCCTACCCAGCACACTCTTCTTGTTGTTGTTAGCTGCTGTCCAGTTGGCCCCTGACTCATGGTGACCCCATGCACACAAAAGGAAATGCTACTCGGTCCTGTGCCATCCTTCTATGATCAGTTGTGAATCAGACTCTTGTGATCCATAGGGTTTTCACTGGGTGATTTTGGGAAGTAGATCACCAAGCCTTTCTTTCTAATCCATCTTAGTCTGGAAGCTCTGCTGAAACCTGTTCACCATCATAGGAGCACACAAACTTCCTCTGACAGATGGGTGGTGGCCACGCATGAGGTGCACTGGCTGGGAATCAAACCCAGGTCTCCTGCACGGAAGGCGAGAATTCTACCATTGAACCCCCACTACCCCCACAGTACACTCTTACTCATCCGATTTTCAAGGCCCAAGTCAAAAGTGGCCCAAGCCTCCAGCAGAGTCAGGGCCTTGCTGCTTGGGCTTCCCTGTGCCTGGTAAAGAGCTGTATCTCAGGATCACCTTGCATCCCAGTCTCCTGCCTGGATGGTGAGCTCCAGGAAGGCAGGGACTGTGACTGCCAAGCGCCTATCATAGAGCCTGCATGATAACTGGGCGTCTCCTGAAATCCAGACTCTGGCTCAGCCCGCCTTTCTGCTGTGTTCCCAGTGCTCCCTGCACCCGCAGGCAAGGAGAGCCCCAGCCAGTGCCATTTCCTGTTCTCCACATCCGCACAGGTCTTCTTTGTCCCAGGCCCTTCCTCTCTCGAGAGCTGCTTATCTGTGGACACTCAACACCCGGCCCAGGCCCTGAGGAGGCCCGTCCGGCCTGGTTTCCTCTCAGCCCCTCTGGATTTGGGATCAGAAGGTCTGGGTCCTGAGCCAGCTCTGTGACCTTGTCTATCACCTCCGTTTCAGTCTCTTAATTCAAAATGAAGGCTTTTTTTCTTTTTAAACACGTTTGTTGCTAAACGTCTGCCTCCCAACAATCTTTTCCCTAGAGAATCACTGTTAACACTTTAGAGTGTAGCCCCCAGATCTTTTTCTATGCATTTACGAACATACTTAACATTTGTTTCATTTTGAAAAAAAAAAGAAATCCCCTATACATACTCTACTTTGCCTTTCTGTTTTCAGTCAACTCTGATTCCACGTTCCTTCATACAAACCCATTGCTGTCCAGTCGAATCTGACTGATGGCAACCCCATGTGTTTGCTTGTCTTACATAGTTTATTTAGCTAGGCTCCTAACAATGGACATTTGAACTGTTTTTCTTTAAAAAAAAAAAAAATTTAATGACGTTAAACTTTTTATTTTTGAGATTATTGGGAATTTAAAATTACAAATTCTTTCCTTAGTAGTTACAGGGCCAAATTACCTACAGTTAGTCCCTGACTTATGACATATTCGAGTTAAGACACTGCCCTTATGACTGTTTTTTTCTGTATAACTTATCATTAGTAATACGTATTACATAAAATGTTGCAGTGGTACTTTGTTAATGCCATCGTATCTGTAAGTGTATATGTAATGTAACCCCCAAGACAATATAGAGAAATAAAGATTGAGTTTATAACGATGCTGATGATAAAAGACAATAACAATGAAAACTTAGAGGAAAAAAATGAGGTATTTGGCTTATGTTAGAACCGGTTTACGACAGAGGGGTCAGGGACTACCTGTATTTTATGTTGGTTGAATGATGGTAATTTGTGCTTTCACGAGAAATGATGCATTTCGTCTAACTTGTCAAATTTCTGTTTGTAGAGTTATTTGTAATATTCTTTATTGTCCTTTAGATGTCTCCAGCACCTGTAGTGATATTCCGTTTCATTTTTTATATTGATAATTTGTGTCTCGTCACTTTTTTCTTTCAGCCTTGTTACAAGTGTGTCAGTTTTATTGCTCTTTTCAAAGAACCAGCTTTTTGTTTTATTGAGTTTTCTTTTTGTTTTTTTTTTTCAATTTTACTGATTTCTGCTTTTATCTTTCCCATTCCCACCCCACCCCCACCCCCTTCTGCTTGCTTTAGGTTTATTTTACTCTTCTTTTTATAGGTTCTTGAGGTGGGAGCTTAGATTATTGATATGAGACTTTTCCCTTTTTCTAATGTAAACTCTTAATGCTGTAAATTTACCTCTCAGCACTGCCTTTGTTGTGTCCTGCAAATTTGATATATTGTATTTTCATTTTCATTCAATTCAATGTATTTTTTAATTTTCCTTGAGACTTCATCTTTGACTCATGGATTTTTTAGAAGTGTTACTTGGAGACTTTCCTGTTATCTTTCTGTTACTGATTTTTCATTTGATTCTGTTTTGGTCATATACACTCTTCATAATGATTTCAATTTTATTAAATTTGTTGAGGCTTGTTTTATGGCCCAGGATATGATTTATCTTGGAACATGTTCTATGGGAACTTATAAAGAATATGTATTCTGCTGTTGTGGGTGGAGTGTTCTATAAATGTTGATTAGATCCTGTTGGTTAATGGTGTTAGTGAGTTCTACATCTTTGCTGAATTTCTATCTAGTTCTATTAATTGGTGAGAGGGAGGTGTTGAAGTCTGAACTGTACTTATGAATTTGTCTATTTCTCTTTTCACTTCTATCAGCTTTTGCTTCACATATTTTGCAGCTCTGTTGTTTGGTGCGTACACAGTTAAGATTGTTATGTTGTCTTGGTGGATTGAACCTTCTGTTTTATGTCCCTCTCTGTCTCTGGTAATTTTCTTTGCTCTGAAGTCTACTTTATCTGATATTTATATAGCCACTCCTGCTTCTTTTTCTTCTTGTTCAATAAACTTTTATTTTAGAATGGTTTGAAAATTACAGAAAGGCTGTGAAGAGAGGATAGAGTTTCCATATACCCAGTTTCCCTTATTATTATCATCTTACATTCCTCACAGTTAATGAACCAATATTGATACATGTTATGGATCGAATTGTGTCCCCCCTAAAATGTGTGTCAAGTTGGCTAGGCCATGATTCCCAATATTGTGCGGTTGTTCACCATTTTGTGATATGACATGATTTTCCTGTGTGATGTAAATCCCACCTCTGTGATGTTAATAAGCCAGGATTATAGGCAGTTATGTTAATGAGGCAGGACTCAATCTACAAGATTAGATTGTCTTAAATCAATCTCTTTTGAGAATAAAAGAGACGGGGGAACTCATACCACCAAGAAACAAGAGCCAGGAGAATAGCTTGTCCTTTGGACCCAGGGTCCCTATGCTGAGAAGCTCCTTGACTGGGGAAGACTGATGACGAGGACTTTCCCCAGAGCCAACAGAGACAGAAATGCTTCCCCCTTATAGCTGGCACCCTGAATTCAAACTTCTATCCTCCTAGACTATGAAAGAATAAACTTCTGTTTGTTAAAGCCATCCATTTGTGGTATTTCTGTTACAGCAGCACTAGATGACTAACACAATACATTATTATTAGCTGAAGTCCATACCTTGTTCAGATTGTCTCAATTTGTACCTAATATCCTTTTACTGTTTCAAGATCCCATCCAGGTTACCACATCACATTTAGTCATCATGTCACCTTAGACTCTATTTGAATGTAACACTTTCTCAGAATTTCCTTGTTTATGATGATGTTGACACTTCTGAGGAGTACTGGTCAAGTATTTTGTAGAATGCCCCTCAATTGGGATCTGTATGAGGTTTTTTCTCATGATTAGACTGAAGTTATGAATTTTTGAAAGGAAGACCACAGAGGTCATATCAAGGGTATATATGACTTATTACTGTTGATTTGTACCTTGATCACCTGGCTTAAGTAGTATTTGTTAGGTTTATTCACTGTAAAATTCCTTTTTCTCCCCTTTCCATTCTGTACTTTTTGGAAAGGAAGTCACTATGCACAGCCTACGTACAAGAAACGGAGAGTTATGCTTCACCTCCTTGAGGGTAGAGTAAGACCCCAAAACCAAACTTACTGCCATTGAGTCGATTCTGACTCACAGTGACTGCACAGGACAGAGTAGAACTGCCCCATAGGCTTCCAAGGCTGTAAATCTTTATGGAAGCAGACTGCCACATCTGTCTTCCTTGGAGCAGCTGGTGGGTTCAAACTGACGATCTTTGGGTTAGCAGCCAAGCGCTTTAACCACTGTGCCACCAGGTCTCCTCATAAATTATTTGGACTTCTTCTGAATGAGAGATTTCTCTCTCCTCTTCCATTTATTTATTTATTCAATCATTTATATATAGTAGTATGGACTCATGAATATTTATTTTATACTTTGGATTATGACCCAACACTACTTCTTCATTCTTTTGCTCAAATCGTTCCAGCTTTGAGCTCCACTGGAGCTCTTTCAGTTGGCTTCTGTGTTTCTTCGATATACCTCTATTGTTGTGTTTTGCTTTGCTTTATTTTGTTTTTGAACACTTCATTACTTTCTGGCACTACAAGATGCTCCATACTCATCTTGTATATTTTCTGTTCCAGCTGTAGAATCAGCTAGTTCTCCAGGGACCTCTGGTTCCTTTGGTTGGGGAATGATATTGGAAACCTAGATCTGGGTATAAAGTGTGCTTATTGCTGCTGGGATGCTGTTGCTTTTAGCCCCTCTCAGTTGACAGAATAAGGAAATTTATGTATGTGCATTAATCTGTGTATATACGTGTTTTGTTGTTGTTGTTGTTAGGTGTCTTCCTGCTGGTTCCGACTCATAGTGACCTTCTGTACAACAGAACAAAACACTGCCCGGTCCTGCACCATCCTCAAAAATATTGCTATGTTTGAGCCCATTGTTGTAGCCACTGTGTCAGTCCATCTCCTTGAGGGTCCTCCCCTCTTTCGTTGCCCCTCTACTATACCAAGCATGATGTCCTTCTCCAGGGACTGGTCCCTCCTGATAACATGTCCAAAGTACATGAGACAAAGTTTCGCCATCCTCGCTTCTAAGGAGCATTCTGGCTGTACTTGTTTCAAGACAGGTTTGTTTGCTTTTCTGGCAGTCCATGGTATCGTCAATATTCTTCGCCAACACTATAATTCAAATACATCAGTTTTCCTTTGATCTTTCTTATTCGTTGTCCAGGTTTTACATGCATATGAGGTGATTGAAAATACCATGGGTTGGGTCAGGAGCACCCTAGCCCTCAAAGTGACATCTTTGCTTTTTAACACTTTAAAGAGGTCTTCTGCAGCAGATTTGCCCAATGCAATATGTCATTGCTATCTTGACTGCTGCTTCCACAGGCATTGATTGTGGATCCAAGCAAAATGAAATCCTTGACAACTTCAATCTTTTCTGTTTATCATAATGTTGCTCATTGGTCCAGTTGTGAGGATTTTTGTTTTCTTTATGCTGAGATGTAATCTATAGTGAAGGTTATAGTCTTTAATCTTCGTCAGTAAGTGCTTCAAGTCCTCTTCACTTTCAGCCAAGACTGTGTCATCTGTATATGATGTTGTTAATGAGTCTTCCGCATAGGTTGTTAATGAGTTTTCCTCCAATCCTGATAATGCGTTCATCTTCATATAGTCTAGCTTCTCAGATTATTTGCTCAGCATATAGATTGAATAAATATGGTATATACTTTTATCTATAAATATTTCTATACTTGTCTATCTGTATCTGTATTAAGCTAAATATTAGTTCATACTAATATCTCCACCTCCAGTCTATTACCACACAAATCATTCTAGCCTTTACTATTTCTTATCTGTAACATCCCACTACAACGGTAATCTGGCTCCCACTATACACCATCCATTTATTTAATTGTTCAATTGTAGTATATGTATATAGTTGCTTCAGAATTATTAACCCTGTGGGAAACAACTTTATTTTAGTGTACTGTGCTCATGTACAGTTCTGTTTGCTTTTAGTCTTACAGTCTCTACTCATTTCCAGAATTACTTAGGCCAACACACGTCCCCCCACCCTCAGTGAGGTTACTTCATACATTTGTAATACTGTTAAATTCTTTTGTCACAGTCTCAATTACATCCTGGTATGCTCTGATCTCCTAAACGTGTGTGTGTTTAAGTTGCTTACATTAAGGTTCACTTTTTGTGCTGTAAAGTTCTGTGAGTTTTAACAAATTCATAATGTCATATATCTATCATTATAGTATCATAAAGAATAGCTTCTCTGCCTTAAAAAAAAAATCTCCATCTATTTAACTCTCCCCCCTCCCCAAGCTCCAGGCAATTACTGATCTGTTTACCGTCTCAATAGTTTTGCCTTTTCCAGAATGTCATATAGTTGGAATCATATAATATGCAGCCTTTTCAGACTGGCGTCTTTCATTGACCAATATGCGTTTAAGTTCCTCCACGTCTTTTTGTGTCTTGATAGCTCATTTTGCTAAATAATATTCCATTGTATGGATGTACCACAGTTTGTTTATATATATTCACCCTTTATTGTTTTTGAACCTTTTATTGTGTTTTAGGTGAAAGTTCACACAGCACATTAGTTTCTCATTCAACAATTTATACACAATTTGTTCCGTGAGATTGGTTGCTGTCCCTGCAATGTGTCAGCACTCTCCCCATTTCCATTCTTCCTTCCCCATTTCTGTCTCTCCAGTTTCCCTGGCCCTCTTTGCCTTCTCATCTTCGCTTTTGGGCAAACGTTGCCCGTTTGTTCTTGTATAGTTGATTGTTCTAAGGAGCACATTCCTCATAGGTGTTATTGTATATTTTATAAGCAAATCTATTATTTGGCTGAAAGGTGACCTCCAGGAGTGGCTTCAGTTCCAGGTTAAAAGGGTGTCTTACGGCGATAGTCTCGGGGTTTCCTCCAGTCTCCATCAGTCCAGTAAGTCTGGTCTTTTTTATGAATTTAAGTTTTCTTCTACATTTCTCCCATTCTAACCCGGATCTTCTATTGTGTCCCTGGTCAGAGTGGTCGTTAGTGATTGCCAGGCACCATCTACTTCTTCTGGTCTCAGGCTAGAGAAGGCTGTGGTTTGTGTAGGCCATTAGTCCTGTGGACTAATTGCTTCCTTGAGTCTTTAATTTTTTCCTTCACTTTCTTTTGCTCCAGGCAGGAAGAGATCAATGGTTGTATCTTAATGGCCGCTTGCAAGCTTTTAAGACCCCAGATGCTACTCACCAGACTAGGATGTAAACCATTATCTTTATGAACTATGTTATGCCAGTTGACCTAGCCATCCCCCGAGATATGGTCCTTAGCCTCCGAGCTCAGTAACTCAGTCCCACAAAGTGTTTGGTTATGTCTAAGAAGTTTCCATAACTATGCCCCCATGTGCTCTATTATATATATGAAAATATATGCAGCACATACAAATATGTATATACACATGCCCACAACTATACCTATACGTGCACATGCATGTTTTCCCATACCCCCTCCCACACCAATACAGCATACATATCTACCCATGTAACCACTCACAAATTTGTGGTTGCTATTACTATTGTTGCAGAATTGTATATGTTATAGCATTTACCATAGTTATCCTTTATTCTTACATATCTCTCAGTATCTTCATTTACCTTGGTCACGCTATGCTGACTTCCTCCATATTGTGTATTGCCTTTCCCTTCACCAGAATTAACACATGTCTACTATCTAGTAAGTGATTCTCCCTCTCATCCCTGGTAATCAACAAAGAATGTTACTTCTTGTGTGTACACCTATTCTTGATTTTTTATAAAGGTGGTATCATATAATATTTGTCCTTTTGTGATTGACTTATTTCATTCAGTATAATGTCCTCCAGATTGATCCATGTTATAAGATGTTTCATGGACTCCTCATTATTCTTTATCATTGCGTAGTATTCCATTGTATGTATGTACCACATTTTGTTTATCCATTCATCCATTGATGGACACTGAGATTGTTTCCATCTTTTTGCTGTTGTGAATAATGCTGCAGTGAACATAGGTGTGCATACATCTGTTCGTGTCACCACTCTTATATTGCTAAGATATATATCTAGGAGTGGAATTGCTGGATCATAAGGTATTTCTATTTCTAGCTTTTTGAGGAAGCACCATACTCTTTTCTATGGTGGTTGTACCATTTTACATTCCTACAACCAGTATATAAGAGTTCCAATCTCCCCACAACCTTGCCAACATTTGTTTTCTGTTTTTTTGGTCAGTGCCATTTTCACAGGGGTGAGATAGTGTCTCATTGTAGTTTTGATCTGCATTTCTCTAATGGCTAATGATCACGAGCATCTCTTCATGTGTTTGTTAGCCACCTAAATGTCTTCTTTGGTGAAATGTCTGTTCATGTCCTTTGTCCATTTTTTTTTATTGGTTTGCCTTTTTGTTGTTGAGGGGTTGAAGTTGTATGTTCACCTTTTGAAGACCATTTTGATTTCTTTCATGTTTTGGCAATTATAAATAAAGCTGTTATAAACATCCATGTGCAGGTTTTGGTGTGGACATACGCTTGCAAATCAGTAGGGTAAGTACCTGGGAGTGCAATTGCTGGATTATAGAGTAAGACTATGCTTAACTTTGCAAGAAACTGCCTGTCTTACAAAGTGGCTGTACCATTTTGCATTCACATCAGCATTGAGTGAGAATTCTTGTTGCTCCACATCCACACCGGCAATTGGTATTGTCAGTTTTTACTCCTGTTTTCTTTTAATTAATGTTTGCATGACATATATTTTTCCATCCTTTTACTTTCAACTTACCTATATCATATTTGAAATGAGTTTCTTATAGATAGCATGTAGTTGGACCATGTTTTTTAATCTACGCTGCCAACCCTTCTTCTAACTGGTGTATTTAGAACATTTACATTTAATGTAATTATTAATATATTATTGATATAGGGCTTAAGTCTGCCATTTTATCTTTTGTGTACTGTTAGGGCTCTGTTTTTCATTTCTTTGTTTTCTTTTTCCTGCCTTCCTGTGAGTACTTGAACATTTTTTAGAATTTTATTTTGATTTACCTATGGTGTTTTTGAGTGTATCTCTATGTAAGATTTTTTAGTGGTTATTCTAGGTATGATATTTTACATATATAACTTATCACAGTCTACTGGTGTTGACATTTTACCAGTTCAGGTAATATAATTGTCTTAAACATTTACTCTGCGTATACTTAGAACCACATGAGACTGTCAAACATAATTTAGAAAACTCAAGAGGGGAAGAAAAATTTATCATATCTACCCATATTTTTACTCTTTCTGTTGTTCTTTATTTTTTCTTTATGTTCCAAGATTCTTTCTTTTATCATTTCTGTTCTGTTTAGACAACTTCCTTAAGTCATTCTTTTATGGTAGGCCTCTGACAACAAATTCTCTTAGTTTTCCATCATGCGAGAATGTCTTGATCTCCCCTTAATTCCTGAAGAATATTTTTACTGCATGTAGAATTCTGGATTAATAGTTCTTTTCTTTCAGCACTTGTAAAGTGTGGTGCCACTTCATTTTGACCACTTTGGTTTTTTATGAGAAATTCGCTGTCTTTGAATTGTTTTTCTGTTATAGGTGTGATGTTGCTTCTCCCTTTCTACCTTCAATATTTTTCTTTGTCTTTAGTTCTCTGAAGTTTGACTATAATGTGTATAGATTTCTTTGGGTTTATCCTGTTTGAGGTTTACTCAACTTCTTGAATCTGTAGGTTTATGTCTTTGCCAAATTTGTGAAATTTTCAGCCCCAGTGGTACAATGGTTAAGCACTTGGATTATAACCAAAAGGTAGGTGGTTTGAACCCACCCAGCAGCTCCATGGGAGAAAGACCCAGCAATCTGCTTCTGTAAAGATTACAGCCTAGAAAACCCTATGGGGCAGTTGTACTCTGTCACATAGGGTCACTATGAGTTGGAATTGATTCGATGACACCCAGCAATAGCAGCAACAGCATTTCTTCTAGTACTTTTCAGATTGGCTTTTCTCTTCTCATTCAGGACTCAAATGATATGAATGTTAGATCTTTTATTCAAGTCCCACAGGTTCCTGAGGCTCTATTAATTTTTTTTCCACTCTACTTTCTCTCTGTTGTTCAGATTGGGTACATTCTATGGTTCTGTCTTCACAGTTCACTTATTCTTTTCTTTGTTTCCTCCATTCTATTGTTGAGCCCATTTGATGGTTAAGATTGTATATCATCTTGGCTAAGCCATTATTCTCAGTGTTTTAGCAGTTGTATAATGTTGTGATCACTTCCCTGTTGAAATTTGATCACCCCCATGATGCAATCTGCTGAGTGGCACTGGTGGGGGCAGGGTCTGTGGCAGCTCATCGCCCCCTCAGCTTCATCTCTCTGCCTTCCACTGGTTACTTTCTGCCCGCTCGACTTGCCAAAGTTTTTGGCTTGTTCCAGACTCAGCAGCTGCCTCTTGTTGTCTCACTTCTGGTTCTTGGGACTTGAGCTAGCAGCTTACCTGTAGATCTTGGAATTCTTTGATCTTCACAGCCTGCGAGCAAGAGTCCTGTTCCCTGACCTGCTGATCTTGGGTTCGCCAGCCCCTGCAGCTACGTAAATCAGGAGAAAGCTTGTGGTCTTGTCTGCTGATCTTGGAATTAGTTGACCTTCACAGCCTATGAGCAGAATCCCTGCTCGCCGACCTGCCGACCTTGGGTTCACCAGCTTCTGTGGCTGCATGAATTGGAAGAGGCCTCTACCTTAATCCGTGGACTTGGGACATTTTAGCCTCTACAATCACATGAGTTGTTTCCTTGATATAAATCTATCTATCTATCTATCATCTATCTATCTATCTATCTATCTATCTATCTATCTATCTATCTATATACTTATACACTTTACTGGTTTTGCTTCTCTAGAGAACCCAGCCTAAGACAGCCCATCATTGAGTTTTGTTTGTTTGTTTTCTTTTTTTTTATTGTTGTGCTTTAAGTGAAAGTTTACAATTCAAGTTAGTCTCTCATACAAAAATCTATACATACATTGTTACGTGACCCTAGTTGCTTTCCCTGTACTGTGACAGCACACTCCTCCTTTCCACCCCAGATTTCCCGTGTCCGTTCAACCAGCTCCTGACCCTCTCTGCCTTCTTATCTCGCCTCTGGACAGGAGCTGCCCATTTAGTCTCATGTGTCTACTTGAGCTAAGAAGCACACTATTCACGAGTATCATTTTATGTCCCATAGTCCAGTCTAATCTTTGTCTGAAGAGTTGGCCTCAGGAATGGTTTTAGTTTTAGGTTTTTTTTCTTTACTTCAGTTATAGTATTATTCAGTTTTAAAATTTCCACTTTGTTCTTCTTTATATCATCTATTTCCTTGCTTAGATTTTCTATTTTTTCATTTGTTTCAAGTGTGTTCATAATTGCTTGTTGAAGCTTTTTTATGATGGTTGCTTTAAGATCTTTGTCAGATAATTCTAACATCTGCCATGTCAGTGCTGGTGTCTACTGATTGTCTTTCTGCATTCAAGTTGGCTCTTGATATGATGAGTAATTTTCAAGTGAAACCTGGACATTTTGGGTGTTATGTTCCGAGATTCTGGATCTCATTTAAAACTTCTGTTTCAGCTGGCTCTCTCTGACACTGTTCTTCAGAAGAAGGGTAGGGGTGCCACCTCATTACTGCCAGGTGGAGGTAGAAGTCTTCTATTAACCCCTGAGGCAGGGGGTTCCTTGATACTCCTGGGTAAAGGTGGGAATTCCAGCTCCCCACTAAGCCTCTGCTGATGCTACCCCAGTGGGGAAGAAGAGGAGTACCTTATTACTGTTGGGTAGGGGTGGAAGTCCAGGATCCCCACATGTTCTCCACTGACAGCAGGGGGATGGAGGAACATAAATAGCTTCCATTTAAAAAATTGCTGTCATAAATGAAGCTATGCTGAACATTGTGCTCAAGTGGGAGGATCTAGAGTCTTGGAGATGGAACTGCAGGGCAGAGAGAATGCTCATGGTACATCAAGAGCAATGATATTCAAGCTGGGGATTCCATGGGGCCCTAGGGGTTCCACAGGGGAGCCTAGCGGTCTAGATGAGGTGCTGGGCAGGTGGGACTTCAGGTTCTCCACTCTGATTCAACTGGAGATGCTCCCCTCTCCTCTGTGTCTTATGCACTCAGCTTCTGGGTCAGATTTCATTTGAAGAAGTAGTTCCATGGCTAAAAAGGAAGAGAGAGAACCTTTGGAAACCACAGTGAAAATGTCTGCATTTCCTTCCATTTGTAAATTTCTGAGATGGTGTGAATCAAAATACATCGTCCTGGCTGTGTTCTCGAGGCTGTTTGAGGAAGCAACCATGAACTTGAGCATAACTGGTTGTGAAAGCCTATGAAAATAAAGAATTTGCCATAGAAATATCTTAAAATGCAAACCATCCTGGTGCATTGAAAACAGCATTTGATTTATAACAAAGCTAATTAATATGT
Organism: Trichechus manatus latirostris; assembly: GCF_000243295.1. Lineage (NCBI taxonomy): Eukaryota > Metazoa > Chordata > Mammalia > Sirenia > Trichechidae > Trichechus > Trichechus manatus. The sequence goes on from NW_004443955.1 coordinate 13,960,931, forward strand.
AATTTTTGAGGCACACATCAATTATGTGAAGCAAGGTGCACGGATACCAAAATTCCCAGGCAGATGAGTTCAGAGGAGAACATCTGCTTGGATGGGTCTGTAGAGAGCGATGATACATTTGAAAGGAAGGACAGGTCAGGAGGCTGCCAGGGGAGAGGGAGGTGGTGGCAAAAATGTTCTGAACTTTTATGATACATACTACAACATGGATGAACCTCGAAACATTCTGCTGAGTGAAATAAATCAGATACCAAAGGACAAATGTTGCATAATCCCCCTTATATGAAATATCTAGAGTAGGCAAATGCATGGAGATCAAGTTTATTGGTGGTTACCAGGAGCTGGGGGGAGGGGAGATGGGCAGTTTCTGCTGAAGAGATGCTGAGTTTCTGCTGGGGGGGATGAGAAAACGTCTGGAAAATGTAGTGATGATGGTTGCGCAACATGGCGAAAGTCATTAATGCCACTGAATTGCACACTTAAAAATGGTTAAAACAGCAAATGTTGTATTATATATATTTTAACATAACTTTTAAAAAAGTGTTCTGATCTTTAAAGGAAAGTTGCCTTGCTCTACAGAAGTTTTTTCAAAATATCTCTCCTGCTCTCCCCACCACAACTCCCACCTGCACGCACATCTCACTTCTAGAAGCAACTGCCTCACGTTCAGCTCCTGACACCTTCAGAAGCTCTGCTAATAAATGCATATCGGAAAAGCGTTCTGCCCATGGGGACCAATTTCTTTTTCCATCACCTGTGGCTTCTCAACATGACATTAAAAGCAGCAGCAAGTAATTGTAGCTGGTGGCAGCTTCCAATGTTCAGCTGCTGTTGAGGGACCTGGTCTACGCGCCTCCTCCCCTCTGTCACTGCCACCTCCATCCGGGGATGTAGTGAAAGGTAGAGCTTGGCTTTGTCACAGAAGTGAGGCTCACATCACTCTCTGAGCACGTGGCCAGGCTGGTTAGCTGAGGTGGAGTGGGCTGACCCTAGCGGCCCAGCCCAGGCGCCTGTGAGGTCTGGCCTCTCCTGACCTAGGCTTGCGGCAAGGTGGTCCCTCTGCCACAGCACAGTCCCCAGAGAAGCCATTCTCAGGGAGCCACTGTAGATGCCCCAGACAGGGCTTCCCAAGGCTGTGCCCAAGTGCAGGGCTGGGAGATGGACGTTGCTGGCCCTCTGCCCAGCTCAGGACCCTCAACAACCCCTGTGGACCACTCTGTCCTGAAGGGAGAGGTTGGAGGTGACACTCTCCTCCCAGGGAGACAAGCCTGCTGGCTGCAGGGTCTTTGTCCTGCTGCAGGGCAGAAAGAGGGCTTTCCAAGGTACCTACGGGGTCCTGGGCGGAGGCCCCAGTGACATTCACAGTCACACTCAGGTGTGAAAAAAAAAAGGCCAGTAGAATTTGCTGAAGCTTTGGATGTGAGATGAGAGAGAAACAGAGCAGTTGAGGACATCCTTTGGTCTTCGGCCTGAGAGAGGCTGGAGCTGCTGGGATGTTAGGAGGAGTAGCTCTTGGGAGTGGAAACCAGGAGTGCAGGTTGGGGCCATCCCAGGGGAGCTGGGGAGGAGGCTGGTGGATTTATGAGCCTGTAGCTGGGTAGAAAGGGCTGGTCTGGAGAGAGAAATGTGGGAGGCACCAGCTGGCTTAGACATTCTTTCCCCCACTACTTCATACCTGGCAAGGTCCCCGCTCCTCCTGTGGGTTGGATGTCCTCTCCCTGCGCCCCCTGCCCACCTCCCTCTTCCCCTGCTGGGCAGGGTGTGGACCTTGGCTCTTTCCCACGGGGCTCTGGGTTGGCCAGCTTCTCAGTGTTCAAGCCCCAAACAGAACACCCTCTGATAAGATCCCCTCTCACCCGCTGGAGGCAACCCACCTACCCCAGCCAAGTGTCACGGACAGAATGTGGTGGCAGCTGGGCCCCAGTCATGAGACCAAACACCCAGGACATGTGCTTCAGCCCAGAAGTGCCTCATGAAAGGAAGAAGCCGCAGGCCCTAGGGGAGGGGGGTTCTGGAGGAACCAGCACTGGTGACTCCCCTGCACTGGACAGAGTGTGTGCTGCCAGAGAAAACAAATTCCTCCGGCAGGTTTATCGCCTTGTGGAGGGGGAATGATCAGCAGCACGAAGTGGCAGAGGAGGGAAGCCATGTGTTCCCGCCCCAGCCGGGCTGCCTGTGCCAGGCTCAGTGCACACACAGGAAGGTCCAGGGACACCTGGTCCCAGGAGACGGCTTACCTCTGATGGCCCGGGGTAGGGCAAGGCCTTGCTCCCAGATCAGCCCCAGGTCAGGTCGTCCTCGGTTAGTGGCTAAAGGGAGGTGGAGCTCTTACAGGAGCGACAAGAGAGCCACCAGTTGCTGTCAAGTTGATTGTAACTCATGGTGACCCCATGTGTGTCAGAGTAGAACTGTGCTCCATAGGGTTTTCAGTGGCTGAGTTTTCAGAAGTAGATCACCAGGCCTTTCTTCCAAGGTACCTCTGGGTAGGCTTGAACCTCTAACCTTTCAGTTAGCAGCCAAGCACATTAACCATTTGCAGCACTCAGGGACTACTAAAAAGAGGTCAATGGGGTCATTTCCTAGGGAACAGGAGACAAGATAAACCAACCATAGAAGCAGAATTCCTGCGGCAGGATGTGAATACTTCATATTGACAAGCTGAGCTTTCAGCAGGAAACTGTTAGGCTTGACAATACTGTGGGCCTGGTTCATGTGACTCACGGCTTGGATACGTGCAGTGCACAACCTGCCCCACCGTCTCTGGGGGCCTTGGATGCAAGGCCCTGATTATCTATGTGGCAGTCACTATGTTAGCATGGACAAGGTCGCATCCTCTGCAGCTGCACGGGGGAGTAAGCATTCCTGGGGAACCATTTGTAACACTCACGAAAATCTTTAAAAAGTAGGGCCAGATGGGCCCCGCTTAATAGAACAGCCAAATGGAACGACTTCTTAGCTTTTCCTCTTCCCCATCTTTCTTCTACCCTAGTGGTCCTCAAAGGGTTGCCCCCCAGTCCAGCAGCATCAGCATCAATGGGGAACTTTTTGGAAAGGCAAACTCTAGGGCTTCCTGAGACCTGTGAGTCAGCAGCTCCGGGGGTGGCCTGGCCATGTGGATTTAACCAGCCCTCCAGAAGATTCTGATGCCCAGTGAAGTTTGAGAAGCCTGGCCCCACTCCATGCAGCCTGGGACAGGTGGTTCTGGAAGGTCCAGAGCAGTGGCTCTCAACCTAGGAGTCATCTGGGGAACTTAAAAAAAATCCTGACTGGGTCCCACCCCCAGAGATTCTGATTTAATCAGCCTGGGTTTCAGCCTGGGCATCAGGATTTCCAGATGCTTCCCAGGTGAGAACCTGTTTTCTGAAGTGTTTGGCACAGGGTTAGTTCATAAGGTGGGGGCTGCACCTGGCAGTCCAGAGGCCTGTCCGTCACACCTGCAGAGGCAGCTCAGCGGGGAAGAGGTTTCTGGGTGTCAGTGTGCACCAGAATCATGCCAGGGCTGTAGGGGCATGCTTGATGGTGCAGATTCCAGGGCCCTATCCCAGAGATCCCAAGTCAGCAGGTCTGGGCTTGTCGTTAGTTGCAGTCAAGTCGGCTCTGACTCACAGTGACTTTATGTGTAACAGAACGAAACGGTGCCTGGCCCTGTGCCATCTTCATGATCATTGGTATGTGTGAGTCCATGGTCATGGTTATTGTGTCAATCCATCTCATTGAGGGCTTCCCCCATTCTTGCTGACCCTCTACTTTACCAAACATGATGTCCTTTTCTAGCAACTGGTCCCTCCTGATGATGTGTCTACAGAAAGCAAGCTGAAGTCTCGCCATCCTCACTTCTAAGGAGCATTCTGGTTGTATTTCCTCTAAGACTGATGTGTTTGTTCTTTTGGCAGTCCATGGTATATTCAATACTCTTCAGTAACACCACTGTTTGAACGCATCCATTCTTCTTCTGCCTTCCTTTTTCATTGTTCAGCTTTCACATACACGAGGCAATTGAAAAGACATGGTAGAGCCTGGGAATCTGCCAGTGATTCTGATGTGGGGTGGGGGAACCACCCTTTGCAAATGCGGGTCAGGAACACCTGCTTCTAGTCCCATCTCCACTCAGCAGCCACATGCCCCACAGCAGGTAACTCCATCCATCATTGCCCGACCTGTGATATGAAGAAACGGCAGCTGACCTGACCCCCTCAGAACTGTTCTGTGACCACATAAGAGATGACTAGACCATTGTAGATGGTGGGAAGAGGTAAGAATTGCTGGACTGGCTTTTGAGCCTGATGGACATACTTAGTTAGCGTGCCTGGCGGAGGTGGAGAGCGTCGTGGAGGAAACACCAGACCGAGTGGGTGGGTGCCGCTCACAGCTCTCTGCAGCTACGAGAGGGACTGGGGGTCAGAGCCAGGCTCTGGGGCACGCGGCAGGGTGAGAGGCAGGTCCTGAGAGCCGTGGGGAAGCCAGAGGGCTCCTCTTTCTGATGGGCTGCACAGCTGTTGTCACTTCAGAGTCTATTCAGCTGTCCCTGACTACAACCTACCACAGTTATTTAACCTGATAGGAGTTGAGTTTTCTCACACAACGAGGCCAGAAGTGGACAGGGCTGGTGGAGCAGTTTGAGGAAGCATGGAGGACACAGGCTCCTTTGAGCTTCCGGCTCTGCCATCCTCGGCGTGGGACGTCTGTCCTCAGAGTCAGCAGATGGCTGCCCCCTCCAGACTCAGCTTCTGCAATCAGGCAGGAAGCGGCAGGAAGCAGTGTGGAGACAGGGCGGTGGCTGTGTCTGCCAGCACACATCCCCAGGAGTCCCAGCACTGCCACAAGCAGTCCTAGCTGCGCGGGGGGCTGGGAAAGGGGCCACATGCTGCCTGGAACAAACCCAGGTTGCAAGGAGGAGGCAGACGTGGAGCAGGCAGCTTTCAGCCACAGCAGAGCAGCTCCTGGGCTGGTCGAGGAGGACTGTGACCCCTGCCAGGCCTTGCCACTCCACGGCGGGGCCACTGGGCCAAACAGGGGCTCTTGCTCCTCCCCACCTGAGCCTTGGCCCCGACAAAGCCTAGAACATAAGCTGAGAGGCTGGGTTGTTGGTTGAGAGGTTGGTTGTTGGGAATCAGCTCGCTTAGGTTCATCCTGATAGCCTTGGCTTCTGTCCCTTCCCTGACTATGTACTGATGATTATAAGAACCAAAAGAGGAAAACAGCATGGAAACAATTAATAAAGGTAGAAGAGAGTTAGATTACACCTTGGCTGCCTCCCTCAACCTTTCTCATCTCCTCACAGGTGGGATTTGCATCACGGCCTCATCACCTCAGTTGCTTCCAGTGGCTCTGGCATCTCCTTCCAGTATCCCTGGCCCCAGCCGGCAGCCTCGACCTCCTGGGCTGGGGTCTCTCCCGGGTCCCACCAGGGTTGGGGTGGGGGGGCTCTGCTGGGCTCTAGCCGCGTGGGCGCTGACCTTGGCAGGCATGTGGCCTCTCCCTCGGTCAGCACTTCTCCTGTAAAGGGGAGATAATACTGTTACCTCGACTCAGGCGGAGGCTTGGAGGGAAAGCAAACAAAAGATCCAGCACTTGGCAAACCTCAACAGCCCTGGAAATGCTTCATAATCAAAATGCTTCCTCCCTCTTTTGAGAACAGAAATGGAGGGAGACTGTAGGGGATCAGGAGAGGGGAACAGGGTCACAGCTGGCGGGGAGGCACACGGAGGAGGAGGAGGTTTCCGTGTGGCTGTGAGGTAGCCTGAGAGGATGCGGGTGGCCGAGGAGCTGACAATCCTGCCACAACCTCCACTCAGGAGGTGTGTGGTCCAAGGCTTTGCTACTAAATGCTTTGCGGGTCTCTGGTCTCTGCACAGCTGCTGCCAGCCTCCGGAGCGCCGGAATGGAAGGGGCTGTGGGCATGACTAGATTCTGCCCACCTGAGGCCCCGAGCAGGGAATCTGGGTCATTGCCATGATCAGAGCCCCTCACTGCTGGCTCCTTCTCCAGGGGAGGTGACCTGGAGGCTGTCCTGGGAACCCTGAGAAGTCCCAACTGAAGTTCATTAAACAGAACTAGCCTTCTGAATGATCACCCCATGGTCCTCATTAAACATGGCCTTACCCAGCATGCACCTCTCCTCCCAGCGTGGGGTTCTGCTGTTGGTTTTATAGCGATGAGTCTCTAGGTGCGCAGGCTCCCAGGAGTCAGGGAAAGTTGCAACCTTTCCACAGGGACGGATGCTGATCTTTCCATTTTTGCATTCCTCTGTGGTAGGGGGCGGGGAGTGGGCAAGCTGAGCCTTTGTGTAGTGATTACACAACCAGAAAACAGCTGCTCTAAGATGAAAGGAATTCGGAGCTTTGGTCTCAGAGGCCTAAGGGGAAGGGGTCTGGACATTGTCGTCCAGTGAGTGGGAGACTCACCCCAAACATAGCTTGTCTTTCCTGTGAGTAGGTGACCTCACTGGGGGAGGGAGAGTGTGTAGACTAAAAGCGGGAGGGACTAGGTTTAGACACAGGGAGTGGTTTCCCAACTGACGAGGTAAAAAAATAAATAAATCACTGGGGTGGCTTGAAGTGGTAGACCAGCCCTTGTCCTGCTATAAATGCTATAACAGAATTCTAAGACCAATGTCTGCACATGGTGCCAAAATTGAAAGAGGACAGCAGTGGCTCTCAAAGTGGGGTCCTTGGATCAGCGGCATCAGCATCCGCTGGAAACTTGTTAGAAATGCAGCCTCTTGGGCCCCACCCCAGACCTCGTGAATCAGAAACCCTGGGGGTGGGCCCAGCAATCTGTGTTTGAACAAGACTCTCAGGGCATCCGGGTGCATGATAGGGTTTTGTTGGTGGTGGTGGTGGTCGTTGAGTGGGCTCCAACCCCGTGTACAACAGAACAAAGCGTTGCCCAGTCCCGTGCCATCTTCACGATCATTGGTGTGACTGTTGTGTCAATCCGTCTCATTGAGGAATTCTACCGTTTTCGCTGACCCTCTACCAAGCATGATGTCCTTGTCTATGGATTGGTCGAGTTTGAGACGGCCAAAACACAGAAAAGGAGAAATTAGAAGGTAAACATGTCCTTCTTCTACCCCGAGGGAAACTTTATTCACTCATGTTCACACACAGATGGGAGCACACCCATCTACACACTGCTCAGCACTTCACGTTTTCACTTGATAAAATGTCATAATTTGTCCTGGATATCCTTTCTTCCCACAATGCTAGAATTTAGGAATCTACATTGTTCCTTTTAATAGCTATATAAAATTCTGTTGTGGGTAGGGAGGGCAAAATTCATTCAACTATTGCCCTGTGGGTGACATTTCAACTATTTCTAGGTTTTTACTATTTCGAAGTCCAATGCAATGAGCATTCTTGTGTGGTTCTGCTTGTGGGATAAATACCTAGTGGTGGAATTGCTATAATGGATGGTATTTGCAATTCCAGTTTTGTTTAGATACTGCCAAATCCTAGATACCTCTAAAAAAAAAAAAAAAGGTGCTATCCATTTATAGTCCCGCTCAAAATACAGAAACATTTCCCTTCCCACTCTTTCATCAGTACTAGAATTGTAAAGCTTTTCCGTTTTTCCACTCTAACAGGTGAAAATGGAGTCTCAGTGTTTTGATTTCCATTTCTTTAATTATGAGTGACGCTGGGTGATTTTTCACTTGTATTTCTTCTGTGAACTATATGTTCATGACTTTTTTCCCTCTAGATTATTATTTTTTTCCTTATTGATTTGAAAAAGCTCATTATATATTAAGGAAAGTGATAGTTGTCATATGTTACAAATTCTTCTTCCCAACATTTCCTTTTTGTGTTCTTGTGGTGGGTCATTAGTGTTGTTATCATAAAGGGTTTACCTCCGTAACAAATTAAATTTATCAATCAATATCAATCATAGCAAACAAATATCAATGTGTTTCCTTAAATGCTTCTGGATTAAATTTTCCTTTACTGCTTCTGGATTTGTGTCATGCTTTAACAAGCCTTTCCCACCTCGCGATTTTTTTTTTTTAATTCGCTATGTTTTCTTCAAGTTCTTGGTTAAGAGCATGAGTTCCAGCATTAAACAACCTGGGTTCAAATCCCAGCTCTCCTACTTCTAGCATGACCCTGTGCCTCACTTTTCTACTCTGTAGAGTGGACATAATGGCACCTGCTTCATGAAGTTGGTCTGGCTGTGTGTTTCTCTTGGAAATGCCCTTCAGATCCCCAAAGCTGGAAGGATTAACTGGTGACTGCTGGACCAGGAGGCTGGATCAGATGACCTTTCACAGTTGTTTCTAGGATCTCTCAACAGCCTTCCTGGAGACTGAGTACTTGCTTCCTTCCTTCCAAAGTGACTCTCCATGAAGACATCACAATCTCAAGCTGGGGGCTTCCCAGAGAAGGGTGCAGTTTCTGCCCTGGAAGTGGGCAAGACCCAGAGTGGTTGTAGGGTCCCTCAGGTGCCCTGAAGGGGGCTGCTCTGCATGGCATAGTTTAGACTCACTCTGTTCTGCCTCTCTCAGCCAACACCCGTGTCATGGAGGGAGTCAGGTAACACCCCAAATAGGGAGCAGGGGCTCTCTGGGCGTCTTGCTTACCCCTTACCTGATCCTGAAGCCCATGACCTGGATGTAGACACTCATTCTCTCCACTCTCTCCTTCTCCTCTGCAGCTACCCTCCCCCACCCCTGAATAATTTGAAAGGAGACCTGTGAGTGCTTTGGGCTTGGACATAGATCAAAGCCACAGGACAGGTTCTCAGCACAGTGTGAGGGCCCTCCCCTCACCAGGCACTGGGCGGAACACACATTTGGGCCTCCCAAAAGTCCTGACGGCCCCCCAGCGGCCTGCAGACAGCTGCTGCAAGAATAAGTACGTGGGGTGGGGGCAGCAGGAAGCCAGTAGCCCCCAAGGCCCCTCTCTTTGACGGGGGTTCATGGGAGAAAAGACAGCGTGCCGCCTGGTTCTGAGATTTCAAGTCCTTGCAGCGTGATGGGCCCTCCTGTGGGTCGTGGGCACATTCCAGACACCCCGGAACCACTCCTGCCCTCCCCGTCCTGTGCCCACCACCTGCCGGGCATTGATGCACACCTGGGGACCACACAGAGGGAGGGCTGGGAGGTGGAGGGAGACCTGGAGAGTGGGCTTCAGTGTGAAGGCTTTTCCTGAGCTGTTGGGGGGGCATTTGGGAGGTCTGGGGATTGGAGCCCACATGCGGGATGGCCAGCATATCTGAATGGAGTTTGGACAAACCTGCAGACCAAATCCAGGGCAACAGCCAGGTGCAGAGCCTGTCATGCCCATTCACTGTCCCTGCGGGGCCTGACCAAGGTTCTCTGTGCAGGGCAGGGGCCTCAACCCTATGCCTGAGATGGAGACACCAGCTTCCTCCACAAAATGAGAGCCCCGCCCCACTGAGGTGCCCTCAGGGCCTACACATCCTTGCCACCCACAGGCCCGGCAGAGTCGAGGGTCTTTGCGTGGAGCAGCTTCATAGGGGATGCACCTACCCCTCCTGTGACATCCCCCACCTCGCTCCAACTCTTCCTGCCGTGGGGCCATGTCTGCTAAGAAGCCAGCTGCCAAGGAGGGGCTCCCAGCAGCTGCCCTGGCCCTGCCAGGTGTGTGCGCCTGGGGCAGGCAGACAGCTGGGCTGGCGGAGTGCCTCTGGTGAGGGTAATAACCTGGCACACAGGGTAATTGCCCCTTCCCGGCAAGCAGACGTGGTCTCATTAGCAATCACACCAGAAGGTCAGGAGAGGACTCCATCCTCCCAGGTGGGGCAGGCACTCAAGCCAGAGAAAATGTGCTAGCAGCTTCAGGTGCAAATGGGCCCAAGCTCCCAGTTTCATGGGCACAATGGAGGGGAGGTGGGAAGACTGGGTGTGTTTAAGAAAGAAGGGAAAAGAGGCTCGCGTCAGAGGTGTTCATTCGGTGACCATGCTCCCCCCTCCTGCCAACATGCTTGTGCTCAGTATGTCCCCCCGGGCCCCACCCATCTGGAATGAGTGCCCAGCCTCAGTGGACCAGAGGGAGCCCTTCTCTGCTGGGAAGCACTCTCTTCCAAGTTATCACATCCCTGCACCACTGGGGCTGGGATGAAATTGCTGCCAGGTCTCTACATCGCAGGCTACAAGGCTTGCCCCAGCTTATACAGTGGTCGGTTTGTCATACTGTGCTGGCTTGTGTGTTGCTGTGATATTGGAAGCTGTGCCACTGGTATTCCAAGCACCAGCAGGGTCACCCATGGTGGACAGGTTTCAGGAGAGCTTCCAGACTAAGACAGACTAGGAAGAAAGCCTGGCAATCTACTTCCAATGATTAGCCAATGAAAAGCTTGTGGATCACGAGAACATTGTCTGACTCACTTTCTTTGAACACGTCATCCGGAGGGATCCATCACTGGAGGAGGACATCATGTCTGGTAAAGTAGAGGGCCAGTGAGGGTGAGGGAAACTAGGTGAGATGGTTTGGCCGGCCAGCTGCAATGATGGATTTGAACGTGTTGGCAATTGTGAGGACGACACAGGGACAGGCTGCATTGCATTCTGTTGGACCTAAGGTTTCCATGAGTCAAGGTGATTCAACTACATCTAGCAACTTACAGTGGTCAGCTTCCACTGCTTTGTAGAATTCTGGTCTTTTAATCTTGCTCCTCTATCCCAGGAGTTACTAAGGTTTTTTTGGAAACGTGGACACTTTTGAGAAACTGGCAGATGATATAGACCTCTTCCCGGAAAATGTACAACAAAATACAATTTTGGGTACAATTTCCAGGAGTTTGCAGATGCTATGACCCGCCCATGGACCTCTGAGCCAATCGTTTTTCAAACGTCAATGAGCATGAGAACTAACTTGGGGCTTGTTAAAGTTCAGTCTCCAGGCCTTAATAGGTTTAGGGTGGGGCTGGGGAGTCTGCAGGTTGGAAAGTGTCCCGGGTCACTTGGATGCAGGTTTCAGAATCACACTTTGAGGAATGCTGCTTCAGGGGTCCATGGACCCCAGGTGAGGGCCCTGCCCCACACCCACCTCCATGTGTCACCTTTGCAGATGTACAGGTCTCCACACCCACAGGGAACTGCGAGCTCCCTGATGGAAGGGACCATGTCCTCCATCTCTGTATCCATCCCCAAGGCTCAGAGACCTCCTACATAAGCACTCATTGGTTGTCAACATCCTTCACTCCTTCAGGTTCCCAAGAAGAGTCTGGGGAAAATCCACAACCACATCAAAGCAGGGAGACCCCCTTTCTACTTTTGTTGCTACTGTGGCCAAAGCAACGGTGCCGTGTTGTGACCTGATTGGATTCCATTCCCTCTTCTCTGTTCTTCCACCAGTGGGGCACTTAATGAGTAGGGATACGTCCCTAGGAAAAGGGTCTCTGCAAAGGTAGAAACATTCGTGCAGGCTCCTGGCTTTCCTCCCAGGACCCAGGGTCTGCTTGTAAGATGCCAACTAGGGGATAAGGTGTGTGTGTGTGTGTGTTGGCATTGTTATGCCTCTGTGTTACCTAGTTTGAGTTTGGAATTCTAATCTGATTGACTAAGTAACTTTTACCCTAATTAGAACAGTAGGGTTTGTTCTTAATCTGCAACGATTTAATCTTCCGTCTCATTAATTGTAAAAGGCCTTTATGAATATGTAGATTGGGAAGGGAATAAAAGATCATTTGACCTTGAAGAAACACATATAAAATAGGTGTACACTCTGCCAGCCTCCTGTTTCCTTATATTATGCAGATGCAAAAATTTGTACAGCTCCAATCAGGCTACTGTGGGTTACCGGCAATCTCGCAGCCAATTAGGATCCAGCATTCTGATGAGCAGTAGAAGTTTAATAATTTGTATAGTATTTACATGCAAGCTGCTTGCTGTGAATTTGCATGTAAATAAAAAAATGTAGCTATCAAAACCAGCCAGAAACAGCCCACTGATGAAAAATGTCCAAGGGGTATAGTAAAACATACAAATGCTTAGGGAGGGAAGGGTTAAGTGTCACCGGCCTCAAGTTAAATACTTTATGAAGAGGGATGCTCATTTTGTGGCTAAGTGGCCTTCTGAAAGCCTCACTTCTTCCTTGCAATTGGCAAAGTGTCCTTGGAGGAGCTTGGGACACGCAGCCCTAGAGAGCTGGTTAGCTGGTTAGGATCCTAACTACCACCAGCCCACCAGGACCTGTCTGAGCCTCACTTTTCTCATCCATGAAATAGGGGCAATCCTACCTTCCCCACAGGTTTGTGAGGCATAAATTAAATGAGAATGAGCTATGAGTCAGAATCACTCGATGGCAGCATTTTTTTTTTTTTTTAATGGAGCACCTGGTACACAAAGACTGCCCATAGAAAGTTCATTTATTTATTTTCTCACTTCCTTCTGACAGTATACATGGAAGGCTAAGACTGTGTCTTAAGCCAGTCTCTTCTGAGATATAAAAGAGAGAAGCAAGCAGAGAGATATGGGGACCTCACACCACCAAGAAACAAGAGCCAGGAGAATAGTGTGTCCTTTGGACCTGGGTCCCTGTGCTGAGAAGCTCCTAGACAAGGGGATGGTTGATCACAAGGACCTTCCTCCAGAGCCAATGGAGAAAGCCCTCCCCTGGAGCTGGCGCCCTGAATTTGGACTTCTAGCCTACAAAACTCTGAGAGAACAAACTTGTTTGTTAAAGTCATCCACTTGTGGTATTTCTGGTATAGCAGCACTTGATGACTAAGACACAAACCAGGCACAAAGGCTGCTGGTGGCCTCACTGCTGGCTGCCTCCTCCCTCTCCAGGGCCCCCAGCATCTAAGGGACTTACACCTGCTCCTGCCCCATGGGGTGGGCTCCAGGATCTTACACCAGCCCACCCACAGCCATCTCTTCTGATTGAGTGACCCCTCCAGCACCCATGGTTACATGTTCTGGTAGCATACCCTGGCTATCTTTACTTTCAGAGACTTCTGCACTGAGTCCAAGATTCATCTTGAAAGTAACATTTCCAGTGGCAATCCTGTCTTGGAGAAGACTCAGCCTTGTCATCCTCCCTTTTCACTCTTCCAACCTGGAGCAGGAGGTATTTCAGCGAATGTCATGAAGGGCAGGGTGAGCCAGTGAGGACCCGCCCATGATTTCGCAGCAAGCCTGGGGTGTCGGGCTGGGAGGAGAGTGTTTCACTGGTTAGCTGGGGGCGTGATTTTTGGCTCCTGGCCTTTGAAAGAGTTTACTAATCCTTTCCCCTGCCAAGAGCCTGCGAGGGAGGGCGCGTGCCACTGTAATGGGGGATGTCTTCTGTCTGTCGTTTTCCGAAGCGAAAGAGGGAGAAATCTGACCATCAGTGCTTTTAATCTTTACGTACAGAGCACTCGAGGATGGAGACTTTTAATAGCTAATCAGCAGTTTTCTGATGACATGTTTTGCATTCCTTTTTGTACTCAAATGCCATGAGAGAACTCTGGCAAAAACATCAACTCTATACATGCTTGAGTGATGGAAAAAATAGTGACACAGTTTTTCCATTGCAAATCAAAAAGATATGATCTTGTGTTAGTACAGGGAAATGTTTATGAGCAGTTATATTAAAGGAGCAAAACAAAAGTCTGCATGTATGCACTCATTAAGTGTGTACATCTACAAAGACGGAATCTCAAAGCTATGCCACAGGTATAGCCTCGAACTCTCTTTTGAATGCAGAGTTAGGTTTTAAATTGTTCTTGTATGTATTAATCACAGATCTGGACCAATAGTCCCAGGAGGAAGGTGGCATTCCCAGGGGCTACCCAAGTGTTTCATGACCAGCACAGACACTGAGGCCACCTCCCTGGTGGCCTGAGGTGACCCACCTAAAGGAGACCTCAGATTCAAGGAGGGCTGGAATGCTCTCCACGGTAGGATGGCGAGGGAAGAAAACAGGATCAGAATGTGCACCTCATACAGCCACAGTGTGTGCACCCCAAACACAAAAGGGCAGATCTGCCGCCTGTGCGCACCCTGTGCCTGGGTGGACAAGGTGGAGCTGGCTTCCGAGAGTAAACACAGAACTTGGTTGGGGAAGGAGAGGAGCAAGACTTCATACATTTGCACTTTGTACTGTTTCACGTCGCTGGGTGGTACAGTTATGACTACTAACCGAAAGATTGTTGGTTCGAACCCACCCAGAGGCTCCTCAGAAGACAGGCTTGGTGATCTGCTTCTGAAAGGTTGCAGCCTTGACAACTCTGTGGAGCAGTTCTGATCTGCGCATGTGGGGTTGCCATGACTCAGAATCGACTTGACAGCAACTAAGAACAACAAACAACACTGTTTGGGTTAAAAAAAACAAACACACAATCCATTGTCATCAAGTGGATTCCAACTGCTAGCGACGCTATAGGACAGAGTAGAACTGCCCCATAGAGTTTCCAAGGAGCGCCTGGTGGATTCAAACTGCCGACCTTTGGGTTAGCAGCCGTAGTGCTTAACCACTACGCCACTAGGGTTTCCAATTCCAAAAATTAAGTTACTAATAATTAATTAAATATTGAAAAAGGCCTCATTATAGCACACAACCAGGCTCCAAACAAGGTGCCCTTAAACTTGTTGCTGTCAAGTTGATTCTGACTCATAGTGACCCTACAGGACAGAGTAGAACTGCCCTGATAAGGTAATCTTTACAGAAAGAGCCCTGATGGCACAGTGGTTGAGCACTCAGCTGCTAACCAGGAGGTAGACAGTTCCAATCTACCAGCGGCTCCTCTGGAGAAAGATGTGGCAGTCTGCTTCCGTAAAGTTTTACAGCTTTGGAAACCCTATGGGGCAGTTCTATTCTGTCCTATAGGGTCACTATGAGTTGGAATCAACTCAACGGCAATGGATTTGGTTTGGTTTTGGAATCTTTACGGAAGCAGATTGCCACATTTTTCTCCCACGGAGTAGCTGCTGGGCTCAAACCGCCAACCTTCTGGTTAGCAGCTGAGACCTTAGCCACTGCACCACCCGAAACCAAACCCTTTGCCATTGAATCGATTCCAACTCATAGTGATCCTATAGGACAGCACAGAACTGCCCCATAGGGTTTCCAAGGAGCGGCTGGTGGATTTGAACTACCGACCTTTTGGTTAGCAGCCACACTCTTAACCACCACGCCACTAGGGCTCCACTGCACTACCAGGGCTCCTAAAATGCCCTTAGAACACGTGAACCCCACCCACCCCCTTTGGTGGTTCTAGGCTGCGCCTTCCTGCATCCCATACCCCCCAATGCCACAGTAATAGCAATTTCCATTGTGCTTTGCACAAGGGGTCAGTGTCTCAGAGAGTCACTTCCTCAAATCCTCGCATCCAACATTTTCCCTAATGATGGGTCAGAGGACGCAGCATCCTTACTGCTTTCAGGAATAGGAAAGTTAGAGTGTGGGTGGAAAAAGCAGGCAACAGGAAACGCGCTTTAGAAAAGTCCAAGACAGCCTTTAGAAGTCAAGTTCAATAAAATTCAAACTAAAAAAAAATGCCTCAGACAAGCAGGGGATCGTTTTTGTCTTGGTGGTGTAGAGAGGAGCCAGAACAGGCACCTATACACTGAGGACGGACGTATGGGCTGGGCTGGGGCAAGGAACAGGGTGGGCAAAATTTCAGCTGTGAGGCTGAGGGCAGGAGACCTGAGTATAGCATGGGCAGGGAGTAGGGCTGCCAGACAAAATATACAACATCCAGTTAAACTGAATTTCAGATAAACGATGAATAATTTTTAAGTATAAGGATGTTCCAAATATTGCACTGTCTTACTGTAGAAGAGGAAGCCTCTGCATAGGATTGGGCGGGACTGGACCAAAGTGAGGAGCCCCGGTGGTGCAGTGATGAAGAGCTTGGCTGCTAAACAAAAGGTCGGAAGTTTGAATCCACCAGTCGCTCCTTAGAAACCCTATGGGGCAGTTCTACTCTGTCCTACAGGGTCGCTAATAGTCGGAATCGACTCGATGGCAACAGGTTTCGGTTGACGGGACCAAAGTGAAGGTCCCTGGGTGGCGCAAACAGTTTGCTCTTGACTACTAATGTAAAGGTTGGCAGTTTGAACCCACCCAGCAGTGCCACAGAAGAAAGGCCTTACCATCTGTTTCTGTAAAGATTACCTCCAAGACAACCTTATGGAGAAGTTCTACTCTGTAACACATGGGGTCACCACGAGCTGGAATCCATTAGATGGCAGTGGACTTGGGTTTTTTGTTTGTTGGTTTGTTTTGGTTTGAACCAAGGTGAAGCCCACTCTGTTACAATGATATTAAAGGCCCTTGTCCTAGAGGAAGCTCTGTAGTCCCACCTGGCATTAAGCCAGGCATCTTGTTGCTGTTGCTATTAGTTGGCTCCTGAATCATGTTGACCCCATGCGCAAGGAAAGGAAATGTTGCCTGGTTCTATACCATCCCGATGATTGGTTGCAGAACAGATTGGGTTTTCGTGGGCTGATTTTGGAAGTAGATCTCCAGGCCTTTCTTCTTAGTCCGTCTTAGTCTGGAAGCTCCACTGAAATCTGTTCAGCATCATAGCAACATGCAAGCCTCCACTGACAGACACGTGGTGGCTGTGCATGAGATGCATTGGCCAGGAATGAAGCCTGGGTCTCCCACATGGAATAAGGGAATTCACAGACATCTAGAAACTACCCGCTGATGGTCTCATTTTATACATGAAAAACTTGAGACTCAGGGACTAATGGGCTTGCCGTTGTTTTGTAGCTGCCCACCCAGTAAGTGGCAGGTCTAGCTTTTCCCTGAGACCCCAGGCTGTCCTGTGGCCCTTGGGGAGGTGTGTGCAGCGGGAGGGATGCTGAAGGCTGTGTAATGCAGCCCTGGCAGCCTGTCCTGACTTGAACTTGGGTCCTCAGGCTTGTCACTGTCTGATGAAGGAATTCAGGTGCCAGTGGAAGTGTCCCCTGCCCTGTCTTGTTGATCACCTTTTGGCTTTGGAGGTATCACCCACTGATGCATTTGAACCCCCACAGGAACTCAGGCTGGAGTCAGTCCCGAAGACAGATCGCTGTGACCACAGCTAGCAGCATCTCAATCACAAGTCTACCCACTTGGGAGGTAAAGGCCAGTCCAAATGGCACCCGCCTGGACCCGTGCCCCCAACTATGTCCACTGTGGGCCTGCTTCCAAATTGGAGGAACGAGGAACCCGAGGAGCTGGTGCCATCATGAACACCCATTTCACTGACAAGGAAAATGAGGCGCAGAGAGGCAAGTACCTTGCCAAAGGTCACCAAGATCTTCAGCAGAAGAGCCGAGATTTGCATCTGGGCCGTCCAGCTGTAGCTCCGGGGCCCCAAACCACCCTCTGCCCTTGTCTTTCGGGATGAACCGCAGGGTCCCAGAAGGACGCTGCAGTCCACAATGTCTGCTCTTTCCCCCAGCTGCAGTGTGATATAGAGACCCTCCCCTGTTCACCCCTGCTCCCCCCGGTGGCAGCACTGGAGGCGAAACCTGTGCACCCCTCCACCTTCGCAGGCTGGACGGAGCCTTTTGAAACAAGCAGATGTGGTGGTACAGGAGGAAGGACGAAGAGATTCAGAGCAAGATCCAAAAATGTGTTGCTTAGGACTCTGGGAGTGATGGAAAAGCCCAGTTCAAGCAGGCTCAAGCAAACAAGGAAATCCGTGTTTAGAATGAATTTCTGTAAGATCAGGACTATTTTAATCTCCATTCTACAGATGAAAAAACTGAGGAAGAATGTGGTTAAAAAGCTTACCCATGATCACATGACAGATGACAGAGCTAGAGTTGACACCAGGTAGTGAAATTCTTGTCTCAGTTTTCTCGTGCTGCTGTAAGAGAAATACCATAAATGAATGGCTTTCACGAACAGAAATTTATTTCTCACAGTTAAGGAGGCTAGCAGTGTGAATTCGGGGTGTCGGCTCTAGGGGAAGTCCTTCTCTCTCTGTCGGCTCTGGGGGAAGGTCCTTGTCTCTTCAGCCTCTGTTTTCTGATTCCTTGGAGATCTCCATGTGGACTGGGGTCTATCTTTTCCTCTGATGGTTTGCGTAATCTGCTCCTTTTCTATTTTGTAAGAGATTGACTCAAGACACACCCTCCACTCATCCTGCCTCATTAACATAACAAAGACAACCCATTCCCAAATGGGTTATAACCATAGGCCTAGAGGTTAGGATTTATAACACATATTTTTGAGAGACACGATTCAGTCCATTAAGAGTCCTCTAACGCCTTACTACTCAAAGCAGTGATGCTTGTTAGAAACGCAGAGCCTCAGGCCTCACCTTGGACTTCCCGTATCAGATGCTACCTTCTAACGAGGTGCCCAGGTGATGTATCTGCACCTTCCAGATTTGGAACCGCAGCTCCCAAGAACCGTGATGTACCCCTCCTCAGTTTATGGGACTGTGCAGCTGAGATGTCCAGGATAGGGCTGCAGGAATCTTTGTTTTATTCACTCCAGCACTTAGGGCAATGCCTGGCAATAAATGTTTATTGAACTCATGTATGCATGTATGCATGCATGAATGAACTGACTTTGGGCAAAACTGAGTTAGGCTATAGACTCAGAACTACCTCGAAAACCAGGAGGCCCTTCCTTGATCACCATGATCATCTTGCTGGAAGGTGGGAAGAGGCTGAACTGTTCCTTCGGCCTGGGGATTAGTCACTGTTTGGGATTATCCGCTTCCCTCCTAGTGGAGCTAATTCGCAGTAAGAACATAGGCCCGGAATGGTCAAATAACAAAAATCCCCTGAAATTCTCGAAGCAACTCTGCTCCCAGCTACGCTCCCCACTTCTTCCATTGTTCATCCATCCTTCCTTCCTCAGCATGGGGCTGCTCTTCTGCAGTTCACACATCTCAGCTGCATTGCACATACCTGGGAGTTATTTCAGCCAAATTCCCAGCGTCTGCGAAGGGTTTTATTTTTGTTTCATGAAAAGCCTTCAAAGCCCTCTCTACGAGCTTTGAGTTTGGCGTGGGCAATTTGGAACTTTTAATGGGAATTGTTATGCTGTTTCAAGGAAGAATTATTCTCAGCAAAGTCTAGGACAGGCCGAAGGAGACAGCCAGACTTGTCCAGGTAGAAGGAGGTTCCTGCTGTTCCTGGGGAAATCAAAGGCGAGCCAGCTGCCCCCAGCGCGGCGCCTGACCCAGCCTTTCATGCGCGGTGGCCACAGGGAGGAGAGAAAGCACAAAACCAGAACAAACCCCCCAAAGTAAATGCTTGCAATGAAACCATTTCACAATGACAATTCTCAGCTAGTCTTTAAACTCTGCCAAGAACAAATGGAAGTCTTTTCAGTGGAAAGCCCGGCTTCTGGCTTTCATCCTCGGAGGCCTTTGTTGGGGTACCTTCCCCTTACCTCCTTTCTTTATTCCAGACCTTCTTAGGGTCAGCGTGCAGGGGGCGAACAGGGGCCCGCACCTCCTGCAAGCTGGAGAACCTGTGGGCTGGGGCACCTGGTCTTGGACCTGCTCGGGTTTGGAGGATAATGAAGGGGCTGTTTTCTGGGCAATAGATTAAAAACAAATAAACAAACAAAAAAAAAACCCAGTTGCCGTCAAGTCCCTTCCGATTCATAGTGACCCCAAATGTTAGAGTAGAACTGTATTTCATAGTTTTCAAGGCTGTAACCTTTCAGAAGCAGATGGCCAGGCCTTTCTTCTGAGGGTCCGCTGAGTGTTTCAAACCGATAACCTTTCGGTTAGTAGTCGAGTGCTTAACTGTTTGCACCACTTAGAGGCAGTAGGTAAATCCAGGGAAATAATGATGCTGTAGCTCTCCCTGTGTCTTCTTTTCTGCGTGCAGTAACAAAGGGAGTCATCCAACAGCTGGTACAGCTGGTTGGGATTCGGAGCCTTCAAATGAAAACCCTGCCATGCAGCCCACTTAGCCAGTGACTCTGCTTCCTGCATGGTGTTGGCGGGCGCAGCAGGAAGGTGGCACTGCAGGCTGGGCTGGCCCTGCTGTCCTTCCAGGAACCCGGGGCGCCCAGGATGACTCAGGAAAAAGTCGCAGGGTTTCAGAGCAGGTTGCTGCTATCATTCCAAATGTGAAAAAGTATTCACGCTCGGCTGAAGGCACTCAGAGGGGGACAGGGAGAGGGGGCTGGGGTTCACGGAAAGGATGATACTCCCTCAGGAGAGAGGTTTCAGAACCAGGAGGGATGGACAGGCCAGGGAGGTCCCTGGCCTTCGTCGGCTCAGCCCCGTGCTGAACCGCAGCCCCCCAGCCCCCCAGCACCCCCTGCACCCCGTCCAGGCCTACTCACCTCCCTGACTCCAGACCTCAGGGCATCTCCCCAAGGAAAGTCACCCCAGCTGGAGAGGGCAGGGATGCAAACCACCCCCTGAGCGCAGGGGAGGGGCGCCCAGAAATCCAGTGCTCAGGAAGGTCTGCAGGGGAGGGGTGTGGGGAGTGGTCCGAGAAGGCAGCGTCCCTTCTGGTTAAGGGCACAGGGAGGACTCCTTGGAGATCGTGGATCTGGCCATGGACAGGTTGGATCTCGTCAGCTTGAGATGGCAAAGGGGTCCCAGGTGAGGGGGCAGGCCAGATAAGTAGGGGTCGCCTGAGCTGCCGACAATGAAAGCCCCATTTGCCCCCAGCCAGTTCACTGTTCCTTTGAAGTACTTAGGAGTGAAGGGAGACCCTGGGTGCTACAAACGGCTGATGCTCTTGGCTGCTAAACAAGGTCGAAGGTTCAAGTCCACCCAGGTGCACCTTGGAAGAAAGACCTGGTGATCTACTTCCAAAAAACCAGCCACTGAAAACCCTATAGAGCACACTTCTACTCTGACACACATGGGATCGCCATGAGTTGGAATCAACTCAACAGCAACTGATTTTATCATGAGGGAAAGCAAATATGTTTTTGTGGCCTGTCTGGCTCGTCAGCTGGACTCTATGTGCAGGGGGCAGTACCGCCTGGCTCCAGGCTGTGTCCCAGTGCCCAGCAGGATGCCTGTCCTCACCACTCTCACCATGATGCCTGATTGACCAGGGGACCCAACATAGCTGAGTCACCCGAGAAAATGCTGACGGATCCCTGGACAGGAGCAAAGAGCATGTGTCACGGGAAAGCAGGCTGGGGGTCACTGAGGGAGCTTCCGGTACACTCTGCCCATTTTACACTTGAGGAAATGGAGGCTCAGAGGAGTTGCATGTCTTCCTAAGGTCACTCTGAAAAGACAAGAAGCTGAAGGGGGTTGGGGCACATTACGCTGGGCCTTACATGGTCTATGAGGAGTTTGTGAGCCCCGTGTTCTCTGCTTCCTGCTCGTCTGGCCCCGAGCTCAGCTCACCTCTCAGTTCTGCACGTCCTTGTGGGGGTTGAGGGGTTAAGTATCCTGTCTGACACTCAGCTTCATCTTTCTTTTAGGGCAGTAGAAATAAATCGACTCTTGTAATCTGTGCAAGGAGACAAGCTCCTCACTCCATGTGGGCTTCCGTTCTCCGTGGCCACGGGGTGGAGGGAGGATGGAATTACCTCTCTTTATCCGCATGCATAATCCCGGGCATGCCACTTTCTCATCTGTAAACGAGGCTGTACATCACATTAGTAATGTTCATCCTCTCTCTTTTTTATTCAGCTAGTGAGAACTCACTTCTGAAGTGAAGTCTCATTCAGAATTCCAGAACGTAAAACTGACAGAAGCAGAGCTGCCGGGGTGAAGCTGAGGTGCTTGCATGCGGAAGGGGAAGAAAGCCCACCAGTCTGGCCTCCTGGTTGCCCTGCAGGCTGCCGCCACACCCCTCTGTGGAGCCCCAGGGCTTGGGGGACTCCCAGTTTGGACATCACTCTAAAGGCCTAGAATGCTCTGGAACAATTCAGATGCAATGAGCAGAGCCACCAGCAGGAAGCCTGACCCTCCAGCTCTCAAGAAGCCTTGTGCAGGCCTCTGTGGGCCTCAGCAGTGCCCGTGGAGCTCATCCACAGAGGCAGGGGCAGTGAGAGGGTCCAGCCTTGTGCACTGAAACCCCTCGAACCAAGGAGAGCATGCAGCCTCAGAAGGCAGGCCCGAGTTGGAGATAGCGGGCTGCGCTGGTCCAGGTAGAAGGGAGGCCCAGTTGACGGGCCCCAGTGCTGCTGGGCTTCACCTCCTGTACCCCGTCACCCACTCCTCCCCCATCCTCCCCCTTGGGCCCCACCTCAACGGGTGCTCACGCATAGGTGGCTGCTCTCCTGCACATCCCCACAGCTGGCGCACCCTGCAATTAGCGTTGCCTTTTCCCTGCCTTCCTGTAGTGCCTGCCTCTCTGAGCTAATTGCCGGTTCGCCTTTCACTGTTCTGGGTGGGAACGCTGAGGCCCATTTGCCTCAGCTGCCAGCACAGACTATTTCAGTAGCTGCAGGGGAAAAAAGTCAAGATGGCTTCAGGAAAGCATTCTCCCTCAGCCTGGGAGAAGGCAGCATTTGCAAGGAGGCCAGGCTTCTCAAACGGAAGTGTGCGTTCGATGACTGAGGGTTGTGTTCAAACACAGCCTCTGGTCCTGTGGGTTGTGGTGAGGTGGAGATTGTGCCTTTCTGAGCAGCTCCGGGTGGCATCTGCAGGCCACTGTGTGAAGAGAGGGTATAGGCGAGAGCACTGAGCCGCCAGGAGACCTGGGCCGGGAGGCCGCTTGCCTGTGACCTGCTGGGCAGCTTGGAGCAGGTCCCCCTGCCCACCAGAGGGTCCAGGCTGGGATGTGGTAAAGACCCTGGAGGGGTGCACTGGCTTCCAGCCCAGGGCAGGTGCTGCCAGGAGGGCTGTGAGGAGTGAGTGACATGACCCCAACCCCCCTCCTGCCTGCAGAGAGGGCCGCCCCCTCCTCTGAGGGAGGATTCTTTTTATTCATCTAAGAAATATTTACTGAGCATCTCCAACATGCTCAGTTCAGGTTCTGAAAGCCTAGAGTAAGTCACACCCACAGCATCACTCCCTCATGGAGCTTCCAGCCTACGGGAGTGGGGTGGGGAGAGACACTGAACCAGGAAGCGAAATGAAACCCAAGTGTGTTGTTGGCAATAAACACCGTGCAGAAAAATAAAGCAAGAGGGAGACAGTAATTCCGGGTGGGGTGAGGGTGGGGGCTGCCATTTTAAATAGGGTGGCAATATGAGGACATAGAGATGCCCAGCGGTCCCAGGTGGACTTTTAGAAGATTGATGGCTTACAAGTGTCTGAAGAAATGGGCTATTTTTTTTTTTTTATTTTTTTTAAAAAAGCCATTTCTGAGTATGTGACAGGGACACGAGTTGCCCCCATTGGGACCTGGTCTTCCCATGCTGTGGTCCCCAGGGTCTGCAGTGAAGAACAATGGCCACCATGGGGTACAGGCCATGTCCAGGCTGTCTCAGGCCTGCTGACCAACCATGTGGGCCCTGGCCACGGAGCAAGGGCAGGAGAGAAGAGGTGAGATATCGAATAAGCTCCTACTGTGTGTGCTGGTGGCGCAGTGGTTAAGAGCTTGGCTCAAGAGCTCAGCTGCTAACCAAAGGGTCGGCAGTTTGAATCCACCAGGCACTGGTGTGGTGTTTTGTGCCTGTTGCGTCACCCCATCCTCCAGTGGTGCTGGGGGGCCTGCACACTGTGCAAGGCCTTGCCCATGCCCTGCCCTGGCTCCAGGGGAAGGAAGACGGAGGCTGTCAGGCCCCTGTCCCCTCCAGCCAAGAGAAGTGGCCACACCCAAGCAACTGCCCCTCCGCTCTGGGGTGTTCCTACCACGGGAGGGGTTCCTAAGTCACCCCAGAGCCCAGCTCTCAGTCAAACTGAGCCGCGACCCCTAAAGCTCAGGCAGGCCCTGCTCAGGTGGGGAGGGGCAGACTGATTTCTAGATTTTCCATTTTAACTGGAAGCCCGGGGTTTAAAATCGGGCCTTTAGCCTGCCCACCATGCTGTTCCCCAGGGGGCACCTGCCCCTCCCCAGGACCTTGGCTCCCTCAGGTCTCACCCAGCATGGGGGTGGAGCACAGTGGGAGGAGCCCAGCCTGAAAGTGCAAAAATAGCTTGGGGGGGGGGGCAGTGGGTAGGGGCGTGGAGCTCACCCAGCACTCACCCTGGTGTGTTTCTCCATCCCCCCAGAGGAGGGGAGTCCTCAGGCTGTTTCCCAGAAGTGAGGTCCAGTTAGGTAAGATCCCCTCCCCATCCAGCCTTGGGGTTTTCTCTTGTTCCCTACTCAGCTGTATGCTGAGAGCTGGCCCAGCTGGGAGGGGCCCTGGAGAAGGGGAACAGACCAGCGTGTCCCCGTGCCCAGCACATGTCCACCTGGGCCCGCAGCCGCCTCTGGGCTTCGCCCGACCCACCAGCCACAAGGACAAGCCAGCTCCAGGCAAGAGCGAGGCCCAGGAGAGCCTTGTCTTTGGTGTCCTCCTTGTCTCGGGTGGCCTTTCCATGTTCCAGGCTCACCCACAGGGGCCATTCAGCCCCGCACAGGCCTCCGTATGAATTGCGGCTGTCCCCATCTCTGGGAGGCAGGATGGACCCCAATACCTCCAACAGAAGCTACACGCCTGGTGGGACACCAGTCAGCTGGGGCTTGTGGACCCTACAGATAGCAGGCTTGGAGGGACAGAAGGACCTGTAGGGAAAGGCAGGCCCGAACCCACTGGGGAGTGTGGCAGCCAGAGGAGCTGTCCTCAGATCTCCTTCATGAGAGAACATGTTGCCGGAATCCTTCGTTAGCTCCCATCATGAATTCATATCGTGGCTCTAGCGACAAGGGAGGAGGACCCCAAGAGCTGGCCACTGTCCTGGGCCAGGCACCGTCTGCCTAGCTGGCTCCTGAGGATGAGCCCAGGGCCTACTGTGAGTGCCCCCTCCCATACCCACCAGGTCACAGACCCCTTCCCACCTCCCTGTAGGGACTGACACCTCCCGTGGCTTGTTTCTCCAGCATGACCCAGGCCCCTGGAGGGTGGGCACCCCTGCTACCAGCGCTAGCCATGGGTGCAGCACTTGTTGGGTGCTCACTACACCCCAAGGGAGACGCTGAGTGGACCTGGTTGATACTGGGGTTCTAAGCGGGGTACAGGGGTGGTCGCTGGAGAAGGTACCACCCCATCTTTGGCCACTGAGCTACTCCGGTCCTGGTACCTCTCCTCACCTTGCCCTGTCATCCGCCCAGCCTGGCCTTCCCTTGGTGTTCCTGCTCCACATCCAGGGTGAGGCCTGAGCCCTGCAGGGGGGCCGGCAGCTGTCAGGCTCAGTGTGGCCGCAGGCACAGCCTGCCACTGACCAGGGAACCAAAGGGGTGCTCCGTGACAAGAAAGGCCAGGGCAAACTGTCACAGGGCCTGAAAAATAAGAACAAGTGGTGCCATCTAGTCCAAGCCTGGGTCTTGGCAATTCACCTCACAACAGTCAACTGTGTTTGTTGTTAGTGACCACCAAGTCGATTCCTACTCATGGTGATCCCAAGTATGCAGAGGCTGTGACCTTTCAGAAGCAGTTTGCCAGACTTATCTTCCAAGGCACCTCTGGGTGGGTTTGAACCACCAGTCTTTCAGTTAGTAGTCCAGCGCTTAACCATGGGCCCTCCTGAAAGGCAGGCACTGTGCTAAGCGCTTTCTCCCACTTGATGCCACCAGCTGTGTGACCTTGGTGAACTTAACTAACCTCTCTGTGCCTCAGTATCCTCATCTGAAAAAAATGGGAATGGATAAGAATCGTACCTGGGAGGACCATGTGAGAAAGATTTATGCATTAATTTGTGTAAGCCACTGGGAAAGTTTCTGGCCCTTAGTAGGCATTCAATAAATGTTAGCACTGACAGGGACGAGCGACCCAGGGGAGAGGTGACTTGCCCAAGGTCACGCAGCAGCCAGGAGCTGGTCACGCTGCTTGGAGCCACAGGAAATAGGTGTGGAGAAAGCAGCGTTGGTTTTCTGCCGCGCTCCCTCCACAGAAGGCCAGCTGAAGTTTACCGTCACACAGAAATCAATATGCAGGAGGTTGTTAAAACCACCTCCCCGTGTGGCTGCCGACGCTGGGAGCTGAGCGAGGCCATGCAGCGGCCTGCCGAGCCCAAGGGGGGCTGGGGGCCCGTCCACGTGGGTGTGCGTACACGTGGGTGTCAGACATGGGTGAGGAGGCAGAGCTGGGCCCGCCCAAGTGGTGCATGCAACTCTCTCCTCCCTGCTTAGCCCTGTGCCTTCCCGGGGAAGGAGATTTCTCATCCAGAAGACACAGTCAGCCCTCAGCAAAAAATAAAGCAAGTGTGAAAGCAGCTTTTTGTGCCAACTGGGGCCTGCACTTCCAAGAAAGGCCCTCCCTCGAGGCCTCCCGTTCACTGCAATTCCTCATCCTGGCTTGGAGTCACAGCCCTCCTAGCAAGAAATATCACAGCTGGAGGTGCACTCCAGAGAGAGGGGCTGGGGGCCTTTCCAAGGACGGCCTCAGTGGAGGATGTGGTGGAGGTGTTGAGACAATTCAGGCTGTTCACAGCATTGCTGAAAGGATTGGCTGGGAGACCGAGGTGAGACCCACCAAGACCCCAAATTGATCACCAGCATGACCTGGACATAGCTACAAGGAAGGCAAATCAGGTGATTTTTCTGAGATGACCTGGAGTATGGGGCCTTGTACCTGTCAGGATAGGCTGGGATATGCTGCAGTAACAAACAACACTAAATCTTGGTGGTTAATAAACCAGTTGCCATGGAGTTGATTCCAATTCATGGCGCCCTTCTGTGTATCAGAGTAGAACTGTGCTTCGTAGGATTTTCAAAGGCTGATTTTTCGGAAGTAGATCATCAGGCTTTCCTCCAAGGCACCTCTGGGTAGATTTGAACTCCCAACCTTTTAGTTAGCAGTCAAGTGTGTTAACCATTTGCACCACTCCTTCTCCACCTCCCAAGGCAACTTGAGATGGACATGGTCAGGAGGCCATTTCTGCGCAAACCTCCTGTGCTGCCATTACCCTCCGCTGGTCCCACGCCCCTAGCTTCTGACCTCGCCCTCCACACCCAGCCCAGCTGGGTCTGCTGCAGGCACGCAGCCTGGGCACATTTATGCCCCATCCATACCATGCTCCCCCTGATGCCAACCTTCCCCCTCCCAGGCGCTCTCCTCTCGTCCACACCCGCTGCTTCCCCAGGGCTCTCCGACCACAAGGTTCTCTGGACCACCTGTGGTCATGAGGACATGTGGATGATTATGTGCTGGCTCCGATGGCACAAGAGGGGTCTCACCTGTGTCCACCTTGTCTCCAAAACTCCTCAAAAGAAGGAGAAAGGCCTCTCAGCCTCATCGAAAAGGCGACGGCTCTGAACGGCTGGATTCCAGCCCCAGCTCTGCCACGGTGATGCAGCATCCCAGAAGCCTGCAGTTCGTCCTCCACAAAAGGGACATTTTGTGGACTCTGTGCCCTGGGGGAATCACGAGGATCACCAAATGGATTAAAAACTGCACAGCATTTTCAGATGCCAGGCACCATGACGAGAGGCGCGACACTTATATCGGCTCCGTTTTCACGGGACACAGCGCTGTGTATATAATGGGTGCTTAATCAATGCAGGTGACCTTGAAGCAGGGCTGTGGTCAATTGAAAGTGGAAGGTAGGGTGGGCGGCAGGGTGGGAGGGCAAGCTGTTCTTTCAGGGTCTCTGCCGCGGCCTCTTCCAGGGGCAAGAGCCGGATCTCCAGGAGGAACAGCCAGTTGTCCCCTCCTGAGGACATTTGGGGGTGATGGGGCTGGTGGGCTCGCTGCCAGGGCATGTGGGCCATGTGTCTCAGGGCGGGAGGGGGCCTGGAGGCCTGAGGTCTGGCTGCAGAGCAGTGAGTGTGGCCAGGTCCCTTGAAGGACAGTGTGGCTGATGAGAGGCAGGGAACCATGTTCGGGGCTGGAGTCAACTTCATCCCAGGAGGGTGAGCATCCCGGCAGGCCCCTCCTCTGTTCCACATAGAACATGTGGCCCCAGATATAAAGACTGTGCTTTAAAGGGGGCCCAAGTGATGAGCTGCCCGGGGTCTCACCCGGCCCCACCTTGGATGATGGAGTGTAGACTGGGAAGTGAGCTTGAGGAGGGAGCAGTGGTGGGGTCCTGGGGTCCCTTCCTCTGCCTTTGTGCTCTGGCCTGGCTTTAACCCCAGGCCATCCAGAGCCTCCTTGGCTGAGAGGTGCCCCCCGCTTTGGCCCAGGCAGCACGAGGCTCCAGCTGGTCCAGGCCCTGTGCCACCTTGGTTCTTGGCATGAGTCAAAAAATCTGTGCTCACCTGCAGGCAGGCAGGATGCTGCAAAGGTGCTCTGGGTCCCCACACCTGCCACCACTGCCGCCCCAGCTCCCCATTGTGGGTGAGAGTGATGTAGAGGAGGCCGCGGTTTCTGTCAGATTCTTGAGGCCCAGGCATCCTGCTCCTGAAGGATCACAAACCTCAGAACAGTCCTCCCTGGCTCCCCCGAGAAGCGTCTCAGTCCTGGCCAGAAGCACAGTGGAGCGGAAAATGACGTTGGGAGGGAAAGGTCAGGCGCTGGGCCTCCTGGGCTGGAAGCAGGCAGCTGCTCAGGCCAGAGGGCCAGGTGACCCATCCCAGGGCGCAGGTGGGCAGCAGTGACCCTTGGATTGGCCCAGACTCTGGTTGCTGACATCGATCTGTCCTGACTGGAACCTGCAGGACAATGCCCCCGGCCTCTAGGCCAGCAGGCCAGCTCAGTGTGTTAAAGTCACATCGCCTAGAACCCCAGGATGCCAGTGGGTGCAGGGAGGGAGAGTGGGGCGAAAGTGGCAGGAGGAAAGTGGAATCCAGAGCCATACAGCATTCAGCAAGCGGCCCCGGGCAGCTGCCTTAGGCCCTGGCCCCACCAGAGGGAGCCACCACTTACAGGGCCTCCACTGTGCGCCAAAAAGCACATGTAGTACTACTGCTGCTCACACAGCCCCACCACGCAAGGGCTGGAGGTGTGGATAGTTGCCATCAAGTCAGCTCCAATTCATGGCGACCCACGTACAACAGAGTGAAATGTTCCCTGGTCCCGTGCCATCCTCACGATTGCTAGTATGTTTGAGTTCATTCTTGCGGCTGTTGTGTCAATCCATCTCATTGAGGTGTCCCCTCGTTTTTGATGACCCTCTACTTTACCAAACATGATGTTCTTTTCCAGTGATTGGTCCCGCCTGATGATGTGTCCAAAGTAAGTAAGCCGAAGTCTTGCCATCCTCATTTCTAAAGAGCATTCTAATTGTATTTCTTCTAAGACTAATTTGTTCACTCTTTTGGCAAATAACAGGAAATCCAGCTCACGCTGGTCTAAACAGGGAAGGACTTCTCGGACTGGAGTGTTTGCCGTGTGGAGGTGAGAGACTGCAGCTTGGCCTTCATCCCGGCGCTGGTCCCTGCAGGCCCCGGAGCGGCCCCCTCAGGAGCGGAGCTGAGCCAATAGCCGTTCTGGCGCACATCTGCTCAGAAGGATTCCTGCCCTCGCGCTTTCTAAGAGAGCGGAGCATGGTGACCAGGGCAAAAGATTAGGATTCTTGAGAAGGAAGAAGGGTTAATGGGCACTGGGTGAGTAACCAAACAGTGTCCACTTGAGATTTTTTCTTCAAATTTAAGTTTCTCCCTGCTATATCACTCTTAACCCTTCAGTGACTGTGCACAGAGGCCTGCCTGCTGGCAAATGCTGGCACATGATGAAGGGAATGAACAAGCAGCCAATTAATCTGCATGGAAAAACCCAGAAAAGGCCAACTCTTTCCCAACATTGCTGTGCAGACGGTGAGCCCAAGGACAGCAGCTTAATTGTGTGTAAACATAATAAACTGGTATAATGCAAGTACACATGTCCCTAATTTGAGGGGCAGATCCGAATATAACAGTGTTCCACAGCCTTCTCCCAGGAGCTGAGGGCTCTCTAACAGCATTCTGCCCACTACCCCTTGGGCTCTGCCATTGACCTGGCCACTTGCCTGCGTCTGGAAGGCTGAGTGGAGCCCATGGAGAGGCAGCCATTTCAGGTGGGTCCAGAAGATTCCATGGTGGCCTCATAGGGGCTGGAGCTGCCCTCTGCAAGCTCAGGGAGGATGAGACTCCCTCATTGGGAGGGTCCTGAAGACACAGGACACATTTCTATTCCATCCCAAATGCCAGCCTGAAATGGTGTCTTAGTTATATACTGCTGCTATGATAGAAATACCACAAGTGCATGGCTTTAACAAAGAGAAATTTATTCTCTCACAGTCTAGAAGGCTCGAAGTCCAAATTCAGGGTGCCAGCTCTAGCGGAAGGTTTTCTTTCTCTGTTGGTTCTGCGGAAAGGTCCTTGTCATCAATCTTCCCCTGGTCTAGGAGCTTCTCAGCAGAGGAACCCCGGGTCCAAAGGACACACTCTGCTCCCGCTGCTGCTTGCTTGGTGATATGAGGTCCCCCTGTCTTTCTGCTCACTTCTCTCTTTTATATCTCAAAAGATTTACTTAAGACACAACCTAATCTTGTAGTTTGAATCCTGCCTCTTTAACATAACTGCCTCTAATCCTGCCTCATTGACACCATAGAGGTAAGATTTATAACACATAGGAAAATCACATCAGATGACAAAATGGTGGACAATCACACAATACTGGGAATCATGGCCTAGCCAAGTTGACACACATTTTTGGGGGACACGGTGCAATCCATGACAAATGGCAAAGCCTCAGCACCTTCTTTACATAATTCCACTCCGTGACCTCACAGGTTTAAAAAATGTTTCCCAAATTGGGAGCAACTTGACCCTGGAATCTCAAGCCCCTGTCTTCCCCCAAGAAATAAGACTAAGCTCCTCTTCCTTGGAGGGAGTGTGGTGGCAAGGACGGGTCACTATGAGTTGGAATTGACTCAGTCGCAATGGGATTCTTTTGTTGGGAGTCCCTGGGTAGCACAAATGGCTAAGCACTCAACCCTTAACTGAAAGGTTGGCAGTTCAAACCCACCCAGAGGCACCTCAAAAGTAAGGTCCAGTGATCTTCTTCTGAAAGGTCACAGCCTTGAAAACCCTATGGAGTACAATTCTACTCTGCACACATGGGGTCACCATGAGTCAGAATTGACTCGATGGCAACTGGTATTCTCATGTCATTGTTCCCATATGTGTAGCTTTTCTGAGCCCTCTAGCTGGGTGGCATCCTGTCTTCACTTGGACACCTCCAGTTTTGTTCTTCACATCAAGATTAGTGAGTAGTTGCTAAAATACTACAAACAAACATCTCAGACAGCAGTGACATGTGCGTGCTGTAGCTACCCCATGAGGTCCTGGAGCAGGCCTGGCTGGCACTCCCTCAAGTGCTCAGTCTAGTACTTGGCACCTACTAGGTATCCAAAGATGGAATTATAGTGGGTGTGTTTCAATCTTTTTTTTTGTTTATTGTTGTAATTTAAGTGAAAGTTTACATTTCAAGTTAGTTTCTCATACAAATATTTAAACATACATTGTTATGTGACCCTAATTGCTCTCCCTATATTGTGACAGCACACTCCTCCTTTCCACCCCTGATTTCCCATGTCCATTAAACCAGCTCCTAACCCTTTCTGCCTTCCCATCTCACCTCCGGACAGAAGCAGCCCATTTAGTCACATGTATCTACCTGAACTAAGAAGCACACTCTTCACGAGTATCATTTGATGTCCCACAGTCCAGTCCAATCTTTGTCTGACAAACTGGCCTTGGGAATTGGTTTAGTTTTGGCTTGACAGAGAGTCCAGGGGTCATGCTTTGCAGGGTTCCTCCAGTCTCAGTCAGACCACTAAGTCTGGTCTTTTTACTAGAATTTGAGTTCTGCATCTCACCTTTCTCCTGCTCCATCCGGGACTCTCTGTTGTGCTCCCTGTCAGGGCAGTCATAGGTGGTAACCGGGCACCATCTAGTTCTTCTGGTCTCAGGCTGATGAAGTCTCTGGTTTATGTGGCCCTTTCTGTTTCTTGGGCTAATACTTTCCTTGTGTCTTTTTTGTTCTTCATTCTTTACTTCAGGTGGTTGGGACCAATTGATGCATCTTAGATGGCCGCTCACTAGCTTTTAAGACCCTCAGACATCACTTGCCAAAGTAGGATGCAGAACATTTTCTTAATAAACTTTGTTGTGCCAATTGACCTAGATGTCCCCTGAAAGCATGGTCCCCAGACTCCCGCCCCTGCTACTCTGTTGCTCAAAGTGTTTGTTTGTACTCAGGAAACTTCTTAGCTTTGATTTAGTCTGGTGGTGCTGACTTCCCCTGTAGCGTGTGCTGTTCTTCCCTTCACCTAAGATAATTCTTGTCTACTATCTAGTTAGTGAATAACCCTC
>NW_004443955.1:13993479-13995718 GCF_000243295.1 Trichechus manatus latirostris
TATCTATTTGTGTGACGGCTCTTATTTCTCTAGGATATATTCCAAGGAGCAGGATAACTGGATCCTATGGTACTTCTATTTCTAGATTTTTAAGGAAGGGCCAAATCAATTTTCAAAGTGCGCTGAACCATTTTATATTACAACCAACAGCATATAAGTATACCAGTCTCTCCACAACATCTCCAGCATTTATTATTTTGTGTTTTTTGGATTAATGCTAGCCTTGTTGGGGTGAGATGGTATCTCTTTGTAGTTTTGATCTGCATTTCTCTAATGGCTAGTGATCGTGAGCATTTCTTTACATGTCTGTTGGCCGCTTGAATGTCTTCTTTGGTGAAGTGCCGGTTCATATCCTTTGTGCATTTTTTAATTGGGTTATTTGTCTTTTTGTTGTTGAGGTTTTGTAGTATCTTGTAGATTTTAGAGATTAGATGCTGATCGGATTTGTCATAGCAAAAAATTTTTTCCCAGTCTGTAGGTTGTTTTTTGACTCTTTTGGTGATGTCTTTTGATGAGCATAAGTGTCTGATTTTTAGGAGCTCCCAGTTATCTACTCTCTTTTCTAGTGCTTGTGCATTGTTACTTATGGTTCGTATTCTGTTTATGCCATGTATTAGGGTTTCTAGTGTTGTCCCTATTTTTTCTTCCATGATCTTTATCGTTTTTTATTTTATATTTAGGTCTTTGATAAGTTTTGAGTTAGTTTCTATGCATGGTGTGCGGTATGGGTCTTATTTCATTTTTTTGCACATGTATATCCAGTTATGCCAGCACCATTTGTTAAAGAGACTATCTTTTCCCCAACTGTTGGACTTTGGGCCTTTGTCAAATATCAGCTGCTCATAGGTGGATGAATTTATGTCTGTATTCTCAATTCTGTTCCATTGGTCTATGTATCTGTTGTTGTACCAGTACCAGGCTGTTTTGACTACTTTGGTGGTATAATAGGTTCTAAAATCAGGTAGTGTGAGGCCTCCCACTTTGTTCTTCTTCTTGAGTAATGCTTTACTTATCCGAGGCCTCTTTGTTTTCCATATGAAGTTGGTGATTTGTTTAGCCATCTTGTTAAAAAATGCCGTTGGAATTTGGATTGGGATTGCCTAGTATCTGTAGATCGCTTTGGGTAGAATTGAGATTTTCACAGTGTTGAGTCTTCCTGTCCATGAGCAAGGTATGTTTTTCCACTTATGCAGGTCTCTTTTGGTTTCTTGAAGTAACATCTTGTAGATTTCATTGTATAGACCTTTTATGTCTCTGGTTAGATTTATTCCTGAGTATTTTATCTTCATGGGTGCTATTGTAAATAGTATTGATTTGGTGATTTCCTCTTGGAAGTTCTCTTTGTTGGTGTAGAGGAATCCAACTGATTTTTATATGTTTATCTTATATCCTGAAACTTTGCTGAAATCTTCTATTAGTTCCAGTAGTTTTCTCGTGGATTCTTTGGGGTTTTCTATGTATAAGATCATATAATCTGCAAACAGAGATACTTTGACTTCTTCCCTACCAATTTGCATGCCCTTTATTTCTTTTTCTAGCCTAATTGCTTTGGCTAGGACCTCCAGCACAATGTTGAATAAGAGTGGTGATAAAGGGCATCTTTGGTCCAGTTCTCAAGGGGAATGCTTTCAGACTGTCTCCATTTAGGATGGTGTTGGCTGTTGGCTTTGTATAAATGTCCTTAATTATGTTGAGGAATTTTTCTTCTATTCCTATTTTGTTGAGAGTTTTTGTCATGAATGGGTGTTGGACTTTGTCAAATGCCTTTTCTGCATCAATTGATAACATAATGTGGTTCTTGTCTTTTGTTTTATTAATGTGATGGATTACAATGGTTGTTTTTCTAATGTTGAACCATCCCTGCATACCTGGTATAAATCCCACTTGATTATGGTGAATTATTTTTTTATATGTTATTGAATTCTATTGGCTAGAATTTTGTTGAGGATTTTTGCATGAATGTTCATAAGGGATATTGGTCTGTAATTTTCTTTTTTTCTGGTGTCTTTACCTGGTTTTGGTATTAGGGTTATACTGGCTTCATAGAATGAGTTTGGGAGTATTCCATCCATTTCTATGCTCTGAAATACCTTTAGTAGTAGTAGTGTTAACTCTTCTCTGAAAGTTTGGTAGACTTCTCCAGTGAAGCCGTCTGGGCCAGGGCTTTTTTTTGGTGGGAGTTTTTTAATTACCTTTTCAATCTCTTCTTTTGTTATGGGTTTATTTAGTTGTTCTACCT
>NW_004443955.1:13995818-14075687 GCF_000243295.1 Trichechus manatus latirostris
TATAGTTATGTCCTCCTGGTGTATGGACCCTTTAATCATTATATAGTGTCCTTCCTTATCCTTTGTGGTGGATTTTACTTTGAAGTCTATTTTGTCAGAGATTAATATTGCCACTCCTGCTCTTTTCTGAGTGTTGTTTGCTTGATATATTTTTTTCCATCATTTGAGTTTTAGTTTGTTTGTGTCTTTAAGTCTAAGGTGTGTCTCTCGTAGGCAGCATATAGATGGATCGTGTTTTTTTATCCAATCTGCCACTCTCTGTCTCTTGATTAGTGCATTTATTCCATTTTCGTTCAGCATAATTATTGATAGGTATGAGTTTAGTGCTGTCGTTTTGATGTCTTTTTTGTGTGTGTTGTTGACAGTTTCTTTGTTCCACTTAATTTTCTGTGCTGAGTTGTTTTCCTTTACGTATTTTCTTTTTATCTTTTTCATTGTTGTTGATTTTGTATTTGCTGAGTCTTTATATTTTTCTTGTTTTTCATTTTGATGTGTAGGATTGTTAGTTTCCTTTGTGGTTACCTTAATATTTACTCCTATTTTTCTAAGTTTAAACCAGTCTTTTATTTCTTTATATCACCGTGACTTCTTCTCCTTATGAAAAAATCTATGTCTACATTTTTTAGTCCCTCTGTTTTGTTTTAGTGTTGTCATCCTTTACATATTGACATCTCCGTTTCCCTATTTTCAGTGTTTTAGCTTGGATTTATTTTTGTGACTTCTCTATCTGGGTTGATATCTGGTTGCTCTGTTCTGTGTTCTAGTCTTGGGTTGTTATCTGATGTTATTGATTTTCTAACTAGAGGAGTCCCTTTAGTATTTCTTGTAATTTTGGTTTGGTGTTTGCAAATTCCCTAAACTTCTGTTTATCTGGAAAAGCTCTAATTTTGCCACCATATTTGAGAGACAGTTTTGCTTGATACATAATTCTTGGCTGGCAATTTTTTTCCTTCAAGGCTTTATATATGTTATCCCATTGCCTTCTTGCCTGCATGGTTTCTGCTGAGTAGTCTGAGCTTATTCTTATTGACTCTCTTTTGTAGATAACTTTTCATTTATCCCTAGCAGATCTTAAAATTCTCTTTGTCTTTGGTTTTGGCAAGTCTGATTATAATATGTCTTGCTGACTTTCTTTTGGGATCTACCTTATGTGGGGTTCAATGAGCATCTTGAATAGATGTCTTGTCATCTTTCACGATATCAGGGAAGTTTTCTGCCAACAAATCTTCAACAATTCTCTCTGTATTTTCTGTTATTCCTCCCCTCCCCCAACTCCGTTCTGGCACTCCAATCACTCGTAGATTCCTCTTGATAGAATCCCACATAATTCTTAGCTTTTCTTCATTTTTTTTTTTAAATCCTTTTATCTGATTTTTCCTCACATAAGTTGGTGTCAAGTGCTTTATCTTCAATCTCACTAATTCTGACTTCCATTACCTCAATTCTGCTCCTATGACTTTCTATTGAGTTGTCTAATTCTGAAATTTTATTGTTAATCTTCTGGATTTCTGATTGCTGTCTCTGTATGTGTTCTTGCAGCCTGTTAAATTTGTCATTATGCTCTTCTCTAATCTTTTTAAGTTCCTCTATTGTGTGTTCTGCATTTTGCTTAATTTCCTTCCTGATGTCTTGAAGAGTTCTGTATGTTAATCTTTTGTATTCTGCCTCTGGTAATTCCAAGAAATTTTCTTCCTCCAGAAAATTTCTAGATTCTTTATTTTGGGAGCTTGCTGAAGTCATCATGGTCTGTCTGTTTATGTGATTTGATATTGACTGTTGTCTCCAAGCAATCAATAAGTTATTATATTTATTTATTTTGTTTACTTACTGCATCCTAGCTTCTTGTTTTTATATGCCCAAATAGGCTGCTTATATGAGCTAGTCCAGCCATCTGTGCCCCTGAAGCTCCAACGTCCTGCCAGGTGGCCAGATCTGCCACTAAGTATATGAGCCCAGGAGTCTGCCCACTCTTCCTGTATGGATTCAGCTCAGGTGCCAAGGTAGTTGGCCGCCAACTGTGTGGTGCAGGCTCTCACCTACAGTTCTAGGTAGTCATAGGTGATTGGTGTAGGCACAGGCATTTGGCTGCAGCAGGGAGACACAGGCTGAGCAAGGCAAGGGGGACGATGGCCACCCCCAAGTGTCCAGGAGGAAAGCATGTCCCTGTTCCCTAGAGTACATAGATGGGTGGGTTTTGCAGCCAGATTATGAGCACTCAATGCTGTTGGCTGTAAGTACTGGGGGTCACCTCTTATTCTTGGGTCCCTGTTGCAGGTGGATAGGTATCATGGGTGGAGCCACTAGTCCTCAGGCCCTGATGTGAGTAGGTGAAGACCCTGCTTAATAGGCAGAGCAGTGTAAATGTCATGAACCTGCCACTTCACAGCTGAAACAGTTCAAGTTAGACTTAGGTATACACCCTGTTGTACCGCGGTAAAGACGGCCTACACTGTTGAAATGGGCCTACACAAGTCTATGCAGGGGGAAAGGCACCCAAAGTCCGTGGGGATCCCTTATGCCTGTGCCTAGGCAAAGGAGCTGTGCCTACCCTCAGTTCTGGCTTGGGGGAGCTGGCAGATTATTTTTTCCCATCTGTTACTTTGTTCACTCTCCAAGGCTGGGAGAATGACTTAGGGTGTGTGATGGGTCCTACTTCCAGCCCAGGGGCCTCGGCAATTGCTGAAGCCAGTCCTAGACCCAGTGCAGAGCAGGGAGTGGGGAGGTAAAAGGGAGAGAGGATTTTCCCTAAAGGGGGTGTTTTTGATCCGCGTGGTAGGCCAGACGCAAGTACTTATCTTTCTCCAGTCAAGGGCTGCTTCTGACTGCTGCTGGATGGCTGAATAGACTCTCTGCCACTGGATCTCTTCTGATGTGGAAAACGCCTCCTGAGTGCTGTTGCTTGCCTGCCTTACAGTGCACCGCGAGCTGATCAGGCCTGAAGGGCTCAGGCTGTTGCCGGGTCAGGTCTGGAAACTCCTCGCTGCTTCCAAATCATCTCTCCTTCCCCCTGCCACTTAGTCCAATTCCTGAACTTTGCGTTTGATGTTCAGGGCTCCTAGATTATCATATATAATTGATTCACTTGTTTTTTCGGGTCTTTGTTGTAAGAGGGACGACCAGAAGCGTCTGACTACTCTGCCTTCTCGACCCTGCCTCGATGTGTTTCAACCTTGTCTCTTGTACTAGTAGTGTGAGGTTTTTGGAACTCAACATCTGAATTGATGCCTTCTCAGCTGTGATGGATTGAATTGTCCCTCAGGAAGATGTGTTGAAGTCCTACCCCCGGGTACCTGTGAATGTGATCTTGTTTGGAAATAAGGTCTTTCTTTAAAAAAGATGTTATCGGTTAAGTTAACAAGGTCATAATGGAGTTGTCTGGGTCTTAATCCCTTCTGAAAGTTGTCTTATGAAGAGGAGAACAGGCAAGGAGACAGAGTCACACAAAGAAAAAGAAACATCATGTAAAGATGCATCTACAAGCCAAGGAAGAGAACAGAAGCTGGAAGAGACAAGGAAGTATCTTCACCTAGAGCCTTCAGAGAGAACATGGACCTGCCAACACCCTGAATTTGGACTCTTAACCTCTTGAACTGTGAGACAATACATCCCTCTTCTGTAAAGCCACTCACTTTGTGGTATTTTGTTATGGCAGCTATAAGAGACTGACACCAGCTAGGAGCAAGCCACCAGGGAACCTAAGAGAATTGCCTCAGATCCCCTTCTTACTCTCCATTCCAGACCTCCTTTCTATGACTGACAGCCCTTACACCAGTCCTTGTATGACAATTGATATATAATCACCTCAGATGGGCAAAGATTCCATTGGTTGTTTATTTCTTATAGCTGATAGCAAAGAAAAATGTCCCATCCCTGGGCAAGTGACAGCTGAGGGTGGTGGATCTGGTCCTGACCCTGGGTTCTGCAGGCATCCTTCACTGGAGTTTGCACAGGTGACCTCATGTCTGTTCTGTTGTGTCTCTGTCCATGTCAGTGGTCCCCCCTGCAAGCTTGGGCCCATCTTGTTTCTTACAGGTCCTGTGGACCCCCTGAGGACTGCAGTCTGACCCACAGCCCTCCTCTGCAGGGACACTTTGCCCACCCAACACTGCCTTCTGTCAAGCCACCCGCCAGATTCTCCACATCTGTGACCTCCCTTGGAAGCACATGAGACCCACTAGGCTTCTTCCAAACTCTGCATGGACTGAAGGTGGCTTGGGAAAGCAAATCTTAGACCCTCCCTCTCTCTGACAGTAAGCTGGTTTCTCCAGGACACAGACCCTGAGTTGGAGGTTTGCCTGTAGGAATTTGTCAGCTCAGATGAGAGGGTAGGGACTCACACAGGACTGGTCCAAGGCAAAGGTGGACATTGCTAATACAGGAGTCCTGGATTACAAACAATTTCTTTTCCTAAATCTGCCTTTAAGTTGAATTTGTATGGAAGTCAGAGTAGGAACAGTTCGTATCTACTGTCAGTTAGTCAAATGTCTTAGCATATAGTATATAGCGTACCTTTCTATGCATAAAAAACATTAAAGAAACACCTCCTGATACACTAAAATATCTTTAACATAATAATACAGTAATAATAATAATATTTTGATGCATGTCAAAAAGTAGCACCCATTTGTATATACCTCGAATTTTTAACATAATAAGCTTTACGGGGGTTGGTTCATAATTGTAGGTTGTACATAAATCAGACGTTCCTAACCTGGGGTCTGCCTGTAGTCTCAAGGAAGGCTTCAGGGCACTCTGAAGCTCAGAATGCCCTTCAGGTTGTCCCAAGTTGGAGTGAGGGAACTAAATTTAAGCCTCCCAAGCTGATCTTCCACTGGATGTGGGCTGCCTTTGGGCCAGCCAGCTCTCTCCAGCCAAGGCAATTCCCCAGAGGCTGAGGCCAACCACTGGCAGCACTTTCGGCCCTGGGAATGAGCATCCCAGTGCCCACCACACCTTGGGATCTGACTCCACGAGGTCGCTTTAGGTTGGTGTGGGGTATCTAGCAAGGTGCTCTCTTCCAAGGGTCCCACAGGAGGAGCTAAGTCGCACTGTTTCCCCCTCAACCATCTAACAAGACTCCAGGCCTCTGAGGCTTCAGCCCAGAGAGGGGCTATCAGGGCTTGCGTGTCTCACCTCACATATCTCTTTCTCCTTCTGCTTCTTCCCACAACCCAAGGGGACCACAAGGGGTAGGGCTTTCAGCTGTTTTCTCTTTCTTGGTTTCAACTTTGCCTGCACCATAACCCCAGGGGTCCTAAGCCTCAGGGCTCTGCCTTTTTAATTTTTTTTATTGAGATATATTTCACATTTCAGAAAATTCACCATTTTAAAGCATACAATTGTGTTTTAGTATATTCACAAAATTGTACAACCATCAGCATTATCTAATTTCAGAACATTTTTATCCTTCGACCCCTACTCCAAGGAAGTCCTGTGCCCATTAGCAGTCACTCCCCATTCCTTCCTCCTCCAGCTCTAGGTGACCACTAATCTACTTTCTGTCTCTATGGATTTGCTTATTCTGAACATTTCATAGAAATGGAATTGTACAATATGTGACCTTTTGTGTCTGCTTCTTTCACTTAGCATAATGTTTTCTTTCAAGGCTCACCATGTGGTAGCATGTATCAGAACTTCATTCCTTTTTAGGACTGAATAATATTCCATGGTATAGATATACCACATTTTGTTTATCCACTCATTAGGTGATGGACATTTGGGCTTTTCCATTTTAGGGTTGTTATGAATAATGCTCCTGTGAACATTTGTGTCCAAGTTCTTGTGTAAACATATGATTTTAATTGTCTTAGATATACCTAGGAATTGAATTGCTGGGTCAGATGGTAACTCAATGTTTAATTTTTTGAAGAACTGCCAGAACATTTTCAAAGCAGCTGCACCATTTTATATTCCCACCAGCCGAGTATAGGGGTTCACGGCTCAGTCTTAATGGGGGAGAGGAATCTTCATTACAACACAGAAGAAATTCAAGGACTCCATCAGCCAGGCAAGACTCCTGATATGCAAACAGATGTTAAAGGAATGCACCCATTGCCATCGATTCAATTCTGACTCATAGCGACCCTATAGGACAGAGTAGAACAGCCCCATAGGGTTTCCTAGACTGTAATCTTTATGGGAGCAGACTGTAGCATCTTTCTCCTGCGGAGAACGTGGTTAATCTGAGCGCTTAACCACTATACCACCAGGGCTCCTTCTAAAGGAATGTAGAAAATATTTTCTCTCTTTCCGAGATGAATTTGCAAAAACTGCCTAAAGCATTAAGAAATCCATCTTTGAGACACAGACCTTGATGTTTTAGGCTTCACCGGCTTCCTCTCCCCTGGGGCCATAGCCTCATGGCTCTGCCTTGAAGGTGGAGGGCTGCAACTCCATCTGCAGGAGGCAGAGGAGGGCCATGAAGAGACTACAGACTGTCCTGTTGACCCCACAGTCCGCCTGGTACCTCTAAGAGATGAGCTGAAGCAGGAGGGCCTGTGTCCAAGTCCCCCCTAGGCTCCTGTGGCTCTAGACCACGCACGGCCCATTGCAGGAGCTCAGTGAAGCTGCTCAGTGGATGACTGAAGCATCTTGTGCCTTTGCCTTTTCAGGGTCTGCCTCACCCTCGTGTGCTTCAGGAAAGACAGTGTTATGGATTGAATTGTGTCCCCCCAAAGAAGGTACTGAAGTCCTTGTGAATCTGTTTGGAAATAGGCTTTTCTTTGTTATGGTAATTAGACCAACCTGCGTAGGGTAGGTCCTAAATCTAATCACTTCTGAATTATAAAAAGAGCCGACTAGACACAGAGACACACACAGGGGAAGGGGAAGACAGATGATGGAGACTGATGGATCTACCAGCCCAGGAACACCAAGGATTGCCGGCAGCTGCTAGGAGATGAAATAAACAGGGAAGGACCTCCCCGCAGTGTCACACCCTGAATTCGGACTCCCGGCCACCAGACTGTGAAAAAATAAACGTCTGTTCTTTAAAGTCATGCACTTGTGTTATTTCTGTTACAGCAGCACTAGGTGACTAAGACAGATGGCATTCGAGGATCAGCCCTGGGTGGTGCCTGGAGACCCTTATTTTAAGAACCACCCCTTCCTTGTCCTCTGCAGTGCCCACTGCTAGCTTCTCTCTAGCAAGTGTTAACAGTTCATAGCACTGACAAGGGTCCTACTCTGACAGCTGCATCACTCACTATGGCCACATTAATGCTGTGAATGCTGAACAACAGACCACCCCAGAATGGGGGCTTAAAGCAATAAGCATTTACTTAGCTCAGGAGTCTGCAGTCAGTCATTAGGCTGGGCATGCCTGGGCAGCTTTTCTGGTGTTGGTGAAGCTCGCTCCTGTGTCTGACGGTCAGCTGGCTGTTGGCTGGTCTAGGAAGGGCCTCAGTGGGGTAACTGGGGACACTTGGCACTGCTCATGTGTCTTGTGCTCCAGCAGGCTGGTCTAGGTGTGTTCTAATAGCCATGGCAGGTACAGAGAATGAGCACGCCCAGTTTTGCCAGCGTTTGTCAAGCCTCTGCTTGCATCGAATTTACTAACATCCCGTT
Organism: Trichechus manatus latirostris; assembly: GCF_000243295.1. Lineage (NCBI taxonomy): Eukaryota > Metazoa > Chordata > Mammalia > Sirenia > Trichechidae > Trichechus > Trichechus manatus. Next base: position 14,003,385 of record NW_004443955.1, read on the forward strand.
GGCCAAAGCAAGTCATATGACTGCCACAGGGTCAAAGAGTGGGGCCACCACCAGGTGACAGACAAGGGGTGTGGGTACAGGAAGGGCAAGAACTGAACAGCGCCTGCCCTTGTTCTGCCCGACAGAAGAGGGAAGGCCCGCAAGGAAACCTGGAGAGTCAGAATCATAACACTCGCCCTACATTAGATGGTAAATGTCCAGGTCCCTGCGGAAGTCCACATGCTGGACCAGAGCAGTCACAACATGCCACTCCATGACTCTGGGAGTCCAGAGTAAGTAAACACCCGAGGACGCTGCTTGGTCCTGGACAAAGGTGGCTTCCTGGGATTTGGCATGGGCCAGCTAAGGCCCTGGGGTCTGCTCCAAGCTAGTGAGATGGCTGGAGCTTGTCCACTATCACAGCCACACGGCTGGCCCAGACCCAGGCAGCCAGGGCTGGGGAGGAGAAGACGCACAAGGGGCCAGCCTGCCCAGGCCCCTTCCCCGAGATGGACTCTCAGGGGGTTAGAGGCAGGGCACGTACAGTAGCACTCCAAAGGTCAGACAGTTCAGTTTCCTCTGTCCGAGAGTCACCATAGCCTCTAGGCCTGAGTCCCGAGTACTCGTCTCCTGCCTGATGCAGCCCGCCGCTCCTCACTGTGTCTTCGCGGCCTTCTCTTCTTGGTGTGCCTCTGCTCACCTTTTCTGTGCTGGAATGAAATGGAACTCTACACAAGGCATCTCACAAGGCGGTTCAGAGCATGGGGTAACTCAGGAATTCATGGTCAGAGTCCTGATTATGGACGGCATGATTCTGACACATGGCTTGGCACAGACTCAGGAGGAGTAGGAAATATTGCATTTCTCTATTTCTGTTGATCAATTTACCTGGAGCTCTGGCCTCATTGTGATGCTGGGCTGGAGGGAATTTGACCTCAGTCTTCCCTGGGGCTCTCTGCCTCAGGAAGACCAGAGGCCCCGGGCTTTATGTGGGAGCAAGGCTGGAGAGACCCCGGTCATTGGCCTGCCCTGGGCGTGGTGAGACACTGGTCCCGCCTGCCACCCTTCAGTCCTGCCACAGTCCCTGCAGCCTCTGGGCCAGCCGTGGGCACAAGAGCCTTGACAAGTCTAGGAGCTCTGGGGCCTGCCAGACACACACTGCCTGGGGCCCTGAGAACCTTGTCCTCAGGGAAAATTAATATTGCAAAAAATATTTTTGAAGGAAAAGGAAATAACTGATTCTCCATCTGTACCAACAATGATAAGGATAATAATATGAATACTAATAGCTAAATTTGATAGCTTACTATATGTCTAGCATTGTTCTAAGTATCTTATGAATCATTAACTCATTTTAATCCTTACAACAACCCTATGAGGTTGGGATTGCTCCCATTTTACAGACAAAGAAACTGAGGCACAGAGATGTTCAGTAATCTGCCTGAGGTCAAACAGCGAATGAGTACAGAGCTAGGATTTGAACACGGGCAGCCTGGCAGTCTGACCTCTGCACTCTCTGTCTCTCTCTCAGCAGGATTGCAGAGTGGTGAATCTCAGCTCCTCACTACCGAGCAGACAACTCCTCTCGTCCAAGGATCTGGGCCTTGGAGGTACCCACATGGCTTTGTTCTCCTCTCCTTCGGTCTCGAAGTCCATTGTCCTCAGTTACTCTGCTCAGGGTCTTCACAGAGCCCAGAGGAACACATGGACAGAGACCCAAGGGCAAGCAAAGTCAGAGCTGCAGGGCCCTTGGACACTCCCTGCCAATCCAGGCAATCACTGCCCTGCCCACCCATCTGGGACCTGCTTGTTGTTTGACTGGAGAAGGCAGTGTCCTTGTGTGTTATTGAGCCTCGGAGTCACACCAGCTAGTCCCAAAGTGTGTTTGCCATGAGGGAGTTTGGAGTGGGGTTTTTGCCCTGAGGATGCTCCAGGGGTCCCCCTGTCAGAGCGCCCCAGACCTTGCTCGCCAAAGCTAAAACTACCTCAACTAAGATGCCAGACCACAGGAAGTTCTCACTTAAGTAGATGCTCAGTGTTAGGATCGGCTTCCAGTTTTGTTTTGTTTTTTTTTCAGCTGCCATCCAGTCAGTCTCAACTCATGGTAGATTGCCAGGCCTTTTTTGCGAGGTGCCTCTGGGTGGACTCCAACCTTTTGGTTAGCAACCAAGCTCATTAACCATTTGTACCACCCAGCAGCTCCAGGGTGGGCTTCAGGGCTGGCTTAATCCAGGGGCTTTGGCCCTATCTCTCAGCAATTCTCTCTGCTCCCCCATCCCCTAACTGTATTGACTCCAGCCTCAGTCAAAATGGTGGCAGCAGGCCCAAGCCTCACACCCACATGCCCAGATGTCCAGGGAAAAAGAAGGCATTTCTTTCCCTGGTCCACTCTTAAGAGTAAGAAACCGTTTTCACATCTCACTTCCTCAAACTGGGTCACACACCCACCACCCAGCCATTTGAGAATCAGTCCTGGTGCCCAGGGTAATGATGTCACGTGCTGATTGGCTGAGGCCAGGATTCCTTAACAAATCACAGTGCACAAGGGGGGTGCTTCCTGAACCAATGAGCCTGAGCTCTGGAGCAGAGATGGGTAGGGGGTACCTGAGGAAGAGGGGAGGAAGAAGGGATACAGTGGGCAGCAAGTAAATGAGCCATAGGTCTAGAAGAAAAGGAAATTAGGCAAAAAGGAGGAAAGCCCCAGAAATCAAATTCCCTAGCTCAGGGTGGTCCTTTTCTTCAGGGGCTGGTCAACTAGGATGAGTTGTGGCTGTGTCCTTCCTTTATGATCCATCCTGCTGACTTGGAAGCCAAAGCTCTCCACTAGTGTGTGTGTTTGTGTGTGTGTGAGAGAGAGAGAGGCAGAGACAGAGAAGAGAGGATAAGGAGGGGAGAGAAAGAGGTCCCTAGTCTCCACTTGGCACCTTACCTGCTGCAAGGTGATGAAGAATTAGAGGTGGGCAGCCTGCCCAAGACTGCCCAGGTCTTCAAAGACCATAGGGAACGTGTGGCTTTGGTGCCCTGTCACTTCTATATTCCATGAAACATGAAGCCGCCCCGTGACTCACACTGCAGCTCAACAGCCCCAAGTGAAGAAAGGACTTGGTCTGGGTGTGGGAGCCTTTCTCACACAGCCCCAGGCAGGCAATGAGGGTTCCCTGCCAGTGGCCACTGGCTTGGTCGGGCATTGACAACAGAGCTGTTCTAGAAGGTTCATAGTTAAGTAGGGCCCTGCTCATCAGGAGCCTGATGGTGTGTACTCCACACCGCCTGTTAGACAGACATCCATGGTGATGGGTTTTTTTTTTTTAAAAATTTATTTTATTTGTTGTTGTTGTTGAGAATATATACAGCAGAATGTATGCCAATTCAGCAATTTCTACATGTCCAATTCAGTGATACTGATTACATTCTTTGAATTGTGCAGCCATGCTCACCCCCCTTTTCTATGCTGTTCCTCCCACAATAACATAAACTCACCGCCCCTTAAGGTTCCTATCTAACCTTTCGTGTTGTCAGTTTGATCCCATAGAGATTGTTCTAAAAAGAGCACAGGGCTCAAAGCACTCTTTACCAGTTAAACTAAACTATAGTTTGGTTTTAAGAAGACTTCAGGAGATATTTTTAAGGTTTAAAGATTATCTCAGGGCAATAGTTTCAGTGGTCTTGGTGATGTTTTTGATGAGCACAGATTAAAGATGTGTTTAACCAACGAGGCAGCAGCTTCCCTTGTGCAACTAGGGAGACAGAAGGAGGAGGAGGAGCAACAATCTCCAGCCTGGTCTGGGCTCCCAAGACCCCTTTATTCTTTGCTGGGATTGGGTGCTGGGTTCCGCTCAGGGGCCAGGACTGTGGTCACAGCCCAGATCAGGAAACAGGTCGTCACATGCCAGCTGGCACCTTTGGCAGCCCTCAAGCAGCACACAGTTCCTACTTATGCCTTGTTTATTATTTTTTAAGTGATCGTCATCACCAAAGCGATCTGTTGTGGTGTGGAAGGAAAAAGGGCTCATTGGCCAGACACACTACCTCACCGTCAGCAAATTGGGCGTGGAGGGAGCTCAGGAGAACCACACGCAAAACAGACGGACTCGTTCCATCTCAGGAAGACGACGTTAGTGAAAAACCAGTTGAAGAGTGGTATTATCCCTGCAACGCCCACAAAACCATACTACACTGCATATGAATTTTTACGGCATGTAAACATATGAAAAATGAACAGAAAGTCCAGGCCACATGCACAGGAGGGGTTGCCTGTGATGGGGGGAAGGAGTCTGGGTGGGCACAGGGACCTTGGCTCTACCACTGATCTTTTTATTTTCACCAAGTCCTGACCAGGGTTGGTGTGAGTGGAAGACCGGCTGCACAAGGAGATGGGACTTCATGTCTGAGCTTGTTTGGGGTTTTAAGTCATCCAAGTAACTTGTCTTAGCACTTGGAAGTGCGACAGAGCAAAGTGTCTCCAAAACTGGGCCTTGAGCCACAAGGAGAGGAAAGGAGGCCACCTTGCTTGGCAGGAGTGTGGCCTGAGAAAAGGATGGAGTCATGCCCCTGGGAATATAATCAGCTGGGGACAGAGCGGGACTTTCCTATCTCCCCCACCCCCCAGTTGGCCTAATTCCCCTCCAGGGACAGGAAGATAAATACTCAACCTAGGGGAGGGAAGGAGTTGGCAGGAGGGGACTAGAAATGGGGCGGGGGAGGAGTGAGTGGGACAAGTCTCCTTTTGAGTTCCTATGACATTTGAGGCCCATGGGTGGCGCAAGTGCTTAATGGGCTCAGCTGCTAACCAAAAGGTTGGAGGTTGGAGTTCACCCAGAGACACCTCCGAAGAAAGGACTGGTGATCTACTTTGGAAAGATCAGCCATGGAAACACCTGTGGATCACAACCATCTGATCCGTAACGAATCATGAGAATGGCCCAGGACCAAGCGCCATTGTTCCGTTGTACATGGGGTTGCCATGAGTCAGGGGCCGACTAGTCCTCAGTTAACAACAACAAGGCAAGGTGACGCTGATTCTTACCTGTTTGCGTGCCCCTTTTCAACTAATGTCTTTTCACTCCAAGGACTATAAATAAATACATTACGAACTTCTCAAATGCAAGGACCGTATTACTTATGAGTGTGTCTCTGCAGGGGCTGGAATTGTATGTTGTATATCATACACACTCATTAAATATTTCTGGCCCCACAGGGCCCGAGCTTTGCTCCTGTGCGTCCTCATCAAAGAGTACCTGGAGGTACTGCAGTGGGAGAAGTGGGACCCTCGCACACAGAGAAGGAAGGGATCGGCAGACAGCACTAGAGCAGCACAAATAAGATGTTCTAAGAGTCAGAGCAAGGAGCTGTGACTGCTGACCAGCTGGGATGAGCAGGTATGCCGGCCCTGAGCAGGGGACACCAAGACGTCCAAAGGCTCCTGACCCGGAGGGCAAAGAACAAGCAAAGGGTGGTGGTGAGTGTTGATGGGGTTCAGGTTGGATCCGGCACCGTCATTGGCACGGGTAGGGAACAGGCCTCACGGGGGAAGTGGCCCTTACAAAGCCAAGGTCGGCAGGAGCCCCCACATTTCTGCAGCTCCCAGAGAGCAAGGTGGGGCCTGGAAATCAGCTGTTCCCACAGAGGGCCCCCACGCCTGCTGGTCTCCCTTTTTATAGAGCCAGCCCAAGAAATCAGCCTTTTCACTGGGAATGCCCAGTCTGCTCGGTGCCAGGAAGTCTGGTTTTTGGTGCCAGCTGTTCACAGAGTTGCCTGTGAACGCCAGCTGTCTGGCAACTGAGACCCTGGGCCCAGGAAGGTGCAGAGAGCGCCTGTCCCAGGGGAGGCTGAGCCTGGGGACAGCTCCCCACTAGGATAAAGGCCCAGGTCCCAGCTGGCTCAAAGTACAAGCATTAGAGTAATCCTGCTCCTTCCTCATAAAGATATAGTGAAGTAATCAGTTGCTTGCCTCTAGATATGCTGAATAATTCTGAATTTAAGAGAACAAGAGGATCAGAAGTCATTCTGAATAAGAAATTCAGGAAAGCAAAGAGCAGCGGGGCAGGCGGAATACAAGGATAAATTAGTATTAGCATAAGTAATAGCAGACCAGACTTATTTGTATGTAAGGGAAAGTGGATGGGACATTCTAAAGTCCTGTGGGACAATTTGGTGTGTGCAGCTGTCTGGCTTCCCTCCCCCCACCCACGCATGCTGGGAGTGTCCCCAGAATCGTATGACAACCAGAAGTGCCCTCACAAATGCCCACATTGTGAGCCACTGAGACAGGAGGGTCCTAGAAGGGCTCTGTGGCGCATGGAGGTGGGAGGGAGCCTGAGGTGGGTGGTGATGAGGGAGTCTGGATTTGAGAAGCACTGATGGACGAGAGTTGACAGACTTTGGCGGCTCCTGGGCTCAGGATGGCTCCTGGGCTCTGGACTCTGGACACTAGTTAGAGGGCAGAATTAGACCTGACTCGTGTTGGAGGCAGGTGGGGCTCCCTGGTGACAAAGGGTGGGTGTGGAGGTTAGGGCTGGGGTGGGAGAGGAGACCTGATGGACTGTTCTCTTTGGTTGTGTTTTTAAGCTTTACTGAGGTGTACGTTACATACCATAAAATTCATCCCTTTTAAGTGTAGAATTCAATGGTTATTAGGGTACTTACAGAGTTGGATAACCATCACCACACGCTTATTGTAAAAGGCCTGTTGAGTTTTTGTGAGGCTAAGGCTGCAGGCCAGGCCTCAGGGGGATGGTCAGGGTGGGACAGGAGCTGCGAAGGCAGCTACTTCAAGGCTGAATGTACAAGACTGAGCATAAAGCAGACCCTTAGTCTACCATATTGGGGCTGTGCTGACTTACAGGGTGGGGGGAAAAGAGGAGTGACAGGCATGGAGAGGTGCAAGAGGGGACTCAGAGCCCAGAAAAGCCACAGAAGCCATGCATGAGAGTTCAAGGCGAGGAGGGTCAGGGGCGAAGACCACTGGTAATGAAGAGAGAAGACAGGAGGGTTGGGTGTCCACATGGAGGGATGGGAGATTGGCCCCCTTGGGGAGCAGTGTGCGAGGGCAACAGAGGCAAAATGGAGGGGCGGTGAACAACAAGATGGAGATGGAGTTGGGAGATTTGGCGGAAATCTGGGCCACCTCTCTTTCCCTCATGCATGCCCCATCATCAGCCCTGGCGTTAGCTTCCTCTCTCTCTCTCTCTCTCTCTCTCTCTCTCTCGTCTCTCTCCACCACCACACCACCCTAGTCAAGCCACCACCACTCTCCCCTGGGTCCCATTTGTTCCAGTGGGCCTCTGCATCCACTCTTCACTGTCGGCCTCCTCCCATCCATTCTCCATAGTGTTACATAAAAAGGCCAACCAGCTTCAAAACACTCACAGCGTCTTATTGCACAGAGGCCTCACTGGCGCCTCCTGGGCCCACCTCTCTGCTGGCCTCCAGGCCCCCGGCACACACTCCATGCCACACCCCACCTGCCTTAGCCCCCACCCCTTACTGCAGCCCTCTGGTCTTCCCACGGGTCCTGGGATAGGCCAAGTGCTCCTCTGCCTCAGAACCCCAACCATACAGCTCCTCTACCTGGAATATTTTCGCCTCAGATCTTTCTTCCACTGACTTCTCTCCTTTCAGACTCAGTTTAACCTCTGCAGCAAGGCTTCCCCAAGGAGTCAGCCCCTATTAGCCCCCTTTCTGGCACCTTCCATTTCCTTCCTGGCACTAACCATTCTTGGTAATTATCTACTCGGATGTACTTCTGTATACTGTCTATTTTCTTTCACAGTAATATCAGTACCCTGAAGACAAGCCCAGCTCTGCACTGTTCACCCATAAGTCCCCAGAGCCTAGCACACCATCTGCAAGCTTCAACTCTTTCACAATTAGGCTGTTAAAACTTAGCTACGTCTTTCCTCTTATAACAAATGTGGACAAAAATCCCTGCCCTCCCATTCTCTCAGGGCCACCGTGAGAGACAGCAGTTACACGGTTCTGATTGGCTGTGTGGACCATTGGAAAGCCTTTGTTGTTTTCTGGTGTAGCTGCTGTTTCTCAGTGTAGACTAGGTTGTGTGCAGACTGACACACACAGTTTTGCCCTGCTGTGCATGAGGGTGTCTGCTGGCTGGAACCCAGGGGGATTATTAGTGTATTAGCCCAACCCTGTGCCTAGGGGAAGGGAGCTATCTCTGGGCTATGTCTCCATGAGTGCCATCTTGAATCTACTCAGCCCCAGCCTGGCCCTGCCTTTGGGTCTCTTTCCACAGAGCCCCAAGCAACACTCTTCTATCTCTTGCGGCTCCTTGGCAGGTTGGATTTTCTCATGCATGGTATCTGGAAAAGGGAATCAAGTTTCTCGCTGCACCCTGCTCCTTTCTGTTCCCTCTGTAGGCTCTGGAACGTGCTGCCAATCTGTACATGATGTTTTATTTCTTCGTTTGTTGTTGTTTGGTGATGTGAAGCCTGCGCTGTTAACGCCAGGTGCTGAAAAATTAACACTTATCATCAGTCACCATCATCAAAGCAAGGTGGGGTAGGAAGGTTTCAACTAGATCCAAATTTCCTCATAGAATTTGGCTTCTCGTCAGTTCCACTCTCCTCAGGGTTGACATTACTAGCAGAACAAAGTTCTCTTCAGCTGCCCAGCACAGTCTTAGGATTACTTAACTTAAACTCCCATGTAAGGGGCTCGGTGCTAAGCACAAGAAAGGTACCAGCATTTCTTCACTGCTAATGTATTAGTTGTTTCTTGCAATTTGACTATGGGACTCCAAGAATAGTATATTGTTCTGGAAGTGGCTTTTTAACATCCTAGAAAGCCTAATTAAGCTTTCCTGCTGCATACTTTCTTAATTGAGTTAGTAGCAGGAGAGTATTTTTAGAACTGATTATTTCACATAAGAGATACATGTCTGAATGTTCTTAAACCTCTATGTAGGGCAAAATGTAGCTAAAGAATTGACTTCACCAGTCTACAAGTGTGACTGGTTGTTTTTACACAACGTCATCTCCATCATATATTTATTCTAGTCATTTATTATTTATACCTTGAATTCTTTCTTCCTAAGTACATGGTGGGGTGGGGTTAGGGGGAGAATTTTTAAAAATGATTACAAACTCGGTAGGTACTGACCGTTGTTCAATTTTCTCTGGATTTGCTGGTTGGGGTGGGCTCCTCTCCTAGATTTCAGTCTCATTTGGATTTTTTTTTCCTTTTATTTAGAGTAACCAGGATATCACTTAAAGGGGAGTGCTTTGTATATTATCTTGGATGGTGAAACAACATGAGAAAGTTTTATTATGAGGAAGCTGTAGGTTAAAAAAGAAAACAGCCGCCCAACGAAAGCTTTGAAGTATGCAGTGCCTCAACGACTTATGGTGAGGACCCAAAGGGAAGTTCCAGATGGTACATTTTCAAATGAAAGCTCCAGCTAGATGGGATCTTTAAAACTAGTGAAAAACACGACATAAAAGTTGTCCAAATGAATCTCCTGGATTTTTCTAGAAGGGATTTATGGCAGTCTTTATATACAAGTAGAATAAAGATTATGATGCTATTGGTAGCGTGGACAACGCAGTTTGCAAATAATGACTACCACAACTCCTGGTCAGGATCACTGAAATATTTACACATGAATAGTGGGAATCATGTCACAGAAGTAGAGTGAGTGACGTGAAGTAGAAATGCTCTGCATTTGCACAATACAGGTTTGGAAAGTGGCTGAGAGGGAAGATGTGAGACACCTGAGGGTGGGTGGGGCAGGGAACGATGAATTCTATTTAAGGAATTTCTCACATCCTCTGAGGTAGGTTTGCCAATTCAGATACATCAGTGAGATCCACGCAGAGATATGGGACTGGGCAGGACTGTCACAAAGGAAGGTGGCATGCAAAGACAACTCCCCAAGGTGGCCACAGGCACAGGCAAAATCAAGTTATTTCTTGCTTTCTTTTTGATATTTGTGGTTTCAGATTATTCTGGTCTTTAATCTCACATTTTTATGCGTACCTTTAGAACGAGTTTCAGTATTTCTCCATGTCCCCTCCTCTGCCAAACCAACTGTGCAAACCCAGGGACCCTTTGTAAAAAAGCAGACACCACTTCTTCTGAAACTGTATATTATCTCACTCAGGGCTTAATGACCTGCAATATTTCAGGGCTTCCCCTCACCTTCACAGGCTCCCTAGGCTTAGCTGCCCAGGTGCAAACAGAAATGGGCTCGCTCTGAGCGCAGGTTTGCACGTGTTGAACCGGAGTCCTTCAGAAGAGGGGTGTTCCCATCACACCCTGGGAGCTCTCGGCTGCCAGAGGCAGGCGCCTGGCCCCAGCAGAGGCCCCAGCAGGGCCAGGGCACCGCCACCTGTGGCAGGACTGGGGTTTGGTAGAATCAGAGGAGGGTGCTGACGATAACACATTCTTGACATTTCTTAAATATGGATTTTCTCTCACTAAGCAGGGTGCATGTTGTTATAGCAAAAGAGAACAAAGAGAAAACATAGATACTGGTCAAATATGCTCATTTTTAAGTACTGCCTGTTTCCTGAAGTGGTGGTATTTTCTATTTTTTTCTCTTCATCCTTTCCTCCTTACTCTAATCTCTTTGCTCTTTACACTCCCTAAGTCTGCAGAGCTCCTCAGCCACTTGGATGCGAGCCATGAAAACTCCCCAAAGGGTACAGTTTGTCCTTCTGCAGCTGACACACGTCCCTACTGCGGCCACCTCGTCATTTTGATGCCATTTTCTCCTTGCCATTTTCTCTGTGAGCTGCTTGTTTTAGCTAAAGGTGGGCCCCATGTCTTATTTTTGCAGCCATTCCAGGTTAACATGCTAATTATTAATATTCTGGCAACAAATCTGATGTAAATCAATGCTGTGAAGTTATTAATATTAAATGAAAGGTTAATTGATCAAGCCCCAGCTCTTTTTTTTTTTTTTTTTAAATATACCAGATGGAAATGTTTTGGTACAGCAGACAATCACACAAATAAAAATACATTTTGAATTTAATCCTATTTCAGGGCTCCAGTCACAAGGATTTTGACATTAAATAAAAGGATACATTTTTAAAGACTGTTTTGATTGAAAAGAGCTAAACTGATAAAGTGTGTTTATAAAAGTTATCGTGGTTGTTAGTTGCTGTTGAGCCGCTCCAACTCATGGCGACCCATGTACCACAGAATGAAATGCTGCCCGTCCTGCATTATCTTCATGATTGTTGGAGTGTTTGAGTCCACTTTTATAAAAGTAGTCCATCTAATAGTTGCTTATAAAAGAATAATCTCCCATCTGCCTTCCCAAATTAATTGGCACCACATAAAGGAAGAAACTGAAATTGATATTTTCAAATATAATAGAAACAAAATGAATTCAGAAAAGCTTGAGAATATGTTAAATAATATGGGTGGAAATGTAATACTATGCAGTCAGTGAGTATGTACATCTTTATTTATTGATATGCAGAGATTTTCACAATATATCAGGTGAAGAAAGCAAGTTATAAAACTATAGTAAGATGACAGGTAAGTAAATCCATGTATGTGTAGGATTCACGGAAAAGAGTAAAGGAATAGACAAAATATTAACAATACTCATCAAAAGTGGGAGGGGGCAGTTACTGGGATTTTAAGCTTTTTCTTCATGCTCTTCTCTAGCCTCAAGTATTGCTTTTGTAATCAGAAAAAGGCTATGAATTAGAAACTATAGAAAATAGCACATGGATAGAGAATTCTGCAGGGAGACTGAGATTAAGGTATATTCTTATACTAAGTAAAAAAGAGCAGATGTTCTCTTTTAGGGTAGTCCACCAAGTGCTTTTTTTGAATAACTGAATTATATAATCAATGTATTCAGTGGTACTCAACAGTACTAGCTCAAAACACAATTTAACTGGATTATTTCAAATAGCAATATACTAATCCTAGTATAACCAGTCCAGTTAATTGAGACTAAAGAATATATACCTGAAGAGAGCAAGATGTAACTGCTGTTTCTGATATATAGAGATTTTTAAAAGTCTATCTTTTTATTTAAAATCTAGACCTATTTTTGGTCTACCCAATTACACTGCATACCCACAAGGAGGGTGTAATTGTTTGGTCAGTAAACCTGCTACAACAGTGAATTTTATTAATTTCAGAGAATTATGAACAGCCTTAGATTAAGGTATTTTTGGAAAACCTGATGAAATAAACATAAATGTTTAATGATTATGCTGAAAAGATAAAACCTTCAGTAAATAATCCCTCCCTGTACATTTTTGTTCTAGGTGAAGAATGGTACCAAAACACAGTAATAGAAACCTAGGGGAATAGAAAATACAACTTCCTAGTTATAAGGAAGCCGTGGTACATTACAGAATTTTTCACTAAACTGTATTTTCAAACATTATTTTGTGTGTATTTTAGTTTTTGGGGGACTTCACTTCTAGAGAGGTCCTCACTGGAATGGTTGACTGTCTGCTTAATGGATTAAGTGGATTGGAAAGCTCACCCACTGGGTTTTTAAAATTATTGCAGTACTGTCCTGATGCTGGAGTCTACCAGTGAGAGCAGAAGCTGAAACTAGTAGAGCTGTTAGTGTGGATATTCCATCCATTTTACACATTGTCCACAGCAAAAGTAGTTCTATTCATGGATTCTGGATGGATCATCGGTGTATACCAAAATAGTCTACTAACAGACATATAAATTGCATCAGTGGCTTTGATTTTTTTAAAATCGAGATTTAATTCATATATCATAAAATCCATCCTTTTAAAGTGTACAATTCAGTGGTTTTTAGTATATCCACAAAATTGTGCAACCATCATCACTATCTAATTCCAGAATATTTTCATCACCCCAAAAAGAAATCACATACTTGTTAACAGTCACTCCACATTCCCTGCTGTCCCCAGCCCCTGGCAACTACCGATCTACTTTCTGTCTCTGAATTTGCCTATCTTGGACATTTCACATAAATGGAATCATACAACATGTGGCACTTTGTGTCTGTCTTCTTGCACTTATTGTTTTCAAGGCTCATTTATGTTGTAGCATGAATCAGTACTCCATTCTTCCTTATGGATGAATAATATCCCATTGTGGGGAAATACCACATATTGTTTATCCGTCCATCAATTGATGGACATTTGGGTTGTTTCCATGTTTTGCTATTATGAATAATGCTGCTTTGAAGACTTGTATACAAGTTTTAGTGTGCACATACAATTTCAAATGTTTTGGGTATACACTTAGGAGTAAAATTGCTGGATCATATAGTAACTCTAGGAACTGCCAAAGTTTTCCAAACTGGCTGAATGAGAAATGTATGGTTCATTCATTACCCTCTGCAATGTATGGGAGTTCCAGTTTCTCCCTATCTGTGGTATAAGGCCTACAATTAAGCTCAATAGTATATGCTGCCTTGACATTTGGCAAAATTGGGAGAGCCTCAAATGGCTTAACAACAAGTTCCCTTCCCCATCCTGCTCCTGTGGATAAGGTTCCCTAGGCCAAACAATCTTCCTTATCAAAGGGACCAGGCACAGTTCCTGTCTATCCCTGAGTAGCCAGTCAGCCCACTGAATTATCCAAACAAGCCAATTACCTCCTCCCACAGGAACCAGAGGGCACCCCATCCTCTTGATACTACAAAGCCCACCTCACACAATCCCAGGTTGTTCACTCTATCAATGATTGCAATCCTTATGTGGCCCTGCATTGCATGGTGTCCTTCTCCCCTGGGCTGTGAATATATGTGACTAATAAACTGCTGTCTATCTCATCTGTCCAGTGTCAGGTGTGTTCGGCCATCCCCATAACCCTAGGGTGGGATTCCTCCTTCACCAGTGGGGTGAAGAGGAGGCCTTTAAAAGATCTTTGTCAATACTTGATACTGTCTGTCTTTTTTATTATAGCCATCCTAGTGGGTGCCAAGTGGTATCTCATTGTGGTTTCAATTTGCATTTCCTTAATGACTGATGGTGGTGAGCATCTCTTCATGTTCTTTTGGCCATTTGTATATCTTCTTTGAAGATGCGTGTATTCATATTCTCTGCTTATTTTATAATTGTGTTGTCTTTTTGTTGTTGAGTTCTTTATATATCCTGGATAAAACAAACAAAAAAACCCTAACACATTGCTGTTAAGTTGATTCCAATTCATAGTGACCCTATAGGACAGAGTAGAACTGCCCCATAGGGTTTCCAAGGAGTGGCTGGTGGAAACTGCTGACCTTTTTGTTAGCAGCTGAGCTCGTAACCAGTGTGCCACCAGGGCTCCTGGATACTTGACCCTTATCAAATATATGATTTGCAAATAATTTCTCCCATTCTGTGGGTTGTCTTTTCACTTTCTTGTTGGTGTTGTTTGAAGCACAAGGGTTTTTAATTTGAAGAAGTCAAATTTATCTATATATTTTTTGGTTGCTTGTGCTTTTGGTGTCATATATAAGAAATCATTGCCTACCCTATGTCATGAAGCTTTACCTCTATGTTTTAAGCGTTTTATTATTTTAGTGCTTACAGTTATGTCTTACATTCATTTTGATTAATTTTTGTGTATGGTATGAGGTAGGGGTCCAAATTCATTCTTTTTCTTTTTCGTGTGGACATCCAGGTGTCCCAACACCATTTGTTGAAAATATTATTCTTTCCCCATTGAATTTTGGCATACTTGTCAAAAATCTATTGGCCACAGATGTACAGGGTTATTTCTGAACTCTTAATTCTATTCCATTGATCTATATGTCTATCCTTATGCCAGTACCACACTATCCTGATTACTATAGCTTTGTAGTAAGTTTTGAAATTGGGAAGTGTGAGTCCTCCAACTTGGTTCAAGATTGTTTTGTCTGTTCTGGATCCCTTGCATTTCCATATGAATTTTAGGATCCACTTGTCGATTTCTGCAAAACAAAGGCAATTGATAGGGACTGTGTTGTATTTGAAGATCAGTTTGGGGAGTACTGGCATTTTAACAATATTAAGTTCCAACCCATGAACATGGGATGTCTTTACATTTATGTAGGTCTTCTTCAAATGTCTTTTGATGATGTTTTGTAGTTTTCTGTGTACAAGTCTTGCTCTTCTTTTGTTACATTTATTCCCAAGTATTTTATTTTTGATGTTTTGGTAAATGCAATTTTCTTAATTTCATTTTTGGATTGTTCATAGCTAGTGTATATAAACCAACTGAGTTATGTATATTAATTTGTATCCTGCAGCCTTGCTGAATTCATTTATTGCCTATTATATATATATATATATATATATATATATTTGCATGCTCATGTAGATTTCTATATATAAGATCATGTCATCTGCAAATAAAGATAATTTTACTTCTTCCCTTCCAATCTGGATGCCTTTGATTTCTTTTTCTTAACTTAAATATTGCCCTGGCTAGAACCTACAGCACAATGTTGAATAGAAGTGGTAAGCGGGGAAATCCTTGTCTTGTTCTTGATCTTTGTGAAGGGGGTTGGGGGAGAGGTTTCAGTCTTTTACCACATGTTGGCTGTGGGTTTTTCTTAGGTGCCCGTTATCAGATTGAGGAAGTTCCCTTATATTACTAGTTTATCGAGTGATTTTATCATGAAGAAATGTTCAATTATTTCAAATGCTTTTTCTGCATCTGTTGAGATTATCATGGGGGTTTTGTTTTTTGTTCCATTGATTTTCTGATATTAAACCATTCTTGCATTCCTGGGATAAATCCCACTTAGTCTTGGTGTATAATCCTTTCCATATGTTGACAAAAATATAACAAATGCAACACGTACAAATTGCCCACCTTGTGTTGTTAAGCAATTTTTTGCCAACCCTGAACACACAGCTCAGCAAGGGAGGCCCATGCGATTCAAGCGCCGGCCAGCAAGCTCTGAGGTTGTAAATGTCATAATCATGTTGCTGATTTCCCCATATAACCTTTGGGACCACAGATATTGCCCAAACGACTGTTATGTGGCTCATGACTGTATGGTGTTCCCACAACGTCCAAATCACATAACATCTTATTTCACAGAACGTATTGCAGAGATTATGTGACCCACGATTGTATTTTGTTGAGGATTTTTACATTCATTCTCATAAGATATATTGGTCTAAAGTTTTTTCTTTTGGTATCTTTTTCTGGTTTTGGTATCAGGGTAATACTGGCCTCATAGAATGAGTTGGGAAGCGTTTCCTCCTTTTCTATATTTTGGAAGTTTGTGAAGAATTGATATTCTTTAGCTGTATGGTCGAATTCACCAGTGAAGCCATCTGGTTCTGGGCTTTTCTTTGTGGGTAGGTTTTTGATTAGTCGTGTCTCTTATTATAGGCCTATGAAGATTTTCTATTTCTTCTTGAGTCAATTTTGGTAATTATGTCTTTCTAGGAGTTTTTTCATTTTGTCTAAGTAATCTAATTTATTGGCATGTAAGTGTTCACAGAATTCCTTTATAATCCCTTTAAAAAATTTTCTGTAAGGTTGGTAGTAATTCCTCTATTTCATTCCTGATTTTAGTAATTTGAGTCTTATCTTTTTCTTTCTTGATTAGTCTAGCTAAAAATTTGTCTATTTTGTTGATCTTTTCAAAGAACCAACTTTTGGTTTCACTGATTTTTTTTTTCCTATTGCCTTTCTAATCTCAATTTCATTTATTTTGGTTCTATTCTTTATTCTTTCTTTCCTCTTGCTTGCTTTGGGTTTAGTTTGCTCTTCTTTTTCCAGTGTCCTAAGCTAGACTGTTAGGTTATTGATTTGAGATATTTCTTCATTTTGAATGTAGGTATTTACAGCTACAAATTTCCTTCTAAGCACTGCTGTAGCTGCATAAGTTTTGGCATGCTGTATTTTGTTTTCCTCATCTCAAAGTATTTTCCTTGCTATTTTGTTCTTTGACTCATTGGCTATTGAGGAGTGCATTGTTTAATTTGCACATATTTGTGATTTTCCCAATTTTTCTTCTGTTATCAATTTTTAATTTCATTCCATTGTTGTCAGAGAACATACTTTGTATGATTGCCAGCCTTGAAAATTTTTTGAGACTTTTTTTTATGACCTAACATGAAATCTGCTCTGGAGAATGTGCACTTCAAAAGAATGTGTATTTTACTGTTGTTGGGTGGAATATTCTATAGACGGTTACTAGGTCTAGTTGGTTTATAGTGTTTTTCATGTCTTCTATTTCCTTGCTGATCTTCTGCCTAGTTCTTCTATTACTTGAAAGTGGGGTATTGACATCTACAACTATTATTATTGGATTTTCTATTCTATTTCTCCCTTCAATTCTGTCAGCTTTCGCTTCATGTATTTTGGGGTTATGTTGTTAGGTACATATATGATTACAATTGTTATATTTTCTTGATAGTTTGGCTCTTTTATCATTATATCGTTGCCTCTAGTAATATTTTTTTTGTCTTAAATGGTATTTTGTCTGATAGCAATATAGCCACTTCAGCTCTGTTTTGATTATTATTTGCATGGTATATCTTTTTCCATCCTATTACTTTCAACCTATTTGTGTCTTTGAATCTAAAGTCTGTCTCTTATAGATAGCATGTAGTTAAATCATGTTTTTTCATCCATTTACAATCCCTGCCTTTTTATTGGAGTGTTCAGTCCATTTGCATTTAATGCAATTCCTCTAAGTAGGATTTATGTCTACCATTTTGCTATGTTTTGCATATGTCTTTCGTTCATCTATTCAAATCTCTCTCTCACACACACACTTATTTTTAGTGGTTGCCCTGGCGATTACAATTAGCATCTTAATTTATAACAATATAGTTATAAATTGATATAGTTGATTAATATCAACTTAATTTGCTCCTATATAGATTAGTTCCCTACCCCTCCTTTATGCTATTACTGTTATACAAATTATACCTTTTTACATTGTGTGTCCATCACACAGATCTATAATTATTGCCTTAGGCAGTTTGCTTTTAAATTATATAGGAGGAAAAAAGACTTGCCAACAAAAAACATATTTTTAATACTGTATAAAATATATTTACCTATGTAGTTGCCTTTAGTGGTGCTCTTTATGTCTTCGTATGAATTGAAGTTATTGCCTACTATCCTTACACTTCAGCCTGAAGGACTCCTATTAGTATTTCTTATAGGGGAGTTCGCTAGTGAGAATTATCTAATTTTTTGTTTATCTTGGCATGTCCTGATTTCTCCATATTTGATGGGTAGTTTTGCTGGATACAGAATTTTTTGGTTGACAGTCTTTTTCTTTCAGCCCTTTTAATAACTCATTCCACTGCCTTCTGGCATTCACAGTTTCTGATGAGGATCCGTTGCACCTGATGAGTCGCTTCTTGTTGCGTTCAATATTGTTTTTTTCCTTTGAGTTTATGATGTGTCCATGTGTGGATCTCTTTGAGTTTATCCTTCCTGGCATTTCTCAAACTCCTTGGATGTACAGATCTTTTTCATTATATTTGGGAAGTTTTCAGCTATTTATTAAAATACTCTTTCTGCCCCCTCTCTCTCTTCTCTCCTTCAGGAACTCCCATTATGTGTATGTTGGTATGCTTGATACTCTGAAACTCTGTTCATTTTTCTTCATTCTTTTTCTTTTTGTTTCCCAGACTGGATAATCTCAATTGACCTTTAAGTTTGCTGATTTTTTTCTTCTGTCTGCTGAAATCTGCTGTTGAGCCCTCTAGTGAAGGTTTCATTTCAGTTACTGTACTTTTAACTCCAGAATTTCAATTTAAAAAAGAAAAATAATAATTCTATCTCTTTATTGATATTCTCTATTTGGCAAGACAGCTTAACTTACTTTCCTTTAGTTCTTTAGACATGGTTTCCTTTAATTCTTTGAACATATTTAAATAGCTGATTGGAAGTTTTTGTCTAGAAAGTCTAATGTCTGGGCTTCCTCAGGAATAGTTATTTATTGACTACTTGTTTTCCTCTGTATAGGCCACACTTTCTGGTTTCTTTGAATGTCTTATAATTTTTTGTTGAAAACTGATCACTTTAAATAATAATGTGGTAACTCTGGAAATCAGATTTTCCTTTCTCCTAAGGGTTTAATGTTGCTGTTTAATGACTCTCCTGTACTAATTCGGTAAAGTTTGTATTCGTTATCTTGTGTGGCTACTGAAGTATCTGTTGGGTTACCTTAGTGATCAGCTAATGATTGATAGAGATTTCTTTAAATATCTGGAACCAATTAAGTCTCCCAGTTTTTGCTGATGGGCTCTTTGGGTGTGTTGGGGGCACATCAACACTCAAGCAGGCTGTGGACCTCTCTGCCTTAGGCTTCATTTTCTGCTTCTGCAGAGCCTCAAGATAAGCCCTTGGATGTACAAAGTCCTACACATAAACATGTCCTTCTAGAGTCCCAGAAACTTGTTGGACCTCTTTAAAGCCCCCTATGGACATCTTACTCCCAAACTTTTCCTTTTACATTTTTTTTGGTCAGCCTACTGTTGGCTCCAACTGCTAACCACCATCTCAGGCAGCGGCAAAATTAATCAATTGTCTTTTGGCCAAATGTCCCTCGGGAAAAAAGCTTTTTCACAACTGGCCAGCTCTGAGTTAGGTCAAATAAAGTTTTCTGGGAATGAGGCTTTGTATTTGCTTCAACCCTGCTCTGTGTCCTGTGGTTGCCAGGCTGCTGGTTTTCAAGGCTACCATAGAGCTGGGGGTCCATGGAGGGTGATAACAGGGAAAGTTAACACAACATAAAGCTGGCTATTCTTACAGAAATTAAGTCATTTTTCTTGAATGAATGCATCTCAGATTGCTGTCAGACTTTCTTAATTTTGAGTTCTGAAAAAGTTGATTCTGCCATTTTTTGCCAGTTTTCTCATTACTTTTATGAAAGGAAAAATTTTTGAAGCTCTTTACTCCACCATTTTGGCTAATGTTACCATGGGCTTTAAGTATTTAATATCCTTCCACCCCTTTTTTTCTTAACAAAATTATTTTAGTTAAGACAATGAAGCCACCACCATCAACACTCCTAAGCATTCACATGGTTCAAGCCCAATCATTTTATATTTAGCAGCATCTCTGAGATACAACCAAACTGGATACAGTATGAGTTTTAGAAAAATATCCACACCCAAAAATCAATTTTATATCTTTTTTCAAAAGGCAGACTCAGAGTCTTAGAAAATCATTTTTTAAAAACCTTCTTGGATTGTTATAAGTTCTCAAAATTGCTATGAAAAACAAAGCCTGATATTCTTTAACATAGATAGTAATGAGAATCCATGCTCTGCTGTGAGTGCAAAAAAATACACCCATCCCTTGCATGTCTCTTAATTTCATATAAAAATAATCCTCAAGGGCCCCGCCTTCTGCCTAGCCACCATACTGAGCCAGTGACACCTTCCTGTCTCCAAAGGGGCCATATAGTCATGTTTCAAAGACAGCATCCTAGGCTGTGAAGCGATCTCTTTTACTGGCCCAGGATAACGGTCAGTTAGCTATGATCAATCCCTTTCCTAGAGACACCTGTATTACCTTCAGATCTATTAGCTGCTAACATAGGGAGGTGCTTCCTGGGTAGGAACAGTGAGACTTGAATGATTTCTAGACAGACATAGGGCTATTTTCAAGAATAGAGGCTTTATAAAAATCCTCACTGTTTGAAGAGAAAGCAAGGTATTCACTAAGTTCCAGGGGAAAAGTAGGAGAGCCTCATTAGCAGCAAGCAGGAGTGAATGGAAACCATGAAGATAATAAAAGCATAATAAAATGGCCAGGGTTATGTGGGGATACATTTTTAAATGAGATTCTTAGAGTGTGCTTACAAGTCTGTGAAATGAATTTACATCTTAATATTTAATTACATCAGGTTCCATTAGTGTTGGCCCAGTTAGGAATTCATGTTCATGAATCATCTGAACAGAAATGTTTTGATTTCTGCTGAAGCAATGCATGGTTTTTAAGCTTTTTATGGTGAAGATAAGAATGTCTGATTTTTCAATTCGGGAAACATAAACCTGATTTTACTGTTAATAATTTTAGAAACTGTCTTTGAAACTCCCCAGAGATTAAAAAACGGTATAGATTTTAGGGAAAAGTATATGCAGGAGCTCATAAGCCAACTAGTGTTGAAGCATTTTTCCTTAGACTGCAAACATGTTAAATTGTAATGCTCAATGTGAAACAAAAGTGAGACGTTCACTAAACCAACCAGACAAGCCAGAGTATGAAAGGTTTTAGTGAGTGTCAAGTATGTTGACCAAAAGTTGTTTAAAGTAGTCCTCATTTTTCCTGAAGAGGAGGGCCAGATGGCAGACACAGGAGTTCATCACTCTTCTCTATCAACCACACTGGATCCTCCCCAGTCAGGGCTCTGCTGTGTATTGATCATTTTTTAAAATTTAAAAAGTGTGCTCAAAAAATAATGTTATTAATTGAAAATGTGGCTTTTAATCTACACAATGTTACATAATCAAAGAGTCCGGTATGGTAACAATTAGGCATCTTGAAGGACAATGATAGATAGGGTGAGCCACTTAAAACAGGCCTCTTTTGTACTACTTTATTTGAAGGCCAGGAGGCCCTGGGTGGTGCAAATGGTTAATAGGCTCATTTGCCAAATGAAAGGTGGGAGGTTCAAGTCCATCCAGGGGCACCGTGGAAGAAAGCCTGGTGGTCTACTTCTGAAAACTCAGCCACTGAAAACCCTATGGAGCACAGTTCTACTCTGACACGCATGGGGTTGCCATGAGTGGGAATACACTCGAATGGCAACTGGTTCTTTTTGTAGGAAGGCCAGTGCCCAACAGGCCACCCTGGAATTTTAGATTTACCCTTAACCACACTTCAGATCGCTGATGTTAATTTACGTGAATACATATTTTCTAAGTAGTTCAATCCCCCAACCTGTCCCATTTTTTGCATTACTAGCATCGCCACGAAATATCTTTCTACCTAGCGTAACTGTTGCTTAAGAAAACAACATATAATTAGCTTTTCTGTAAAGCTATGTAAACAATTAAAATATGTCACATAGGTGAATTTTCTTGTGTCTATAACACTCCTTATAATATCAAAAGGTTAAGAATAACATCAGTGAACCCAGCACAAAATTTCTATAATTAACAGCACCAGGGAAACCAAATTATAAATTGCATTTCTCACCAATGAAGCTCAGTTCTGCACCTGGGGTTAAGGCTGAGACTGCCCAAAGGTTGTAATGCCTAGCCCACTGCTGATGCTGAATGCACAGTAGTTTATAATAGGTACAGAAGAGCATGCTTGGGTTGTACGGGCCTTTGTAAAATTGCAGACAAGTCAAAACAAAAGGAAACCTGAATGTCAGCTTAGCACATTTCATAGCTCCATTTTAAGACATATGGTTGTAGAGGGTGAAACAGATCTTGCAATATATTTCCTGTCACTTAAACATGAGGTACCAGCCACTTAGGCCTGAATCACATTTATGAAGTTATGCCACATTTTCACCTGCCAACAACTTATGTACATGTGGAGGTTACAGCTAAAACTTCAATTATTCCAAAGGATGAAAGAACTGTTATATTTTGATAAAGATCTTCATTTCCTATTATCTTATGTGCCTTTGAAATGTTAAGGCTGACCAGGCCAAGTTACGAAAGGGACAAGTGGAAGTAAGAACAGTGCAAATGCTACCAGAACCTGCCATCATGTTCTGCCCTCATCACTGCACATGGAAACGCTGCGTTCTGGGCAGCAGGTGGTGAGACTGTGCGCAGATCACACATTTGTCAGTAACTATGTAGGATTTTTAGCACTGTTTGAGCCTAACATTACAGATTTAGGGCAGCTAATAAAATTCCCCAAATCAAATTTTCGACAAGTCTGAAAATTTTCGAAGATAGTTATTCTACCAAGCAAACCTTCTTGGTTCCCCTTTTAGTCCTGCCTTACAGAAAACTCTGTATCATCCAAAAAAAAAAAAACTCTTCACAGCAACCAGATGAACATCTGGTAGCAAAGCACCGTAAAATGCCACCCTTTCAAAGGAAGAGCACATACATGACTCCTGTCTTAAGTGCCTTTCTGTCAGGGCGTAATCATGTGCGCTTCCAGTTTATGGTCTTTCTGCACAAGTCCAAGGCTGAATTTGGAACTGCCTTTCCTGTATTTTCTCAGTGGCCTGGATAACAGTGTGTTAAGTACTTAAGAAATGCAGGGTCAAAATGAAGATAACCAAATGCACCATGTATTAAAGTAAATGCGCCCAGGTTGTACTTAGAATCATCCCCAATTAAAAATGAGTAGCAGAAATAGCTGAAGCCTATTTTTCACACGTAACAAAAACATTTCAAAGTCAATATAAATTTAATCATAAACCTACATAAAAGAACACTGGAGGTCACGTTTTGATGCGCTTTTTCTCCCCTTTTCTCATTATGTTGAAATGTTTAAATCTAGAAAGAAAGGGATCAGATCTTTCAAAGCCTCAAATATTCCTCAAACTCTTCGTATATTAAAAAAAATCTTACCAGGAAACAAAAATTTCAAAAATTAGTTTTCTGTAAATAGTCTTGTGTTTCATTTACAATCTATATTTTTGCTTTAAAAAACCCCACAAAAGTCTCTCCATGCCCTGCACAAACGTGTAAACAAGAATGTGACTTTCCAGAGGGCGTGGGCTCTGCGATACCTGCGTAGCCTCCACGGGAGCCTGACCTTGTCGCCAGCTCAGGCACCCACCCTGCTTTTCAGTACTGCTGAGGAGAGGGGCTGCTGAAACTCTTTAAAGACAAGCTGCCACTGGGGGAACCATGGATAATAACTTCTGGGGGAAATAATTCTCTGGGGAAAGACAGAGAAAGATTAGAATTATCACTGAAGGTATATGTGTTCAAAGGTTAATTTGGCAATTTGGCTGTATTATCAAATTATAGTTCTTCAGGGAACGGAAACCTGCTTTACACTAGATTTGAGGAGGCACACCAAACCAAATAGCTTGAGAAGGAGACACACGTAAAAAGAAAAACACAGAAAACAAAGGGTCCTTAATTTTGGGGGAAATATATTCCAACTTGGGTAGGGGGGAGGATGAAGGCTTTTTAGCTGCAAAGCTCAATCAGGACATTCCAGAGAGTTCTGCAGTCTCCTGCATTTGACAGGGCAGGATGGAACAGCCTGTTTACCCGGCTGGCCTCCCCTCCCCTCCTAGCCCACAAACAGTGTGCGGTAGCAGGTGACTGCAGTGTCAAGCTGGCGATGCTCCCGAGGGTTCTTGAGTGTTTATCAACTCAGTAGGTCAAAAGTCTGCAGACACCGGGTGGAGCAGCAGTAAGCCACAAAACTCACAGTTGTCCTCCTGGAAGGGGAAAAAAGGGAGAGAAAAACACTGTTAGCTCAAGATTAAGCCTCTGGATTCTTTCCATTAGAGACAGCATCTTTTTTTTCATTGTTGTTAAAATAAAGGACGAAGCATGGTCAAAAAACTACACAAAAGAAATGTAAATTTCCTTTTAAAAATGAGCTCTACAATCAGGTGAGGGTTGTGTGTGCATGCTGTGTCCATTTATTTAGCGGTTGTCAGGTGACACAGTATCCCTAAGTAAGCAGCTAGGGAAAAATAGGCCTTTTCCATGTTAAATTCTGAATTCTGCTGAGTAAAACCAACAATGCAATCACAGAATCTGAATTACATTATAAAAATCCTGTAACAGAAAATGTCATCAAATTTAGGTAGAACACAAGTATACTTATATGCAGAGGTTAATAATTTTAAGGGGTCTGTCCTACGAATGTATTCACATGGATTGTTCTTAGAGGTAATTTTAGAATCTGAATAATAGAGGTAGAGGGTCCTCATCCGATGTCCTCTCACATAGTGAGGAATCCCTTCTAGAACTCCTGTTTGGGTGCCTTTTGGCGGTGAGTCGTGAGGCCTATGGGGACATCTGGTCCACTCTGGATAGCTGCAGTCGTTCGACAGCTTGTTATCCCACTGAAAGTACTGCCCTCTGGCGAGGAGAGAATATGTCTACTGTTGGTTTCATACGACCCCTGTGCTAGTTTTCTATCTCCCCACCCTTTAATTCATTTTCTGTCCTTTTCTATGGCCCAGGGCGTGACTTCTACAGACTTGACCACCAAAGCTGCCTTGGTCTCTGGCTGGGTTAGGCCAGTGGGAGGCCCCAGCAGGAGGCTGAAGACAGAAAGGCTGAGTATTTCTGCCCTACTTCCTCTCTACCTCTATGTCTTCAGCTCCTATGGGGCAGGCCCCTTTCAAGCCCCAGTTCTCACCAGGCTCCAGATTTCCCTTTGCCCTTCAAGCCTAAGGACTACGGATGGTAACAGCTTCTTACTGTTGTGAATCCCAAGTGCCTCAACACCCCTTGTGGGTGCTCTGAACCCTTTCTGCAAATAGTGCTTCTTCATGAATTTTTCTTCAAAATCCCAGAAGAATGTGTATTTTGTTTTCTGGCCAGTCACCTGAATGATTAAATATGTGTTTCAAGGCTGACAATACAGCCAGAATACGGGATTGTGCAGCTAGGTTGCTCCATATTTGATGCGTGCACAAATGACCCCTTGCTAGGAGGAAACGGGACAGTGTTAACTGGCAGTGTGCTGTGAAATCACGATCACCCACAGTACCGCCTGGCATGAACGCCAGCGGAGGGGGAGCACTGGGAGATCAAGTGGCTGTGGAACTTGATTTCTGCGGCATCACAGTGAATTCAAAGACTGTGGGGCGACGGCTACTTCTGACTGTGCTGAAGAGATTTCCCAAAAAAGATAAGCTTAGGATCTTGAACTCTCAACTCAAGTCATGGGTAGAAAAACTAGAGACTATCTACGGTGGCCTTACAGAAATGCTTATTTTATGAAGCTGTAGGAGAGACGTGGTAGGTCCTCAATACACAGGCTGCAGAGCTGCAATGCCAGTTAAAGGCACATTTATGCTGAGTCTCTTTGCCAAGGTAAACCTGCTGGTTGGGAAGGACTGCAAATCTGAGGCTCGAGATGGGAACCTTTGGACAGACACAAAGCTGAGAACCTTGAATGTCTAACACCTCTAACTAAACATTTCCTGACATGAGAAACAGCCCTTCCCATCTTCTAAGAAAACTAGTATTTCTTTGCATAAAAATATTTTGATGACTTAGGAATACCTAAGAACCCACCTCCAACAACACTCATTTCCTCCAGGGCCATAAAGAGTGTAAAATTCCAGCATGTACAGAGAGAGGATCATAAGGTTCACTCCAGGGGAAGATAATGTACCTGCTAAAGGAGTCGCAAGATCTTGCCAAATTTTATTAGCAGAAACCTGGAGTGCACGCGTGGAAATGGATTCTATGAGCCACTGGGGATAAATACAAGATTGGGTAAGGCCAACAAGGGTGCTTCAGGATTTAATGTTAGCTTGATCACCTGGGAGTGACTAATAGAAGGTTTGACTCAATAGAGGCCTACAGTCAATTTGACAGAGATGCTAGAACTCCCTCTGCATATTCTAGAGGTTGGAGACCCAGTGCTTAGAGAAATGGGAACACTGGAATGGATCTATTGTGGTGAAAATTGCTCAACCACCCTTTGAGACACCCCCAGGAGGGCCAGAAGAACATTCCCTTCATTAAGGCATTAAGAACTGTATTGGTGAGGGGAATACAAGCTGGAAGTAGCAAGCACCAACTGTGGAAGCCTTAATAAGACACCTACTAGAGATGGGAGATAAACCCTGCAAAAGTTCAGGTGCCTGCCTCACTGGCGAAATTTCCAAAGGGAAGGAAAAGTTGTACCCAGAATTTCCCACATGAAGAAATAAAGCACTCTTGGTGGGTCACTATGGATTTTGGAGGCAAAATATATTTGGGTGGAAATTTCCAGTTTTGCCAAGATGGAGTAGCCCCAATTGTCCCAGTCCTCACTCTTACAAATAAAACACCTTGGACATAAACACCACAAACATCAGAAGATCTGAAAAGTAGAAGGAAGGTGGACAGCCTAGGGACTTCAGGATTTGAGGAATAACACTGTGGTAAGTATCCTAGTCTTCTTTATTGCCTCTCAAATGTCACAGACAAGATGCTGCAGAAGCCATCAACCCAGAACCATCAGGAGGCAGAGACCAAAAAAAAAAAAAACCTCCAAGAAAAGCCTGTTCACCCTAGCCAAAAGACGAGGAAAAGGGTGACCTAACAACAGAAAATCCTTCTGGCAATAACCACCCTACTGCAGCCAAACAATGGAAAAACTTCATCCTCTAATTCCCTGGTTTCAGTGGGGCCAAGCAGGGAGTTGATCTACTTACTCCCTGGCTCCGCAGACGCAGATGATGCACTCTGATTCCCCTGGCATTCGTGGGGATGAACAAGGAGCTTATCTTCCATTTCCCACCTGGCAGAGGCAGGTCATGCTCCAATCCCCCAGCTGGGTGGTACTGGTGGGTCAGACAAGAAGTTGACCTTTTACCCCCGACCCAGTGGAAGCATGTGGTGCTTCCCCACCAGGGTAGTGTCAGTGAGGTCTAGTAGTGAGCTGAGCCTCCAACTCCACATAGTAGCAATAAGACTTAATGAGGCAGTCTGAGGTGGGGCTAGTGAGCAAGCACTCCCATTCCCCTCTTCCCCCTCCACCCCACATCATCAGCGTCCAGTAGAGGAAGCTGAGCCTTGACTCCCATCCGGTATCAACCAGGCAGAACAAGGTGGTGTGAGGAAGGGCTAGTTGGCAAGTTGCTTTCTTCCCCTGCCCTCTCCTGGTGTCAGAGGAGTCCAGCTAGAAGATAAACTGCTGATCCACTTTGCAACAATGAGGCGGTGTGAGTCAGCGCTCCACGTTCACTGAGAAGTTGCCAGTGGAGTCAAGTGGGAAGTTGAATTTCTATCCCATCTATCTGCAACAAGGCAGTGTGAGTTAGTACCTACTTTTGCGAGATGGTGTCAGCAGACCTAGCAAGAAGCTGAACATACACTGCTCCCCACCCTGTCAGTGCTAGCATTAAGCCTCAACAGGGGAATGACTGATAATTAAATAGGATCCAGAGTCTCGTAATATATGTCCAGGATACAATTGAAAATCACAACCTGAATGAGAAAAGACAATCAACATACTCCAACAATGAGATGAATCAGACTTTGGAATTATCTGATAAAGATTTTTATTATTTATTTTATTGTATGTTAGATGAAGGTTTACAGAACAAACTAGCTTCTCATTAATCAGTTAGTACATATATTGTTTTATGACATTGGTTAACCACCCCATGACACATCAGTACTCTCCCTTCTCGACCTTGGGTTCCCTATTACCAGCTTTCCTGTCCCCTCCTGCCTTCTAGTCTTTGTCCCTGTGCTGCTGTGCCCCTTTAGTCTCGCTTTGTCCTATGGGTCTGTCTAATCTTTGGCTAAAAGGTGAACCTTCAGAGTGACTTCATTACTGAGCTAAATGGGTGTCCGGGGGCCATACTCTCGGGGTTTCTCTAGTCTCTGTCAGGCCAGTAAGTCTGGTCTTTTTTTGAGTTAGAATTTTGTTCTGTATTTTTATCCACCTCTGTCCAGGACCCTCTATTGTGATCCCTGTCAGAGCAGTCAGTGGTGGTAGCCGGGCACCATCTAGCTGTACTGAACTCAGTCTGGTGGAGGCCATGGTAATTGTGGTCTATTAGTCCTTTGGACTAATTTTCCCTTGTGTCTTTAGTCTTCTTCATTTACCCTTGCTCCTGAAGGGGTGAGACCAGTGGAGTACCTTAGATGGCTACTCATAGGCTTTTAAGACCCCAGATGCTACTCACCAAAGTAGAACGTAGAACATTTTCTTTATAAACTATGTTA
Organism: Trichechus manatus latirostris; assembly: GCF_000243295.1. NCBI lineage: Eukaryota > Metazoa > Chordata > Mammalia > Sirenia > Trichechidae > Trichechus > Trichechus manatus. The sequence goes on from NW_004443955.1 coordinate 14,032,079, forward strand.
TGCCACTTGAGCCAGATGTTCCCTTAGACCATGGTCCCCACAGCCCTCAGCCCAGTAATTTGGTCCCTAAGGGAGTTTGGATTTTTCCATGGAGCTTCCATGACTTTACTCTGACCAAGTTGTGCTGGCTTCCCCAGTATTGTGTACTGTCTTATCCTTCACCAAAGTTACCACTTACCTATTGTGTATTTAGTGTTTTTCCACTCCCACCACTCCCCTCCCTTGTAACCATCAAAGATTGTTTCTTTTTGTGTGTAAAACTTTTCTTAAGTTTTTATAGTCGTGGTCTCGTACAATATTTGTCCTTTTGTGATTGACTCATTTCACTCAGTATAATACCTGCCAGATTCATCCATGTTGTGAGATGCTCCACAGATTCATCACTGTTCTTTATTATTGCATAGTATTCCATTGTATGCACCATAGTTTGTTTATGGTGTGTATGCACCATAGTTTGTTTATGGGCATCTAGGTTGTTTCCATCTTTTTGATATTGTGAACAATGCTGCAATGAACATGGATGTGTATATGTCTAGTCGTGTGACGGCTCTCATTTCTCTAGGATATATTCCTAGGAGTGGGACTGCGGGATCATATGGTATTTCTATTTCTAGCTTTCTAAGAAAGTGCCATATCATTTTCCAACATGGTTGTATGGTTTTGCATTCCCACCAGCAGTGCATAAGAGTTCCAATCTCCCTGCAGCCTCTCCAATATTTGTTATTTCCAGTGTTTTTGATTTGTGCCAGTAATGCCAGGGTAAAATGGTACCTCATTGTGATTTTGATTTGCATTTCTCTAATGGCTAGTGATCATGAGCATTTCCTCATGTGTCTGTTAGCCACTCAAATGTTTTCTTCGGTGAAGTGTCTGTTCATTTCCTTTGCCCGTTTTTTAATTGGATTATTTGTCTTTTTGTTGTAAAGGTGTTGGATTTTCTTGTAGATTTTAGAGATTACACCTTTGCTGAATTTGTAACAGCCAAAAAATTTTTCCCAGTCTGTAGGTTCTCTTTTGACTCTTTTGGGGAAGTCTTTTGATGAGTCTAAGTGTTTAGAAGATCCCAGTTATCTAGCTTATCTTCTGGAGTTTATATGTTGTTAAGTTATGGTTTGTATCCTGTTTATGCCATGTATTAAGGTCTCTAGTGTTGAACCTATGTTTTCATCTATGATCTTTATAGTTTTTGGTTTTATGTTTAGGTCTTTGATCCATTTTGAGTTAGTTTTTGTGTATGGTGTGAGGTATGGGTCCTGTTTCATTTTTTTGCAGATGGACATCCAGTTTTGCCAGCACCATCTGTTAAAAAGACTGTCTTTTCCCCATGTGGGAACTTGGGCCCTTGTTGAAGATCAGGTGACTGTAGGTGGATGGATTTACATCTGGGTTCTCGATTCTGTTCCACTAGTCAATGTGTCTGTCGTTGTACCAGTAGCAGGCTGTTTTGACTACCACAGCAGTATAGTAGGTTCTGAGGTCAGATAGTACGAGTCCCCTGACTTTACTCTTCTTCTTCAATAATGCTTTACTTATCAGGGCTCTGATAAGGATTTTAAAACAGCATCATTAAAAAAAAAAAAAAAAAAAAAAAAAGCTCCAACAAGCAATTTGAATTTCCTTGAAACAAATGAAAAAATAGAAAATCTCAGCAAAGAAACAGCAGTTTTTTAAAGAAAAGAACACATGGAAATTACAGAAGGGAAAAATAGAATAACCAAAATTAGAAATTCACTAAAGAACAGAATCAGTGAACTTGAGGACAGATCAGTGGAACTTATCAAATCTGAAAAAGAGAGAGAAAAACTTACTAAATAGAAATGAGCAGAGTCTCAGGGACCTGTGGGACATTTCTGTTCAGTCAGTTATTTTTAAGAAGTTAACATTTGTGTCATCAGAATCCCAGGAGGAGAGAACAGAATGGGACTGAAAAAGTACTCAAAGAAATAATGATTGAAATAATAAAAATAAAAAATTGATATGATACAAAACCTACAGATTCAAGAAAATGAGAGAAACCCAAATAGGATAAACTCAAAGAAATGCACATCAAAACACATCATAGTTAAACTTCTGAAAACCAGAAGAGAAAATAAAAAATATTGAAAGCAGGCAGAGAAAAATAATTACAGTGGTCTTCCCTTATCCAAGGTTTCATTTACCAGCGGTCAACTGCGGTCTAAAAATGTTAAATGAGTAGCATGATGGAATCTCACACTGTCCTGCTCCATCTGGCTGGGGACTACAATCACATAACTTTTCTTACATTATATTGTTATAATTATTCTACTTTATTATTAGTTATTGTTGCTAATCCCTTACTGTGCCTAATTTATAAATTAAACTTTATCATAGGTAGGTATGTACAGGACAAAACAGTACATATAGGGTATGGTACTATCTGTGGTTTCAGGCATCCACTGGTGGTCTTTGAACGTATACCTAGTGGATAAGGGGGCACTACTGTATAGAGGAACACCAGTATGAATGACAGAGCCCTGGTGGCGTAGTGGTTAAGAGCTTGGCTGCTTACCAAAAGGTCAGCAGTTCAAATCCACCAGCCATTCCTTGGAAACCCTATGGGGAAGTTCTACTCTGTCCTACAGGGTCACTGAGTCAGAATAGACTCCATGGCACAACAATAACAACAATAACAGTATGAATAACAACAGATTTCTCATCTGAAACCATGAAGGACAGATGAAATTAGCACAATAATTTTCAAATACTGAAAGAAAAGAACATCAACTCTAAATTCTATATCTAGCAAAAATATTCTTCAGGAATGAAGGGGAAATAAAGATATTCTCAGACAAAGGAAAAGTATGCATGTATGCATATTGTAACAACTAAAGCAGCCACGAAGAAATCTATACAAAATGATATATTGAAAACACTCTAAATAAATCAAGATAGAATCCTAAAAAATGTTCAGATAATTTACAGGAAGGTAAGAAAGGAGAAAGAAAGGAATGAAAAATACAATGGAAATAAACAGAAAACAAGTAATAAAATGGCTGACTTGAGCCTTAACATATCAATAATTACCTTAAATGTAAATGGGCTAAATATACCAATTAAAATACAGACATAGTCAGAGTAGATAAAAAACAAGATCCAAATATATACTGTTTATAAGAAACCCATCTTAAATATAAAGATGCAGGTAGGTTAAAAGCAAAGGGATGGAGAAAGATATACCAAGTTAGCACAAATCAAAATAAAGCAGGAGTAGCTGTAATAATCTCCAACAAAGCAGACTTTGGAACCAGGAAAATTATCAGGGGTAAAGAGAAGCTTTACATACGGATGTTGTTGTTGTTGTTATTAGGTGCCATCAAGTTGGTTCCGACTCATAGCGATCCTATGTACAACAGAACAAAACACTGCATAGTCCTGCACCATCCTCACAATCATTGCTATGCTTGAGCCCATTGTTGCAGCCACTGTGTTAATCCATCTTGTTGAGGGTCTTCCTCTTTTTTTGCTGACCCTCTACTTTACCAAGCATGATGTCCTTCACCAGGGACTGGTCCCTCCTGGTAACATGTACAAAGTACATGAGATGAAGTCTTGTCATCCTCGCTTCTACGGGGCATTCGGGTTGTACTTCTTCCAAGACAGATTTGTTCATTCTTCTGGCAGTCAACGGTATATTCAATATTCTTTGCCAACATCATAATTCAAATGCATCAATTCTTCTTCGGTTTTCCTTATTTGTTGTCCAGCTTCCACATGCATTTGAGGTGATTCAAGATCCTATGGCTTGGGTCACGCACATCTGAGTCCTCAAGGTGACATCTTGGCTTTTTAACACTTTGAAGAGGTCTGATGCAGCAGATTTGTCCAATGCAATACGTTAGGTATTAGGGAAATGCAAATTAAAACCACAGTGAGATAACATTACACGCCTATCAGATGGCTAAAACAAAAAATAGGGACAACGTCAAATGCTGGTGAAGATGTGGAGAAACTGTGTCACATATACATTGCTGGTGGGAATGTAAAATTGTACAACTACTCTGGAGAGGAGTTTAGCCCATTCTTAAAGAACTAAACAGGCAGCTGCCATATGGCCCAGCATTTGCACTCTTGGGCGTTATCTCAGAGAAATGAAAGCTTATGTTCACAGAAAAGCCTGCACATAAATGTATACAGAATATTTATCTGTAATAGCCCAAAACTGGAACCAATCCAAATGGTTAAACAAACTGTGACACACCCATACCATGGAATACTACTCAGCAATAAAAAGGAACAAAATACTGATACCTGCAATAACTTGGATGAATCTCCAGGTGATTATGCTGAGTAAAAAAAGCCAATACCAAAAGGTTACATACTGTATGATTCCATTCGTAGAACACTTTTCAGATGACAAAACTATAGAAACAGATAACAGATTAATGGTTGCCAGAGGTCAGGGATGTAGGGAGGGTGCTTAGTGTGTCTAGTGAGGGAGCCTTGTGGTGATAGAACTATTCGGTATCTTGACCGTATCAATGTCAATATCCTGATTGTGACAGTGTACTATAACATAGTTTTCCAAGATGTTACCCTTGAGGCAAACTGGGTAAAGCGTACATGGGATCTCTGTATTATTTCTTATAACTTTATGTAAACTACAATTATTTCAAAATAAAAGGTTTAATTAAAATATATTTGGGTCTTTCTCTCTTGACACATTTACTGAGCAATTATAAGGCTGACAATTCTAAGTAAGGTCTAGAGAAAGTGCCCTGCCACTTGGGTCTTATGACTGAAAAGACTGGGCTTGAAGTGTCTGTGGCAGGTAAGGATGCCATATGGAGCATCTGGCAAACTCCGGTAGGCACAGACCTCTAGAATTTTGGAATGAAGCCTAGCCATCTTCAGCAGTCAATCATTCTCCATGGGAAAACTAACTCCTGGCTTGCTATTCGGCCCTGGCTGAAATTGAATGTCTAACCATAAAACTCTTAAGTGACTATGCAGCTTGAGCTGCCCATCATGAATTGGGTGTTATCTGACATATCAAAGCATATGCAGTACCATTTCCCCATTAAATGGAGATAGTTTATATAAAAGCAGCCCTGAGTAAGTCTGGGATATGAGTAGTTTGCAAAAACAGGTGGCTCAAACTCCCATAGTACCTGCTCCTATGGCTTCAACACCCCCTCTCCAGCCGCAACTTTGGCCTCATGGAGAATTCCTTATGACCAATTAAGAGAGGAAGAAAGTGTTTACAGATAGGTCTGCATGGTATGCTGGCTTCATCAGGAAGTAGACAGCTACTGCACTCAGGGATAGTTCTGAAAGGCAGTGGCGAAGGGAAACCTTTCCAGTGAGCAGAACTTCAAGGACTGCATCTGACCAACAACTCGTTTTGGGGGAAAAAAAAAGAAGGATCTACGCTCACTCATGGGCAGTGACAAATGGGTTGGCTAGCTGGTCAGGGGCTTCAAAAGAACAAGATTGAAAGACTGGTGACAAAGAGATCCAGCGGGACATGCATGAAGACCTCAGAACGGGTATAGGCTATGAAGATATTTCTGTCTCATGTAAAAAGCTAGGGAGCATATGTGCTGCAGAGGAAGCTTGTGATGATCAAGTGGACAAGATGGCCCACCAATGGATGTCAGTCAGCCTCTTTCCCTGGTCACCTCTGCTTCCTCAGTGGGCCCACGTATAAAGTGGTAATGGTAACAGGGTTGGAAGCTATATATGGGCTCCACAGCATGGACTCCTCCTCACCAGGGCTAAGTGCCCAATATGACAACAGCAGATGCCAATGATAAGTTCCTGATAGTGCATCATTCTCCTGGGGGGCCATCAGGCAACCTGGTGGGCCCCTTCCACCATGGGATAGATGTATATTCCAAATATGGACTTACCTTCTCAGTCTGCAACAGTTATGCTACACCATCATTCATGGACTCACAGAATGTCTTATGCATTACCACGGACTCTCATATAATATCCACTCCAACCAATTAACTAATTTTATGGTGCAGTAAGTATGGCAATGGCTCATGCCTACAAAATCCATTGGTCTTGCCATGTACACCATCATTCAGAAGTAGCTTGCCTGACAGAAAGGTGCAACAGACTACTGAAGGTTCCATTATTATGCCAGCTAGGTGCGATATCCTATAAGATAGGGGTCCTGTCCTTCAAACTGGTGGTCAACATATGGTGCTATTTCCCCAGTGCACAAATGCATGGGTCCGGGAACCAAGGGGCATATGTGTGAGCGGCCCATCTTCTTATCATATCTAATAATTTACTTAAGAACACTTTGTTTTCTGTTCCCACAACTTAGAAGTCCTCAAGGGAGAAATGCTTCCAACAGGGAAAATGGCTGTGCTAACTGAAAGCTTAAACTGTCCCACAGCCAAGTCTAGTCTACCCTAGAGGGATAAAGTAGCCTTGGACAGTATTATTCCTCCACAGTTTCTCAGGGGAACTTATTCTAGTCTCTTTAACTGTAATATGAGGTCTCTAAGAGCAGACATGACTCATTCACTTGGCCTATTATTTGTCATCATTAGTAATGAAAGTCTCCAGACAAATTCATTTTCCAAAAGTGAAACTATCGCCCAAAATATATATAGCTATCCCTCATCATCTGAACTCTTGCCATCTGAACCCGAGAAACAAGTAAGTCTGGATACTTTTGTTTGAGATAGGGCTACTTATTCCTTTACATCTGAAATTTCGATCCTTACTACAAGGAACTCAGAAACTTGATGGAGGTAGATAGTGAGGAATTCTTGGACTACACATTCCGGCAATTACACAAAGGATGGCAAGAGGCTGAAAAGTCTAACTATATTGTCATAAGGTTATTACTATTGTAAAGTGGGAAGCAGAAAGTGGAAAGAGTCAGGTGTAGTCAGAAGGGAGAAGGAAGGGTTAACTTAGAATTACGAAGCCTCACATGTAAAAGGTGAAGTATGACGAATATAGCTGCTAAATAAACGTGGATCAGTTAAAGATGGATAAAGTAACCATTACAACAATAATAAAAAGAGATAAGCTAAGGAGCCAAAATACAAAATTAAACAGAACACAAAAGTATATTAAATTAACCCAAAAGCAGGTGTGAAAGAAACAATAGAGAAACAACAAAATGAAAGAGACCGGGCATATGGAAAACAAATAGCAAGATGGTAGACTTAGATCCAACTGTATCAACAGTCACATTAAACACCCCAACTAAGAAGTAGAGATTATCAGACTGGGTAAATGAGCAAGACATAACTACATGCTGTTTACAAGAGATGCGTTTTAAACATAAAAGACAGAGATAGAGTGAACATAAACGGATGGAAAAAGACACCATGCAAGCAGTCAACAGAAGTGGGTATTATCTATAAATGTCAGCCAAAGAAAACTTCAAAACAAAGAGCACTGCAAAAGATAAAGAGGGACATTACATGATGATGGAAAGAGAAATTCAGCAGGAAGGCATAACAATCCTCAACATGTCTCCACCTAACACAGGAGCATCACAATTTGTAAAGCAAAAAGCTGGACCTAAAGGGAGAAAGATAAGTCTACAACCAGAGCTGGAGACTTTGACACCTCTCTCTCAGTATTTAAGAGAATAGTGAAACAAAAAAGTACAAAGGATGCAGAACATATATTCTTCTCGAGTTGAACAGAAGAGAGAGTCTAGAAATATATTCACATTATATGACCATTTCATTTTTGAAAACTACCAATTCAATGTTGAAGGGAGAGTCTTTTCAACAAAATTTTGCTGTAATAACTGAATTTCTATATGAAAAAAATGAACCTTGACTCTTACCTCACACCATACACAAAACTTTAAAATAGATTACACACCTAAATATAAAAGCTAAAACTATGAAACTTCTAGAACATAAGAGAACATCTTCACAACCTTGGGGTAGGTGAGGGTTTCTTAGGATTTAAAAAGCACTAACCATAAGATTAAAATTGATAAATTTGACTTGATTAAAATTAAAACCTTCTGCTTTTCAAATAATATCCTTAAATGATATTGCTTTTGAATCATTTTTCTTAACTCAAGAAATTATGTAATTTTTCAGTTATTAGATACTTTACATATTATTTCTAATTTTTTAAAAATTAAAGTTGACTAGAACCCCAGCTCAGATAATCTGCTACAAATTGAAATGAGCCTCAGATACAAAATGATCCTAAATTCAATTGCATTTTCAGAGATCAGCTGACTAAACTTACTCTCCCTGTTCTTTTTTCTTTTTTTAATCATTATGTAAAGTATAACTCATTCATAGAGGGAGTACATTTCACACCACAACCACTGAATTTTTTTAAAATAAAGCTTCCAGGCAATAGAATTCAACTTCAAAATGTGGGATTTGTATCACACTCACTGCAGCATAATGCCACTGGATCATCACTAACTTCTCATGATACTCAAGGGGTTGAGGTGGGTAACCTGGAGGCGTAATAATGATCCTACAAAAAAATCCCAAGCCTGTGTACGTATTTACTTTTGGGAGAATCATCTAACAACACATTATATTTGCTTGTTATATTAATGATCTAAGTTGTCACATCAACTAACAGGTCTGCAGTCCTAAGAATGGATTGGTGCCGGTTAAGTGCTTTAAAATTCCACAACTATGGCTCCAGAGACATGGTCGTTTTAGGGCAGAAACTTTAAGGTAAGCAATAAGCTCTACAGCTAAGAAAAAGATTCTGATAAATTCTACAAAGAACATCAGCTGTGACATTTGCTGCTGCAGAATCTGAGCATACTTACAGGCAGGCCAGAAGAAAGAGCATTTCATCTTGGTTTTAAAACACAGAAATACCGCTGTTCCTTAAAAAAACAAACAACTCAAAGCACAATGCCCCTGGCACACATTAGAGACCACAAAAATCAAACGAAATGTGGGATTTTCTTTGCAAACCTGTTGCCTTATTACAAACACAAAACATATCTTGACTCATACAGAAATTCAAGCCAGAAGAAAAATAATATTTATGAGACAGAGCTGATCAGATGAAATTCCAAGCCTGTGTACATATTTACTTCCCAGAGAATCATCTAATGACATATTGTATCTGCTTGTTAATAGCCACGGACTCTCAAGGGAGGGAAGATTCTGTATCAGAGGTGTAATTGTTACATACTTGCTTCTCTACTTGATCCATCCATGCCCCAGACTTCTGAGAGTGAGATTTACATGGGAAAAGAAGTGTCAGGTGGTCTGATTGTAACTGAATCCCCAGCACCTAGTACAGAGCCTAGCGCACAGCAGATGGACAATAAATAACTGTTAGATGACACAATGAGGAAGAAATACTTAAGAACAATTTGCTGAAGAGTGTTTTACCTGTGGGAAATTTTACAAGTCATCTAAGAGAGTGCCAATGAATAGGCTTTTGCAGATAGGAAAAAAAAAAAATCCCATGTATGCAGATAAGGTCGGTATTACTGATACTAATTGGTTTTATAGGAGAAAGTAATACCCACAAAAAAGCAAGGGTAAGGAAATGTGAAACATTTCAGAAGTGATTCAACCAGATAAGAATCAGAAGAGACTGTTAAAAAATAAACTACTAGTGAGTAGGCAAAGGGAGTATTAAATTGTTCGCAGAGACAAAGGGAAGCCACAAGACAAAGACAGTTTGCATCCCCTTTAACAACAGGCACAACAATGACCCAGACATCTGGTCCTCTCTTGTAACTGCTCTGGTCTGGAACACTAAGGAGAATTCCTGAAAGCTCCAAGCTATGTAGTTCGGAGCTTGAGAGCTGCCTGACTGAAGCCAGGCGTCTTCACCTACCACAGCGACCTTCCTGCAGAAGATGCTCAGTGCATGCGTGGGACTGACTGTACAAACTAACAAACAAGCTATTTGAGAATAACTGAAAAATTCTGTTTTGGTTTTGCTTTTTAATCAAAAACCAATGGACTACTAATGTTTTAATGATTAAACATATTTTTAATTGCTAAAGCATTATCAGTTTGCTGCAAAATTCAACATTATTCAAAGGAAATCACTGTTACTCTGCTGTGTGAATCCTTCAAGACTTTTTCTACATATATACAATTGTTTAAATATGCATGTGTATGCATATATATATGCGTGTGTGTATATATATATACATATTTAAATGCTATATATAGGTATATAAGGAGCTCTGGTGGCACAGTAGTTAAGCACTTGGCTGCTAACCAAAAGGTCTTAGGTTCAAACCCACCAGCTGCTCTGCAGGAGAAAGGTGTAGCAATCTGCTTCCATCAAGATTACAACCTTGGAAACCCTATGGAGCAGTTCTACTCTGTCCTATAGGGTTGCTATGAGCTGGAATTGACTCTACGGCATACAACAACAACAACAAAAAGTCTAAAAGCAGTGAGTTCAACCTGACCCCTAAGAACCCTAAGACCAGTGTGTTCTTTCCTTTGCATCCTGGGGTCTTAATGCACAAAAGCAGAGATGTCCCCATACCAAAACTCAAGTGTAACCTGTAGTATCTGTTATGGCTAGCCCAGCAATATGGGAAGAAACAGTGGGATACTGGGCAGTATGCAGTTACTGTCTCAAAATTTCTTGGTTTAAGTAAAACCTTCTGAGTGCCCCTGAAAAATCTTGGGTAGTCTCAATTCCTATTGGGAAATACAGAACTGGTGAAATCCATATGCACTTGGGAAAAGTCAGACACATGTTAGCTTACCAGTAAACAATCCTTTAAGTTGAAGTTCTTCATTTTAATAAATGGGCAATAAGCTTTGGGAATGAAAATCTGCTATTCCTATAGGCATCAAGGAGCCCTGGTGGCCTAGTGGTTAAGAGCTCAGCTGCTAACCAAAAGGTCAGCAGTTTGAATCCACCCGCCGCTCCCTGGAAACTCTACGGGGCAATTCTACTCTGTCCTATAGGGTTGCTATGAGTTGGAAACGACTCAACAGTAAGGGGTTTTTATAGGCATTAAAAGTCGTAACAAGTCATTCTTCTCTGCTACGTACATTTGGAGGTTGGGGCCTTTATTGTTTATGCAAATAACTAATTTGTTTTTACTTCACTCTGTGTATTAAATGTAGGTTGGAACTAACACTTCTATAGAACTTGGTGTTTTAGAAGAATATTCAGTATGTTCCCTTTTAAAATAATACCAGATGTTCATAATAATTTAGATATTGGCTGATATATCGTATTATTTTATGACAAGCAATGCAAACTGAACTGAATATATTAGAAAACTTAAAAATATTATCAAGAACTTTTAGAGTGTATGACACTGATTTCACTTTCAGCAATAAGCTACTGGAGATTCAAGTGTTTGGTTTTCAGTTACAAAAGAAAGTACTTTAAAGACTATAGTAGAAACTGCAGTCAATGCTGTTAATACAATCTCCATGGCAACATGGATGGAGCAAGGTCTCGTGGACCACAGGAAAACCACAAACTCTCAACTTCAGACCCTTGCATTAACTCACCACAGAAAGCCACATTTATATCTTGGCATTTCATCTCTGCTGTAAACACTGGCACTTCTGGCTTTGCTCCTCAGAAGACATTGCCTAAGTCCTACAGAACTGACATGTTCATTTTTATTAAATCAACCTTATTATACTTATGTTCTGACACAATATAAGATTATTTACAGCAGATTTCCAGGTTGTAGCAGGGAAATAAGTAGATGTGAATGGAAAAGGCAAATAGTGAATAAGTTCCCCAAATTTCATTACAGGTAACACGAAAATGACTTCATTTGAAAGATCTCTTACTTTTTCACAAATTAATTAGCATGACAAAAAGCAAGTTTATTTTTTTAAATGGGTTTTTAGAATTTCGTTGGCTAACAGAGCATACTGACCATATTGTTTTGTTTTCATTTTCTCATTAAGAAAATGCCTTTAAAGGAAACTGTACAAAAACAATGCAGCAAGATTTTACTGTAGCTTAATGAATTAGTTAAGACTTTCCTTGCTGATGTGGAGATCATTTGCTAAAAACAAGCCAGAAAGAAGTAACAAAAATAGATAATAATCATTAACATTTATTTAGTATTTACTACATGCCAGGCACTGTCCTGGGCTCTCCACACGAATGATTCACTTCATCTTCACAATCACCTTATGATGTGGATATTATTATCCCCATTTTATTGACAAAGAGACAATGCTCAGAGAGGTTAGGTGATCTGCTTAAGGTCTCTTAGTGGAGGAGTCAGAATCAGGACCTGTCCACTATGCACTACTGCTTCTCACAGATTTCTCCATTTCATTTTGTTCGTTTTATTCACAAAGTGTTATGGATTGAATTGTGTCACCCAAAAAGACATGCTGAAGTCCTGACCCCTGGTACCTGTGACTATGATCTTTCTTTGAAGATGTTATCTACCAGGTTAACATGAGGTCATACCAAAATAGGGTGAGCCCTAATCTCTTCTGAGTGGTGTCTTATAAAAGGGGAGAAGAGACACAGATAAAGGAGGAGGATACCATGTGAACATGCATCTAAAAGCCAAGGAATGTCAAAATTGCCAGGAGCCACCAGAATCTAGGAGAGAGACATGGAACCCTCAGAACCCTCAGAAAGAGTCAACACGGCTAATACTCTGGATTTGGACTTCTATCCTCCAGAACTGTTTGACACAATAAATTTCTGTTCTTATAAGCCACACAATTTATAGTATTTTGTTTTGGCAGCCCCAGGAAACTAAGACACATAGTAATACCCCTAGTCCCTCACTCCGTCCTTTTTACTCTAATTTAAACATAATTCCACAAAATTTGGTTATCTGATTACCTAGGATCCAAAACCAAAACCAAACTCATTGCTATCGAGTTGATTCTGACTCATGGTGACCCTGTGTGTTACAGGGCAGGACCGTTCCATAGGGTTTTCTTGGCTGTAATCTTTATAGAAGCAGTTCGCCCCTTTCTTCCATGGTGCTGCTGGGTGGGTTCGAACCTCCAACTTTTAGGTTAGCAGAAGAACACAAACAAAACCACCCAGGGACAGAAGGATCAAATCAGAAAAGTTGGGAGGAGGGCTCCTGTAGGCAGGCACAGTAAAGAGCAGAAAACATTAAAAATATAGGAAGTTGAAACAGGAACTCTAAGTATAGCAAAATGGGATTATGCAGAGTAAGAAAAAGATAAATGCAGTTTTGGGAGGCAGAGGGTAGAGAAGATGGAAAAGGCAGTGACCATTTGTTGAACACTTATTCAGTACCAGGGCTTTGACTTCCATCACCTGCCAATCCTCCATGGCCCTGCCCCGCAGGCTGCACTATGTCCGACTAGGCTCACAGAGGTTAAGCACCTTGCCCAAGCTCTCAGAGCCACAGAGCCAGGCTTGTCAGATGCCAAAGTTTGTGTTCTTAATACCACACCCCACTGCCTTCCCTGTATGGATGAAGAAACCAGGGAGAGAAAGAAAATCTTGGAAAGGTTTCTATAAAAATGGTTACAACCGAAATGCTTTGTCACAATGAATAGGGGTAATGAGCTTCAGTTAGCTGGAAAAGTTACTCACCCAAACAAAATACCACATCTGATGGATAAATAAAATACTTTTTTAAACTTTAAAAATGCAAATCTAATAAACATTGCAAATTTAGAAAATTCTTAATTTAGAAAATCCATAAGCTAAGGTTGTGATAATAGGGGATTTTTCATTTCACGTCCTATTTGTAATTGTCTGATACTCTTTTTTTTTAAACTCACTAAGTACGGGGGTTTTACTTAGTGAATATTCACAGCAAATTCAAGGCATTGTGCCAAGAAAGAGAGAGTGGTAAGCGACTGCCACTTGGAAGGTGAGAAATCTAAAACAGAGACACACGTGCATGCGCCCTGTTCAGCCACATGCTCTCTTAGTTAGCAACATCAACTACTGAGAGGGGCTGGTTCATCCCGTTATATAACAAGTTCTTTTTCTCCCTCGCTTCTTTTTTCTGGCATCCCTTATTGCCTAGAGACTGCTGTGAACAAAGAAAAAGCAGGGAAAAAAAACCCACAATACATACAGTAAGCCTGTTCTAAACATAACTAAAAAATTAGCTCATAAGGGAAGTCTAGTTTTCTTATAAGGAGCCCTGGTTCCATGGTGGTTACTGAAAGGTCAGTGGTCTGAAACCACCCAGCGTCTCCGTGGGAGAAACATGTGGCAGTCTGCTTGCATAAAGATTGATACCCTTGGAAACCCTATGGGGGAGTTCTACTCTGTCCTACAGCGTCTCTACGATTCGGATGCTGAAAATGGGCATTTGCTTCATTCCACATGTATCTGAGGAAGCATGCTCTACCTTGAAATCGGCTAAGTAGTTAACAGTGCTTTCATGCATGTCCGCCCAACTCCCCACGTGCCCACCCTCACCCAGGTGTAAGCCCTGGTGCCCACTTAGGCGTGATTACCCCTGGTGCAGCCCTGCCATCGGCGTCTCTCTCAAGGGAAAGAGCTTGGGGTAGACGATGGTAAACATGGGCTCACTGCACCGGTGACAGTGCCCCAGGGGGCAGTGCAGCAGCTCCAGAAAACTCCGGGGTAACGAGATTGGAGACAGAAAGTTCAAATCTGGAAGAGGAGAGAAAATCAGGCACGGGAGTTAAAATTCAGGTTTCCTCAAATTAGACTTCCTAAAATATTTCTCTTTGTTCAAGTTCAAGTAAGTTCAAGTTAGTTAAAAGTTACTCTATGTTTAAAATTCTGTTATCTGATAGGCATTGAATAAAAATCTAACATTATTTAGAATTGAAAGATAGTTTTTACATTTCTGAGACAAAAAGAAAACCTAAATCTACTCTTTTAAAAGCAACCAGAAGCTGTCCTAGGTAAAGGTGAGGAAAGAATAAGATCAAATACTCCTCGAGAATAGAGATCAAAAAGGCATCAATTTACCCAGAGAGGGTTTTGGAAGCTTCTATAAGAGACAGAGAACAAAAAAAGGACTGGGACTGAAGACTAAATAAACTTTCATTAAGTTCTCCACTATATCTATTGAGCATTTAGTATTAGTCAAGCACCAATCAAGGCAAATAGTATTTATTTAAAAGACTGAAAAAAGGGGGAAACACTGAAGGGAAACAAAGAAAATGAAAAATAACAAAAGCAAGCCTTTCCTTGCCTCATTCCCATGAGCTGTCATTAATAAAAAGAGAATGTTTTCTTCCCAGCTTTATCTGAGCACTAAACATAAAAGAGACATTTAAAGCATCTCAGTGGTCCAGGCTATCTTGATAAATAAATGGACCCTGGTCTACTATTGAGGATAAACATCCAGTAGACATGGAAATGGTCATAATGAGGTAGAACCTAAAAATACTTTGACCCATCTTTGGGAAGCAAATGTAAATTATCTTCTTATCTTTTGTATCTGTTTGGACCCATCAATAACCGTTTAGCAAAATATAATTTATTCACAGGAGAATACCTATACTTTTCTGTTCAGTTTAAAAAAACAGTGTAACAACTTTGTACTAGACATTCCTGGAAGGTTAATATTACATGTTTTTGTCTGTACTGTTTTTTAAGCAAAGAAAAAAAAAAATTAGCTGTTTTAAAAACTCTTGAAATGTAGTTTTTCTTATTAACATTCCCTAGCATTTTCTTAAAATCATCACAATATCTATGAAATTCATATACTGCAATTCCTTTCCAAAACAAAAGCTGTTAGGCTGTGGTAATATTGCCAAAGGCTCCTGATATTTCCTCTCCTTTAGGAATACAAATTTCTTAGATGTGAGGAAGCTGCAAAGCAAAAACATGCTCTGCTAGAAGAGGGATCCAAATTTGCTTGAGGGATAAAATCTTTCCAAATTATTCCTACTGAAGAAAGTCCCTATGCCAATCGTTTGCTTCAACTAAACACATGTTTCCAAACACCAATTTCCTTCATTTAAACCACACAGTTTAACTTTTAGCCACCGTTCCTCGCCACGGAAGACGGTAGTTTAAAGAATGCTTCTCTGTCTGTAGGGGGTGCTAAAAGCATCGGTGTTGATATGACATAAAAACTTATTAAGAATATAAAAAGTTCCGGGTACCTTTTAGAAACTGGTGGTAGGAGCGATACAGACTCCTCATGGCTAACTCTTGCAGAGGCAGCACGTGATCCTTCTCCGTCCCGATGGACTTCACCTCCGCTGGGAGGAAAACAGTGAGTTGCCCTGATGAAAAGGAAAGCAGCTTCACCTCTGAAACCTGAATGGGAGCACCACAGCTGCAGAGAAACAAATGTTACAGTAGTATTAACATTAGCAGTAAGGAAAAGACTGTATGTGTTAGCAGATAGGACTTAATCAAAATATATATTTGAAAATTCAAGAAGACTGTGTTGATTCGCCAGAATTCTGTTCAAAGTGAGCAGATGCTATCCTGGGTTCCTTAATAAAACCTGGCACAGAAATCTAAGCTCATCACTTGGAACTTTGCTAAATACTTGCCAAGGCCCAGTCACATCCAGCAAGGGTAAACTTTGAAGGCATTCTCCTTCATAGGATCTACACAATTTGCTTTGTAAGTTCTATTTTTCCTCATTTTATTACCCTCTCCAAGTTTGTTTATTGAAATTTTCAAAATTAAAAGGGAAAAAGTATTCTGTTGAGTTATAGTATCTTGGTTTAATAGAATTTTTGTGTACAAAAAAACTAAACTTACAAAGCAAATGGATTCTTAATGGTATAAGATAAATTTATTGGATTCTTCCATAAACTTGTGGGGGAAATATTCTTGGCAATGTCTGCTGAATAAACAGTCATTCCCTATTCTTTGCTGCCACTCATAACCAGAAGACAGAGATGTTTATGTCCTTTCAGCTAAAAGGTTACCAAAACTCAGGTGTCTGATTTCATTCCACCTCCTGTCTGAGACCACCAGGTTACCTAAAGCCTTAGCATGTTCCTTCTTTAATGAAAAACAGGTGCCAAGACCTTGGCTTTCCAAACACAACATTAGATAAGATCTCTAACCTTGGCCGGAAACAGGCAATGAAGGAAAGAGAACAGGGTCAGAGGCAGAAGCCCTTGGCTCATTTGTACACTAGATGTTCCTTCACCTGTCCATTCATTCTTCCCTTCAGAAAACATTTTCAGAGCACCTATTATATGCCAGTCGATCAAGATATTTACTTTAAAAAAAAAAACAGATGACACCCTTCTTGTGGGAGAATAACAGCAATACAATAGTTATAATGTGGGGGAGAAGAAGGTAGCCTGACTAACTACTGAGGGAATTTGGGAAGATTTTACAGGAGTCAAAACTGGCCTAGAAGACAAGAGGCTTTTTCTAGGAATAAAAAAAAGGGATAGTACTCTAAGCAGAGGGAACAGCATGTGCAGCAGAACAGAAGTCTGAAGGAATATGGCTATGTCTACGGTTTCAGGAGGCTGGAATAAAGGATAGGAAGGATGGGAGGAAAAGGCCAAGAATATTAAAAAAATAGTTAAAAAAAAACAAACTGGTTGCCGTCCAGTCGATTCTGACTCATAGCAACCCTACAGTTAGATGGTTTTAATTCCTGGGAAAAATTGTTAGATGGTTTCACAAAACTATCTGGCCACAATACCGCAGACAGGGACGACACTGGTAGCTAAAATGGGCGAAGAAATCCATAAAGATAGCCGGAAATGTATTAAGAATGTGAAAGCTGTTAAGGTCTTGAAATTGAGAATTAAATAACCACTTCCCTGGTTACTAAGGAGATTTAACACTGTTTCATATGTTTGTTCTTTTGTGAGTGCCCACTAAATCTCTTGCCCAGTGTTCAGTTAAGTTGTTCTCTGCCATATTAATTTGTAGGTGTTCTTTATATGTGTTGAATACAAGCCCTTGCCAGTATTTCTTAAAATATCTCACTCTGTGGCTTGCATTTGCATTCTGAGAAGAGACAGACAATAAATATACAATAGAGGAGAATGAGAGGGGAGTGAAGGCTGCGCTATTTTAGTAGTGTAATTAGATAAAGTCTTTCTTGGAAGTGGCAATGGAGTAGAGACCTGAATGAAGAGAGGCAGAGATGCAGGGAAGGAGAACCCAGCCACAACCTGGTAGGCACTACAAGTTGAAAACAAGGAGTTAAGAGTGAAGAGCCTTCATTCCCCTCTATTATATATTTATTGTCTGTCACTTCTCAGTAAAATAAGCCCACTGAGAAGGAATCCAAAGCAGCTACACCTTGCAGGACAGAGTACTTCAGAGGAGAACGATGCACAGAGGGAAAACTCTGGAGATTTGCAAGGGTCTCCCTTGAGTATTCAGATAAGTACTTATCAGCATGTGAGGAAACCACCTGAGTCTGGAGAAGGAACCACGTGAAAGGATTAGGGGCAACAGTGCCCACAGCTCACACAGGGTCAAGAACAGTGCCTGCTCTCACTGGTCAGAATTGAACCTCATTGCTAAAAGGGCATTTTGGGTAGGGTACACAGAAGAGTCTTATCTTAGTTGTTGTTGCTAGGTGCTAGCAAGTTGGTTCTGACTCATAGCAACCCTATGTACAACAGAACGAAACACTGCCCAGTCCTGCACCATCCTCAAAATCGTTGCTATGTTTGAGTCCACTGTTGCAGCCACTGTGTCAATCTGTCTCACTGAGGGTCTTCCTCTTTTTTGCTGACACTTTACCAAGCATGATGTCCTTCTCCAGGTACTGGTCCCTCCTGATAACATGTCAAAAGTATGTGAGACAAAGGAGCTCCTTGTTTCCAAGGAGCATTCTGGCTGTACTTCTTCCAAGACAGATTTGTTCATTCTTCAGGCAGTCCATAGTATATTCAATACTCTTCACCAACACCATAATTCAAATGCATCAATTCTTTGGTCTTTCTTCTTCATTGTCCAGCTTTCACATGCATATGAGGCGGCTGAAAATATCATGGCTTCGGTTAGGCGCACCTTAGTCCTGAAAGTGACATCTTTGCTTCTCAACACTTTAAAGAGGTCTTTTACAGCAAATCTGCCCAACGCAATATGTTGTTTTCTGCTTGACTGCTGCTTCTGTGGGTGCTGATTGAGGATCCAAGCAAAATGAAATCCCTGACAACTTCAATCTTTTCTCCGTTTCTCATCATGTTGCTCATTGTGAGGCTTTTTGTTTTCTTTATGTTGAGGTGTAATCCGTACTGAAAGATGTAGTCTTTGATCTTCATCAGTAAGTACTTCAAGTCCTCTTTGCTTTCAGCAGGTAAGGTTGTGTCATCTGCATAACAAAGGTTGTTAATGAGTCTTCCTCCAATCCTGATGCCCTGTTCTTCTTCATATAGTCCAGCTTCTTGGATTATTTGCTCAGCACACAGACTGAATAAGTATGGTGAAAGGATACAAACCTGATGCACACCTTTCCTGATTTTTTTTTAAACCACGCAGTATCCCCTTGTTCTGTTCAAACGACTGCCTCTTAGTCTATGTACAAGTTCTGCATGAGCACAATTAAGTGTTCTGGAATTCCCATTCTTCACAATGTTATCCATAATTTGTTATGATCCACACAGTCGCATGCCTTTGCATAGTCAATAAAACACAGGTAAACATCTTTCTGGTATTCTCTACTTTTAGCCAAGATCCATCTAACATCAGCTACGATATCCCTCGTTCCACATCCTCTTCTAAATCTGGCTCGACTCTCTGGCAGTTTCCTGATGAAGTACTGCTGCAAGCATTTTTGAATTACCTTCAGCAAAATTTTACTTGCGTGTAGTATCAATGATATTGTTCAATAATTTCTGCATGTACTTTTCTTGTACTGATTCAGCTCAGGTGTCCAGGTAGTAGGTCACCAGATGTGCTCTCGCCTACAGTCCTAGACAGGCATAGGTGATTGGTGTAGGCACAGGCATCTGGCTGCAGCAGGGGGACACACGCTGGGCAAGGCAGGGGGCTGACGGCTGCTTGAGTGTCTGGTAGGAAAGTGTGTCCCTGTTCCCTAGAGCGTGTAGGTGGGTGGGTTTTGCAGTTGGACTGTGAGCACCTAATGCTGTTGGCTGTAAGGACTGGGGGGGCACCACTTATTCTTAGGCCCCTGTCGCAGGTGGCTAGGTGGCATGGGTGGAGCCACCAGTCCTCAGGCCCCTGATGTGGGTAGGTGAAGACCATGCTTAATGGGCAGAGCAGTGTCAAATATCATGAACCTGCCACTTCACAAGTGAAACAGCTGAAGCTGGACTTCAGGTATATACCCTGTTGTACTGTGGTAATAAGGGCCTATGCTGTTGAAATGGGCCCACATAAGTCCACGCGGGGGGAAAGGCACTCAAAGACTGTGGACCCCTTATGCCTATGCCTAAGCAAAGGAGCTGTGCCTACCCTGAGTTCTGGCTTAGGGGAGCTGGCAGATTATTTTTTCCCCAGTTTGTTAATTTGTTCCCTCTGTAAGGCTGGGAGAATAGCTCAGGGTGTGTGACGGGTCCTACTTCTGGCCCAGGGGACTCGGCAATTTCTGAAGCTGTCCCAGACCTAGTGTAGAGCAGGAGCGGGGAGATAAATGGGAGAGAGGTTTTTCCCAAAAGGGAGTGTTTTTGATCCGTGTGGTAGGCCAGATGCAAGTACTTATCTTTTGCCGAATGAGGGCTGCTTCTCACTTGTTCTGGAGGGCTGAGTAGACTCTCTGCTGCTGGGTCTCTCCTGATGTGGAAAATGCCTCCCGAGTGCTGCTGCTTGCCTCACTGCCCACCACAAGCTGATCCAGCCTGAAGGGTTCTGGCTACTGCCGGGTCAGGTCTGGCAACTCCTTGCTGCTCCCGAGCTGTCTCTCCCTCCCCATCACTCAGTCCGATTCCTCAGCTTTGCCTCTGATGTTCAGGGCTCCTAGACTGTCATTTATAATCGGTTCACTTGTTTTTTTTGGGTCTTTGTTGTAAGAGGGACCACTGGAAGTGTCTGATTACCCTGCCAACTTGGTGCCGCCTCCGTTGTTTTGTATTTTGCCCATAGAATCCTTCAATACGACAAATTGAGATGTGAATTTTTTCTTCAGTTCTTTCAGCTTGAGAAATGCCAAGCATGTTCTTCCCTTTTGGTTTTATAATTCCAGGTCTTTGCACATGTCATTATAACACTTTGTCTTCTTGAGCCACCCTTTGAAATCTTCTGTCCAGTTCTTTGACTTCATCATTTCTTCCACTTGCTTTAGCTACTCTATGTTCAAGAGCAAGTTTCAGAGTCTCTTCTGACATCCATTTTGGTCTTTTCTTTCTTTCCTGTCTTTTTAATGACCTTTTGATGTCCATGATGTCATCCTACAACTTGTCTGGTCTTTAGGTCATTAGTGTTCAACGCATCAAATCTGTTCTTAAGACGGTCTCTAAATTCAGGTGGGATATACTCAAGGTCATACTTTGGCTCTTGTGAACTTGTTCTAATTTTCTTCAGCCTCAGCTTGAACTTGCATATGAGCAACTGATGGTCCATTCTGCAGCTGATCCCTGGCCTTGTTCTGACTGATATTGAGCTTTTCTATTGTCTTTTTCCACAGATGTAGTCAATTTGATTCCTGTGTATTCCTTCCATTGAGGTCCATGTGTATAGTCACCATTTATGTTGTTGAAAAAAGGTATTTGCAATGAATAAATTGTTGATATTGCAAAATTCTATCATGCAATCTCTGGCGTCATTTCTATCACCAATGCCATATTTTTCAACTACCATTCCTTCTTCATTTCCAACTTTTGCATTCCAATCACCAGTGATTATCAATGCATCTTGATTGAATGTTTGATCAATTTCAGACTCAGAAATTGGTAAAAATCTTCAATTTCTTCATCTTTGGCATTAATGGTTGGTGCATAAGTTTCAATAATAAGTCGTATTAACTGGTCTTCCTTGAAGAAGTATGGATATTATTCTATCACTGACAGCAATGTACTTCATGATAGATCTTGAAATGCTGTTTTTCACGATGAATGCAATGCCTGCCATTCCTCTTCAATTTGTCATTGCCGGCATAGTAGACCATATGATTGTCTGATTCAAAATGGCCAAACCAAATCCATTTCAGTTCGCTAATGCCTAGGATATCAATCTTTATGTGTTCCATTTCATTTTTGACACCTACCAATTTTCCTCGATTTGTACTTTGTACATTCCATGTTTGAAGCTGTTTCCTTTCATCGTGAGTCATGCCACATCAGCAAATTATCTTAGTTGTGGGGAATAATTAGCACTAGACTGAGCATTGGGAGCCCTGGTGGCACAGTGGTTAAGAGCTTGGCTGTTAACCAAAAGGTTGGCAGTTTGAATCCACCAGCTGCTCCCTGGAACCCTGCAGGGCTATTCTACTCTGTCCTGTACGGTGGCTTTCAGTTGGAATCGACTGGAAGGCCATGGGCACAGACTGAGCATTATTCCATTCCTATCTAACAAATCTTAAAAGTCAGATTCCAGAAGATCAGCCTGTTTCCATGTAACTTAACTGAGTCCCAGAACAAAGAGCAAGAATATTTATATGAATAAAAAATATTCAACACCTCACATGGTAAACTTTACACTGTTTGGCATCCAATCAAAAATTATCAGGCTCAACAGAACAATCAGAACAGAAATGAAAATGTTCTTGCATTTTGAAATATACAAGCAATGTCACTGAACAACTTGTGTAGAAATTGTTGAATGGGAACCTAAACTGCTGTGTAAATCTTCACCAAAAACATAAAATTTATAAAATAAAATTATCACGCTTGTGAATAAGCAGAAAATATGGCCTATAATGAGGAGAAATAACAAATGATCAAAACTAACCAAGAATTGACAGAGATGTTAGGATCAGTAGAAAATGTCATTATAACTGTTACTGTAACTACTATACAGAAGAAAGACATGTTACATACATACTTCCACCTTAAGAAGCTAGAAAAAAAAGAGTAAATGAAATCTTAAGTAAACAGAAGAAAGGAAATAATAAAGAACATCAAGAGAGATGATAAAGTAGAAAACAGAAAAACAACTGAAAAAAATCAATGAAAGCAAAAGCTGGATCTTTGAGAAGATCAATAAAAATGATAAACCTCTAGCCTCAGAGAGTGAGAAAGGTAACATCAGTAGATTCTACAGATGTAAAAAGGTAATAAGCAGCTTTATGCACATACAAATTCCTTGAAAGATACAAAGTACAAAATTCACTCAACAAACAGCTGAGCTGAATAGCCCTATAACTATTAAAGAAACAGCCCTATAACTGTTAGAGAAATTTCATTTGTAGTTAAAAATCTTCCTAAAAGAAAACTTCCAGCTTCATGGGAGAAAGAGTAGTAGTCTGCTTCCGTAAAGATTATAGCCTTGGAAACCCTATGGGGCAGTTCTACTCTGTCCTCTAGGGTCGCTGTGAGTTGGCATCGACTAGACGCCAAAGGGGTTGCTTTTGATACCAATTCCACAAAGCTCTTCTAGAAAACTTAAAAAGAGGCCAGCATTATCCTGATATCAAATCCAAAGACATTAGAGAAAAGGGGACCAAAAACCAATATCCCCCATGAATATAGATGGAAAATATTCTAAACAAAATTTTAGCAAATCAAAACCAACAATGTATAAAGTTGCTATGACCTAATGGGGTTTATCCTATTAATGAAAGACTGCATGAATATTAGAAAACCAATGTAATTTACCACATTAACAAAAGAAAAAAGAAAAAAAAAACCATATACTCAATCTCAATAGATGCAGAAAAACCTTCTGACAAAATTCAATACCTGTGATGGTTAAGGCTGTGTGTCAACTTTGCTGGGCCATGATTCTCAGTGGTTTGGCAGTTATGATGTAATTTGGCAGTTATATAATGATGTAATCAATAATCAATTCCATGATGAGATCTGCCATGAACAGCCGATCAGCTGAAAGAAGTTTCCTTGGGGCTGTAACCTGCCTCCAGTATATAAATGGATGTTCCAGTAAGGCTCTCGCTTGGGATCCTGCATCCAACTCGTATCATCTGACCTCCAGTTCTTGGGACTTGAGTTAGCAGCTTACCTGCTGATTTTGGGATTCCTGAAGATTGCTGTGATTGCTATTTCATGTAAGTCAGATGTGACAGTGGGAACTGTCCTAACTGATTTAAGACACCTAGCTACAATGGGGATGAATGGACCCTGTGGTGGTAGGGGCCAACTGGCAGCACTCAATCGACAATGACAAGGTGGGCGTGGTTACTGTAATGGCCAGGGAAGTCAAAGCAGTAATCAGAATAGTCTGACTCATATGGACTTATGGTGTTGGCTACTTAGTCATGGTGTCCCTAGGAGTGAAACAGATGAGAAATCTACTATTTACTCGATCTGTACACGTGGAATCATTCTAGGTCAAGTGAAAGGGAGTCTAACTCAAATTGCCAGACTAGAGAGTCATAGTCCCTCAATCAATTCCCAGACTTGAGCCAGTTTATAGATCTACAACCCCTTGAATGAAGGGGAGGCTGGGTCCCCTTGAGGAAGGATCCCACTACACTGCCAAAAATTTATACTGTTAATCTTTTTCCCAGCCTTCCCCAAAGGGATCTATAGCCTTTTATGAGAGTGACTGTTGACTGTAGAAAAGGAAATAATCAGACTTTTTGGGGATTACCGGATACTGGCTCTGAACTGATACTAATTCCAGGAGACCCAAAACGTCACTGTGACCCACCAGTCAGAGTGGGGGCGTATGGAGGTCAGGTTATTAATGGAGTCTTAGCTCATGTCCATCTCACAGTGGGTCCCCAAACCCATCCTGTAGTGATTTCCCCAGCTCTAGAATGCATAATTGGAACAGACATACTCAGCAACATCGACTGCCACTCACCAAGGCCAACCTGGCTACAGCCACTGCTGAGTGCCCTATCTGCCAGTGCAGAGACCAACACAGAGTCCCTGCTACACCATAATTCCTCGAGGTGATCAGCCAGCAACCTGGTGGCGGGTTGATTACAGTGGATTGCTTCCATCATGGAGAGGGCAACATTTTGTTCGTACTGTAACTGACACTTACACTGGATACAGATTTGCCTTCCCTGCACGCAATGTTTCTGCCAAAACTACCATCCATGGATTTACAGAATGCCTCATCCACTGTCATGGTATCCCATACAGCATCACCTCAGATTAAGGGACTCACTTCACAGCAGATAAAGTGCAGAAATGGGCCCATGCTCACGGAATTCACTGGTCTTACCATGTTCCCGATCATCCTGAAGCAGCTGGCTTGATAGAACAATGGAATGGCCTTCTAAAGACACAATTATCGCACCAGCTAGGTGGTAAAACCTTGCAGGGTTGGGGCAATGTTCTCCAGGAGGTTGTATATGGTCTAAACCAGAATCCAGTATATGATGATGTTTCTTCCACAGCCAGGATTCATGGGTCCAGGAATCGAGGGGTGGAAATGGAAGTGGCACCACTCACTATTACCCCTAGGGACCCACTGGCAAAATTTTTGCTTCCTGTCCCCAAGACCCTATGCTTTGTGAGTCTAGAGGTCTTAGCTCCAAAGGGAGGAATGCTCCCACCTAGAGACACATCACTGATCCCAGTGAACTGAAAGTTAAGAATGCCATCCAGCCACTCTGGGCTCCTCATGCCTCTGGATCAACAGGCAAAGAAGGGAGTTACCATATTGGCTGGTGTGACTGCTCTTGATTACCAAGAGGAAACTGGATTGATATTACATAAGGGAGATAAAGAAGAGTGTCTGGAATACAGGAAATACCTTAGGGCATCTCTTAGTACTACCATGCCCTGTGATTAAAGTCAATGGAAAACTACAGCAACCTAATTCTGACACAACTACTAATGGCCCAGACTCTTCAGGAATGAAGGTTTGGGTCACCACAGCAGGCAAAGAACTATGACCAGCTGAGGTGCTTGCTGAGGTTAAAGGAAATACAGCATGGATAGTAGAAGATGGCAGTTCTAAATACCAGCTACGTCCATGCGATCAGTTGCAGAAATGAGGACTGTAATAGTAATGACTATTTCTTCCTTATATGTGTGCATCAAATATTTTTGTTTTGCTCACTTATAAAAAATAAGATGTTAATGGGCTAGCGCGATTTCAGTTGTATGTGTGTTAGTTGTATCATGTTCTGTTCAAGTATGACTTTATAACTGCTTTATTTATAGATTATGTATGGTTTAAGGAGATGTGTACAGGTGCCAAGCTGACAAGGGGTGGACTGTGATGGTTAAGGTTGTGTGTCAACTTGGCTGGGCAATGATCCTCAGTGGTTTGGCAGTTATGATGTAGTTTGGCAGTTATGTAATGATGTAATCAAATCCATGATCAGATCTGCTATGAGCAGCTAATGAGTTGAAAGGGAATTTCTTGGGTGTGTGGCTGGCCTCCAGTATGTGAATGGATATTCCAGCCAGGCTCTAACTCTAGATTCTGCATCTAGCTTGTCATTATCTGACCTCCATTCTTGGGACTTGAGTTAGCAGCTTACCTGCCGATCTTGGGATTTGTCAGCCTCTGCACAGCCTGTGAGCTAGCAGCCTGCTGTCTGATCTGCCAATTTTGGGTTCGTCAGCCCCTGCAGCTACATGAGTCAGAAGAAGTCTCCAGCCTAATGCCTGGCCCATGGATTTGTGACTTGCCAGCCTCTAAAACCGCATGATCCATTTCCTTGAGATAAATCTCTCTCTCTCTATACACACACACACACACACACACACACACACACATGCACACGCTTCACTTGTTTTGCTTCTCTAAAGAAGCCAGCCTAAGACAATACCCATTCCTAGTTAAAACAATAACAACAAAAACCAACCTCTCAGTAAACTTAGAGGGAATTTCTTCAACCTGATAAAGGGTATCTATGAAAACCAACAGTTAATATTATACTGAATGTTGAAAGCCTGTTTCCCCCGTAAGTTCAGGAGCAAGGCAAACATGTCTGCTCTCACTATTTTTATTCAACCTTGTATTAGAGCTCCTAAATAGTACAACAAGGCAAGAAAAAGAAGTAAAAGGCATCCAGATTTGAAAGTAAGAAGTAAAACTGTATTTATTCACAGAAGACATGATTAAGTATGTAGAAAACCCATTGGTATCTCCAAAAAAAAAGAAAGCTACCAGTACTAATAAGTGAGTTTAGCAAGGTTGCAAGGTAACAAGGTCAATATGAAAAATCATTTGTACTTCTATAATTGTAGCAACAATCAATTGGAAATTGCAAGTTAAAAAATAATATTTAAAACTATATAAAATATGAAATACTTAGAGAATTGGAATGCAATTCCATTCAAAATCATAACAGGATTTTTTTTTTGTATAAATTGAAACCTGATTCTAAATTTCATATGGAAATGAAAAACAACTAGAATAGCCAAAATAGCTTTGATAAAAACAAATTTGGAGGACTAACACTAGCTGCCTTGTTGAAGAGCATTTTCAACAAATACTTGGCTATCCACATGCAAAAAAGAAACTTCAATCATTCCTTATACTATATTAAAAAATTAACTCAATTAAATGTAATTTATTTCATTTATGTAAACTTAAAACTATGAAACTTCTAGAAGAAAATATAGGAGAAAACTTTTGTGACCTTGGGATACGTCTGTCAAAAGATGTCCAAGACTTCTATATTAAAAATTACAAAATACTGTTGACAAATGAAGATATTTACTGTGATCATGGGTCAGAAGACTGAATATAATTAAGATACTGAAAAACAAAAACCTGTTGTCGTCAAGTCAATTCCAACTCATAGGGACCCTATAGGACAGAGTAGAACTGCCCCACAAGATTTCCAAGGAGCAGCTGGTGCTAATTCTGCCCAAATTGATCTACAGATTTATGCAATTCCAATCAAAATCACAGTAGGATTTTTTTTTTTTTTTTGGTATAAACTGAAATCTGATTCTAAAATTTATCTGGAAATGCAAAAGGATTAGAATAGCTGAAACATCTTGGAAAAAAACAACTTTGGGGGACTACCACCACTTGATTTCAAGAGTTACTGTAAAGCTATCACAAGCGTGGTATTAGCATCCTAATAGATGAGTAGATCAATGGAACAGAATACTGTATCAAAAATAGATCTCCACATATATGAACAACTAATTTTTGACAAAAGTGCAAAGGCATTACACTGGAGAAAAAAATATTTTCAACAAACGGCACTGAAACAATTGGATATCCATATGCAAACAAGAAACTTCAATCACATCTCACACTATATACAAAAATTAACTCAAAATGGATCAGAGACCTAAATGTAAACCTAAAACCATAAAACTTCTAGGAGAAAACCTTTGTGACCTTGGGTTGTTAGCAAAAGGAAGAGAACTTGAGTAGAAAGGCACTTTATAGATGTATGAAGCATTATTATTTCTTATGAACTTCGATACACAACCCTTACCTTAGGCAATCCTGTCTTTATTAAAATAAGCCATGGCTACTCCTACAGGTCAAACTGTCCCTTGGTCTGGAAGTGGTGTCAGTCCTCCAAATTTTCTGGAATTTTCCTCATCCTGTCTTTCTAAATACAAATCTTACTCATTCCGAAGTCCAATTTCCTTCCCAACCTTCTCTCACCAATCACACGCCACGATATTTGAAGTTTCTATCACACATTTTCTGTTGTTAACTCATCTAAGGTGTTCAGTATTTCTTCCATTTAGCAGTTTCTATATTTTCCATGGTACCAAGTAGTTCCAAATACAAGCTGGTTGTTTTTGAGCCTTCACACACAGGAAGAGAAGTTTGAAATAGAAAAGATAAAAATGAAATGGCAAAAAGAATACTGAGTCATCCACATGGTGCCAAAAAGAAATCAACTTTTGGGTAGCTCTTGGGGTTCATTTTAAATCTTGGGACCATGAGATGTGTTAGAGACCTGAGCACTACAAATACCTCTATGCAGGTATCCAACGGGCTGGCCACAGTTAAGGAAATTATTATTTAGGAAAATGATACAAATCTTTAAATGGGATTTTGGAAACTATCTTCTTTATGAATGAAATTGAATGCATTGAGCCATTTTGGGGTGATGGTGGCTAGGAAGAGCTAAAATATCAGCAGTTGGGGGCTAAAAACAAGCAAACAAACAAAAACAAACATTTGTGTGGCTCACACAGGCCTGTTGTGTTCTCAAAAGGTATCTTTTCATTTGAAATATAGTATGGAACAAAACATTAATAAACAGACACATGATAAAAGATACAAGGAAATAATCAAAAGCTGAAGGAAGGATGTAATGTAGATTTTTTTAAAAAGTAAAAAGACATGTTGAGCAGGTGACTTTCCCTGTTTAGAATTCCTCAATTCTAACAGCAGTGTTGAGTAGATATGGACTCATCTGAACCCCAAAGCCACTGCTACGAGCCACCATTTAATCCATATAGGAGTATACTCTGCTTCTTTTCAATTTTTCTGTCCAATAATTTTGGTTTTTAACTTTGTTTTATTTCAATTTTTCACAGACGGATCAATAAATAATCTAAATAAATATTTAAAAAGCAAATTAAAAGTAACTTCAAGAATACAGAATGGATCAAATTCAGAAGGTAAGAAGTTGTATTTGGCTGCCAGAATTTATTCCCTGAGCAGTGACCAGTGACTAAACAGTGGATGGGAGCTGTTGGCCACAGCTCAGCCTGCATCTGGGAAGCACAATAATCTCAAAGAAAGGGGCATGCCCACGTTCTGCTGAGGATGACCACAAGTCAAGGACCATGGCAGAGGGAAAGAGGAAAGGAACAGAAAAAGGAAGTTAAAAAAAAAAGAACTGGAGAGAGAAACAGAGGATAGTTAAGCTCATTTGCATCTCCTGAATAGGGAAAATGTATTGGTGGTAGTAGAAATTGGAAGGTGATCAGCTAAAAGAAAAGTGAACAAATCACCTCTTCCCCACCCCGACCTGCCTTGGATGCTTCTAGTGGTGATGAGTGGATAATAACAAAGCACTTGGTAATGTGGTCGCTGACAGGAGACTTTTAAAAATATAAAGACTGACTCGGTGAATTGATTTTTGACAAGGGTGCCAACTCCATTCACTGGGGAAAGAGTAGCCTCTTCAAAAAATGGTGCTGAGACAACTGGATCTCCAAATGCAAAAGAATAAAGTTGGACTCGTCTCATACTATATGAAAATTAACTCACAATGGATCATTAACCTAAGTAGAACTAAAATCATAAACCCCTTAGAAGAAAAGATAGGGGTAAAGCCTTGGGATCTAGTTCTTTTTACAATGGTTTCTTAGACATGATACCCAAAGCACGTGCAACAAAAGACAAAATAAACTGGATGTTATCAGTCAAAAGTGAAGAGACAACAGAATGAGAGAAAATATATCCAATAAGGGTTTTAATATCTATAATATATAAAGAACTCCTACAATTCAAAAACAAAAAAAAAACTAAGGATTTGATATTTTTCTAAAGAACATATACAAATGGCCAATAGGCACATGAAAAGATGCTCAATATCATTAGCCACCAGGGACATGCAAATCAAAACTACCTCACACCCACTAGGATAGCTATTATCAGAAAAAGGAAAATCATGTACTGGTGAGGCTGTGGAAAATTTGGGATCCTCATCCACTGCTGGTGGGAATATAAAATAATGCAGCCACTGTGGAAAACAGTTTAAGGTATTTCAAAAAGTTAAACATAAAATTACCATATGATCCAGCAATTCCACACCTAAGGACTTGAAAGCAGGGACTCAGACAGGTATTTGTACACCGTTGTTTACTGCAGCATTATTCACAATTGCCAGAAAGTGGAAACAACCCAAGTGTCCACTGACAGATGAATGGGTGAGCAAAATGTGGTATACACATACAACAAAATATTGTTGTTGCTGTGTGCCGTTGAGTCGATTCTGACCATAGTGACCCTATAGCAACCCTACAGTGACCCTATAAGGACAGAGTAGAACTGCCCTATAGGGTTTTTAGGCTGAAATCTTTACAGAAGCAGACTGACAGGTGTTTTCTCCCGAGAGGCTGCTGGTGGGTTCAAATTGCTGACCATTCAGTTAACAGTCAAGTGTTTAACCATTGTGACACCAGGGTTCATTAATGAAATATTGGTCAGCCATAAAGAGAAATGAAGTTCTGATGCACGTTAGGACATAGATGAACCCTAAAGGCATTATACTAAGTGAAATAAGTCAGATATAAAAGGACAAATTATTATATGATCCCGCTCATATAAAATATCTAGAATAGGTAAATGCATAAGAGACCAAAGTTCACTTGTGATTACCAGGTGCTGCGGGGAGGACGGAATGGGGAGTTATTGCTTAAGGGGTATTGAGTTTCTGTTTAGGGTGATGAAAAATATTTGGAAATTGGTGATGGTTGTACAACATTGTGAATATAATTAATGTCACTGAATTGTACACTTAAAAACTGTTAAAATGGCAAATGTTTTGATACATATTTTTTACCATAATAAAAAAGAAAGATAAAGACTAAACATGTGAATGATCAACAGGAGGAGAGCAGAGAATATTCTTTGTACCGGGTGACTTTATCTACATGATCTCATTGAACTCTCATGATAATCTTGTGATACTGTTCTCACTTTACAGAACGGGAAACTGTGATGCAATTAAATATCTTGCCCAAGTTCATGTAACTAGTAACTTGGGAAGTTGAAATTTAATCTCTGGTGCGCTCTGTCGTCCAAGCTCAACCTCAAGTTACTGAATCACGAACCCTATGGATAGGCCTTAGGAGTTTGTGTATTTACAAAGTTCCCCTGGGAACTCTGAGATTGGCCAGGTTTGGATAGCATGACACCAGACAATCTCCCCAGACCAAAGGAAGTATGGGTTCAGAATTAGAGATCTTAAAGCTTATGCAGTCCAACTTTTCCCTTTTGTTTGTTTTTACCAGTGTGGGAACTGAGGCCTAGTTTCTATGTACCTCAGCCTGAGTTAATAAAAATGTTTGCTCCTTACACTGCTTTCCCAAAATACAATGGTCACTAGAAGGCTGGAAAACCAAGCAGATTTACGTGGAAAGGTCTACGTTGGAGCGCAAGGTCAGAGACCCGTCTCCAAGTGAATGGGAGACCAAATCCTTTTCTGAAGAGTGAAGAGCAGGCCAGAATTTTGTTCCCAAGGGGCCAGGAGATCTGGAAGGTGCCCAGTACATAGAAGAAAAGTCAGCATTTTTCACAGAAAGGCAGTCAAATACCTATTCTCAAGTATAGTAGAGGCCAAGAAAATGGTCCAAGGGTCAAGAAACTGACACTTGTTACAGATTAAAAGCATGGGGTTAAGATGGAAAGGCTTTCTGTAAGAAAAGGAGCTAATGCTCATGAGAAAGAACAGGAGCAAGGTGGGAGGCCACAGAAAACTTCCGTCATGGGGCAGGCCTGGGAGAAGGGAGCAGCAGCTACTGTAGGAAAGACACCCTGCCTGGATCCTTCTTTCATACTGCTCCTAAAGAACAAGGCCCTTAAGCCACAGGGTATAAGGTAACAAACCCTGTCGCCCACACATCACAGGTAAAGACCCACTGGGGAAAGGTAACAGAAAAAAACCTACACCTACAGCAGGGCAGGAAAATGTTCTGGGTTTAGAACATGAGAGATCCCCTACAGCTGCGGAAAGGACAAGGTCACTAAGAAGGGCCATCTGAGGGGCCACAGGACAACAGTACCTGCCTGAGACAGAGGCTGAACCAGGACAGCAGACCTCCATGGAGCAACCAGAACACAAAGAGAATGTTGATACGTCGTAAAAAATGTAACTAATGTCACTGAATAATTTCTATAGAAACTGTCAAACGGGAACTTAATTTGCTGTGTAAACTTTCACCAAAGACATAATAAAATATTATTAAACAAACAAACAAGCAAAACCCTCACCCACCAGACTAGTAAGCACAAAGTGACAAACAAGTCTACTGCTAGAGGAGGGGCTAGAATAAGGCTAGAACCTTACAGGGAAAGCCGAAAGTTGCAGTTAAAATAGGAACATTGAGTGCACACAGAATAATCACAAAGATAAACCATATTCTGGGCAATAAAACAAATCCTAAATGTTAAAAAACTGAAAATATACAAAATATGTTTTCTGATCATAAGGGAATTAAACTAGAAATCAATAACAGAAATATCTATCTGGAAAATCTCAAAATACTAAGAAATCAAACAACAAAGTTCTAAATAACTCATGCATCAAAGAAAGTCAAAGGGAAATTATAAAATATTTTGCATTGAATAAGAATGGTAACACAATATAACAGAATTTTATGGACGCAGCTAAAGGGCTTGCAGGAAATTTTCAATCTTAAATGGTTACACTATAAATGAAAAGCCTCAAATAAACGATCTAAGCTTCCGCCTTAAGGAACTAGAAAAAATAAAAAAGAGCAAATTAAATATAAATCAAGCAGAAGGAAGGAAATAATGATAAAATCAGTTAATAAAATTGAGGACAGAAAAAAGAGAAAAATCAGTAAACCAAAAGCTGGTTCATTGAAAATATCCATAAATTTGATAACCTCTAGCCAGATCAAGAAAAAAAATGAAGACACAATTTACAAATATCGGGCATGAATGAGGGGACATCACTACATGCCCCACAGGTATTAATAATGGAATATTATGAATAACATTTTGGCCATAAATTTGACAACTTAGATGAAATGGATAAATTCTTTGAATGACACAAACTGCTAAAGCTCACTCAAGAAGAAATAGTTAACTTGAACAGTCCTATATCTATTGTGTTAGTTGACTCATGGTGACCTTATGTATAACAGAATGAAATGTCCTCAGTCCTATGTTACCCTCATGATACTTATGTGTTTGAGCCCATTGTTGTGACTATTGAGTCAATCCATCTCTTTGAGGGTTTCCCTCATTTTTGCTGACCCTCTACTTTACCAAATATGATGTCCTTTTCTAGTGACTGGTCTTTCCTGATGTGCGTCCAAAGTAAGCAAGACAAAGTCTTGTCATTCTCTCTTCTAAGAAGCATTCTGGTATTTATTCTAAGATTGATTTGTTTATTCTTCCGGTAGTCCATGGTATAGTCAACATTCTTGATCAACACCACAATTTGAACGCACCAATTTTTCTTCTGTCTTCCTTTTTCACTGTCCAGCTTTTACGTGCATATGAGGTGACTGAAAAGACCATGACTTGGGTCAGGTTCACCTTAGTGATCAATGTGATATCTTTGCTTTTGAAAACTTTAAAGAAGTCTTTTGCAGCAGATTTGCCCAGTGCAATATGTTGTTTGATTTCTTGACTGCTGCTTCCATGTAGGTTGACTGTTGATCCAAGCAGAATGAAATTGACAATTTTAATTTCTTCTTCATTTATTATGATGTTGTTTGTAGGTCCAGCTGTATTTTCATTTTCTTTACTTCCGTGATAATTCATGCTGAAAGCTGTAGTCTTTCATCTTCATCAGTAAGTGCTTCAAGTTTTTGTCATTTTCAGCAAAGTTGTAATCTGCATATTGTACGTTAATGAGGCTTCCTCCAATCCTGATGCTGTATTTTTCTTCATATAGTCCAGCTTCCCAGATTATGTTTTCAGCATAGATTAAGTAAGGTGAAAAGATACAATTCTGCCACACACCTGTTCCAATTCCGAACCACACCAAGTATCCTCTTGCTCTGTTTGAACCACTGCCTCTTGATACATGTACACATTCTGCATGAGCACAATTGTTTGTTGTTGTTGTTAACTGCCAATGAGCGGCCCCTGACTCATGGTGAACCCATGCACGATGGAATAATACACTGTCTGGTCCTGTGCCATCCCCAGTAGAATAACACACTGCCCAGTCCGGTGCCATCCCCACAAATAGTTACAGATTGGACCACTGTGATCCATAGGGTTTTCACTGGCTGATTTTCAGAAGTAGATCACCAAGCCTTTTATCCTAGTCCATCTTAGTCTGGAAGCTCCACTGAAACCTGTTCAGTATCATAGCAGCATGCAAACCTCCACTGATGGGCAGCTGGTAGCTGCACATGAGCAGCACTGGCTGGGAATGGAACCTGGGTCTCCTGCCTGGAAGGCAAGAATTCTACCACTGAACCACCACTGCTCCCTCTATTGATAGCTAAAAACCTTCACATAAACAAAAAACTAGTCAGGCCCAGACAGCTTCACTGGCAATTTTTACTAATTTGCCAAACTCTTCCGAAATATAGAAGAGGAAAAAATAACTTTCCAACACAATTTATGAAGTCAGTGTTAAACCAATCCAGAAATCAGATGAAGATCTTAAAAGAAAATGACAGACTACTTTCTCTGACAAGCACAGGCATAAGAATCTTCAACAAAGTACTATCAAATCTAATCTACCAATATATAACAGTAATAATACACCATAACCAATGGGATTTAAGCTGGGAATGCAAGGCTGGTTTAATAACTGAAATTTCAATCAGTGTTAATTTACCATATCAACACACTAATGAAGACAAATCAAGTGATCATCTCAGTAGATGCAGATAAAGCATTTGATAAAATAAAAAATCCAATCATATAAAAACTTAAAGCAAACTAGGAATAAAAGTGAACTTCTTCAATCTGTTAAACAGAATTTACAAAAATCCTGCAAAAAATACACTTAGTGATGAAAAACTACATGCTTTCCCCCTAATATCAGCAAGAAGGCAAGAATGTCTTCTCTCGTCAATACTTTTCAACATCATACTTGAAGTCCTAGTCAGTGCAATAATAAGGCAAGAGATAAAACCTATGCAGGTTTTAAAGGAAAAAACAAAACTCTCTTTTTCACAGATATCCTGACTGTCTACATTTAAAAACCAAGGGATTTTTAAAAGAAAAAAAAAATGCTAGAGCTAATAACTGAGTTTAGCAAGGATGCAAGGTACAAGGTTAATATGAACAACTGGAAGTTGAAATTAAAGATTTACATTTAAAATAGCATCAAAAACATGAGGTACTAAGATGTAAATCCAATAAAATATAAGAAAGATATGCATGGTGAAAACTACAAAAACATGATGAAGCTAAATACATGGAGAGAAATACTGACTTCATGGATTGGAACATCTTCTATTGTTAAGATGTCATTTCTCCCCAAATGAGCTACAGGTTCAACCCAATTGAAATCAAAATCCCAATATAATTTTTTTTTGTAGAAACCAATAAACCAATTCTAAAATATACATGGAAATGCAAAGAAACTAGATTCATCAGAACAATTCTGAAAAAGGAAAAATTTGAAGGACTCACGTTATTTGATTTTAAGAGTTACTCTAAAGTTACAAAATATCAAGACAGTGCGGTATTGGAAAAAAGATAAAAAGAGCAATGGAACACAAGAGAATCTAAATATAAACTCTTATATGGTCAATTAAGGAGCTCTCATGGCACAGTGGTTAAAGCGATCGACAGCTAACTGAAAGGTCAGTGGTTTGAAACCACCAGCGGATCCACGGAAGAAAGATGTGGCAGTCTGCTTCCGTACAGATTTACAGCCTTGGAAACCCTACGGTGTTGCTATGAATTGGAATTGACTTGATGGCAGTGGTTTATATGGTCAATTGTTTTTTGGCAAAGGGGCAAAGGTGGTTCAACAACTGCCTTTTCAAAAATTAGTGCTGGAACAATTGAATATCCATATGCCAATACATGAACCACAATCTGTACCTCACATTCTATATAAAAATTTAACTAAAAAATGGATCATAGACCTAAATGTAAAATGGCTTCATTAAAATTAAGAAATGCTCTTAAGGAGACTCTATTAAGAGAAAGACAGACAAGCCACAGACTGAGAGAAAGTATTTGATGAAGGACATGTATTCAGAATATATGAAGAACTCTCAAAACTCAATAATACGAAAACAATCCAATTTTTAAAAATGGGTAATAGATTTGAACATGCTTCACCAAAGAAGATACCTGGATGGCAAATAAGCACATGAAAAGATGTTCGACATCAGCAGTCCTTAGAGAAATGTAAATTAAACCCACAATGAAATATTGCATGCTGTGATCATTAAGGTTGTGTGTCAACTTGGCTAGGCCATGATTCTCAGTGGTTTGGCAGTTATGATGTAGTTTGGCAGTCATATGATGATATGATCACTTCCATGATGAGATTTGATATAATGTGATCACCTCCATGATGGGATGTGCTGTGAGTAGCCAATCAGTTGAAAGAGGGTTTCCTCAGAGACATGGTCCACATCGAATATAAGTGGACTTCCTGGCAAGGCTCGTGGGTTTTTACTTACTCTGGATACTGCAGCTGGCTCCTGTTCATCGGACCTCCAGTTCTTGGGACTTGAGCTAGGAGCTTACCTGCCGTCTGGCTTGCCGATCTTCAGATTCATCTATCTGCGTAGCCTATGAGTAAGAGCCCTGTTCTCTGACCTGCCGATCTTGGGTTTGCCAGCCCCTGTGGCTTCATGAATCAGAAGAGGCCTCTATCCTGACCCATGGACTTGGGACATTCCAGTCTCTACAATCGCGTGAGCTATTTCCTTGCTATACATCTCTCTATATACATATTTATACGTTTTACTGGTTTTGCTTCTCTAGAGAACCCAGCCTAAGACACATACTTATTAAATGCCTGAAAGAGGAAAAGAAACTGACAAGAATGTTCATAAGTTGCTGATGGAAATGTAAAATGGCACAGCCACTTGGGAAAAGGTGGGCAGTTTCTTATAAAGTTAAACATACACTTACCATGTGACCAAGCAAACCCATTCTTAGGTATTTACCCAACTGAAATGAAACCTTATGATCACGCAAAAACCTGTACATGAATGTTTACAGCAACTTGTGTTATTCCATTTATATGGTACTCTGGAAAATGTAAAATATAGGGACACAAAACTGATCAGTGTTTCCAAGGGCTGAGGTAAGTGGAGAAGTTCATTTCAAAGGGGCACAAGGGACATTTTTAGGATGACTAAATTGTTCCATATCTTGATATGATGGTGATCACACAACTCTGCATTTGTCAAAATACTCAGAACTGTATACTAAAGATGATTAATTTTACTGTATATAAATTATACCTCAATAAAACAAATAGTAAACAAACAGTGAGCCCTCAGCTCTGTTAGTCATTAGCTTTTTAGCTGTTGGGTTGTGTGGAGATACTAGGAGAGGGGCAGGCTTGATGGAGGGGGAACTCAAGGGTCTCAGCCCAATAACTATTCACCAACTTGTGTAGAGATACTTCAATATTGTCAACAATTTCACAGTTGATACGGATGTTGTCTTAGTTATCTAGTGCTGCTATAAGAGAAATAACACAAAAGTGGGTGGCTTTAACAAACAAATTTATTTTCTCACAGTCTAGGAGGCTAGAAGTCCAAATTCAGGGCACCGGCTCTAGGGGAAGGCATTCTCTCTCTGTCAGCTCTGGGTTAGGGTTAGGGTTAGGGTTAGGGTTAGAGTTAGGGTTAGGGTTAGGGTTAGCATCTGTAGGCCTGGTGTTCCCTGGCTCCTTGGTGATCTTCATGTGGCATGGCATCTATCTTTCCCCAACTGTGCTTCCTTGCTTAATCTGTTCCTTTTATATATCAAAAGAGAAAGACTCAAGATACACTCTACACTATTACTGTGTCTTATTAACGTAACAAAGAAAACCCATTCCCAAAGAGGATTATAACCACAGGTATATTGTTAGGTGCCATCCAGTCGACTCATAATGACCATATGTGAAACAGAACGAAATATTGCCCGTTCCTGCACCATCCACACAATCCTTGCTATATTTGAGCCCACTGTTGTAGTCACTGTGTCAATCCATCTTGCTGAGGGTCTTCCTCTTTTTTGCTGATCCTCTTAGTTTACCAAGCATGATGTCGTTCTCCAGGGACTGGTCCGTCCTGATAACATGTCCAAAGTACATGAAGTGAAATCTTGGCATCCTCCCTTTTAAGGAGCATTCTGGGTATACTTCTTCCAAGACAAATTTGTTCTTCTGGCAGTCCATGGTATATTTAGTGTTCTTCACCAACACCATAATTCAAATGCATCAATTCTTCTTCGGTCTTCCTTATTAATTGTCCAGCTTTTGCAAGCATATGAGGCAACTGAAAATACCATGGTTTGGGTCAGGCACACCTTAATCTTCAAAGTGACATCTTTGCTTTTTAACACTTTAACGAGGTCTTTTGCAGCAGATTTTCCGAATGCAATAAGTCATTTGATTTCTTGACTGCTGCTTCCATGGGTGTTGATTTTGGATCCAGGTAAAATTACATCCTTGACAACTTCAATACTTTCTCCGTTTATCATGGTGTTGCTTATTGGTCCAGTTGTGAGGATTTTTGTTTTCTTTATGCTAAGGTGTAATCCATACTGAAGGCTGTAGTCTTTGATCTTCATCAGTAAATGGTATAGGGATTAGGATTTATAACATATATTTTTTGGGGACACAATTCAATCCATAACAGATGTATTAGTGCAAACCAGCTGCATACTGGCCTATCAACTGCTGTCAAAATTTCTATGAAATTTTTCTCAATATTTTTCTTTGATTTGCTACTTTTATCCCTTTGAAACCTCTGTTGATGCTCTGTTATCATATGAGAGCATTGGTAACCAGCATGTTTTTGGTTTTGTATGGGTATTTCTGTCATTTAGAATATTATCCTTATGAATCATTTTGTGAAGATAAAGAAATAAATTTAAGCTTTACCTTATAATTATTATTTCTTTCTTAATATGGAGAGAATTAAGATGAGATGATAATATCCAAAATGCTACTATACAGTATGGTCACCAAGTCTGGAAACAGAGGCAAACATATAACAAGTGTTTTTTCTTTTTTTTATAATATATTGCAATACATACAGTGTGAGAACCCTAAGCAAAACCATAAAACAATGAAAACGTAGGGAGAAAAGCAAGCAAGTTATTTATGAGTATTTACTCCACACTGCTGTTGCCTTAACAGTTGCTGCTTCTTAACCCAGCTGCAGATGAATGTCGACACTTGCACAAAGAATTTAACAATATAGAGTAACAAATAAAGGTTCAGAAAATGGACAGCTAGATTTTCTCTAATGCTCTCCATGTCTCCAACAATGAAAAAGACAAGAGTCTGATTAAAAAACTGAAAAGGCTCGCATTAACAAGTAAGTAGATCCTCATTTTAGAAAAAGTCTGATTTCCTTTTGACAATTCTTTTAGCAGAAGTTGCTACACTTCACCACAGGACGTAAGAAGTTAACAGAATCCATTTTAAGATGTATCGATTAAATGTCTCCTTTGCTTAACACTGGAAAAGGAGCTGCAACTATGTACAAAGCAGGCTCCCAGGCAGGATTCACATGAGTCAGAAACCTTTCTACTGGCCCCTGACCAACCACCCTGGGCCTGCATGCAATGATGCAGGAGAGAGAAAGGTATTACCCATCCCCATCCTTGCTCACAAGGAGTTAGTAGAGGGGCTCAAACAGACACACAGACACGATTTCAGACAAACGAGAGGACAGAGACAGAGGTTAAGGGTACGGACAATGAAGCAGACCATAGCCCTACCATCATCCAGCTTTGTGACCCTGGACAATTTACTTACTCTTTCTGAGCCTCAGTTTCTTCGCGTCTAAAATGGGGATAATATCACAAGGATTGCTGGGAGGATTACGTGCAATAACGCAGACAAATCAATTAGTATACAGTAAAGGTTAAGCACTGTTTACCACTGTGCTTTCTTTTTGTTATTCTTAATTAAGATAGATAGACAGACATACAGATGGCTGCCATTTAATCGACTCCGACTCATGGCGACCTTACGTACAACAGAACTGAACATTGCTCAGTCTGGTGTCATCCTCAAAATCGCTGGCATGTTTGAGTCCATTGATTGTGGCTACTGTGTCAATCCATCTCACGCGGGGTCTCCCTTGCCTTCACTGGCCCTTTACTTCACCAAACATGATATCCTCCACCAGCAACTGATCCCTTCTGATGACATGTCCAAAGCAAGCAAGTCAGACAATATTCTGTAGTGATCTATAAAGTTTTCATTGGCTAATTTCCAGAAGTAGATCACCAGGCCTTTCTTCCCACTCTGTGTTAGTCTGCAAGTGCTACTGAAACCTATTCAGCATAGGTAACCCTCCTGGTATTTGAAATACTGGTGGCATAGCTTCCAGCATCACAGCAACACTGTAAGCCACCAAAATACAACAAACTGACAGATGAGCGGCGGAAACTAAGATTAGAGTGATAATACTTTGGGGAAAGGGAACAACATGAACAGGGACTCAGCTCTGTGAAACCACAGGGCATGTAGGGTTAAGCAAACAGTTCCCACTGGCTACAGCATCAAGCACATGGAAGAGAACATCAAGTTGGGGATAAAGCTAGAAAGGTACCTGCCTCAAAAAGCTAGTGTCACTAATTTAAGTAAGAAATAATAATGAAGAAAACTGGCAGTAAGGAGCGATGGAAGCCCCATGATATGCTTCAGTTCACAATGAAATGAAATAATTATTAGCTGGCAATTAGTAGGCTTTGGGGTCTTTGATTTATAACTCAACAGTTTTTATTATTTTAGGTTAAATGGTGGTTACAAAAAAGATCTGCACATTTGAGCTCTCAAGTGAGTTATTACAATGAGTTGGAATCTGTCACAAATGTTAATACCTTTGGCTTAATTATGCAGATAATTTATAACAATTATCAGACAATTTCCTTTCGGCTCAATGTTTACAGAGCTGCCATTCAACATTTGGCCCCAAACAAGCTAAATGAAGAGTGACACCATTTTGGCACTGAGGTTATGGTCCAAAACATGTATATGATTTAGTAAAGTAATCCATATGCATTTTCATACTACCATTCCACCTAACAATGTATTAAAACTAAAGATTTAGTTTTAATTCTCTTATTGAAAGTACACAAATAACTATCTTTTATTCTTCGAAAGTACGCTATGTCATCCCCATGCTCATTATGGTGAGACTTGCTACAAGATTCACTCTCCTCCGTTTTAGAAAAACACTTGTTTGTCACCCCTAAAAGTAAAGGGGAAAGAGAAGGGGAGAAAGGGGTGTGGAAAAGATAAGAAACTGTGCTACCCAGACAGAATAAGCCTCAACCTGTATGAAGAGTCCAACTACCAGCTTGGTAGAGCCTCTTGAGGCTTAGTTTTGTTCTCTCTGAGGAAGTGTTTATTTTGCCTTCATTCTTGAAGGGTATTTTTGCTGGATAAATAATACTGGGTTGTTTTTTTTTTTCTTTAACACTTTAAAGACCTTCCACTGTTTTCTGGCCTTCAAAGTTTCTGATGAGAAGTCCACAGTCTTTTGAATTATTCCTTTGTATGTAATGTGTCACTTTTCTCTGGTTGTTTTCAAGATTTTTTTATCTTTTGTTTTTCAGCAGGTTTACCTAGTACGGTGCAGTGGATTACTTAATAAGGCCCTTCTAGCCATAGGCTTTGTAACTCCCACCAAATAACTGGGCGAGGACTTGCAAATCCGGTGCTTGTGGCCCACCGAGGGGATTGGGTGGCTTACTAATAATGTAAATAAGGTACATGGCATCCCAGGGTTGTGCAAATAAGGTGTATGGAAGCCTAATGAGGGGATTGGTCAGTTTTGCTATCTGCTAGGCTTAAAAGAGTGGCCAGTCCCTGAGCAGACGGGGACCTACTACCACCAAGAAAGAAGAGCTAGGAGTGGAGCATGTCGATTCGATCTGTGATCGCTGCACTGAGACCTTGTAGACCCAGAAGACAGAGAGAGACAGAGCTGTAATACCAGAGACAGCGAGAGACAGTGAGAAACAGTGGCAGAGAAATGGCAGCTGCAGAGGCAGCCAAACCAGGAGACCAGCAGGAGATGGCACGGTGGGCTTCCTGGCCCACGGAGGGAGGCAGCTGCCATGGGTGTGCAGACCCACAGAGTGACAGAGCTAAGCACCTTCAGGCCAAGGCTTACTGGTAGAGTAGGGTGCCTCTGGGCACTTATTGGCAGAGCTAAAAGAGCTTTGTAACACTTGCCCAAGCAGGGCAGAGGCTGAAGGGCCCAAGGAGGCATGCCTGTGGGCATGGCTGAGAAGAGGCTGTCCTGATGGAAGAACTGTATCTTGAGCATTCCTGAACCTGAACTGTAATCTGTTAGTTCCCTAATAAACCCCATAATCATAAGTATTGTCTGTGAGTTCTGTGTGGCCACTGCAACAAATTATTGAACTCAGCAGAGACATAGTGAGTGCCATGGGAGGGAGAGTTGGTGTCAGAACTGGTAAAAAGGTTGGATGGTGGAAGCATATCTGACTGAGCTGTTGATCTTGATTCTCCTTCTCCCTTGTGAAGTTAGAGGAGGTCAGATGCTGCCACCACACCATTTTTACACCTAGGCATGTTTTTCTTTGTATTTATACTGCTAGGGGTTTGCTGAGCTTCTTCAAATTTAGGAAAGTTCTGGACATTATTTCTCTAAACTTTCTTGTTGTTGCTGTTACCCCATTCATTATTCTTCTGGAATGCCAATTACACATATATCAGGCTTTTTTTTTGGGGGGGGGGCGGGGGTCCCTGAAGCTATGTTCATTTTGCTCTATTGTTGCTTTAATTCTCTTAGACTCTTAATCTGAAAGGGTAATGCAATTGTTTCAGAGATAGGAGAGTACAGAAGAAACTATTGTGTTCTCATATCCTGGGCCTGCATCTGGGCTGGAAGCAACAAGCGATAGCAGTGGAGAACCTAGCGAGCTGATACAGGCTATCTACACCCACAAAAAAAAAAAA
>NW_004443955.1:14075787-14078343 GCF_000243295.1 Trichechus manatus latirostris
GGCTTCCTTTCAGGTCTCAGTTTAAATATCGTCTCCTCAAAGAGGACCAGCACCAAGTTTGTTCAATTATTCACTGTTTGTTTGGTTCCCTGACTAGAAGATAGGTCCATGAAGGCAGGCATTACATTGTTTTGGTCATCACTATATGACATTGTCTAGCACAGTGGTCTACACAGAGTAGTTGTTCAATAAATACTCATTGAATGAAAAACTGAACCAAGATCCTTGTACAGAATCAAGTAGCACACTTTCTGGGCCTAAAATACCCTTATGCCCTTTATATTAGATTTATTTCCAAGCCCTGTTCTACTCCTTACCCTCTGTTTCCCTTGGCTGAGGCAGTAAGTGCTACCACTAGGACCTGGGATGGGGGAGTCCCTTTTCACGTATTTAATGACGAAAGAGAGGAAGGGGTCCTGTGATTCTGTTGCGAAGTATTCAGCAATCACCATCTATTAGAATTCTGAATGCATTTTGCCATAGAAATATTGTATAACTAAGTATAATTTTGGCAGTGAAAAGTAAGTTAAAAGACATTTTAATGAGCTGGCTTGGAAATATAACAGCCAAATCGTTGCTATGAGAAATGCATTCTGAGTTGTGAATTAAACCGAAAGGGTAAAAATGCTTTTTGGATCACAGTCCATTTGTTAGTGG
The DNA here is from genome assembly GCF_000243295.1 of Trichechus manatus latirostris. NCBI lineage: Eukaryota > Metazoa > Chordata > Mammalia > Sirenia > Trichechidae > Trichechus > Trichechus manatus. Next base: position 14,076,445 of record NW_004443955.1, read on the forward strand.
GAGTGTCTATACGCCTAAAACCACTAATACTGGGAAATGAGTTATTTGGTATTACCCTTTTACTAATAATTTTACTTATTTTCTTATTACTACTAACAAAAGAAGACCTCAATAATAATAAGGAATGTAGAGACAGGGCCAAGATCGGAGCAGTCAGAAGCTTCCTGTGTTCCCTCTTGCAACAAAGACCCAAAAAAACCAAGTAAATCGATTATATATGACAATCTAAGGGCCCTGAACGACAAAGGCAAAGTTGAGGAATCGGACTGAGCATCAAGGGGAGGGAGAAACCGTTCAGAAGCAGCAAGGAGTTGCCAGACCTGACCTGGTAGGAACTGGTACCCTGCAGTCAGCTCACGTGGTGAGGCAATCAGTGGCGCTCAAGACGCGTTTTCCACATCGGGAGAGACTGAGCGGTGGAGAGTCTACTCAAGTCTCCAGAACCAGTGAAAAGCGACGCTTAATTGGCAAAAGATAAGTACATGCATCTAACCTACCGCGAGGATCAAAAAACACCACCTTGGGAAAAACCTCTCTCCCATTTACCTGCCCCCTCCTCGCTCCGCACTGGGTCCCAGTCCAGCTTCAGCCATTGCTGCGCCCCTGGGCCAGAAGTAAGGACTAGTCACGTGCCCTGAGCCATTCTACCAGCCTTAGGAGAACAAATGAACAAACAGGAATAAATAATCTGCCAGCTCCCCTAAGCAGGAACTTGGGGTAGGCGCAGTGCCTTTGCCTAGGCACAGGCATAAGGGGTCCAGGGACTTTGAATGCTTTTCACCCCTGCACAGACTTGTGTGGGCCTATTTCAACAGCGTAGGCCCTCAAAAGCACAGTACAACAGGGTATATACCAGAAGTGTAACTTCAACTGTCAGCTATATGGTGGAATGGCACATTTGTGACATTTGATACCGCTCTGCCCATTAAGCAGGGTCCTCACCTACCCAGATCAGGGGCCTGAGGACAGGAGGCTCCACATACGCCACCTAGCCACCTGTAACAGAGGTCCAAGAATAAGTAGTGCCTCCCATTCCTTACAGCCAACAGCATTGGGTGCCCATAGTTTGGCTGCAAAACCCACCCACAATGTGCTGTAGGGAACAGGGACACACGTTCCTCCCAGAAATTCAGAGGCAGCCGTCAGCCTTCTGCCTTGCTCAGCGTGTGACCCCCTACTGCAGCCAGATACCTGTGCCTACACCAATCAGCCCTGCCCATCTAGGACTGTAGGTGAGAGCCTATACCACACACTTGGTGACCGAACACCTGGACATCTGAGCTGAATACATACAAGAAACGTAAACAGACTCCTGGGCTCACATATCTAGTAACAGATCTAACCACCTGGTGACAGGACATTAGCGCTTCAAAGGTGCCAATAATCACTAGCTTACATGAGCAGCCTATTTGGGCATATCAAAACAAAACAAAACAAGAAGTTAGGACACAGTAAGCAAACATAAAATAAATAAACATAATAACTTATTGATGGCTCAGAGACAACAGTCAATATCAAATCACATAAAAAGGCAGACCATGACGGCTTCAGAAAGCTCCCAAAACAAAGATTTAAGAAATTTTCCAGAGGAAGAGAACTTCTTAGAATTACTGGAGGTAGAAAACAAAAGATTAATATACAGAACTCCACAAGAGATCAGGAAGAAGATCATGCAAAACGCAGAACAAGCAAAGGAACACACAAACAAAGCAACAGAGGAACTTAAGACTATAGAAGAGCATAATGACAAATTTAACAGGCTGCAAGAATCCATAGAGAGACAGCAATAAAAAATCCAGAAGATTAACAATAAAATTTCAGAACTGGACAACTCAATAGAAAGTCATAGGAGCAGAATTGAGGCAATGGAAGTCAGAATTAGTGAGATTGAAGATAAAG
>NW_004443955.1:14078443-14079834 GCF_000243295.1 Trichechus manatus latirostris
CTTTATCACCACTCTTATTCAACATTGTGCTGGAGGTCCTAGCCAGAGCAATTAGGCTAGAAAAAGAAATAAAGGGCATCCAAATTGGTAGGGAAGAAGTCAAAGTATCTCTATTTGCAGATGATATGATCTTATACACAGAAAACCCCAAAGAATATACACGAAAACCACTGAAACTAATAGAAGATTTCAGCAAAGTATCAGGATACAAGATAAACATACAAAAATCAGTTGGATTTGTCTGCACCAACAAAGAGAACTTCCGAGAGGAAATCACCAAATCAATACCATTTATAATAGCCCCCATGAAGATAAAATACTTAGGAATAAATCTAACCAGAGACGTAAAAGACCTATACAATGAAAACTACAAGACACTACTGCAAGAAACCAGAAGAGACCTACATAAGTGGAAAAACACACCTTGCTCATGGATAGGAAGACTCAACATTGTGAAAATGTCTATTCTACCCAAAGCGATCTACAGATACAATGCAATCCCGATCCAAATTCCAATGGCATTTTTTAACGAGATGGAGAAACAAATAACCAACTTTATATGGAAAGGGAAGAGGCCCTGGATAAGTAAAGCATTACTGAAGAAGAAGAACAAAGTGGGAGGCCTCACATTACCTGATTTTAGAACCTATTATACCACAACAGTAGTCCAAACAGGCCGGTATGGGTACAAGAGATACACAGACCAATGGAACAGCATTGAGAATCCAGACATAAATTCATCCACCTATGAGCAGCTGATATTTGACAAAGGCCCAAAGTCCATTAAATGGGGAAAAGACAGTATCTTTAACAAATAATGCTGGCATTACTGGATATTCATCTGCAAAAAATTGAAACAACACCCATATCTCACACTATGCACAAAAACTAACTCAAAATGGATCTTAGATTTAAATATAAAACTGAAAACGATAAAGATCATGGAAGAAAAAATAGGGAGAACACTAGGAGTCCTAATACATGGCATAAACAGAATATGAACCATAAGTAACAATGCACAAACACCAGAAGAGAAACTAGATAACTGGGAGCTCCTAAAAATCAAACCCTTATGCTCATCAAACGACTTCATCGAAAGAATAAAAAGGCAACGTATAGACTGGGAAAAAATTTTCAGCTACACTGAGTCTGATCAGTGTCTAATCTTTAAAATCTACAAGATACTGCAAAACTTCAACAATATAAAGACAAAAAAACCCAATTAAAAAATGGGCAAAGGACATGAACAGGCACTTTACCAAAGAAGACATTCAGGTGGCTAACAGATACACAAGGAAATGCTCATGAGCATTAGCCATTAGAGAAATGCAAATCAAAACTACAATGAGATACCATCTCACCCCAACAAGGCTAGCATTAATCCAAAAAAC
>NW_004443955.1:14080716-14152552 GCF_000243295.1 Trichechus manatus latirostris
ATCAGCCTGAGGCCAGAAGAACTAGATGGTGCACGGCTACCACCAATGACCGCCCTGACAGGGAACACAACAGACAGTCCCTGACGGAGCAGGAGAAAAGTGGGGTGCAGAACTCAAATTCCAGTAAAAAGACTAGACTTAATGGTCTGACTGAGACTGGAGGGATCCCAGAAGACATGGCCCCCGGACTCTCTGTTAGCCCAAAACTAAAACCATTCCTGAAGCCAACTCTTCAGACAAAGATTAGTCTGGACTATAAGATATAAAATGATACTCACGAAGAGTACGCTTCTTAGCTCAAGTAGATACATAAGTCTAAATGAGCAGCTCTTGTCTGGAGGCAAGATGAGAAGGCAGAAGGGGACAGGAGCTGGTTGAATGGACATGGGAAATCCGGGGTGGAAAGGAGGAGTGTGCTGTCACAGTATGGGGTGTGCGACTAGGGTCACATAGCAGTGTGTGTATAATGTTTTGTATGAAAAAACTAACTTGAACTGTAAACTTTCATTTAAAGCACAATAAAAAAGAATGTAGATTACCTAAAAATTTTCATATTTTGCCCTAATATTTATTTCTCACCATTTAGAGCTCTCAGAAAATTCACTACCACTGTTATATCAAGTCAACTATTAAAAAATATCTCTTCACTCAACACAAACAGAAGCATCAAAGTAGAAGGCTCTTTCTCTTAAGTAAAAGCTATTCTTAATTATGATAAAGACTAAATCACATTTCAGTGCAGTCTCTGAAGGTTTTGATATGGGAAAACTGCCTTGAGCTTTGAAGCTTGCTTGCATCATTCAGTGTATCATGGTGATTGAGGGCATTTTACTTACCACCTGGAAAAATTAGGCTATATTCTATATACTTTTAAGAACTCATTAGGATTAATGACTCTGTAGTATCACAGCTGTGACACAATCAGCTGGAGAAAAATCAGAGCTAAAAACTCCACACATTCTATTATCTCTGGTTCACAGAAGGTTCTGGAATGTATCTCTGGGCTTGGATTTCATCAGTCTATTTCTGAAACAGGCACTGAACTCATCTAGAGTTCTTTGGAGATAATGATTGTATCATTTTTCCTGAGGGAAGGCCACTACTCCTAGGATTCCCCCTCTGGAGCAATCACTGCATGCTACTCAGCCCCTGGAGCCATGCCAACAGGGTTCCAAATATCCCTGGGCTACTTAAGTGGGGAAAATAAGACGAGTTAAAAGCGGTTTCTATAGCTGAGTGGTCCTATCTTAATGCCAGACCACTCTGGAAAACACTTCAAGGTGGTTCTGCCCGCTGTTACAAAAGCAGAAGCTGAAGCCATCTTTCTAAAAGCCTGACTGAGAGGGAAGGATTATTGCTGTTCTGAAAAGAAAAGCCTATCGTTTCCCATTATCTGAAGCATCTGTTTTGGTTGCTAGAATCGTGATTTGTATTGTGGGACTATCTCAAATGTTGGTTTCTAAATATTTCCAGTGGGTGAAGTCCTAGATACCAGGGCTGATACTGTCGTAAAACTGTCATTACAATGAAGTGCAGAGGAAGAGAAGCTTCTAAATTAATGCTAATTCCTTTCATTTCTGTGACTGATACCATCAAGTTTATTGGTGCACATAGACTCATTTTTCTTTTGGCTGAAAAATAAAAACACAACTAATAACTGAACCCACAGCTTACTAACTAAACCCAAAGTGCAATTAAATTTGTTGCCCAACATTCTTATTTCCTATGGACATTTAATTTAGCATATTAAGGCTAAAGACAAAACTGAACAGAATATCAAAAGTAGTTCATCCACATCTGAGTTATAACTGGACCCAAAATAGAAGTAGACCCAAAACTAGCAAAAGAGTTGAGCTAAAGTATAAGATAAGAACGCAGCCTTACCCACTGCACCCGATGACTTTATTGTACAGATAGGATGGCAAGCCTTTCAGGTGAACGTTGTTATCCACATACACGTATTGTAGTTCTCGAGATCGACCTAAATCTGGGTGAGAAAGAGAAGGGCTATCATTCCTATAAATATGTACCAATACAATGTGAAATGTAAAATCTAATAAACAATATTAGAAATAGTCTAAATTCCCATTATGGAAGAAAAAAAAATGTAGATTTAACTCTGAGTGTGAAATTATGCCAGCTGCATCATTAAATTCTGGATCAAAAAACATGACTTTCGAAAAATTACTTAACCTACTTGGACTTTGATTTCTTAAACTGTAAAATGAGAAAACTGGGATTAGAATATTACTAAATTTTCTTCCTGTATAAAAATTCGATGACTTCTTACAGGCAATTTCAATTTAAGACTAGTTTGTTTTTGGTTATTTATTTAGTTGTTTCATTTTTCCCATAGGAAAAATACGTTACACAAAGTGGCTAGACTAGACCTGTGGGCCTGTGAGCAGGGCTGGGAATGGATCTGTACGAGGAATGGGAAGAGGTGAGAAGGAAGGCCTCAAAAAAGGGTTTGCAACAAGAATAGGTATGCCAGAAAGACGGAGAATTCAGAAAGTCTCCCCGAAGTAGCAGGACAGTGGCGGAAGCAAGGAGTGGAGGATTCAATGAGGAGGTAAGATGCAAAGAGCTGAGGGACATGTCCTGACAGACGGGAAGCAGAGACACTTCCAAGTGCAAGGCCAGCCCTTCCTGTCTTCCACCTGCAGTGCCCGGCAGGTTTGGCCAGCTGTCCTTCCCACTCCCAGCACTCACTGAGTAGGGCTGTTTGTCTTCATTCCCACAGCGGCACACAACAGAGTCCTCAGCAGCCTTGCTAACCCTCTGCTCACTGAAGCAAGCACATAACCTTTGAACAGTTTTCTAGGGTTCTGCTTTTGAAAATAGGAAGCAGGCTGAAGAGAAGTCTCCCACCTTGTCTTTCTACAGTTTAAGAAAAACAAGGGCCCACACAGGGAAATTAGGAGGGTCTTAGATGCATTTACGTTCAAAAGAAAACCTATTTACCCATTACAGTCCTTTTAGGCATTGTGCTAGTCTTCGGAGCTATACACATGAATGTCATTAATAGATGTTCACAGACATGAAAAATGATGGCTGTAATACAATATGATCATTGCTATTAGGGAGGCCTGTATAATCATATGGGTCCACAGAGTGAACCTAGGGTCCTGGACAATTTGTTAAAGAAAGTGAGAGGCGGTCATGTGGGGTGTGGGTGGGGGAGGGTGCCTGGGGGAGAGGTAAGAAAGGGTTAACATTACAGTCCTCCTTCCCATTGCTAGTCCCATTACAGTAACTGTGCCCTGGAAGCATGCTGGAGCAAGCTATAAAAAGAGGAACCCAAATGGGGAGAGAAAGGTCACCACAGCACTGGGGACAGGCAATGAAAAGGGAAGTAGCAACTCTTAGGGAGAAAAATGAATTACTTTGCCACTGGCTGGAGACGCTCTTTCCCAATGTGGTGATTTCAAAACATCTAACAAACAGAATAAGGTAGAAAAGACTGTGGCTCCCTCTTTGCTCTCTCTCGGATCACTCATTCTAAGGAAGACAGTTTCCAAGTCGTGAAGGCATTCCAGCAGCTTTATGAGGAGGAACTAAGGCCTCCAGGCAATAGCCATGGGAATGAGCCTCCTTGGAAGCTGATCCTCCAAGGCCCAGTCAAGCCTTCAGATGACTACAACCCTGAAATTATGTAAATATACTGCTCTTTCACAAATTTTCACCCATTAATTTGAGCATTCATCGATGGATTCTATTTGCAACAATAATGTAGAGTCTGCCTAATGGGGACTTACCATCACCCTCTTTCTGTCTACATTTATTACTAGAAATTCTTCTATAAAGAAGATTGTTTTTATCAGTATGGACTCACAGATATTTATTGTATTACTAACAGGTTAAAACTCAACACTATTACCATTTATTCTGTTGGTCAAATGTTCCAACTTTGGCAGTTAAAAGCAGCTTCAGATTGGTTCTTGTGTTATTTCAACAGATACCCATTCTTTTTTTTTTTTTAAGAGTGTCCTAACTTTCTGGCACCAGAGAATCAGCTTTTATTTTCCCTGCCTAGGCATGGATTACCCAGTAAGTAAGGTAAGTATGTACTTAGGGCAACAACCAAACGGGTACCAGTTGTCCAAAACAAAGACCCATAGATGACAAACAGACAGGACACAAGGAAAAGTGAGCGCCGCAGTGGAAGGGAACAGGCAGGGCACTAAATGAAACAGATACCAGCTCCAGTGCATGAGAATGTGCCCGCAGGAAAGAAAGTTCACACAGGGTCACCAGGGCACCCACATGCAGGGTTGTTTAAGCTATGAGGCTCCTACTACTTCAACACTGTCAGTGACATGTGTCTCCTATGGTCCCCTCCCGTGTAAATGAAGCTAATTATCTAGGCGAGTCTCTTGGGAATATACTATTTCTTTCTAATAAACAAGAGGTGGGGGGTGGGCTGTCCAGTCTAACTCTTGCTACATTCACCCAATATGCAACTGGATCCAACATGAGTAGTTACTGGGCAAGGGCACAATGTATTAATAGGTAATAGGCTTCTGATGCATTTTGAGAGAACCATCTTGTACATCCACATCTGCTGATCCAGCAACTCCAGCCAGGAGGGCCAACAATACTTTTTGCCATGATACAAACACAAGGGTATACTCTTGTACATGTCCTGGTAAACAACCAATGGGAACTCCAGTCTCAGATGTCACGCAAAAGCGAAAGAACTCAAATAAGGTGACCACTGCAATGAATTCAATCAAGTTACTTTTTAACTGTATAGCATTTACATATAGTTATGTCCTAAGTTTGGTAAACAATAATATTTATAACTGTATCTTTAAAATATGTTTGGCATACACGCGGACGCAATCTGGCATACATATAGATAATACTAACAGAGCAAGCGTCCAAAAATACTTGAAATATTAATATTTATCTAACACGAAAAGTTTCATTTTTTATTGTTTGCTGAGGGGGATACAGTGCTTGACATTACTCTATAAATGCTAATAAACAAGGTATTAGGCACATTAAGAGGATGCAAAATTCAATATTCATGATGCAAAATGCTTCTATTTTGCTACAATGAGTGTGTTTCTAAATTCTTCTTCCAATGCAACAAAAGGCATTTATCAGAACGTTACGCTTATATCTTATCAGAATATTTATGTACCTCAGCGTAAGGAAATTGAGTAATTCTTCAAGGAAATAAATGTTTAAATAACAAAAATTATTTAAATGTATTTTATTTGCCATTTCTCTTCAGACTGACTTTCTTTCAAGAAACTGATTGATAGTGTCATGACTCACAAAACTTGCTTCTTGAGAAGTAGTGCTATTGTTACATCAATTATGTACGTATCTCCAAATATGGGAATTGAACGATTCCAAGGAAATAAAATGTATATTTAAAAATTTTGTATACGATAACAGTTCTATTTCCTTTTCATTTTGGACTGATCAGGTATAACCTAACGTTCAGTTCTTTCTCGTCAACCACATAAGAATGCGCCAGTGGTAATATAATTATGTGACTCTTGATGTATCTGGTCCTGCTCTGCGCAATGCAAACAAAAATGTGTCTTCAGACTGAGCATACCCTTGTATTTGTATTATGCTTTTAGGGATCACTCTCGCTGCCAATGGTTATCAGCAGTAGTCCAACGAACTGTGAAGATGCAGCATCAAAAGACAGAAAGTGAGTGAGCGAGTTTTTAAGTATTATTTCAAGATGAAAAACACTCATGAAAATCTGTGAAAGGCCCGCCAGCCAACATCCTATGATGAACGAATAAAATTACTTCTGACTGCCTTGTATTATTTCTTTTGACTATCTCGGAACTGAAGAACAAAATTACATGTTCCAAATCAATTTTTTTACTTACTAATATTCAAAGATAACTTTTTGTGCTAACGTCCAAATTCAAATGTAAATTTTATATTATAAATCTTATTTGTTTTATAAATTTTATTTATTTTCAATTATACAAATTTATTTGCTACAGTAGAACCAAATTTAAAAGTGACAATATTATAACCAGGTAAAATGAAATGGCAACAACTAAGCGGAGCAAAAAACAAACGCTCGCAGAAGATAAAAAGAAAAGGATCCGTGAATCCCTAAAGAAAAATCCAAAATGAACTTCCTTTTTAAAATGTAATGAATCAGAAGAGACTTCTTCCATAAAACACTGAAGTTTAATTGGTGCAATTCACTGTAGTAGTATAGCTGGTACTGAAATTACTAATAGCAATATGAATATAACAGAATTTGTTACAAATTCTGCATCCAATCCTTGCTGTAGTAAAAAAAAAAAAAAAAAATAAGAGTGATGCAGAAAGTGAAACTATTTCAGAATCTGAAATTGTCGTATCTATAGACCACATAAATAAAAGAAATACAGATCTTGCTTTGTGGAAAAATTTTTCTTCTAATGATGTAAATTATTGGATCAAAACAGGGCCAAGTGACTGTCAACATCATAGTGGACCATTTGAAAATCTGTGCCAAAAATTGCCGGATGGTAAACAAACAAGGCTGTGTAGCCAGAATATATTTTAAGAGTACAAAGCTAATGGTGAGAATTAGAAGAGGGAGTGACTACTGTATTCTCCATTAGTCAGCTCTGTATATTGTTTCATTTGCAAACTATTCAGTTCTAAATCGTTTAACTCTCGATTTTCTATGGATGGATTTATTGATTGGCGCAATTCAAATATGATTGATAAACATGAAAACAGTTCAATTCACAGAGATTTTATGTTGTCATATTTAAACCGAAGACATGATTTTGGCTTAGCTCATGAACTGGAAACACAAATTAATAAAGAATGTCAGTACTGGAAAGTTGTTTTGCAACTCGTTACTGTCATAATGATCTCTGAATGTGTACTATCTTTTCGAGAGAGAAATGAAGTGTTTGGGTTCCCACAAAATGAAAATTTTTTGGCTTTACTTGAACTTGTTGCTCAATTTGATCCACTTTTAGCAGGTCACATCTCAAAACATGGTAACACAACAAAGGACAACACTTCATCTTGTAGGATACAGCTCAACAGATTGTTGTCCAGAGCAGTTTTTTTTTTTTTTCTGCTGTTCAGTCACTCTACGTATCTTTTGGTGCCTCTACTCACCGATGGGCAGTTCTTAAAACATATTTAGGCAATGACTGAAAATCAAAATATCTTTCCAATACATGTTGGGACGTGTATTCTGTAGCAACGAGTGCAATCCTGGAATCGTACACTCAGATTCTAGATGCCTTGGAAAATATTGCTGAGGACCAGACAAAAGGAGATACCGAAAGGGAAGCTAAAAACATTGCCAACAGAATGTAAACACTAGAGTATGTATTTGTTAGTTATGTGGAATAATACATCGCAGCATTTTCATCGGACGAGTCAGACTCTCCACAAGATTCAAAAGTAAATTTAAAGACATGCAAAGATCTCTATCTGTCATTAACAGGGTATTTATATACTTTAAGAAAAGATCTTGAAAATTTTGAAAACACAACAAAACACATACTGATTATCGAGAAGTTCACTGTTGCAGAAGCATCAGAAACATGCATGCCATAAATGACAGAAGTGCTCCACAAGTACTGGATGCCAGAGGTCAATTTTCTGTAACCACATACTACACCACCATTGACACACTGGAATCTTGCATGAAAAGAAAGGCAAAAGTGTATGAAGTTCTTTCAAATAGATTTTGTTTCTTAAACAATGTGGATATACCTAATGAAGAATGCATGAAGGCATACAAGAAATTAGTGCAGGCTTATTCCAATGACTTAAATACAACCTTTTATGGAGAAGAGCGACAATTTCATTCTTACATGAGAACTAAGTTTACAGATTCAGGATAAACAAATTTTACTTATGTAGGCACATATGATTTCATAATAGAAGATAAAACACAACGAGTATTTCCCAACCTTGAAATTGTTTTATGCATATTCTTAACGTTAATGAACACAAACTGCACAACAGAATGCTCATTTTTATCCCTAAAGAGACTCGAAAACCCTCAGCGTAAAACAATTCAAGAAAAATTCGATTCATTATCCTTACTATGCATGGAAGTAGATATTGTTCAGCAGTTTAACTGTGACAACATCACTGAAAAATTTGCAAGAGCAGAGTAGAAAGAAATGTTTTTAATTATAACATGTTAGAGATGAAAGAGCTATCGAAAAATAAAATACAGTAATCTGTTGTAATATTTGTTTTCTGATCATTAAACTTTGTTTTATGTCATCTTTTCATTTCTTCATTTATAATTATAGCATTTATTATGAAACATGCACTAAAACTGAAGTCTGAGCAATTTAAAGCAAAACTGGTAAAGTCAACTTTTTGCTATGGGCGACTGACAGAATTTTACATTGTTGAAACAACTAAGTTCACTGACTCATTTTCTTTGTTGTAGAATACATGGAATATTCTTTTTGTAGAAAATGTAGTATACAGTAAAAATCTTAGCACCCCACAACCACTAAAAATTTTACAATCCAGTTCATCTCATTCCGCTAAAATTGCATATACCACTTTTGTGTTCAGTTGCTAATATTACAGTCACATTTAAAAAGAAGTTACATCATTGATAGGTAAGACACACACGTATCTATATGTGTATGTATACAACCCACATATCCTGTTCAAATGTGTGAATAAGCAGAGGAGGGGGCACCACAGATTATCAGTGTTTACGGCCACGGCATGCCTTAATCCATCCATCCCTGCCCCAAGCTTGAAATCAATCACTTCTCCAAGATGTCCTAGTTCCTTTTATTGGAGTATGGCATTTAGAAACCAAGATCTGAGAGCTAAGTGTGCTGATTACTACTGAGATGTCATTGCTTCTATGATCTTTTAGTGGATACCATATTTTTTATGCAAATAACGTGCACCTTCTGCATTTGTTTGCTAGCCATGCCCTCCCCCCGCAAGGCACCCTCACAAGTGTCACCATGCCAATCCTCTTCCACATGTTGCTGTAAAAAAAATTAGCATAGTGCACTTATGAAAATACCTCGCAGGGAGAGGGTGTGGCCTACAAACGTAGAACGTGCGTGTTATTTGTGTAAAAATACGGTCGATCCAGAAACCTATGTATATATACAAACCTACACATACATATACATATAATTGTTGGAGGTATACCTTCAATGCACATTCCTAGAAGTGGGATTGTTGGGTCAAAGGTAAGTACATGTGTATACTGTTTTGGTATTACCCAAATTTCCCTCCAAAGGGTTATACCAATTTGCCTTCCCACAAGCAAAGCATGAGGGTACCTGTTTCCCTACAATCTTGTCAACAAAACATGTTGTCATGTTTAATTTTGCCATTCTGAGAGGTGAGAAATGGTATCTCAGTGTTGTTCTAATTTGCATTTCTCTAATTACAAGTGAGTTTGACTATTTTTTAATATGTCTGAGTCAATTATATAAATGCTTCTTGTGAATTGGCTGTTTATGTCTTTTCTCCATTTTTTCTCCAGTTCTTTATATATTATGGACATTAACCCCATGTCTGTGGTGTATTGTTGTGAATATTTTCTCCTAGCTGTCAGTTACCATTTGACTTTGTTTAAGGTGTTTCTCCACCACTCATATGTCAGTTTGTCTTACAGTGGTGGCTTGTGTGTTGTTGTGATGCTGGAAGCTATGCCACTGGCATTTCAAATACCAGAAGGGTCACCCATGGTGGACAGGTTTCAATGGAGCTCCCAGACTAAGAGAGACTAGGAAGACGGACCTGGCAATCTACTTCTGAAAAAAACTGGCCAGTGAAAACTTTATGAGTAGCAGTGGAACACTGTCTGATATAGTGACGGAAGATGAGCTCTTCAGGTTGGAAGGCCCTTCTCGGCTCGAGAAGACAAAATAAAGTATTATAATGAAATGTACAAAGACCTGGATTTAGAGAACCAAAAGGGAAGAACATGCTCAGTATTTCTCAAGCTGAAAGAACTGATGAAAAAATTCAAGTCTCGAGTTGCAATATTGAAGGATTCTATGGGCAAAATATTGAATGACACAGGAAGCATCAAAAGAAGATGGAAGGAATACACAGAGTCACTATACCAAAAAGAACGGGCTGACATTCAACCATTCCAGGAGGTAGCATGAGATTAAGAACCGATGGCACTGAAGGAACAAGTCCTTGTCGAAAAACAAGTCTCCAGGAATTGATGGAATACCAATTGAGATGTTTCAATGAATGGACACAACGCTGGAAGCAATCACTTGAATATGTCAAGAAATCTGGAAGACAGCTACCTGGCCAGCTGACAGGAAGAGATCCATATTTGTGCCCATTCCAAAGAAAGGTGATCCAACCGAACACAGAAATTATTGAACAACATCATTAATATAACACGCAAGTAAAATTTTGCTGAAGATCATTCAAAAGTGACTGCAGCAGTATATTGACAGGGAATTAGCAAAAATTCAAGCCAAGTTCAGAAGACGATGTGGAATGAGGGATATCACTGCTGATGTCTGATAGATCTTGGTTAAAAGCAGAGAATATCAGAAAGATGTTCACTTGTGTTTTATTGACTATGTGAAGACATTCGACTGTGTGGATCATAAGAAGTTACAGATGACACTGTGAAGAATGGGAATCCCAGAACACTTAATTGCTCATGAGGAACCTGCACATAGAACAAGAGGCAGTCAACCGAACAGAACAAGGGGACACTGCCTGGTTTAAAATCAGGAAACATGTGCATCAGGATTGTGTCCTTTCACCATACTTATTCAATCTGTATGCTGAGCAATTAATTCCTGAAGTTGGTCTATGAAGAAAAACACAGTATCAGGATTGAAGGAAGACTCATTAACAACCTGAGATTGCAGATGACACAACCTTGCTTGCTGAAAGTGAAGAGGACTTGAAGCACTACTGATGAAGATCAAAGACTACATCCTTCAGTATGGATTACACCTTAACATAAAGAAAACAAAAATCCTCACAACTGGACCAATAGGCAACATCATGATAAATGGAGAAAAGACTGAAGTTGTCGAGGATTTCATTTTACTTGGATCCACAGTCAATGCCCACGGAAGCAGCAGTCAAGAAATCGAATGCTGTATTGCATTGGGCAAATCTGCTGCAAAAGACCTCTTTAAAGTGCTAAAAAGCGAAGATGTCACTTTGAGGACTAAGGTGTGCCTGACCCAATCCATGGTATTTTCAATCGTCTCATACGCATGCAAAAGCTGGACAATGAGTAAGGAAGAATGAAGAACTGATGCCAGAAGAATTACGGTGTTGGTGAAGAATACTGAATATACTATGGACTGCCAGAAGAATGAACAAATCTGTCTTGGAAGAAGTACAGCCAGAATGCTCCTCAGAAGCAAGGACAGAGAGACTTCAACTCATGTACTTTGGACATGTTATCAGGAGGGACTAGTCCCTGGAGAAGGACATCATGCTTGGTAAAACAGAGGGTCAGTGAGAGAGAGAGCAAGACCCTCAATGAGATGGATCAACACAGTGGCTGTAACAATGGGCTCAAATATAGCAATGATTGTAAGAAAGGTGCAGTACCAGGCACTGTTTGGTTCTGTTGTACATAATGTCACCGAGTTGGAACCAACTTGAAGGCACCTAATAACAACAAGGTGTTTCTTTCATGTTAAATTTTTATAGTCTTTATGTAGTCAAATTTATCAGTCTTTTATTGCCGCTGGATTTTTGAGTTATAGTTAAAAAGCCTCTGTATGTCACCCAAGGTTAAAGGAAAATCCACCCACGTTTTCTTCTAGTACTTCCTTGGCTGCTGCTTTTTTTTTTTTTTTAAACATGTTAATCCTAATCTGTTTGGAGTTTACTCTTGTGTGCAATGTGGAATAACAGCGAATATTTTCTTTCCACATGGTGATCCAGTTGTCTCAGCATCATTTATTAAAAATTCCATCTTTATCCTAGGAATTTCAAATGCCATCTTTGCCACAATTGCCATAGATAATTTGTTTAATTCTGAACCTTTTACTGATCTACTTGTCTATTCGTGTGCCAGAAATACAGTGTTTTAAGTATAGAGGGTTTTATAAAACATGCCTGGTAAGGCTAGTCTGCCCTTGTAGTTGTTCTTGGGATTGTAATGAACTTATACATTTGTGTCTTGCAAGTGTGTTTTAAAATTTTCCATGTAAAGGTTTCACATTTGTTAGATTTATTCCTAAGTATTTAATCATCTTTATTGCTCCCATAAATGATGTTGTGTCTACTAATATGTTTTCTATTTATTAATTGTGCATATGAAGGTTATTGATTTTTGTATGCTTTTATATCCTGTTATTTCACTGAACCCTTTTTTTGAGTTAGTTGTATCATTGATTGATTCTCTGGGGGTTTCCAGGTATACTATTGTGCTATTTGCAAACAGAGTTGGTTTTCTTTACCCATTTTTTTCTTTAACTAAAAGGAGTCCTGGTGGAGCAACAGTTAAGCGCTCGGCTGTTAACCAAAAGTTTGGTGGTTTGAACCCACCCAGCAGCTCCGTAGGGGAAAGACTTGGCAATCTACTCCTTTGAAGATTACAGTGTAGAAAACCCTACCGGGGCAGTTCTGCTGTCACATGGGGTTGCTATGAATTGGAAATCGACTCAATGGCACCTAACTGATTCCTCTTGTCTAAACGCAGTAGCTAATACCTCTGGTACAATGCTAACAGCAGTGGAGATAAGGGACACCCTTGCCTTGTTCTGATTGTAAAGGAAATGCCTCTGTTGTTTCTGCATTAAATGGGACACTAACTTCAGGACTAAGGTCTATATATTTTACCATTTCAAGAAAGAATCCTGAGTTCAGCAAGGTTGCTCTTTTATTCACAATTTTTTTTTTTTGGAATTTAGGAGGCTTTGTATTTTTATATGTACTTCTACCTCTTTTTATTTCCCTTAGTCCCCTATTTTCATATTTATCCTTTTATTATCTGGTATACCAGATTTTGTTTGTTTTAGTATCATTTAACACCCTCCTGTTGCCTATACAATAATATGCTTTGTCAATTTTCCTATTTCTTCTCTTCGCATTTTTATAGTTGCATTCTTTCTACCTTGTCATGATTTATAACATTTGGACATTAGTCCTCCACCCTCATTATAACCTTTGTTTTAGTCTTAAATGTATTTTTATACATTTTTAAATGCTCACCATCTGTTCTTTTGCTGAAGTTTTCCCACTCATCACTTGGTTGAATGAAGTTCATCCTCTAATATAGAGGTCAGCAAATTTTTTCTGTAAAGGGTCAGACAGTAAATATTTTAGGCTTTGTGGGTCATATGGTCTCTGTTGCAACTACACAACTTTGCCGTTGTAGAGCAAAAGCAGCCACAGGTAATACATTGGTAGGTTATATTCCAATAAAACTTTATTTACAAAAATAGGCAGCAGGCCAGATTTAATCCATGGGCCAAAGTCTGCTGACCCCTGTTCTAATTACTTAAGAGAGGCTGATGGGTACAATATTATCTAAATTCTTGAATGTGGAAAATTATTTTCCTAAGCCTTCATATCTGAAGGACACCTTGGCTGGGTATAAAATCCTTGGTTCAAACTTTCTTTCACTGAGCTTTTTAAAAATGCCACTCCGTCGTTGCCTTACTTTGTATTTTGCTTTTGAAAAGTCTGATGCTAGTCTAATTCTTTTGCCTTTGTAAGTTATTTGGTCTTCCTGTCTGGAACCCTTGAGGATCTTATTTTTATCTTTGAAATCTAAGTTTTACTAGGAGATTAATTTTCCCAGGTACCCAGTAAACTGTCAATGTGTAGATTAAGGTATTTTTCTATTTCTGGATAGTTTTTTTTTTTAATAGTTTGAAATATTAGCTCTGTTCCCTTGTTGTTTTTCTTTTTTCAGAGACTCTGATACTATGAATACTCTTCCTTCTTTGTCATCCATTTCCACTATTTTCTTTCCTTATGTCGTTTTCATTCTCTTGGTTGTTTTTCTTTAATGTCCCTTATTAAAATTTCATTTGAGTCTATTCTCTTTGGGTATCTTATAATTTATTCTTTATTTATAATTGTCTTTTTATTTTTTATTTCTCCCTATTTTTGTTTTTAGTTTTAGAATTTCAGGTTTAAGGTGATTTTTCGTATCTTGAAATGCCTGTTTGAGTTTACTTAGCTTGGTCTAGAGTGCAGACTTAGTTTTCTTCTGTTTCTTGGTTTTTTTTTTTTTGCGGGGGGGTGTTCTGCAGTTGATGTGTATGATTTTTCTCTCCCGATTTTCTACAACAGTTCTGCATGGACTTTATTTTTGTTCATTGTTATGATATTGAGGCATTTTGCATGGTTCCTAGTTTAATGGCACCTTTTTCTGTTGGTCTAGCAAAGTCTAAGTACTTTAGCTGGATCTTTTGCTTGTTTTGGTGATGGAGAAAGGGTTGTGTTATCCAATTTTGTGGTTTTCTTGTTTGTCTTACAGGACCTTAAAACTTCCCCTTTTTCTTTTCTACTTCATCCTCCAATTGTCCATCAGCACTTTTTCCTTCCTTTTTGTCTTTTTTTCTCCCCTAAAAGCTCTATGTTTGGAAGATGCCCCTTTTAAGCTGCACGTATCTTTCAAATTACACTGTCCCTTTAATTTGTGTTTGTCCCTTTCAGTTGCTCTCCTGGCCCTTTATATGGCACCTGGCCCTTAAATCACATGGACTTCAGAGATTCCTCTCCTGTATTCCTTGCTCTTTGATCAGCCTGATTACTTTTTTAGTTTTTCCAGATTTAGGGTGTACATTAGTTTTCCATTGCTGCATAACAAATTTAGCAGCTTAAAACAACATACATTTACTATCTCACAGTTTTTGTGGTCAGGAGTCCAGGCATGGCTTAACTACATCCTCTGCTCTGGGCCTCATAAGGCTGACATCAAGGTATTGGCCAGGCTTCATTCCTTTCCGGGGCCCAGGGTCCTCTTCCAACGTAATGCGGTTGTTGGCAGAATTCAGTTTCTGTGGCTATTGGACTGAGGTCCCCAAAGTTTCTTGCCACGTGGCCCTTGCTATATGCTGTCTCACAACATGGCAGCTGACCTCTTTAAGGCCAGGAGAAGAATCACTCTCTCCAGTTTACTATAATAGAGTCTTATATAATACAACCTCATCAAGGGATAACTATTCCATCATTTCTGAAAAATTCTATTGGCTAGAAACAAGTCACAAGTTTCACCTATACTTAAGGGGCAAGGGATTATATAAGGGTGTGACTCAGTGGAAATCATCTTAGAATTCTGCCTACCACAGAGTAGAGTTAATCTCTCTGATGATCTTTTCAAATCACACTTAGTCCTCCTTAGTTTTTCTTGGTCTGCCTTAGCTTATTGCAAGGCCTTGTGCCGGAGCAAGGCTGGAGCAGGAGTATGAGGAATCATGCACTGGGATTAGTTGATATTTTTCCTTTGATTCAATTATTTTGCACTTTCAGCATTCTCGACCTGAGGCCATGGTTTTCTGTAGATTTTCGAAGTTGTGAATTCAGTCTGAATTGTTTTAGGAGTATATTTTGGCCGATTAATTACTACATAGCTGTCGTAGTGGTCAGCTACGCAGCAGTCTCCAGCTGACAACTTGACTGCAACCTTATAAGAGACTGACCAGAGCCACCTGGCTAAGTCACTCCTTGATTCCTTACTCTCAAAATATGTATGAGATAATAAATGTTAATTTAGGCTGCCAAGTTTTGAGTAATGTGCTATGTAGCAACAGATAGCTAATACATTCAGGTAGCCATTCAAAGGTACAGAATGTAAGTTAGTCATATAATCTTAGAAACTGTGCTACTTATACATAAATACAACATTTACAAGGGGGTCTCTTTATCTCAGAATAATAAGACCAGAGGAGGACCAAAGTTTCATAGAGTTTATTCAGTGCTTACAAACATAAGGTTCTGTTCCAGGAGCTGAGGATAAAGAAAAAAAAGTCCTTGTCCTTATTTGATGATTTTTATGAGAGACTTAGTGGCTTTTGAAACCACATATGGAAAAAGGATTCAGTACCATGTAACTGACCCAAAGATTTGAGGTTCTAAAAAACAAGGCCAAATTTCCTAAGAGGGCTAA
Organism: Trichechus manatus latirostris; assembly: GCF_000243295.1. Lineage (NCBI taxonomy): Eukaryota > Metazoa > Chordata > Mammalia > Sirenia > Trichechidae > Trichechus > Trichechus manatus. The sequence goes on from NW_004443955.1 coordinate 14,096,783, forward strand.
GTGCTAGACTGTATAATGCTGGCAAACTTCAGGGACAAAACACTTTGGAGAAAAGGACCTGATTCTGAGGAAAAAAAAAAAAAAATCCAAATTCTGCTGATAGAGAGATAGATGGCCCCAGCTAAGGAGTGAGGGCTAAAAAGTCTTATTGCTGTGGCAAACAAGGCTGCCTGTAACGAGGGGAACCTGCTCAATAAAAGCTGGCTTGGGTTAGAACTGCTTCAAAAGACACAGTTTCTGCGTCCAGGCCGAAGGTCAACCGACCAATAGCCCAAAGCTCCTAACCTTGACTGGTCTAAATGGTGATCCTGCTCCTGAGGATGAAAATAAAAGAGAACTTTAAATACCAACACTTCAAGGGTAGAATCAGCTGCAGGTGTAGTATTAAGATTTGTTTAATTACTCTGAAAGTGAAAGTTTGCATAGTTTTTTCTTTTTTAACATTTAAACCATTTAACTGACCATTCTACCCACTGCCATCAAGTTGATTCCAACTCATAGCGACCCTACAGGACAGAGTAGAACTGACAAGGTTGTAAATCTTTACAGAAGCAGACTGCCACATTTTTCTTCTGTAGAGCAGCTAGTGGGTTTGAACTGCCAACCTTTTGGTTAGCAGCCAAGCACTTTAACCACTGCATCACCATGGCTCCTTAACTGACCATTAGAACCCTGCATTTAGTGAACTGGACAAGCCTCTTCTTGTAAAACCCACTGTCAGTAATGTGATCAGATTTCTCCACTACTCAGTCAGTCCTGACAGTGGAGTAGATGGCAGATTATAGGAGACGACCCTGGAAACAGGAAGACAGGGAGGCCCAGCAGTCACTGAAGTTAAAAAAAAAAAAAAAAAATGAGAGGGCATAAATTTAGGTGGTAGGAAAGGGGACAGACAGCCACAAGAGACAGTAAAGAGAACTGACAGGGCTTCTCTCCCCAAGAATTTCAGTCATTAATAAATAAAAATGGAAGCAGTCCTTAGCTTCTAACAATACCAGCCAAGGTTAGGTGAAACATTAAATTCAGTTGTCAATGTAATTTTGTGTGGTAAAGTGGGGAGTCCTGTCTTGACAGGAATCACTGCATTGATGGGAAATATCAGTTTGAAGTGTTGCGCAGTTGAAACCATTCACTGGTGTTTTTTGTCTCAAGATGTATTTCCACATTGCTGCCATGGTGCAATTTTTTTTTTTTGGACACTCCTTTCACATTATCTTGGAAACTTTTCATATCAGAATATAAACATTTACCTCATTCTTTTTATTGTGGCACAATCGCTAATCTGTGCATGCACACATACATGCCCACATACTATAATTTATATAATTATTTATCTGTTGATGATCACATATGATTTTCAACAGGCAGTGTTTGCCATGGTGTAGTTCTATCAGAGGAACTCAATAATTTAGTCCTAATACTTTGCTTTAAACATCAAGTTGATATAAGTTTGCGTATTATAGAAATTAAAAGGTTGGTTTAAAGCAAAAACCTTAAAAATATTCATGTTCAAATCATTATTCAAAAGAATGACTAAAATATTCATGCTGCTTGAGACCATTTAACGTTAGTTATAAATGACACCAGTTACTATCAAAAGGTAATAAAAATAAAAGAACTACAAAAACAAGAAAAAGCAGACAAGGCAACTACAGAATTACATATAAATATTGACATTTTCTTTTCTTACTATGCTAGCTAAGCTCAGAGAATGGTAGAGGGTATTAGCAAAACCAACATTCAAGAATTGAACAAACTTTAAAATCCAGCAATCATTTAGGCTCTCTCTGTTTCCTGGTTACCCTGTTCCACCATGCTTATTAACGAGCTGAGAAAAACTGTTGAAAAAATGTACCACCCAAGACTGTACTGACTGGCGATCACTGTGATTGCAGAAAAAAATCAACTCTTCAGAAGCATTTGTACAATGCACAGAATACCCAATCAAAGCATTTCTAACGCTTACTTTTCTTCCTTTTGTTTGTCTAAGTCTTTTTATCTGATTACCACCACCACCTTACATTTCATTGCTTAAAGTCTCCTAAACTCTTTGTGCTTTTTCTTAACATCAGAAAATTTTTATATCAGAAATAAAACTGTAACCATTTGCTTATTCTCTAGAACAGAAATAGTGAAAATGAAACACCAACCTCAGACAAAACCACCACACCGCCCTATCTTCATATACAAAGCTCCACACCGCCCTATCTTCATATACAAAGCTCCAAAAGGAAAAACAAATTGTCCAAGACCAGAAGAGAAAAAAATCATAGGCTCCAGAAGAGAACAGCTGTGGTGATAAAGCAAGGGGTAAACATGTAAAAAAATAAAAGAAAGGCATGAATCCAAAGAAGTGTGTCCCTGACAAATTAGCACAATATGGGGAATAAGAGGGTATATGTGTCTGTTCTTTCACTTACTAGCCATGTGACCAGAATCTTAGTTTGCATCTGACCCCTTCTACCTTACCAGGTTGCTATGATAACTGAATGTGAAAGTAATCCGTGAAATTTAAATCATTCTACCATATGTTCCTTTGATCATAAGAATATATAATTACCAAAATATTATACAAAACTACTTTAGTAAATATATATAGATAGAACTACTAACATAAAAGGCTATAAATTTATAAAACATAAATGCAAAAAATGTAGATTAGAATTATCAGAATCCACTTGCAATGATAAGCCCTCAAATTTATCCTAAGAATTCCTATTCTAAATTTCTTTACTACTTTTCTAAAGTTCTCTGATATTCGTACAAATCCTTTAATCACAAATGGAAATTTGCAGACTTTAAAGGATAAAATGTAGCATATAGAAAGCTTTGGTAAATTTTTTAAAAATGCAACTACGCTGATATAATACAAATGAGCTCTGGTCTCAGGTTTGCCTTTCAGAGCCAGTAGGGGGCTTAAGGAAAGCCAAGGAGAGATTCTTGAGTTCATGCAGCATTGGGGAGTGAAGGACGCTAATTAACAGAGTAAGAGCACAGATTTAAGAGTCAGGCAATCTGGGTTTGAATCCTGGTTCTGCCACTTACTGTGTGGCCTCAGTTTCCTCATCTGTAAAATGGGGAAAACAATGCTGTCCCTTAAGTTTGGTGAGAATTACTAACACAGTAAACTATCAAGCTGAATTCTTGACACACAGCCTTCTCCAATACATGGCAGTTATTATTAGTCATTATTACTGTTAAGGGACATATTTGGGAGTATGGTGTACAGTAGAAGGCCAATTAACAGAGAATTCTCTTTGGCAGGCTGAAAATGGCACTAGCACTTTTCTACGCTTTAATTGCACCTATATTCAAATCTATTATATATTAGCCAGTATAATAAACATGGACGTGCGTATTTCATATACGTGCAAACTTTCCAAATATCACAATCTGATCTAGAGTGAGAAAAAGCAGTACTGACCTTACATGATGTTAAGTGGGCTTTGAAGTCAGACAGAACTGGGTCTGATTTGTGTCTCTATCACTTTCTAATGCTTTGTGACCCAGGGGACATTAAACACTCTGAACCTGTCTCCTCCTCTGTAAAATAGAGAGGCTAATACCTATCTCACAGACTTGTTATGAAGACTGAATAGTGTTTATGATGCCAAGTTTGAGTCCTGGCATAGTAAGTGGTACTCAATACATCTTAGTCTTTTACTTCCCTCTTATGAATATAAAGAGAAGACCACAACATAGAGTGTAGGGTTATAAAGAGAGAATCAGGCAACTCTATTGTTTTAGCTGACACAGCACAGTCTGCTGGAGAGGCTGAGATGCTTTAAGGATAGGCAAGGTTACAGGCAGGGAGAGCGGTATGTGACAGCCTCACAAGAGCCTGCTCTCGACCAGACCAGACCAGCCTGCTCTCGGTCTATGGCAAAAGCCAAAACACAATGGAATGGAATTTTTAATCACAATGAGGCTGAAAAATTAGTATTTTTGCATGAAAAAGCTTTGAGATATTTCTTAATATTAAAACAGAAATTTTTGACTCGGTAATTAACTTTGGAAGAGACCATTCATCTGCTACTTAATGAGGTGGTTTGCTTGCTTTCTTCTGTTAATTTTACTGTATCAACATCTTACGATAAATATACCATATAATAACATTTTTTAAAATTCGTGTGTAAAAAAGGCTCAGCACATGAACTTTAAGAAGCAAGCAAGGGCCCGAGATGGTGGCTTAGTCACACACACCATGCTGTTCCCCTACAACAAAGAACCGAGAAACCAAGTGAAACAGATAGAGATGACAATCTGGGAATCCAGAACAGCAAACAGAAGGATGAAGAATTAGATCGAATGCTGAAGGGAAGGAGAAACTGAATGAAAATAGAGAATGAGGAGGCTTATGGGCTGTAGATGCCTGCCAGCCAGCCCAGCACAGTATTGCCATCTTGAAACAAAGTAAGCAGCATTCCCGGGTGAGGAGAACAGGAAGGCAACTTCATGGAATCCCCAATAGGAGACAGAGATACTGTGCAGACAAACTCGGAGTGAAGCAAGGTAAGCAGAACATGAACTAGATCTAATTAGGGAAGGTGCAAGAAGGTGAGCAAGAGCTCTAAGGATCCAGGCAACCACAGAGCAGGGTGGGAGCCAGAAAATAGGGACAGAACTACTCACCAGCAGCGGTTCCTGATCATTTGGGCGGGTGGAGCTGGCAGAGTGGGGGATCCTTGGAGTGGCAGCTAGAGATGCCCCACCCATCCACACTCTAGCCAGCCCCCCTCCTTGCATTTGGCCAAGGCCAGGTCCTGATCGTTGGCTGTACTCTATAGGAAGTGCCCTGGCACCCATGCCACAGACTGGGGGAACACACTCTCCTCCTCTTTGCCCCCAGTGATCAGCGGTGGTTCCTACTTTTCCCCACCCCCTGCCTGCCAATTCATGGCATATACTCCCATGCCATTGAATCTGTGACTGGAGACTCGTGCCTGCTCTGCCCATCCCTGTACCACTCAGACTTCCTGGTGATCTGCAGTGCACACTCCCATGCTGCTGGAACTGTGACTGGAGGCCCGTGCCCTCTTTGTTTACCCCTGAGCCCTCCGCTTGCCTGGTGATCTCCTGTGTGCACGCCCACCACCAGATCAGTGACCAGAAGCACGACTCCCCCTGTCCTGCTGCCCCTCCTGCCTGGCAACCAGCAGTGCAAGTTCCCATGCCACCCACGCAGTCACCAGTGACCTCTGTACCCCCACCCCAACCACCCAGCAACTGGCAATGCGCACACATAGCACCCCTAGGGGACTGGTGAAAACACTCCCTGCACCCATGCCCCAGTGACTAGCCAGACAGACACATCACCTCATCAGCAGTGCCAGGCCCCATCTGATAGGCCCCATCTGCACCTCTGCCAAATGACAAGCAGGAGATCCTAGTGCCCTCATCCAATGTCCAGCTGGTGGCAACTTCACACATCCCACACTTAAACAATTCCTGCAGGCTGTCTGCACTTCCACTGAAACCCCTTGATACCCCACCACCTACTGAGAAGCCAATTTGTGCATGCACAACAGACCTACCCCATCCATTTGTGTGGCACTCCCTCACAGCAGATATGGAGACGTCCTGCTCTGATCTCCAGAGAATGTACTAATTGCTAACTCAGAAGGACCCCACAGTCCCACAAGGGCTGTGGAGGGACCTGACTACCCAACACCTGTCACTCAGTATAAGGGAAAAAACCTGCTCTCCCACCTCCATTCAATCCAGTAACAGAAGATATACAAGCCTAACCAGAGAGGACTTGCATGTGGGTGAGATCCACCATACCCACTAGTGAGGGGAAATCACAGCCAGCCAACAAACATCACCAAAGTCACATACAGACCAAAACCACAAAAATAGAATAATACAAAAAAAGAAAGGCATTCTAAAGAGAAAGAGAAGAAACAAAACTCTGGATACATCAAAACAAATTTAAAAAATGAGCAAAAAACAAACATACACACAATCAATAAAGAAATACATAAATAAATCAATTAACACCTTAATGCCTTGAACACAGAAAAGAATAACAAACCATATGAAGAAATAGGATAAGATGGCTCAAACAAGTGAGCAAAATAAAGGGGCAGAAAATTTTCCTGTGGAAGAGACGGTAACAGAACTACCTGAGAAGGAATTCGAAAGACTTATATACAGGATCCTTAAAGAGATCAAGGAAAACACAAACAAAGTCCTAGGAGAATTCAGGAAAACAATACAAGAACAAAATGACAAAATAAATAGACAATTAGAAACCACACAAAAACAACAACTAGAAATCCAGAAGATTAACAATAAAATATCAGAAATTGATAACTCAGTGAAAGGACACTGAAATAGAATTGAATGAATGGAAGAAAGAATCAGCAAAATACAGGCAAATCCCTAGGTGTTAATTTTTTCAGTAACAATCAGAAAAAAGAATGAAGAAAGCCTGAGAGTTATATGGGACACTATCAAGAAGAATAATCCACTTGTAACAGGAATTCCAGAAGGGGAGGGAAAAAAGCACAGAATTTTTGAAGATTTATTGGCAGAAAATTTCCCTAATATCATCCATCCAAGCAGCTCAACAAATTCCAAACAGGACAGATCCCAAAAGAAAGTCACCAAGGCATATTATAATCAAACTTTCCAAAACCAAAGACAAAAAAAGAATTCTGAGAGCAGCTCATGAAAAATGAAATATCACCTACAAAGGGGCACCAATAAGACTAAGTGTTGATTTCTCGGCAGAAACCATGCAGGCAAGAAAGCAATGGGATGCCATATATAAAACCCTGAAAGAAAAGAATTGCCAACCAAGAATCATATATCCAGTAAAACTGTTTTTCAACCATGACGGTGAAACTTGGACATTCCCAGAAAAACAGAAATTAAGAGAATTTGTAAAAACCAGACTAATCTTATAAGAAATGTTAAAGAGATTCCTTCGTACAAAGAACAAGTGACATTAGACAGCAACCTGAGATTAAGACAAACGATAGCATCACCCAGATACCAACCCAGATAAAGAACTCCCGAAAGTAAAATAAAGCTGCAAGAATGAAAACAGGGAACCAGGGGTGTCAATATGTAAACAATGAAAACTTCAAAACACAAGGGGGGAATAAATGGTGTAATTATAGAACTTCGATATGGAAAGGAAGTCAAGGCAATATCAAAATATAATAGATTGTTTTAAACTTAGGAAGATAAAGGTAAAGTTCAGAGTAACCACAAAGAAAATTAATATATCTACTCACCAAAATAAAGAAGAAAATCAAAAAGACTCAGTAAACACAAAATCAACAACATTGAAGGATACAAAAAGAAAATCTATTAACAAAAAGAACTCAGTACAGAAAATTAAGTGGAACAAAGAAACAGTCAACACCACCAAAAAAAAGCATAATAAAATTGGCAGCAGTAAATTCATACCTATCAATAATCACACTGAATGTAAATGGTTTAAATGCACCAGTCAAGAGACAGAGAGTGGTAGAATGGATAAAAAACATGACTCATCAATATGTTGCCTACAGGAGACACACCGTACATATGAAGACATAAACAGCTTAAAAATCAAAGAATAGGAAAAAAACATATCAAGCAAACAGCAACCAAAAGAGAGTAGGAGTGTTAATAATAATCTCTGATAAAGGAGACTTTAAGTCAAAATCCATTTTAAGAGACAAAGAAGGACATTATATAATGATTAAAGGATTAATTCACCAAGAAGACATAACCATAATAAATATTTAAGCACCCAATGACAGAGCTCCAAAATACATAAAACAGACTCTAACAGAATTGAAAAGAGAAAAAGATAGTTCTACAATAATAGTAGGAGACTTTAACATGCTGCTTTCAATGATGGACAGGACAATTAGAAACAAACGCAACAAAGATACAGAAGATTTCAATAACACAATCAACCAACTCTACCTCACAGACATATACAGAACACACCACCCAACAGCAGCATAGTACATATTCTTCTCCAATGCACATGGATCATTCTCCAGAACAGATCATATTTTAGGCCACAAAGCAAGTCCCAAAAAATTCAAAAACATTTAAATAGTACATAGCATCTTCTCTGATCATAATGCTATAAAACTAGAAATCAATAATAGAAAGAACAAGGAAAAAAAATGAATACATGGAAACTGAATAACACCTTACTTAAAAACTATTAGGCAGCAGAAGAAATTAAAAATGAAATTAAAAAATTCTTAGAATCAAAATGAGAATGAAAACACACAATATACAAAAACCTTTGAGATACAGCAAAAGCAGTGTTCGGAGAATTTATAGCAAGAAATTCACACATCAAAAAAGAAGGAAGGGCCAAATCAATAGTTAAACCCTACAATTCAAAAAAATAGAAAAGGAGCAGTAAAAAAAGTCCACAGTCACCAGAAAAAAGGAAATAATAAAAATCTAAGCAGAAATAAACAGAAAGACAATAGAAAGAATCAACAAGACTAGAAGTTGGTTCTTTGAGAGGATCAATAAAATTGACAAACCACACTGGCCAAACTGACAAAGGAAAAAAAATGAGAAGATGCAAATAACCAAAATAAGACATGAGACAGGAGATGTTACAACAAAACCAACTTAGATAAAAAGGATCTTAATAGAATATTATGAAAAACCATACTCCAAAAAATTTGAGGACAGCACAGGACTGGACAGTGTTTCATTCCGTTGTACACAAGGCTGCTATGAGTCGGAATCAACTCAACAGCACCTAACAACAACAGAAGAAACAGACAAATTTCTAGAAATGAGCTACCTACTTAAACTAACACAGATAGAGGTAGAAAATTTGAATAGATCAAAAACAAAAGAAGAATCTGAAGATGTCATAGGAAAAAAAAAAAATAACTCCCAACAACAACAACAACAAAAGCCCTGGTCCAGATGGCATCACTAGAGAATTCTACCAAACATTCAGAGAAGAGCTGACACTAGTTCTACTCAAATTATTCCAGAATGTACAAAATGAAGGAATACTCTAATTTATTCTATAAAACCAGCATAACCCTGATACCAAAGCCAGGGAAAGACACCACTAAAAAAGAAAATTACAGACCAACATCCATCCCTCACAAATATAGACGCAAAAATTTTCAACAAAATTCTAGTCAACAGAATTCAACAGCATATCAAAAAAATAATATATCATGATCAACTGAGATTCACACCAGGGATGCAAGGATGGTTCAACATTAGAAAATCAATCAGCGTAATTCACCACATAAATAAAACAAAGGAAAAGAAACACACGATCATTTCAATCAATGCAGAAAAGACATTTGATAAAATCCAACATCCATTTCTGATTAAAAACCTCTCAGCAAAATAGGAATAGAAGAGAAAATTTTCAACATAGTTAACGGTATATATGCAAAATCAACAGTCAATATTATTCTCAACAGAGAAAGATTGAGCGCACTCCCCTTGAGAACAGGAACAAGACAAGGATGCCCTTTATCACCACTCTTATTCAATACTGTACTGGAAGTCCTAGGTAGAGCAATAAAGCAAGAAAATGTATTCAGATTGGAAAGGAAGAAGTAAAATTATCCTTATTCACAGATGACATGATCCTATACATAGAATATCCTAGAGACTCCACAAGAAAGTTACTGGAACTAACAGAAGGATTCAGCAAAGTGGCAGGGTACAAGATCAATACACAAAAATCAGGTTCCCTGACACTAACAAAGAGTATTCTGAAAAGGAAATCAAGAAATAAATACAATTTACAATAGCCGCCAAAGGGATAAAATAGCTAGAAATAAATCTAACCAGGGATGTAAAAGACGTATACAAGGAAAACTATAAAACATTACCGCAAGAAACTAAAAGAGATCTATAAATGGAAGAACATTCCATGCTCACGGATTAGAAGACTTAACATTGTGAAAATGTCCATACTACCAAAAGTGATCTATAGATATAATGCAATCCCAATCCATATCCTAACAACATTCTTTAATGAAATGGAAACACTAATCTCCAACTTCATATGGGAAGGAAGGAGGCCTCAAATAGCTAAAGCAATACTGAAGAAGAAGAACAAAGTAGGGGGCCTCACACTTTCCAATCACAAAATTTATTATACAGCCATGGTAATCAAAACAGCCTGATACTGTTGAGAACCCAGAAGTAAATCTATCCATCTACGGGAAGTTGATCTTTGACAAAGAGTCAAAGTCCATTCAATGGGGAAGAAATGATCTCTTTAACGAATCTCTTTGCTGGCAAAACTGGATATCCATATGCAGAAGAATGAATCAGTACCTGCACCTCACACCAAACACAAAAACTAACTCAAAATGGATCAAAGACCTAAACGTTAAGGTTAAAGCTATAAAGTTCCTGGAAGATAACATCGGTCAAAACTAGACCTAATTTTCAGCATAGTCTATCAAACAAAACTAAAAATGAATGAACAACAGAAGATAAATTAGATAAATGGGACTTTCTAAAAATTAAATACATATGCTCATCAAAAGACTTTACCAAGGGAGTAAAAAGAGAACCTACAGACTCGAAAAAAATCTTTGGCAACGACATATCTGATAAGGGTCTAATCTCTAAAATATATGAAAAACTTCAACAAAAAGATAAACAATAAAATTAAAAAATGGGCAAAGGACATGAACAGACACTTCATCAAACAGGACATTCAGGTGGCCAGCAAGTACATGAAAAGATGCTCTCAATCATTAACCATTAAAACCAAAAAAACCCAAACCTGTTGCCATCAAGTCGATTCCGACTCATAGCGACCCTACAGAACAGGGTAGAACAGCCCTGTAGGGTTTCCAAGGATGGCTGGTTGATTCGAACTGCTGACCTTTTGGTTAGCAGAGGAGTTCTTAATCACTATGCCACCAGGGCTCCTAAGCCATTAGAGAGATGGAAATCAAAACTACAATGAGATACCATCTCACCACTGCAAAAATGGCAATGATCAAAACAAACAGAAAACAACAAATGCTGCTGAGGTTGTGGAGGGACTGGAACTCTTATACATTGCTGGTGGGACTGTAAAATGGTATAACCACTATGGAAAACAGTATGGTGCTTCCTCAAAAAGCTAAAAATAGAAATACCTTATGATCCAGCAATTCCACTCCTAGGTATATATCTTAGCAATATAAGAGCGGTGACACGAACAGACGTATGCACACCTATGTTCACGGCAGCATTATTCACAACAGCAAAAAGATGGAAACAATCTCAGTGTCCATCAATGGATGAATGGAACAATCTCAGTGTCCATCAATGGATGAATGGATAAACAAAATGTGGTACATACATACAATGGAATACAACGCAATGATAAAGAATAATGAGGAGTCTGTGAAACATAACATGGATGAATCTGAAGGAAATTATGCTGACTGAAAATAAGTCAATCATAAAAAGACAAATATTGTATGGTCCCACTATTATAAAAAGTCAAGAATAGAAATACAAAATGCAAAATTCTTTGATGGTTACTAGAGATGGGAAGAAGAGGAAGGGGGGAATCACTTGCTAGACAGTAGACACTTGTGATTTCTGGTGATGGAAAAGGCAACCCCAAATGTGGGTGAAGTCAGCATACCCGACCAAAGTAAATAAAGACACTAAAAAGTACATGAGAAAAAGGGGTAATTTCAGTAAATGCTATAACACTACAATTTTGCAACAACAATAAAAATAACCAAAAAATATGTGTGTGGTTATGTAGGTAGATATGGAAGGCATATGCAAGTAAATGCACATGCATGTATAGATTTATCTGTAGGCATATGTATACAGACGCTTGTGTGTGCTGCATATATATCCACATATATCACGAAACATATAGGGGGCACAGTTACAGAGACTTTCTAGACATATCCAAACAACTCGCAGAATTGGTTTACTGGGTCAGAAGGCTTGGGACCATAGTCTCGGGAGACAAATTAGTCAATTGGCATAACATAGTTCACAAATATAATGTTCTATATCCTAGTTTGGTGAGTAGCATCTGGAGTCCTAAAAGCTTGCAAGTGGCCATCTAAGACACAATTATTGGTCTCTACTTGTATGGAGCAAAAGAGAATGAAGGAAATCAAAGGCTCAAAGAAGAAACTAGTCTACAGGACTAACAGCCCACACAAACTACAACCTCTTCTAACCTGAGACCAGAAGGACTAGACGGTGCCTGGCTGCCACTACCAACTGTTCTGACCAGGGACACAACAGAAAGTCCTGGATAGAATGGAGGGAAAATGTAGAACAAAACTCAAATTCCTAAAAAATGCCAGACCTACTGGACTGACAGATGCTAGAGGAACCGCCGAGACTATCACCCTAAGATACCCTTTGAACCTAGCACTGAAGGTATTTCTGCAGGCCACCTTTCAGCCAAATAGACTGGCTTATAAAATAAACAATATCATCTGTAAGTAATGTGCTCCCTTAAGCAGTTAAGTATGTGAGACCAAAAGGTCAACAGTTACTCAAAAGAAAAGATGAGAGGCAAGGAGAGGAAGGGAAGCTAGACCAATGGAAACAGAACGGAAATATTGAGAATGCTGACACATTGTAATAATTGTAACCAAAGGCACAGAACAATCTCTACAAAAATTGTTAAAGGGGAACCTAATTCGCTGTGTAAACTTTCACCTAAAACACAATAAAATCTTATTAATAAAAAAAAAAAAAAGCAAGGAAGTTGTCCATCTGCATAGAGTATAAAGCACAACAAAGAACTTTTCATGTGGCTTTTCAAAGTACTGTACTGTGTCTAAAACGTTTCTCTTTTTCTTCTTCCAGATGAAAGTAGTATTTTTACTTGGAAATTAGCAAATGCTAGGAGTCCTGCACAAACTCCAACTTTTTTTTTTTTTTAACCTTACGGCTCTGGCATATGCAGTCCACATGGCTGAAGATGGAACAAAAAGCTCCTGTATGCCTAGGCTATTGCTCCTTTAACCACCCTGTGAAAGCCAACACAGAGCAAAAGCACGGGCCAGAACAGCAGAGGGCCTTTGTTTACTGTATGCTAGCCAGTCTGAAGCTCATTTATTTGGTCAGAAGGTGAACGAGGTATGCTCTGTAACAAAATGATGAGGTGATACCATAAACACAACATCAAAGCAAGAGACCCAAACAGGTTGTTTGGACTGCTCCATCAGTTAAACACCAATCATCAGAGTTCAGTAAGTCAGAGATATCATTAGTCACAGTGACAGCACTTTTAATTACTATAAAATTTGGGTTTCACAATGAATTCAGAGTAATTTACAGTGACTTCCAAAATAATCTTTAAAAGTAATTTAAATTATCTACATGATCTTTTACAAAGAGAACATTTCAGTCACTTTTTCAAAAACATGCATTTTTAAAGGTACTAGCTTCTTTTAATACATATAGAAACTCCATTAAGTATTTGGCATAATTATATTCTTTCTGATCTATTAAGCTTTTACAAAATGAGACTTCACAGTGAATTATAATTTAATAACATGGTTTATACACAGTAGGTCATCAGCAACTACTAAATTATAATCAATTGATTTTAACGGATTTGAATGACCAAAGGCCTCCTTTGCTGCTGGTTTAAATACTCATACTTCAGCACCTCTACTTTTGTTGCATAGTTAAGGTAACAAAGACATGAGTACAAGAAATGGGCCAGGTACTATGCTAGATGCTTGGGGTACATAAATGAAGATGCACACGGCCCCTACCCTTTCTTTTAGTCTACTAAGAAAAATAGTTCATGTTTATTGAGTGTGTATGGAATATTTATGAGTGATATAAGAGTTTTAGGAAGATCTTATTTAATTCTTGTGAAAGCACTATGAAGTTAGTATTAACACTACTGAGATTTGTTGTTGTTGTTAGGTGCCATAGAGTCAGTTCCAATTCATAGTGACCCTATGTAAAACAGAACGAAATACTGCCCGATCCTGCACCATCCTCACAATCCTTGCTATTTTTGAGCCCACTGTTGCAGCCACTGTGTCAATCCATCTTGTTGAGGGTCTTCCTCTTTTTCACTGACCCTCTATTTTACCAAGCATGATGCCCTCCTCTAGGGACTGGTCCTTCCTGATAACATGTCCAAAGTACATGAGACAAAGTCTCACCATCCTCGCTTCTAAGGAGCATTCTGGCCATACTGCTTCCAAGATAGATTTGTTCATTCTTCTGGCAGTCCACGGCATATTCAATATTCTTTGCCAATACCATAATTCAAATGCATCAATTCTTCTTCAGTCTTCCTTATCCATTGTTCAGCTTTTGCATTTATATGAAGCGATTGAAAATATCATGGCTTGGGTCAGGCCCACCTTAGTTCTCAAAGTGACATCTTTACTTTTTAACACTTGAAAGAGGTCTTTTGTAGCAGATGTGTCCAATGCAATATGTCATTTGACTTCCTGACTGCTACTTCCATGGGTGTTGATTGTTGATACAAGTAAAATGAAATCCTTGAAAATTTCAGTATTTTCTCTGCTTATCATGATGTTGCTTATTGGTTCGGTTGTGAGGATTTTTGTTTTCTTTATGTTGAGGTGTAATCCATACTGAAGGCTGTGGTCTTTGAGCTTCCTTAGTAAGTGCTTCAAGTCCTCTTCACTTTCAGCAAGCAAGGTTGCATAATCTGCATATTGCAGGTTGTTAATGAGTCTTCCTCCAATCCTGATGCTGCCTTCTTCTTCATATAGTCCAGCTTCTGGGATTATTTGCTCAGCATACAGATTGAATAAGTGTGGTGAAAGGATACAACCCTGATGCACATCTTTCCTGACTTTAAACCACGCAGTATCCCCTTGTTCTGTTCGAACAACTGCCTCCTGGTCTACGTACAGGTTCCATATGAGCACAATTAAGTGTTCTGGAATTCCCATTCTTCACAATGTTATCCAGATTAAATAATCTTTCTAAGTCTAAAATCACACAGCCCTTAAATGGTAGAGCTGGGATTTAAGGCGTGTCTCCCTCCAGATTCAGCCTGCTTCACCATGACGCTGGCAAGTCTCTCCACAGATCATTTCCACATACGCAGGGCTTCCCAGCTGATGTCAGAAGGGATACCATGTAGCAGGGTGCATGGGTGCTGTGGGTACACTGAATCTGAGCCATTCAGGTATGATATCAGAGTTGGGGCTTGAAAGAGAGGTTGTTAAGGGAGACAAGTGATACCATTATCTGTTAGCTTCCTGTGAAAATCCAGGTAGCTGGTAGGCTAGTTGTGACTTGCAGATTTAGGGCAGAAATACCAAGAAACACCAAGAATTCCTTTGGAGAAGATCCTAGGGAAGAAGACTCCATGCTGATTGTCCGGCATGGACTCTGGATTTACAGCAGCATACGCTCCAGTGTCCTGGCAGCTAGCATGGAGGGCAAATGTCTTCACTGGGCATCTCACCTGGAGCTTCTGCTCAGCTGGACTTTGTCTGTTTGTTGTTACGTGTTTGTTTCTGTTTTGTTTTGCCAAAAACTTAAGTTTATTGAAAACTATGACTGATGGAAACTCTAGATTCTGGTTTTAAAGTTATATTGACAATCTCTTCCAGACTTTGTTAGAACTGTACATTCTTGTCACCATTAAAAAAGGTGTAAGTTCCAGAATCAAATTAACAAAACCACTTTGCTGGTAAGAATTCTGCTCATGGTTCTAGCCCTCATACTAGTTATTTTTCTAAACTTCACATTTGTACATTTTGAAGAATGAGCAGTTTTTTTTTTCCCCCTTTAATTGATATTTTGATGACAGGTTCACTTTTTTCCTATTAATCACTCCTGCTCCTAAATCCCACTCCAAAACTTAGAGAAAAATATACATTTGTTCATTTAAAGCTCACCTAATCTAGGCAAACTTTTTTCTTTAGACATCAGCATAGTTAGTCAATGTCTGGTCCATGCTGCGGCCATACAAATACACCTGTTGACTCCCTAAGAAAACTTTACGGCAAAAGCTTATGCAATGAAAGAAAAATAAAGCAGAGGTAATCCGTAGGAGAGTGGAGAAGGCTCAGATGAGTAAAGAGCACAGGATGAAGAAAAGAGTCTTTGTTACAAATACTGACAAAAAAGACAAAGCTCAAAAAGGGGTACTGAACAGCCATTTTCTTGAAGAAATAAGCATTTCAAAGTTATAGCTTTGCTTCTGTAACAAGATCTGTATGGATTTTAATAGAATAATTATCTCCTATCTACTCCCACCACCAGTTTTTGTTTTCAAACCCTTCTTCTCTCCGCTTCATTATGTCTTTGCTTAGAGACCTGCCCCAAAATTCCTACAGCACACAATGTTAGTTGGATGTTTGGGTCTCTCTTTGGAAAGCAGTCATCTTATCTTCTGCTCAAACACAGGACTAACTCTAACCTCTGGGACTTTCTGATTGTACTAGAACAAACTTTTTAGCACTGGAAAATATTTCAGGGTATAAACTTTGCAAAATAGTACCATGAAACAATATCCTCGAGGCAGTAGTTCTTCAAGAGGCAGATCAACTACATTCACGGTTCAGCAGAGTATAGTTTATGTCCATCTCTAAGTATTGAGATTAAGAAATTATGAACTGGTTTCTATCTGGTTTCAATATTGGTCTGAAATTCAAATACTTTTACAGCAAAAATATAAAAATGTAAAAATATTAAACAGTAATTATTTTCCTGATTTCATAGACAGATATAGAGAAAACAAGAACAAGAAGCAATAGAAAAAACAAGTGCAGTTAACAGATTTTTGTTTTTTATATGTCATTTGCAACACGGAAAGGGATTTCACAATGGATTTGAAAAATGCCTGGAAACGAGTTCCTAAAACTACACTGCTACTTAACAGAAGGATCCCTGGTGGTGCAAGTGGTTAAATGTTTGGCTGCCAAACAAAAGGCTGATGGTTCGAATCCACCAGCTGCTCCTTGGAAACCCTATGAGGCAGTTCTACTCTATCCTATAGGGTCACTGTGCGTCGGAATCAACTCGACAGCAACGGGTTTGGGTTGTTTTTTCTTTTAACTTAACGTAAACTTTTTTCTTTATACAAGGCAGAGAAAGGAAAACCAACAACTACAATAAAAAGAGCTACTACAAAAAATTGGAGTTATCTTCTGTTCTGTGATAAAAGGACCAGTTTTACACCTGTATCGAAGTCACAGGGTAGCAGTAAAGGAACTGGTCATTTCCCTGGTAATCCAAGTCCTTGACACACCAAATAACTCTTCCTGAGAAAATAAACACTTCACTACTAGAATCTCCAAGGGACAGCTCTGGGATTGGTTTAGACACTCAGGTAATTTCCCATTAGTAGGAACCTATTCTCTACTAACTTTTAGACCTATTGCATGGTAGTTTAAGCACCAGCTATTTTGTAAATCAGTGTCATTTGCCAAATGTTCTTGGTTAAGAATTCATTTATCGTTTTCTAAATTAACACTCGACAACCAGTTCTACCTGCTAACATGGGTGTAATTTTTTTCTTAAATTCCAGAAGTGATCGACATTGAATTGAGATGACACAGCACTTCCTCAGGGATAACTAAAGAATGATGTTTCATAGCTAATTTGTGCACAGGCACCCTCACAATCATTATATCTGTTATTCCACATTAAATAAGTCATAAATATTACTGAATGATTGGGCTTATTAATTATGCATGGAAAACCATGAGTACAAGGTTAAAAAAAATAAAAAAAAAAAAACCTTAGGGGAAAAACACCTTTTATTTTCCTACACTTTCAGAAGCCAAGAGGTGAGCTACAATTCTATGAGCTACTCAATCAATAGAGCTTAGTGAATCCACAACAAAGACACAGGTTTTAAGGCTCCATTAAACTTCATAGCTCTAGGCTCAAGCAACTGATTCTCCTCTCCTTCTCACGTAGCCACCACTGTGAACAGAGTTTCTGTCTGTACACTAATCTGTCACTCAACTGTCACAGTATAGTTATAATAGGAACACCCTTCTTTGTTTCTTTTTCTTTAACTTCAGATGAAGGTTTACAGAATAAAATAGTTTCTCATTAAACAGTTAGTACATATATTATTTTATGGCATTGGTTAACAACCCCATGACATGTCAGTACTCTCCTTTCTCGGCCTTGGGTTCCCTATTACCAGCTTCCTGTCCTCTTCTGCCTTCTAGTCCTTGCCCCTGGGCTGGTGTGCCCCTTTAGTCTCATTTTGTCCTATGGGTCTGTCTAAAAAGGTGAACCTCTGGAGTGACTTCATTTACTGGGCTAAAAGGGTGTCTGGGGGCCATACTCTTGGGGTTTCTCCAGTCTCTGTCAGGCCAGTAAGTCTGGTCCTTTTTTTTTTTTTTGAGTTAGAATTTTGTTCTACATTTTTCTCCTGCTCTGTCTGAGACCCTCTACTGTGATCCCTGTCAGAGCAGTCCGTGGCGGTAGCCAGGCACCATCTAGTTGTACTGGACTCAGCCTGGTGGAGGCCATAATAGCTGTGGTCGATTAGTCCTCTGGACTAATCTTTCCCTTTTGTCTTTAGTTTTCTTCATTTTCTCTTGCTCCTGAAGGGGTAAGACTGGTAGAGTATCTTAGATGGCCCCTCACAGGCTTTTAAGACCCCAGACGCTACTTGCCAAAGTAGAATGTAGAATATTTTCCTTATAAACTATGTTATGCCAATTGAGCTAGATGTTACCTGAGGCCATGGTCCCCATAGCCCTCAGCCCAGCAATTCAGTCCCTAAGGGGGGTTTGGATTTGTCCATGGAGCTTCCATGACCTTACCCTGAACAAGCTGTGCTGGCTTCCCCAGTATTATGTACTGTCTTACCCTTCACCATAGTTACCACTTACCTATTGTCTATTTTGTGTTTTCCACCCCACCTCTGCTCTCCCTCGTAACCATCAAAGATTGTTTCTTTTTGTGTATAAACCTTTTCATGAGTTTTTATAGTAGTAGTCTCATACAATATTTATCCTTCTGTGATCGACTTACTACACTCAGCATAATATCCTCCAGATTCATCCATGTTGTGAGATGCTTCGCAGATTCATCATTGTTCTTTATTATTGCATAGTATTTCGTTGTATGTACCAGTTTGCTCATCCATTCATCTATTGATGGGCATCTAGGTTGTTTCCATCTTTTTGCTATTGTGAACAATGCTGCAATGAACATGGGTGTGCCTATGTCTATTCACGTGACGGCTCTTATTTCTTTAGGATATATTCCTACGAGTGGGATTACTGGATTATATGGTATTTCTATTTCTAGCTTTCTAAGGAAACACCATATCGGAACACCCTTCTTGATGCATCTTATCATCTTAAGAAGAACATACTCAAAGAGTCTTACAGGTTTAGACAGTATTATGAGTGATTAAAGTCGCCCTTACATCTTGCTTCCATAGTTGCTTTTTGAAGAGGCTGTGCTATAACATTAAGAAACCCCACAGGAAACTGCTCTTCTTCTAAGTCACATTTGTTTGGCAAAAAATGGAATTCAGTAAGTAGCTCTCTAAAATAAGATTCCCACTCCAATCACAGGCAGAGATATTAGAGCACTCATTTCCTAAAACTCTGAAGTTCCTATATTATGCTATTAAGGCTAAACATAGGAGCCTTCGAAAACTTAAAAACTTTGGCTGTGGATAGTTCTTTAGCATTAGACAACTTTGGTTTATCAGAAAGGAGTTCAGGAAAAGACTTCAAGAGCACAAGCTCCATGGAAGGACAGCTATCAACTCAATCATTTTCTTCTTAAAGACTTAGTTGAATTCCCTTTCTGAACTTGTCTTCATCGTGTTGGGGGAAAAAAAAAACCAACAAAAAAACCAAGACTGAGGAGATTAGTAATATTTCTGTCAGCTTCAGCTTCTTTATCTTCACAGATTTCTTGTCTCCACTCTCCTGAAGCCTTCTTTGGGCCACCTCACCCTGCTGCTCTCTTGTCTCATCCATTTTTTCATAAAGAACATTCAGTATGCCAGATGCAGAAGGGCCATCACTGCACATATTTGCTCCCTGACCCTTTGCTCTCAAAGAACCTGGTCATTGGAACCAGGAAGCACATTGCTTTAGTCAGCCTATTTCTTTCTTACTGGACAATCTTCATCCTCGTCCTCCTGTTTGTATTTCTTTCTATAGTAAGTTGAAACACCTTCACAGGCCTATGTCCTGCCAGTGCTGTCTGGGTGGCACACAGGGGGAGAGAAGGCCCAGCCATGGAAAGGCAGCATAGGATGTAGGCAGTTGGAACTGGCACTCAGAACGCGCTCTTGAAGGGTCTCTCGGAGTGACGGGCAGCTGAGGCTGTACCATGCGCCCCAGGGCTCATAAAATGGTGAGGCTGGGATGGTGCCCAGGGGAGTGTGGAAGCTACTTTTGTCTCCTGGGCTGTCCATGGCTGCATACTTGAGAGTTGTAGTGACATCAGTGTTGTGAGAAAGCCTCCTTTGAGCCCAGTGCAGAACCTTGAAAATGTTTATGCCTAAGCCAGGGTTACTGTTGCCTCAAATGCACTCTGACATCAAATTAACAAGTTCACAAAGGAAAACTTCACCTGACAGAAGCAAGACTTTGGAAGGTGACAAGAAACCTGGAGACAGAAACTATCCTTTAAGGCTCTACTGATCCCTGAAAGTTGAGAACTTAAGAAGAGATGCCCACATTCTGAGCCACACCAGCATCTAGCACAGTGCAAACAGAAGCCACTCAGTAAATAATTGGGAGGTGGGCTGGAGGACAAGATGGAGAAGCAGCCAAGCAATGTATAGCAGATGCTTCTCTACCCTACGCCATTTCTATCACCAGTCACTGCAAGTCATGTCATCTGTTCCTGTAAGCATTCAGCACAATACACAAAGTTACTCCTTGGCACTCCAAGCATGAACGGTGGTCAGGTTCCTAGAGAATGGCTTCCATCTACTCTCCCAACACCTGTAGTCACAGCACATGCTCACCTGTTCCACTGCTGGAACAACAGGTAGGACTGAGCTAAAAACGACCAGGGGGCAGATAGCTGGATCTGTGGGAGCTGCAGCGAGGTGGGGAGAACAGGCAAGAGGATGAGCATGGAAGCTGCTGCACTTGAGACAGGGCCCACGTGCTGAAGACTAATAAACCAGATTCATTCCATTTAAAAAAATTCAATTTCAGTGGGATTCTAGCGCAGAGTTGTTTTTGTTGTTAGTACTGTAGAGCTGGTTCTGACTCATAGAGACCTCACACACAGAATGAAACAGTGCCTAGTCCTGTGCCACTCTCACGATTGTTGTTATGTTTGAGCCTATTGTTGCAGCCACTGTGTCAATCCATCTCATCAAGGGTCTTCCTCTTTTTTGTTGATTCTCTACCTTACCAAGCATGATGTCCTCCTCTGGGGACTGATACCTCCTGATAAGATGTCCAAAGTACGTGAGACGAAGTCTCGCCATCCTTGCTTCCAAGAGCACTCTGGCTGTACTTTTTTTAAGACAGATTTGTTCGTTCTGTCAGAACAAGTTAGAGAACTGGGCAGAACAAGGCAGCGTTAGGCTTCTAGAAGTAGACAGGGATTCTGATAAGAGTATATCCGGGTGTCAGACATGAGAAGTGGGCGGTGGATCAGACTCTGGCAGGCAGGATGGAGCTAGTAGTGGTATGAACAGTTTAGAGTTGAGACAAAGAGTATGTAACTGAAGAATCAAGAGGACAAGAAAGCAAGGAAAAACAAGGTGTTAGGAGCACAAAGTAAAAATTAAGTAACCAGGTGCTTTGGTTGAAGTTGAAGACATCAGGCAAAGTAAGAGGGTCACTAGCGCCAAGAAAGATCTAGATAATAGGTCTCTGGCCTAGGGTTTTATAAGATTTCTGTTGCTGCAGGATCTGCTGAAGCAAGACTGGGTGAAGACAAGTAGGTGGGAGTACCTGGTTGCTGCAGAGAGTGGGGAGGTGAGAGAAAGCAATAGCTTCTGGCAGGCAGACCCTAGCTAAACAGAGATGAGGCCAACTAGAGTGCCTATAGGGGTATTTGAACCCCAAAGGACCGAACTAAATATGACTATGAAGATGGCCATACCACAACTAGAAAGATGCTCAATATAGTTCAGCCCTATTCCCAAATGGAGTCCCCTTGCAGAGGGACCCTGCCTGGAATGTGGAGACAGTATGTCAAAGTGGACAGAATGTAGGGCTTAGAATCAGACAGCTGAAACTCAGACTCTCTTTCTTACTAGCAGTGACCGTACTTCTCTGAATCTCAATTTCCCCACCCGTAAAATCAGGTTGTTGATAGGTTTTGTAATAATAGGTTTTGTAATAAATTAGAGTGCATCTGTACGGTGCTTAACATAACACTTGGGCAAAAACTGGGTGCTCAATAAAGCCCTGGTGATACAGTGGTTAAAGCGCTCAGCTGCTAACTGAAAGGTCGGCAGTTTGAACCCACTAGCTGCTCTGCAGGAGAAAGATGTGTCAGTTGGCTTCTGTAAAGATTTACAGCCTTGGAAACCCTGTAGGGCAGTTCTACTCTGTCCTGTAGGGTCGCTATGAGTTGACAGCAGTTTGTTTTTTTTTTTGTTATTATTATTACTAATAGCCATAGTAGTATATATAATACTATTAGTATGCATGGAGAGGCAACACTCCTTCTTACACATATGGTCTGTAATAATAATACTACTACAAATAATAATAGTATAGGCAACCTCAAACTTTACAAGCTAATCTGTTCCTGGACACTTGAAAGTCAAACCATAATAAGTTAAGGGTTGCTTATATTGGACTTGGCAGATTTAATCTGATGTTATGCCACTACTTTGGGCTTTATGCCACACAAATCAAACCATCAGATCTTTTCTTTACCTCCCGCCCTCCCCTTCCTCCGCTTATTATCAGCATTGATCACACCATCCTAGCAATCAACTGGTAGAGAGTCAGCACTTAGAAGTGGTATAGGCCTGTTCTGGTGGTTACTACGATCTAGAATATGATAACGGAGGTAGATTTTTTAAAAAGTAGGATACGGCATCTCCAAATTGGGCTCTCTCAGCTGAGAGTCATCTGCATTTGTATAATGCTTTGTAGTTCTTAAACATAAACTATCTGATCTGACTTCAAAGTAACTCTAAGGTAAGCAGAATAAATATTATTATCTCTGTTTTACAGATAAGAAAAATGAAGCCCTGAGAGGTTTTGGTGATTTACTCAAGGTCACTCACTGTGAAGTGGTAGAACCAAGCTAGAGCCTGGAACTTTAGACTTGTAAATTGCTTGTCCACTATAATTGTTTTATAACCTGTGGGTTAGTGCAGCAGAAATATTTATTTTGTAAAATCTCTTTATATTTGATATTATTCTCACTTGAAAAAAAAGCCGATTTCTTAAAAATGTAGCTTGCTTCTCAAGTAGTTTTATTTTGTGAAGTTTATGAGTATGGAATTTAATTATATTTATGGAAAAGTAGTCTCCTTAAATTTGATAATTATTTATTATTACTCAAATTGATTTTAATGTCTTCCAGCATTTTAAAGTTTTCTTGAAGAGATTTTAAATTGAAAATAATATGTATAGTGTAATATGCTGAAAATATTTCCTTTTGGTAGGGACTAGTAAAGTATTCACTTCATTGTCCTCACAGATAAATTATTCACTACAAAAATGCTTTTATAAGTAAAATCATATGATGCTTATTATGACAGTTGTCTTAGTCATCTAGTACTGCTATAACAGAAATACCACAAGTGGATGGTTTTAATGAAGAGAAGTTTATTTCCTCACAGTCAAAGTAGGCTAAAAGTCCACTTTCAGGGTGTCAGCTCCAGGGGAAGGCTTTTCCTCTCCGTCAGCCTTCTCTTCGGTGTTCCCCAGGACTAGGAGCTTCTCGGCACAGGGACCCCGTCCAAAGGACGTGCTCTGCTACTGGCACTGCTTTCTTGATGGTATGAGGCTCCCCTGTCTCTCTGCTCACTTCTGTCTTTTATATCTCAAGAGATTGCCTCAGGACACAATCCAGTCTTGTAGATCAGATCCTGCGTTACTAACATAACTGCCACCCATCCTCCATCATTAACATCATAGAGGCAGGTTTACAACATACAGGAAAATCACACAGTACCAGGAATCACGGCCTAGCCAAATTGATACACACATTTTTTTGGGGACATAATTCAAACCATGACAACAGTTTAGGGTTCTGTGGAGCCTAATGCCATTTTTGTTTCTTGCAAGTTAACAAAATAATTTAATTCTGTTTTCTTAAAGGCCTATGTTCTTTGACATATATATACTATGTCAAAACGGTCCAGTTACAGAAATCTATAATGGATAATGTGTTATTTATTAGCCAAGGTGGCACTTCTAGCTCAGCAGGAAGTTTAGCAATTATAAAATCTTTATAAAATTTTTATAGTCTGGCTATCTGGCAATGCTTATTATTAGGACACCCAATACCAAGTTTTCTACCTAGAAGTCAACATCTAAACAGATATATTTGTACCAGTCGATAAGCTATCCTTTCTTCTTGCTCGATATCCTTTATCAAATTTATAGTTTTATGTGTGTGTATATTTTTAATTCCTTTCTCAAGAGCAAATTATGTCATATCTCACGTTTTATCCTTAAACAAATTTTTAGAACAGATTTCTTTTTTTTAAATATGAAATCCCAAACCGAAATAAATAAACTTTGTTAAATGGGAATAATGCTTTGGTCACTGCAAAAAATGGATTTAGAGAGCCTATCTTCAAGACAAGCAGAAAGAAAGAAACGAATTAATCCCTCCTAATCAAGGAAACAATGCTTCCATCTTATTCTTTGGCTGTTTTGCTTTACCACACAAACATGATCACTTACCAAGTGGCAAAAACGCAAGACGGTTTCCAGCCATGGAGAGCTCGTTGAGGCTGGGAAGCTGGCAGAGATGACGAGGTACACACCATAGACGATTCCGATCCACAGTCAGGTACTGCAGAGAAAGGCACAGGTGAAGCCTCTCGGGTAAAGTTAGCAAACGATTGGTAGAAATGTCTAGTGTCTGCAGCTCCTTCAAATCGCCAACCTCTACAACCAAAATCAAAATTAAGATAAATCGCATTCTGATTAACTTAATTAATTAAATAAAATGAAACAATACTGAAACAGTTCTACCAAATAAAATTAGCTGCAACTATTTTCACAGATGTGAACGCTGACGCACGAGATTTAAGCCTAATACGCAAATAATTCAACTTAGGTAGTTGTCTTTAAATCAGTCTGGCAGAATGGAGAAAAATGCTGGCATGAAGAAAGGGGATGAGAAGGCTGGAGAGACATGAAGTGTGAATTTGAGCTGAAGTTTGTTAATATGGTTTCTCCTCCTTCTTGATGCATCAAAAGTTGTTGCTAGAGTGAGAAGAGAGTGATTAAAGTTCCGTCAAGGTGACTGATTTTTGATATTTTTTCTAGTTTCATTTCTAAGCAGATTGTAAAAAAAACAAAAAAGCAAACCCATTGTCATTGAGTCGATTCCGACTCATAGTGACCTTACAGAACAGAGTAGAACTGCCCCATAGGGTTTCTAAGGAGTGGCTGGTGGATTCGAATTGTTGATCTTTTGGTTAGCAGCCAAGCTCTTAACCATTACACCACTAGGGCTCCTCAAGTAGACAGTAGGAAATCTAGAAATATAGAGTAACCAAGTAAGCGCAGCTTGGTCATATGAACTAAACATAAGGATTCTGGGCTAAGAGAAGAGTATATATGGTAAGATATCTTTTGGAAAATATCACCAAGGTAAAGAGTACAACAGTAACATGAAATCATTGTTAGGTATCATTTTTTTATACTGTCCAGCCATTTGGCTCCTTAAAAAAAAAAAACTGCTTAAAGTGTACATAGCCTATGAAGATTTACTTTAATTCCATCCAAATTAAATACTTCTATTTGCTCCAATATTCCCCCAGCACTGATGTCTACATGTATAATCTATAACATTCCATGGTGAGTACAATTATGTACTCATCATCTACCAAGTCACTAAAGTTGAAGACTGGTAAGGTCTTTACGGGAAAATCACTACAGGTAGTCCCTGACTTACAATGGAGTTCTGTTCTGACAACTCTGTCCTAAGTCAGTTCTGACGTAAGTTGAACATTTCATTTTCTTTAGTTTTCATTATCATTGTCTCTTATTCAGTATCTTTATAAATCTGACCTTTACTTGTCTTTAGGATCTGGAAATATTATATATAAACTTACAGATATATTTTAATACACACACACATCTATCAAAAAAATGGACGATGTCGGCATTTTGTCAGTTGGGGTAATAACACCACTTATGGAAGGTTTTGGATGATCTGGATTATCGCTGGGAATAAAGATGGCGTTTCTAGTCAGAAAATTAGTGACAGGTGTCTGTACGGTCCTTTTATGCGCTGCAACATTGCGTGTAGTACATATTACTAATGATAATATGTACCAAAAAAAAAAAAAAAAAAAAAAAAACCGAAAAAGAAATACAGATGGGCTAAGTGTTGTTTGTCCTAACTCGAATATGCTGCAAGCAAGGGACTACCCATATTGGGCATCTCTGAGCAAAGGAGGCTCTGCCAAGAAATCTCTAGGGAAAGGATATTTACTCTGTCCAGTGCTACTCACTCCACTCTAGGCTGTACTGCAAGTACTGTGCAGTACAAGTCTACTTCTGCACCTTGGCCACTTACATGTTGAAGGCCACTAAAATGTCATCTCTCAGCCTTCTCTCAAGTAACGTAAAGAATCCTTATCCTGCTCCCTGAGCCATTTCTCTAGGTTACGGTTTCCCATGTTCCCACCACTTGATTGCACTCCTCTGCACATTCCAGTTTGTCCAGAACTTGGATTAGTATTACAATGTTTTCTCTATTTGGTACCAAAGCCTCTGCCCTCTTGGATGCCCAATTAAACAGATTAACTTTTCTTATCATTACAGACCAGGGGTCAACAAACTACGGCCCACGGGCCAAATCTGGTCTATTATTTTTGTACTGCCCACAAGCTAAGACTAATTTTTACATTTTTTAACGACTGTAAACAACAACAACAACAAAATGCAACAGAGACCATATATGGCCTGCAAAGCCTAGAATATTTATTACCTGACACTATATAGAAAAAGTTTGCTGGCACCTGCTATGAACTCACTATTAACAGGAAAAGTTGTAATGACTATTTTTCTTTACAAAAGTAATACAAGTGCAGAATACATTAATTTTTAGGATTTTTTTCCCCTAATATTTACAAGGAATTTGTGCTAGGAAGTTCGCTCTCTATTGCCCGATTTCCCCAACACTAAACAAAATACATATCTGAATATGGTTAGGCAGGATTCAAGGTCCCTAGGTGGCACAGTTTGCACTAGACTACTAACATAAAGGTTGGTGGTTTGAATCCACCCAGTGGTGTTACAGAAGAAAGGCCTGGCCATGTGCTTCTGCAAAGATTACACTCAAGAAAACCCTATGGAAAAGTTCTACTCTGCGACACATGGGGTCAGAATTGACAACAGGTTTTTGTTTGTTTTTTAGGCAGGATTCAGTATATAGCCTGTGACTCTGAATGGGAGTTTTGTTCTATGAGAATCTGATTCACATGGGAGTGAAATTCACCCTGGCTCTATTAGCACAATATTCCGTCTAGCTAAGCTTGTCTGCCTATCTATCTCACTAAAAAACTGATTCTGATTTGGGGTAAATGGGGGTGAGGGAGTTGGAAGAATCAAGTTTTAAGATGTAAATAGAAAAAAAAAAAAAAGAAACAAGAAACTTTTCTGGTTTAACTTCATAAAAGGATAATAGGAGTGAAATGGGGCAGAAGTGTAACCAATCAGCTACCCAGCATGGGGCCGGGTGCCAAGAGAAGAAGGAGAAAACGTCTCTGTCACTGAGAAGCACGTTACATGTAAGAGATAACGTGGGACAGGTGCTGAGGGAAAGAGGTGCTCAGAGAAAGAAGAGTTTGATGAGGGGCTGGAGTAGCTTTTTCAAGATTCACTGAAGGAGATGGGAACTTGATGGGGTTAGGATTTGGATACGACATTCCTAGCAGGGGATGTGGAAGGGGTTGAAAGCATGAGGAAAGGCATGGAGTTGAAAAACTAAATACACCATGTAAAATGGCTCCTCTGGTGCCCAACAAGTGCCAAGGACACCATTTCAATACACTGGGACTGGTGGAAACATGGATGATGATGAAAATTGGGTGGAGAAGCTTGGACTTACTGCCATGAGAATATGATATCTCCTGAAGATTCTTACAGGATGACAGGAATCTTTTGGAAAGTTTAGACTGATAACTATGTAGAAGGAAATGGAAAAGAGATTCTAGGCTGAGAAAACACATAGACATTTCACTAGAACAAAGGCAGTGTGACAGAATTTCAAGGTAAAGTTCAGAGATGTTTTAAGAGAAGCATCAAATAGATTTGACTGGATGTGAAAAATGATGAAATAGAAAAAAGTCAAAGATAATATTAAAGTTTCTAGACTATTATATTCTAAGTATGGTGATGCAATGCTGAAAAATTATTTTTTATAGAAAAATGTATTAAATATGCATTAGTACTTCTGAATTGCAGTATCTATAAATGACCTACTTAGGAGTATTTGAAAAAAATTACCCATCAAAATTCACATAAGAGCAAAAAAAAATGATATCATTATTTCTAAGAGAATTAAATGTGTAAAAATGGTGTTTGGCATGGCTGCACAAATTACTAATGCCTGGAATTGCCCTCCATTTTAACTGAGCTTTGCCTCATTGTAATGTGAAATGGGCAATAATACCATACTATTAATATCATGGAGCCCTGGTGGCGCAGTGGTTAAGAGCTCAACTGCTAACCAAAAGGCTGGCAGCTAACCAAAAGGTCGTCAGTTCAAACCCACCAGCCACTCTCTGGAAACCTTTTAGGGCAGTTCTATTCTGTCCTATAGGGTCGCTGTGAGTTGGAATCTACTTGACAGTGATGGGTTTGGATTGGTTTTCATTAAAATCACATGCTAGCAAAATTTTGCTGAAGATAATTCAAAAACAGCTATAGTCATACATTGACAGGGTACTGCCAGAAGTTGAGGCTGGATTCAG
Source organism: Trichechus manatus latirostris (assembly GCF_000243295.1). Taxonomy (NCBI): domain Eukaryota; kingdom Metazoa; phylum Chordata; class Mammalia; order Sirenia; family Trichechidae; genus Trichechus; species Trichechus manatus. Next base: position 14,125,821 of record NW_004443955.1, read on the forward strand.
AAGAGGACGTGGAACAAGGGATATCACTGCTGATGTCAGATGGATCTTGACTGAAAGCAGACAGTATCAGAAAGATGTTTACCCATGTTTTATTGGATACACAAAGGCATTCAACTGTGTGGCTCGTAACAAATATGTATAACGTTGTGAAGAATGGGAATTCCAGAACACTTCATTGTGTTCATATGGAGCCTATACATGGATCAAGAGGTAGTCGTTTAAATAGAAAAAGAGGATACTGCCTGGTTTAAAATTGGAAAAGGTGTGGGCAGGGTTGTATCCTTTTACCAAATTTATTCAATCTGTATGCTGAAGAAATAATCTGAGAAGCTGGGTAATATGAAGAATGGGGTATCAGGACTGAAGGAAGACTCATTAACAACCTGAAATATGCAGATGACACAACCTTGCTTGCCAAAAGTGAACAGGATTTGAAGCACTTACTGATGAAGGTCGAAGACTACAGCCTTCAGTATGGCTTACATCTGAACAAAATGAAAATAAAAATCCTTACAACTGGACCAATAAACAACATCATAATAAATGGCAATGAAATTAAAAGTTATCAAGGATTTCATTCTTCTTGGACCAACAATCAAGGCCCATGGATGCAGCAGTCAAGAAACAATGTAGGGCATTGGGCAAATCTGCTGCAGAAGACCTCTTTACAGTGTAAAAAACAAAGCTGTCACTTTGAAGACTAAGATACGCCTGACCCAACCTATGATATTTTCAATTGCCTTATATGCACATGAAAGCTGGACAATGAAAAAGGAAGACCAAAGAAGAACTGACATGTTTAAATTGCGGTGTTGGCAAAGAATATTGAACATACCATGGACTGCCAGAAGAGTGAACAAATCTGTCTTAGAGAAAGCACAGCCAGAATGCTCATTAGAAACAAGGATGGTGAGACTTCATCTCACGTACTTTGGGCATGTCATCAGGAGGGACCGATAGCTGGAGAAAGACATCATGCTTGGTAAAGTAAAAGGGTCAGAAAAAAAGAGGGAGACCCTCAAAGAGATGGACTGACACAGTGGCTATAACTATGGGCTCAAACATAGCAACGACTGTGAGAATGTCGTAGTACTGGGCAACATTTCATTCTATTCATGTAAGGTCGCTATGAGTAGGAGCCAACTTGACAGCACCTAACAACAACAAATGCATTCAAATTTTCTATAATTTGATTATATACTTTTGCAGTGGTATCAGATTAATACTTTGCTTTGGCAGATGTGCACACATATTTCAGATATTAAAATTATTAATGCTTTTGACAAAGAAAGGGAAAATTCATACTGTCAGTACCAAAGGCCAAGGTATTGAGGAATGGGAAAGGAAAAGAGGAACTGACATTTCTGGCTTCCTGTATGTCATGAATTAAAAAAATATTATTTCATTAAGTCTGAAAAATGCAGGACTGCCTATATTAAATGAACAAATGTAATAAAAAGATATTTTTCTAAGTAGCTTAATATGTAGGCTCTTTCAGCAGTTAGAAAAAAATTGATCTAATTGTTATACCAACTAAAATGCTGAGTTGAATATTATATATAAAATGGTTGGAAAATTAATGATTTTGTCATACTATGAAAGTATCTGGGGGAATTAGAGAAATAAAACTAAACAGCTTCATGAGTGGACCGAACTAAACGTAATTTTTATGACCATTTGATAACAGGCCACAAATCTAACACTATATATGACACCTTTTATTTCAATAATCAATTAAAATATATACTTGTAAAGCTCGGTGACAGAAAATAACACCTTTAGAAAGCAATGGAATCAAACAAACTTTATCTAAGATTCTACTTAAACACAAGAAACAGGAAATGAACCTGGGGTAGCAACACATTAAACTAAAACTAAACTTGTTACCAAGGAGTTGATCCCGATTCACAGTGACCCTACAGGACAGAGTACAACGGCCCCATAGGGTTTCCAAGGCTGTAATCTTTACAGAAGCAGACTGCCATACCTTTCTTCGGTGGAGCAGCTGGTGGGTTCAAACTGCTGAGTTTTCGGTTAGCAGCTGAGTGCTTAACCACTGTGCCATCAGGGCTCCTTAGCAAGACATTAGGCAGGAATAAAAAGAGTTCAAAGTGTAGGCTCAAGTTAAAAACTGGAAAAAAAAAAAAAAAAAAAAAAGCAGCCAAACATATACCAGCAAATTTGGTCAAATATAGAACCTGCACTGAGGCCAGGACAACAGGATGCTTTTAAATAACTTTTTTGTTCTTCATTCATTACTGAAGATCCAAGTTTCCTTCTTGTATCATTTCACTTTATCCTGAAGAACTTCTTTTAGCATTTGTTTTAGAGGAGGTCTGCTGGCAACAAATTCTCTTAGTTTCCCTTTATCTGGGAACGTCTTTATATCACCATAATTCCTAAAGATTATTTTCCGTAGATATAAAATTCAGGGGTTCTCTGATTGGTGCAAGCAGTTGACTCACTAGGCTGCTACCCAAAAGGCTGGAGGTTCAAGTCTAACCAGAGGCTGGACAATCTACTTCTGAAAAACCAGCCATTGAAAACCGTATGGAACACAGTTCTACTCTGACACTCATGGGGTTACCAAGAGTTAGAGTTCACTTGACAAAAACTGGTCATAGAATTCTGAGTTGACCATTCTTTTTTTTTTGGCAGTCCTTTAAAGATGCTGTTCCACTTTCGTCTTGCCTCCATGGTATCTGAGAAGAAACACAGCTATCTGACTCAGTGTTCTCCAATATGTAATGCATCATTTTTCTTTAGGTGCTTTCAAGCTCTTTTCCTTATCCTTAGCTTTCAGCAGATTGATTATGATGTCTCTGCAAATGAGTTTCTTGAAATTTATCCTATTTGGGGTCTACACAGCTTTTTGAATCTGTTAATTTATGTCTTTCACCAAGTTTTGGAAATTTCAGCCATTATTTTTATAAATTCAAGAATTCAAATTTAAGAATTTATATAGCAGTAAATATAATACAGGCAGTCTCTGGGTTATGAACGAGATCCATTCCTTTGTCTTTAAGTTGAATTTATAGGTAAGTTGGAACAGGTGCATATGGTTCTAGTTTAGCCTTACTTTAGTGCAAGAAAAGGCTTGAAGGCTTTTCAATGATTTAAAAGCTAAATGTGCAGCAAGTGAAAGTAATTATGATGAAGACTTTGTTACGAGTAGGGATGGCTTCAATAGTTTCAAAGTGAGGGCAAACTGACATTAACATGGAAGTGCAAGTACGAGCTGTCCATTCTTAAGTCGGATGTTCGTAACCCAGGGACTGCCTGTAGACTATTATTTTCTCCTCTTAAGTTCTTTAAAATATGTATGACTAGGATGGAGCAAGATGGCAAAGTGAGTGGATGCTCCCATTTACTCCTCCAGCAACTAACCTACTGAACGACGAATAAAAAGAAGCGCAGACTGAGATCTCAGAACTCCAGATGCCAGGTGAGGCATTGGAGAGTTGGGGTTAGTCCAGAAGCGGGGGAGAGAAGGAGCGGGGATGGCACAGAAGCTGGGAGCACCTACCAGCTAACATCTGCAGCACTCACTCATCACAGTCATTTTGGGATAGGGATGGGCAATGCCCCAAACAGGTAACACAAAAAGGGAGCTAATCTGAAGAAGCTGTAGCCTGATTTTTTAAGGCAATGAAGATAGGCCGTGGGAGTTCGTGGGCCATGCAATTGGGAGGGGGAGGAAGGGAGACTGTGGCAACGTGAAGAGTGCTGCTGAATCTTGCTGAGGTCCAAGATGAATGGGCACTAGGACCAGGAAGAACTGCAAGGGCAGCAGGGCGAGGGAAATACTTCAGACAGACGGGCAACACAGAGGAAAACAGCCAGCTCCTTGCCCACAGTGAGACACCATGGGAGAGCCTGTGCAGGGGCATCTGTGGGGGCAAGACATAGAGAACCCCCCACCTTTGCCATAGGAAAGTCGAGTTCTACTGCTTATGTCAGCATCTGCAACCAACTAAACCCCCTACTCTGTGTATGTGTATTGAATTTCAGAAATCAAGCAACCAGAACTCCTGAATCAACACTGAAAGAAACCTAAGGATATGACTGACCTTCAGTGCTTCTCAGAAGATATCAGGCCAACTGCTACTGGATCAATTCTGCCCCATGGAGTTTCCAGGGCTGTGAGCCTTTGTGGAGGCAGGCTGCCACATTTTTCTCCCATGGAGAGGCTGGTGGGTATGGGCCCCGGCCTTTCGGTTGACAGCCTGGTGCATGGCCACTGTGCCACCAGGGTGCCCAATGAGAAAAATGTCCCACAAAAAACAGGATAGAAAATTAAAAGTAAAAAAAAAAAAAAGAAAACAAAAATGGCCCAAGTTCAATAAAAATAGTAAAACACAAAATCATGAGAAGGAGCAAACAAAAGTAAAACATGAAGAAGAGGAAATTTCTCCTACTTGGGCCAGACTAATGAAATGAATTGAAAATTTTCAGACTATGATGCTAAATGTGTTTAAAGAAAGCAAAAACAATGCAGAAAACAAACTAGTGAAGATCAGGAAACAAATGGAGGAACAAAATGAGAGACTCAACAAGGAAATTCAAGACATCAAAAAAAAAAAAGAAAACATCCAAAGAGTAGTGGAACTGAAGAATAAAGTAACTGAATTAGAAAAAGCAAGAGAACCACTCAACAACAGAGTCAAACAGAGAGAAGACAGACTAAATGAACTAGAAGACAAAATACCTGAACTTATCAAGTCTCAAGAGAAATAAGAGAAAAGAACAAAGAAAAGCAAACAAACCCAAACAAACCCAAACAGAAATACAGGATTCAATTAAGAAATCTAACATTAGAATTATTGGAATCCCAGAGCACCACGACAACAATAAAGGTATAGAAACAATTTTCCAGGAGATAATCAGAATTTCCCAGACCTGAATAGAGAACCAAGCCTGCAAACACAGGAAGCTATGCCATCCCAAATTAGAAGAAACACAAAAAAATCAAATCCACGCCATATCCTAATAAAATTCTTGGGAAACAAAGACTAGGAGAGAATTCTGAAAGCAACAAGAGAAAAACGCTATATGACATACCAAGGGTCTTCCATAAAATCAGTGCATATTTCTTCAAATTCTTAAAAAAGCAAACCAGACAAACTGAAACAGTAGAGAACAGAGAATACCCTGAGACCATCACCCTAAGACACTCTTTAAAACTAGAACCGAGCATATCTCCTGAGATCATTAAAAGGTGAAAAAGCAGAGTGCCACACAAAATAAAGGATATTACCTCTAAGTTTGGTGCGCTACTTAAAAACTATCTGTATGACACCAAAAGCTCAACAATTATTCAAAAGCAAAGATGAGAAGATATGGGGGCAGGGAAACCAGAGTACTGGAAATGGAACAAACAGAACACAATTAAAGAGAATGTTGATATATTGTGATAAATGTGAGTAATGTCACTGAATAATTTGTGTGGGAAATGTCAAATGAGAGCCTACTTGCTATGTAAACTTTCACCAAAAACTCAATAAAATATTATTTAAAAAAATGAGTATGACTGCTGAAAGCAAAAATTATAGCATTGTCTGATGTGGTTTCCAATATGTGAAGATGTACTACTTACGACAAGAATAACACAAAGGTCAGCGGGGGGAAGTAAAAGAGCTTTCAAAATGGATTTGTAAGATATTTATAATGTAGTCTCTAAGTAAATCACTAAAAATAAAGGAAATACAAAAAGATAAAGCCAACAAATTAAAATAGGATATTAACAAGTATTCAAATAATACGAAAGACAGCAATAAAAAGGGAACAGAAAAACAAAAACAGAGGTTACAAGCAGAAAACAAATAATAGAATGGTAGACCTAAATCTAACAATATCAATAATTACATTAAATATAAATAGTCTGAGCACACCAATTAAAAGACAGAGATTATCAAACTGATTTAAAAACAAGACCCTATTCTAGCCTATCTAAAACAAAGCCATTTTAACTATAAATACATAAATAGACTAAATGTGAATGATAAAAACATACCATGCAAACGATGACCAAAAAAAAAAGCTAAACTTCCAGCGTGATGGAGTGACGCTGTCAAATCCTCTCTCCCAAAAAGCAACTACAATACTACACAAAATTATCAAAAGCAAGCATTTCAGCACTCTGGATATCAACCAAGGGCTTTCGACAAAGGTGCTGCTGTTAGGGGCGGTACAGTCAATTTTGGACTCATGGCGACCCTATATGACAGAGTAGAACTGCCCCATAGGGTTTCCTAAGCTGTAATCTTTACTGAAGCAGATCACCAGGTCTTTCTCCTGTGGAGCTGCTGGGTGGGTCTGAATTGCCAACCTTTCAGTTGGCAGCCGAATGCTTAACCATCTGTGAAGAACTACTGAACTTCACATAGTAAGAGTGGAAATCTGTGACATGCTTGCCTGGGCTGGTTCTCAGACCCCACCCAGCTTTACGGCAGGGCAGGCTGCAAACAACCAGCAGCTTCACTGCTGGAGGGGGCTGACATGATTTGGAACAAAAGGTGAAAAACCCACACCCAGTGGCATTGTCAGTATTAATAATCTTGGTGGCAAGAAAACATTGAAGGCCAGTGATTCTTCTAGGATGAGGTGTTGTTCTAGTAGGAGAAAACAATGGAATGGCAGGTAAGCCAGAAATTTAAAAGGAGATGTGGGGATGTGAAACAGTAATAAAGGCATTTGGCAGGCTCTCCACATACCCCAGGCTGACTGGAGGCAGTGAGCAAGCAAGGGGAGACCAGAAAGGGTTCCAGCTATTTACACATCCCAGCCACACATGCACAGAGGAGACAAGAGAGGACTCGGCAGAAAGTAAAAGCTGGAATAAACAAGAAAACTGCCTGAACTTTAAATGTACTTCTGAATCTATACACAAATCCATCATCAGACAGGAGAAGCCTTACTAGCTTAAGGTGTTCAACCACTAAGCTGTAAGTGCACAGGAATAAATTCTACATGGCCAGGCTTAAGAATTAAAACAAGAATAAGGAAAAAAAAACACAAAACAAAAACAAACAAACAAACAAAAAAAAACACTAAGCAGAGATATCAGTGGTCACATATGGCATGGGAAATGAATTTCATAGTTTTAGTCCAGGCAAGTTATTAAAATAAATAAATAAAATAAACAGTAACAGCAACAACTCTTAGGTAGGAAAAAACAATGAGAATCCAGAGTTGCTAGAATATACTACTTAAAATGTCCAGTTTAACATATATATATAAGACATGCAAAAACAAGGCAAATGTGACCAATACTCAGAAAAATATGAGTCAACAGAAACTGACTCAGATGTTAGCTTTGGCAGACAACGACTTCAAAGCAGATTATTATAAATATTTTTTTTTAAAACAAAAAAATAGACTTAAAGAATCAAAGGAAAGTATGATGACAATGACTCAAAAAACAGAACTTCAACAAAAGCATAGAAATTATTAAAAAAATGGAAATTCTGGAGTTAAAAAGTACAACAAATGAAATTTTAAAAGATCACTAGAATTGCTCAACAGCAAATATGAATAGATGGACAAAAGAATCAGTGATAGATAATTAAAATTATCCTATTAGAAAAAAGAGAGAAAAGACTGAAGAAAAATTAATAGAGCCTGAGAGATCTGCAGGACAAAACTGACTACACAAACATATGTGTAATGGGATTCTCATAAGAAGAGGAGGAGGAGAGAAAAGGGCAGAAAAAATATTTGAATATACAGTAACCAGAAACTTCCAAATTTTGATGAAAAACAATCTACAGATACAAGAAGTTCAATAAAGGCCAAGTAAGATATACACAAAGAGATATACACCTATACACTTCATAACCAAACTACAGAAGACAAAGTTAAATAGAAAATCTTGAAAATAGCAAGACAGAAACAACTCATCACATTCAGGGGAACCACAAAACAAAAAAAGGCTGATTTCTCATCAGAAACAATGGAGGCTAGAAGGCAGTAGAAGGGCATATTCAAAGTGCTGAAGGACAAAAGCTGTCAACCAGAAATTCTATATACAGCAAAACTATTCTCCAAAAACAAAAGCAAAATAAAGATCTTTGCAGATAAACAAAGACAGGGAATTCATTGACACTCGACCTACCTTATAAGAGACACTAAAGGAGTCTTTTAGGCTGAAAGGAAATGACACCAGATGGTAAATCAAATTCACAGAAAGAAATAAAGAGTACCAGAAATGGTAAATATATGAGTAAATATATAATACCCTATAAATATATTATTTTCTCTTTTCTTCACTTCAGGTCCCTGGGTAGAGCAAATGGTTTGCGTTTGACTACTAACATAAAGGTTGGAGGTTCAAACTCACCCCGCGGCACCATGAAGAAAAGGCCTGGCAATCTGCTTTAGTAAAGATTACAGCCAAGAAAATCCTATGGAGAAGTTTAATTTGTTTAAAAGATACAAGATTACATAAAGCAATAACTGTAACACTACTATTGAATTTATAACATATATTCAAGTAATATATATGACAATAATAGCAAAAAGGAGAGAAGAAGAAATTAAGCTATACTGGGGCAAAGTTTCTATAATTTATTAGAATTAAGTTAGTATTAATCTAAAATAAATTATAATAAAATGGTTATCATAATTCCCTAAAGCAACACTAAGAAGATAACTAAAAACATATAGTAAAAAAGAAAATTGTACACTAAAAAAATTTATCTAAAATTTATTGCAAAAGAAGGAAACAAAGGAAGAACAGAGGAACAAAAAAGATATGAGATACATAGAATAATAATGGCAAAATTGCAAATGTAAATCCAAACATATCAATAAGTATATTAAATTTGAACAGTCTAAACACAATCAAAAAGGAGATGTCAGATTGCACAAAAACCAATATGTTGTCTATAAGAAGCACTTTAGATTCAAAGGCACTAATTAGTTGAAAGTGAAATGATGGAAAATATATATGATACACAAACAATAATTAGAAGAGAGCTACAGTGGCTGTATTAATATCAGGGGGAAAAAGACATTAAGAGAAGAAATACTACTAGAGACAAAGAGGATAAAACGGTCAAAACTTCAAGAAATGTATCAATTATAAATATACACATGCCTAAGAATAGAGCCCAAAATTACATAAAGCAAAAATGGACAGAACTGAGAACTAGACAAAAAAATCAGCAAGAGTCTAGAAGACTTAAACTACATTTTGATCTAATCTGACATGTGTTGTTGGAGCACTACACCCAACAACAGCAAAATACACATTCAAGCACATACGGTACCTTCTCCAGGACAGACCATACACTAGACCATAAAACAAGTCTCACAGTTAACAGGATTTAATTAAAAAGAAATTAAAATAAAAATCAACAACAAAGAAATCTGGAAAATCTCCAAACATTTGGAAATTAAACAATACACTTCTAAATAAATCCATGAGTTGACTTTACAGAAATTAAGATTTTTAACAAAAAATTATGAACAAATTTATTCCAGGAAATTATACATTTTAGATAAAATGAACATATTCCTAGAAAGATATAAACCAGTAAACCTAATTCAAGAAGAAATAAAAAGCCTGAATTGATGCATCGCAAGTATAAAAGCTGAATCTGTAAACTAAAATCATCCCACAAAGAAAAGTACATGCCCAGATGGCTTCACTGGTGATTGCTGTCAAATATTTAAAGAAGAAATAAGACCCAATTCTTCACAAACTCTTGAAGAAAACAGAGGAAAACCTTCCCAACTCATTCTATGAGGCCAGTATTACCTTGATACTACAATCACACACACACATCATTAAAAAAAAAGAAAAGAAATCTACAGACTAATATCACTCCTGAATATAAATCCAAAATCCTAATATAATATTGACAAACCAAAGCTAGCAACAACATAAAAATGATTAAACACCATGAAGAATGGGATTTATTCCTGGAATACAAGGTAGGTTGAACATTGGAAAATCAATGTGATGCAGCATGTTCATAGAATAAAGGACAAAATTTACACGATCATCTCAACAGAGACAGAAAAAGCATTTGACAAAATCCAAAACTAACTCATAAAACTCTCAACAAACTAGGAACAGAATGTAACTTCCTCAACTTGATAGGGGGCATCTACAAAAAAACCTTGCATTAAAAAAATATTTAATGGTTAACAGACTAAATGCTTTCCCTCTAAGATCATAAACAAGGCAAGGAGGTCTGCTCTCTTATTGCCATTCAGCATTGTAGTGGAGGTTCTAGCAAATGCAATAAAGCAAAAAACAAACAAAAAATATCAAGATTGAAAAAGAAAAACTGAAACTTTCTTTACCAGCAAACGACATGATCCTTTGTAAAAAACATCAAGGAATACACAAAAAACTATTAAAACTAACAAATGAGTTTGATGTAGTTGCAGAATACAAGAATAATATTTTAAAAAATCAACTGCATTTCTATATATCAAATTAAGAAAATAATTCCATTCACAATAGTACCATGAAGAATAAAATACTTGGGGATAAATTGAACAAAAGAAATTAAAAACTTATATACAAACAAATACAAAACACTGCTGAGAGAAACTGAAGAAGATCTAAATAAATGGAGAGACATTCCATGTTTGTGGAGAAATAGAAAACAGAGCAGTGGTTGCCAGCGACTGGGGAGTGGAGAAGAGATGGTGTACGAGGGGGACAGGAATATTAAGGGTGTTGAAACGCCTCTATATTCTGAATGTAGTAGTTGTTACACAACTGCACACCAAAAGAGTGAATTTTCATGTATGTTAAAATTAAAAACAGTAACTAAAAAATTATTTTCAGAAATAAAATCCTTTCTATAAACTAAAAATAACATATATCTTAAAGAAAAAAATTAAAATTCCTTTTATTGATTACCTAAACATTAAAAATAAGCAGAATAATTACTACTGGTATAAATTCACATAATTTAATCAGTTTCTTACCTGTTTCTATTCTCATAATGTGTTACTTGTATTTTTCTGAAAAATCTGCTTTTTCAAATATGGTTTTATTATGTTTCTTTTTAATAAAATTATCTATAATTTTATCATTAATACATTTAATATTATTGAAACCTTCAAAAATATTTATTACTATATTAACTTTAAATTAATGTAGTATTATTGATGTAAAGCTATAATACATTCTTTTTGATGTCCTGGTAGAATCCTATACTTTTCTGCCGATTTTCCTGTCACCACAACATCCCTATTTTCTCCACTCCCACCTTGGAAGTAAACATCAGTTTGTATACCTTATTTCTTCAGCATGCCTGGAATAATTGTGACTTCTCAGTTGTTTGCACTGTTTACTTTTATACTAAATATATCTGATATCTCAAAACTATTCAGCTACTTACTCTACTGTCCTGAAATGATTTTATTATTGCCACATGGTAATTACTTAGCAAAGCAGCAAAATAACATTAGAGTGCCAATTTAAAAAAACAAAAACAAAAACAATGACTCCCCTTTAAATCATCCTTCCTTGCTGATGCACACTGATCTAACCTAAAATTTAAATCGCAACAGGAAGGAAGCCACCCACTCCACACCAAGTTAGTGGCCACAGAGAGTCAAAAACAAGGCTTGCTATTTTCAAGTACTGGCTTTTTCCGGTACCACTAAAAACAGCTCATTTGAGTTCCAACTTTCACTGGGCTAAGGAGAGCATGCAGAAAAATAAAATATTTCAGTGCCAAATTTCATTCTATATGCAGTAAGCTTCCCTCTTTATATTTATTTTCTTCTCTTGATTGGTCTGTGGAAGGTGCATATTCTGGTATGCAAAAATAGCAAACCATAATCTGGTTACTTATTAGCTGTGTATCTGCTGGCTATTTACTCAACTATTTAGATCACTGGCTTGTTAAAAAAAAAAAAAAAAATTAGTTAAAAGAAAAAAATAGGATAAGACTTACCTCAAAAGGTTAATGATAGGATTAAGTGAAATATCCCATATAATGCAACAACACATGGTAAACAGGCAATAAATATTTATTTCCAATTTCAGCTCATCATAACACACAATATTCTAAAGGTAAACTTTGAAAATAAGTACATTTTTAACTAATACAGCTTTAGCACTAAAACAATTATGAACACATTATGAATTTGTTTGCTATATCTAACACAGAAAGGGGCTCTTGGAAGATAGACATCTTTCAGACACTGGATAGAACTACCTTTGTTGGTCAAATGGAAAAAATTAAAACCAACAGAGGTGCAACTGAAATATTGGTCTATTATGAAGGAGAGCTAAAAACAACAGACAGGATGTCGTATACCCTCAAGTTAACTACAATTATTAAATAATGCAAGCATTTAGACTTTACTTGTGACAACTGGTACCAAATTCTAGATATATTCAAAGTCATAAAAAACCAAACCAAACCAAAAAACAGAAGAATTAATATCTCCTTAAAAAAAGGTTTAACCTGCTTATCGGACATCAGAATTACAATCTTTTAACACCAAATTATTGCACTCGTCTTTTTTAATCCAGATTGGATTACTCTGCAAATAAGGAGCCTACTTAGAAGTGCTCACAAATCCTACACAGGGGACAGAAGGCCAAAGAAAAATCAATTTGGGTAAATAATGCTTATCGATAAAAAATAAAATTTGATACTTCAGATCATCTGAAATGTTACTGAGTGTACGCTTAAAAAAGGGATTAAAAGAGCAGTGAAAAAAATATAAGCAATCATCACCTGACCAGATATTGTCAGAAATTACTGGATGACAGAAAAGAACAAGAGACAACTGTACTAATGGGGAAACAAGAGCCCTTATAGAAAAAAGTGTACCCAAGTGCAAAGCAGAATAAAACCAACACATGGTGAAATCTGAGAGCTCAGAGAATGAGAAAAAAGAAAAAATTAAAAATCTCCAGAAAGAAAACAAACAATAAAAACAAAACAGCTAGTTTACTATAGTATAATGGACATTACTGATGCCTTCCCAGAAACCATTTCTTCCTGATCCATCAGTACTGTGACTTTTGTTCAATCTCCATCCCCCTGACACTCAGCCCACATGCATCAGGGAAAGCTGAGTCCATGTCCAGCTCCACCATGGGGCCCAGATTTGTCTGTGAATAAGTTCTCTGTCTCTTGCCACAGTGATTGGTTAAGGACTGGTTATGTAACCCAATTCAGACCACTGAGAATGACAGTGAAGTGGCACCTATTAACCAATGAATGAGCCATCACACATTTATTTGACAGAGCAAAAGAAAGAATTTCAAACATGGAAGGATTCAGAGTACATTACACACGTAATTTATCTAAATAAAATATCTGTATAAATACGCTAACAAAATAATAACTAAATCTAAGCTGAGTTGTCAAAATAAGAAAGATGAAGAGAGGTAGAAGTGGTGAACGTTGTTTAAGATGTTGGCTTACATCTAAATGGGTGATAATAAAACGACTAGTAATTTTTATAGCAAATGTTGAGTTAGAATTCTTTTTACATAAACAGACATATTGTAAGGGATAATATGGTAACATCTTGGGTTTAGAAAAATATAAATTACTGCAGAAAAACTCAGAAACTTAGGAGGTAGGGATAAGGACTAAATGGGTAAGTAATATTACATTTTTAGAAGAGAGAAAATAGAGAATAATGGGAAGGAAATTGCTGAGTTGGGGAATATAGTTATTATTTTTTATGGTAATAGTGAATGTAATTTTAATTAAGATTATTAAGAATGTGAAAGTAATTGGCAGCATAATTAAAAAGTATAGTGGAACTTGCAAGTTGACAAGAGGAACTAACGAGCCACAAAATATGAGGAAAATTCAACATAGTAAACAATAAACATGTAATGACAGAAATAAACTCAAGCATATTAGTTATTACACTCAGTGTGAATGGAGTGAATTCCCTGATCAAAAGAACAAAAACATCTGCTTGGGTTAAAAACATATCTAGACAGATAATTTTATACCTGTTACCTAACCATGAAGCAGAATAAAACGGTGATAACACATTTTAACATGAATTGACTACACTTCAACTCTTGGCAATACTAAAAACCCACCTACAACCAGAAACTCAAAAATTAAGAATATAAATGGCAAAAAATAAAGAATTTCAATGAGAGTTTACCGAATTTAGGAAAAGAAATTTGAGAAAAAGGAAAAAATATCACAAAGAATAATTACAAAGCGCTCAAGGGAGAATAGATTGAAATGAAAATTTAGTAAGAGACACTGAAATAAGAAAAAAGTCAAGAGAATGACAATGAGACAAGGAAAGACAAAAAACAGTGTAAGAGAAAAAGGTGGTAACAAAAGAAAAACAAAGAAATCCCATTATAAGTATAATTGGAGTACTGAACAAGAAGCACTAAATGAAATTATAGAAACAAAACTGATACCTAAAACTAGAATCTAGGAATTTTTCCAGAAATTAAATTTAAACCTACATAAGGAAAGAGCCTTCCCCTCTTTCTCACCCCTAAGCTGTTTCAATGTATCAGGGAAGACAGACCAGAACGATAAACTGAGGAACATAACTTAATAAGAATGTTAAGTTTTAAGAATAAAGAAAAGATCCTCAGAATCTCCAGGTAAAAAGATAAAATTAGTGATAAGGATAACATTATTAAGCTGGCATCAGAAATTCTCAGAAGCAACATACAAGGCAAGGCAAGAGTAGAGCAACATTTTCAAGATTCTCAAATAAAGCAAGTGTGAGCCATGAATTTTGTATCTAGCTAAGCTGTCTTTCAAGTAACAAGACTATGAGAAGTAAGAACTTTATTTTTTTCAAAGTGCAAGAACTCAATAAAATTAAAAAAAACAAAACAAAAAACTTTTCCTGAGGAATCTATTAGAGGATGATCTTAATCCAACCAAGTGATAACTTGGGAAACACTGGTGAAAGGACTGATGATGAGCATGTAATGTATTTAAGTGTAGAGCTAAGAGTAAAACAAGGGTGGTAACATGGGTGAAACGACAGTATGTAAATGGCATATGCTCTGACAGAGTAAAAATAATGCAAAGATACAACATAAAGAAATACAGTAAATACAATAAATACAAAAATAATTCTAACATAATATGACAGGGTTGAGATGAAATATAGCAATCATATCAACAAATGTGAAAGTATGTAATGCACCTACTAAAAAAGATTTTCAAATTGACTCATACATCAACTATATTTACTGTATGTTTAAAAAAATGCACTTAAACAAATGAATCAACAAGGCTAATACCAGACAAATGAAACAGTAAGTAAAAAGACTTGCAATACTGATTTCTAAACATAATTCAAGCCAAAAAGTATTAGACATAAGAAAAAGGAATACTTTAATGCTAAAAGCTACAGTTCACAATGAAGATATAAGAGTTTTGAATATTTATATAAATAACACAATTACCATATAAAGCAAAAACTACAGAAAATGCAAGAATTAAAGGACAAAACAAGTTATTTGAGATTTTAACACACCACTCATAATAGAGAACAGGTGAAGCAGACGAAATAGATTAAGGATATAGACGATCTAAACAACATAATCAATTAGATCTTATGGATATATATTGAACACTACACCGTATTGGGGCTTGGTGGTGCAGAAGTTAAGAGCTCGGCTGCTAACCAAAAGGTTGGCAGCTCGAATTCACCAGCCGCTCCTGGGAAACCCTATGATGCTGTTCTACTCTGTTGCGCAGTGTCGCTATGAGTCAGAAACGACTCGTCAGCAACGGATTAATGGGTTAACATTGTATTAGAAAAGAATATATCTTCTTCAGAAGCATACATGGAACATATACAAAAAATGATCACATATTAGGTAATAAAAAAATTCAATAAGCTCCCTATAGCAAAAATATTACAAATAACTCTATATGATCACACTGTAATAAAACTATAAAATAAAATGTCTAAAGTTCCGTCCTGCACTAAGTTAGGGGCAAGGTGGGCAAATCCCACCTTCATTGCTAACAGGATGCTAAGAATCAGCATGAATCCAATTCCCAAAGTGTGGAGATGGATCCAGTCCTCACCTTTCCACTTCTCTATCCTCATCGTTAGCTACTCACACAGCACACTCTCTCTCCGATCCCAGCCACCCAGAGCTGGGTCAGAGCTCACAAGTTAGATGGACACCATCTCTCCAACAAGCTGTCCATGCAGCATTTCTCGGACTTTAGTCAACCAGAGCTGGGTCAGAGCTCACACGTCAAAAGTATACCTTCCTTCAGACTGCAAAAAAGTAGACACATGCCCCTGTTGGCTCTCACTGCTCTTGTGGTTTCATTAATTCACTGGGACGACTCACAGAATTCACAAAGAGTACACCATACTTAGAGCTAAAGATTTATTATAATCAAAAGGATACAAACAAAGAAACGCATACGGTGAGGTCTGGGAGGGGTCACAGTGCAGAGCTTCCATGTCCCAAAGATGGACACGTTACCCTCTCCCATGCATGGTTACCAACCAAGAAGTTCATCTGAGCCTTAAGGCTCAAGGCTCTTATCGGCCTCACCATGTGGCCATGAAAGATTACAGCATGCCTCATGAGGCTTAGTTAGCATCAGCCCCCAGGTGGTCCCTCTTGATCTGGTTAGCTGCCACTGATTAGCCTAGTTTTTGGTCTGGCTTGAAAGAACCGAGAACAAGGGTCAACCTGCTTTCCAGAAGGTGATTCCACACCTCACACTTCCACCTGGAAATTTTTAAACCTTCAACTGAATAACTCTTAAATGAACAGGAAAATACAAATCAAAATTACAGAATGTCTGAGAATTATAATTAAAATACTACATATCAGAATCTATAGGATTACACTTAAAGCAGTGATGAGAAGAAAATTCATAGCCTTAAATGCTTATGAAAATTTTAAAAAGCAAAAATTAAATTAAATTCTCAACTGAGGAGTTTATATAAAAATGAATGAAGGAAACCAAAGAAAGCACCAGAAAGAAATAATAAATATAAAAGCAGAAAGCAATAAAATAGAGAAGAAGAAAACAGTATGTAAAATTAAAAGATCAAAACTCTGGTTCTTTAAAAAATTAACAAGACAATTACTAATTACTTTAATCATGAAAATATAGAAAGAATACATGAAATAAGAAATAATGAGGGAAAAGAACTATTGAAAGACATGAATTTAAAAATAAGAAAAGACCACTTATTTACACACAAATAAATTTGAATACCTAGATGAAATGGATATTTTCTAAGGAAAATACACATTACCAAAATTGACCACTTTCAGTAAACAAAACAGAGAAAGTTATCAAGAAACTAACACACAAAAAAGTAGCAGACCTAGATGGTTTCACAGGAGAATGCTACCAAATCATTAGAAATCAGATAATACCAACACTTCAAAATTTCTCTTAATTTGATTTTCAGATTGTTCATTATTAGTACATAAAAATACAACTAATTTTTGCATAGTGATAAAACTATTCAATTCAAATGACCACAAAAAAGGGAGAATAAAAGGAACACTGAAAAGATGAGACAAATAGAAAGCAAACACTAGAATATTAGATTTAAACACAATCAGATCAGCAAATTATATTAAATGCAAATGATTAGAAAAATCCAACCAAAAGACAAAACAGAATGGATTTAAAAAGCAAAATCCAAATATACACTAATTATAAGAGATGCAACTTAAATATAAGGATACAGAAGGTCAAAAGTAAAAGAGAGAAAAAGATATATCATGCAAACACTAACCAGAAGAAAGTGCATGCATACTAATAACAAAATAATCAATTTAAAAAATCACTAATACAGATAAAAAGGACTACTACATAATTACAAAAGGGTTAATACATAAAGATATAAATATTGTAAACTGGCACACACCTAATAACATAGATTCAAAATACATAAAGCAAAAATTTATAGATCTAATGTCAACAGAATAAGGACCTCCAAAAACCCTTTCCTTTGTAGACGCAATGAGAACACTGGTAAACACTATCAAAATCTTCTTTTTTTTTGAATTCTGAAAATTAATCAAAGACTTGCAACAATCCAGGGAGTGTTTATTCAAAAAAGACAGCTGAATCTCAGTAAGAATAGCAAGCGTTATAGCATTTTAACTTCCCCCTAGTCTCACCTCCCTCTCCCCAGTGTGGTGGTAGCCTAGAAAATCAATAGCTCTGCAATTACAGTGAAAACCAGCAGCCTTGCAGCCTCAGGATAGGGTACAATGAGGCTAGAATTTCTCCAAATCTCAATTCCCAGATAACTGTCATTATTTGACCGGTCTGGCAGTTCCCTGGAAAATCCTACCAGCAAGGCTTATTCTTATTTGATCTTATTCAGAGCTCTCCCATGATGAACAGCCTTTTCTATGGGTATTTGTCAAAAACAATCAGCAGCAACTGGTTAAAATCACAGCTGCCTGCGGTAGTGATAACAGCTGGAGCAAACAAAATGCTGATGAAAGAGCTTCAAAGGAAAACCTGAGAAATGAGATATTCACAGGGAGCTTTGAATAGCTATACCATATTCCTGGGAATCTAGAAGGCCACATGCCTGGTCAGTGCCCCTGGAAAACAGTTTGGGAGTTTCATATAAAACTACGCATGCAGAGAGAAAGTGGCAGAATATAAGAACTTCCAAAAATTCTCTCCCTGATAAAAGCAAACAAAAAAATGGCAAAACAACAACAACAAAAAGATTGTCAGAAGTAACTTTTTTGGAACCTTGGAAATTAACCAAAGACTTTTAGCAATCCGGGAAGTATCTGTTTAAGATAAACAGCTAATTTTGGTAAGAACAGCCAGGTTTGTAGAATTGTAACTTGCCCTACTCCCATTCTTAGTTCTATGGCAGCCTTGAAAACCAATAGGCTTCAGTTACAGGGAAAACCAGCAGCCTGGCAGTCAACAAAGAGGGCAGAAGAGTTGGAGCTCCCTCAAAGCCTCATTCCCAGAGAGTTGTCATTACTTGAATGTCTAGTGGTTCCCTGAAATACCCAACTTGCAAGGTGCAGTCATTAAAGGCTCAGTTGCTAAATGAAATGTCAGTAGTTTGAACTCACCAGCTGCTCCACAGGAGAAAGACGTGGCAATCTGCTGTCACATATGGCGGCTATGACTCAGAATCACTTGATGGCAAGAGGTCTTTTTGGTTTTTGATAGGAGTTTGGCCACTACAAAATCCCTTTTCCCTAGGGGCATTTGTCAAAACAATTACATGCAACTGTTTCAATTCAGGGCTGCCTGAGGCAGTGGATAACAATGAGGCAAATAACAGATTAACCTAAGAAGCTTAAAAGGAAAATTTGGAGATGTCCATAGGGACTTTGAAAAGCTCCAACATATTCCTTGGAATCTAGAAGGCCACGCACATGCATGGGGTTGTGTGCATCTCTGGGCCCAGGACCGTCACCATGCTCAAGACAGACCTATGGTCCTAAGTCCTCAAATCTGTTTGACTTTGAGGCTTTGTGCAAACAAGAAGTGAAAGCCAAGGCAGAGTTGTCAATAGCTTGGGTGAAAGTTGAAGGAGTGCCCCAACACATACAAAGAGAACCTTAGCAAGGACTGGGAGACTTATTCATTCTAGACAGTTAAAGAAATCTCATTAGCTGACTATTAAGGTAACCACAGATACTTCAGTGTGTATACTCAAAAAAGAATATAGATACTACAGAATTAGTTTAGAAAAGGTGATACACAAACAAACATACACAGCAACAACATTAAGTCATGAGGAGGATGGAAAATTGGATTTCCAGAGTTGCAACATTATATTATTTTAAATGTGGAGTTTTAAAAAATTACGTGGCATGAAACAAAACAACACAGTATGGCTCAAATCAGGGAAAAAAGTACTGCTAATTTTTGAAAACTGGACATCAGATTTTTATTCCTCCCCAGGGTTTGATATTTTTGGATGTAGCAGAAAAAGACTATAACTCAGCTATTTAAATACACTGCAAGTCCTAAAGGCAAACATGTCTAGAGATGTTAAGGAAAGTATGAGAACAATGTCTCATCAAATACTGAATTAACAATGAAGAAACAGGAGCTATAAAACAGAACCAAAATAGAAATTCAGAAGTCGAAACGTCTAAAAACCAAAATGTAAAATTCAGTAGAGGGGCTCAATAGCAGACCTGAGGTAGGCAGACTGAAGACAGTAAAATTGAGATTATCCAGTCTGAGATTATCCAGTGTTAACGCTGTGGGCCTGGGGGTCATTACAAGTTACCAGGGACTCCTCCAGCCGCAACAGGTCCAGGTAAGTCTAGAATCTTTTTAAGAATTTGAAGGTCTGTTCCATAATAACATTGTTCTGACATTTTACCCGCGACTTTATTATACACTAGAATTACATTTAATATGTTTAAAAATAAGTTATATAGCAAGCGTTTATTGAATATCCAACCAAATGAATCAATTTGGTATTTGACTAGCTAATTACCACTAAAAATACTTCAGAAAGAGAAAAGAATGAAGAAAAAGAAACAAAGCATCAGAGACCTGTGGGGCACCATCAAGAGTACCAATATATGCAAAATGGGAGTAACAGAAGAAGAGCAAGAGAAATGGTGGAAAGAATATTTGAAAAAGTAATGGCTAAGATTTCCAAAACTTGATGAAAAACATGAACCTAGACATCCAAGAAGCTCAATGAACTCCAAGTAGAATAAACTCAGAGACCTACACCTGGGCACATAATCAAACTATCAAAAAGATAAAGACAAGGAATCTTGAAAATAGCAAGAAGCAACTCCATCAGGTACAGGGGATCCTCAATAAGATTAAGATGTGGTTTTGCATCAAAAATCATGTAGCCATACAGAAACTACTGCCCTCAAATAATCTTTAAAGCTTAAACCAAAAATATCCCTTAAAGTCATCTTAAAATCAAACAATAGTTTAGCTTAACTAGTAAAGAATGTTTGCCTTGAGCATTATGCTCTTTTAAGAATGATCTATATGGGATCAAAATGACAACAGCAACTCGAAAGATTAAACAGGAACCTTTGGGGGGCAGTGAGTTTATGTTAATGGAGAAGGAACAACTCAGAAACTAAGAATGAAAATGATAGTACAACTTGAAGAAACATAATGAATATCACTGAATTGTACATGTAAAAACTGTTAAACTGGCGTATGTTTTGCTGTGTATATTCTCAACAATAAAAAATAAATTATATTAAAAAAAAACCAAAATCATGGGGCCCGAAGGCTGTGGAATGACATATTTATAGTACTAAAAGAAAAAGATCATCAACCAAGAATTCTATATCCAGCAAAACTATCCTTCAAAAATGAAGAAGAAATACAGACAATACTGTTGTTGTTGTGTGCCATCAAGTCGATTCCAACTCACAGTGACCCCATCTGACAGAGTAGAACTGCTCCAATAGGGTTTCCTAGGCTATAAATCTTATTGGAAGCAGATTGCCAGGTCTTTTCTCTTGTGAAGCAGCTGGTGAGTTCAAACCACCAACCTTTCAGTTAGCAGCAGAGCACTTCACCACTGCACCATCAGGGTTTCTAAAGACAATACTAGATGAACAAAAAATAAAAGAATACATCACTATCAGACCTGACCTAAAAAATACTAAAGGGAAAGAATTACTTTTAGGAGGCGGAGCCAACATGGCGCTATACACAGAAGCATCACACCGTCCCTCCACAGCAAAGACTTGAAAAGCTAAGTAAAATAGAGACAAATGTCAATTCTGGAACCCTAAGCATCTAGTGAAGAGATAAAGAATTCATCCAAGCAATGAATGGAAGAAGAAACTGACAGAAAACAGAGAGTGAGGAGAGACGCATGTGGAGGTCCCCTATCAGCCAACACAGCACAGATTCGTAATCTTGGACTCCTGTCAGAGATTGACAGATAGGGAGAACGGGAAAGCAGTATCATGGAGCTCCCAGCAGGAGACAGAACCACCAGTAACCAGGGATATACGCTTTCCCACCCCCACCATCCTTCTCCCTCCACTTGGCCTTCACCCATTCCTAGTTGGCTGAGGTTGCTTGGCCGGATAGGAAGTGCAGGGTCCATGAGGCTTGGATGTGCCCTGCCCACATCAAAGAGCAGCAGACAGGGAGTATGGGAAAGTACCTTCACGGAGCTCCCAGCAGGAGACAGAACAACTGGTAACCAGTGATATATGCTTTCCCACCCCCCAACCTTCTTCCCCTCACTTGACCTACACTGCTTCCTGCTGGCCACAGTCTCTTGGCCAGGAGACACCGGCTCTGGCCCAGTGCTGCTTGAATTTGCCTCGCCCACGCTGGCTGGCTCCATCAGTGCCATTTGTTTGTTGCTGGTGTTGCTCTTTTCCGATTCTTTTGGTTTCTTCCCTGCCTCTCACCATCTCCCTTTCCTTTCTCTCAAAGACCTGGCTCCATGTGCCACCTTAGCTCCTTCTTGAAAGGCTGGGAAGTGGCACTTGTCTGGGGAACTGCTTTCCCAGTACGCGCTGCAACGTTGGTGGGATCCCCGGGGAATTTAATTTTCTTTTTTTGTTTGTTTTGTTTTTTTGTTGTTGTTTTGTTCTGTTTTGTCTTCTTTGTTTTTCTTTTTCTTTTTGAGCCCTGGGAACTCCTTCAAGCCGGGCTATACTGCCAGGCTTGGGAGCCACTTCACCAGTCTGTGCAACCGAGCTGGTGGGATCCCTGGGGTCATTTATTTTCTTTTTCTCTCCTTTTTGTCTTTCTTCATTTTTCAGTTTCTTGTCTCTTTATACTTATCTTCTTCCTGTCTCCTGAGTATCTGGCATCGTGTGACACCTCTGACCCTTCAAGCCAGGCTGTACTTCGAGGCATGGGAGCCACTTCCCCAGTCTTCACAGCCACACCGGTGAGCTTCTTGGGAGCTTTTCTTTTTTTCCTTTCAAGATTTATTTACTTTTCCCTATTTGTTTTTCTCCATTTTTCAGTGTCTCGTCTCTCCACTCCAAAAGCAAGCACCCTTAACACTCTTTGTATGTATGTTTTGGGTTTTTTATTTGTTCCTTTGTTTTTGTTTCCTTATTTGTTTTTGGCTTCTGTTTCTCTCTGCTCTCTTCTTTCCCATACCCATCTTAGCTCACACTTCACAACCTCACCCTCCTTCCTGCTTACCTGCACCATGCGCTGAACATCACACACCCGAACAGCACAGGCAAGGCCTACTGGAAATTGCCCTACACTGATTTATGGCCCACCCCCTTGGACCTACTATGTGCCAGAAACACCCCATACCAGCCCCTCCCGTTCAGCTGGACCTGCCCTGCTGCACCACAGCTGAGCGACAGGCCCTGCACATTGGACAAGGGAGTGAAAAGCATTGTGCCCACAGACAAGCAAACAACAAAGAACACACAACCAGCCTACTAAGACATAACCAAATTTAAAAAAACGACAAAACAGACAAATCTACAATCAATATATGAAGAAAATAACTACTGAATGTCCTGAAGACAGCAGAAAATATCAAAACATATTTTAAAAAAAAAGGCATCTAAAATAAAACACCAGATGACTCTCCAATAGAAGAAAAGGCACTAGACCTAGCTGATAGGGAATTCAAATATCTAACATTCAGAGCTATCAAAAAGTTGAAGCAAAAAGCAGACAAAAATCAGGGAAAAAAAGACAAACTCATGGAAAACGCAGACAAATTCATGGAAAATACAGACAAAAAATGGAAGAATTCAGGAAAATAGTACAGGAACAAAACGTTAAAATAAATTCACAATGAAAAATCATACAAAAACAACAATCAGAAATCCAAAAGATAAACAACAAGATTTCAGAAATGGACAGTGTCATAGAAGGGCTGAGGAGCAGGTCTGAAACAACAGAACACAGGATCAGTGAAAATGAAGACAAACACTTGGATACAACTCTGTTTGCAGAAAAATCAGAAAAAACAATGAAGAAAAATGAAGAAACCCTGAGAATGATGTGGGATACAATCAAAAGCAAAACTCTGCAAGTGATCAGAATTCCAGAACGGGGAGAAAACGGAAAACACAGAGAGGATCACTGAAGAATTGCTGACAGAAAACTTCCCTAATATCATGAAAGATGAAAAGCTGGCCATCTAACAAGTTCAACGAATCTCATATATAAGACAGACCCCAAAAGAAAATCACAAAGGCATATCATAATCACACTCGCTAAAACCAAAGACAAACGAAGAATCCTGAGAGCAGCTCAAGAAAAACGAAAACTCACATACAGATGGGAAAACAATAAGACTAAGCTCTGATTATTCAGAAGAAATCATGCAGGCAAGCAGGCAATGGGATGACATATATAAAACCTTGAAAGAAAAAAAGCTGTCAACGAAGAATAAAATATCCTGCAAAACTCTCATTCACATATAATGGTGAATTAGGACATTTCCAGATAAACAGAAATTAAGGGAATATGTAAAAACCAAACCAAACTTACAAGAATTATTAAAGGGAGTCCTTCGGTTAGAAAAAACATCACACCACAGCCTGAATCTAGGACACAAGATTATACCAGCCAGATACCAACCTAGAAAATATACTCTCAAGAACTATCCCAAACCAAAAGAATTATAACAGGGAACCAGAGAGATTAATCTGTAAATGGTAACAATGTTAGAATAAAAGAGGGAATAAATGGTGTAGGTATAGAATTTTCTAATGGAGAGGAAGGCAAGGCGATATCAAGTAATAATAGACTGGCTGAAACCTAGGAAGATAAGGGTAAATTTCAAGGTAACCACAAAGAAAGTTGGAGAACCTACTCATTAAAATAAAGAAGAAAAACATGAAGTCTCAGTAAAAACAAAATCTACAAAAACAAATGAAAAAAAAAATCCACAAACGAAAGGAATTCAGCACAGGAGAGTAAGAGGAACAAAGAAAACGTCAGCACTACAAAAAAACAGCACTACAAAATGACAGCAATAAACTCACACCTATCAATAATCACACTGAATGTAAATGGCTTAAATGTACCCATTAAGAGACAGAGAGTGACAGAATGGATTAAAAAACAGGATCCAACAATACGCTGTCTACAAGAGACACACCTTATAAACAAAGATATAAATTTATTAAAAATCAAAGGATGGAAAAAAATATATTAAGCAAACAGCTACCAAAAAAGAGCAGGAGTGGCAATACTAATCTCAGAGAAAATAAACTTTAAAACAAAATCCACCATAAAAGACAAAGAAGGGCACAATATAATGGTTAAAGGGATGATCCATTATGAAGACATAACCATAATAAACATCTACACACCCAATGACAGGGCTCCAAAATACATAAACTATAACAGCACTGAAAAGAGAAATTGACAGTTCACAGTAACAGTAGGAGATTTCAACACAACACTCTTGGTAAAGGACCGAACATCTAGAAAGACACTTAGCAAAGACACAGAAGAGCTAAAGGGCACAGTCAGCCAACCTGACCTCATAGATATATATAGAAAACTCCACCCAACAGCTGCAAAGTACACATTCTTTTCCAAAGCACATGGAATGTTCTCCAGAGAAGACCACATCTTAGGTCACAGAGCAACCCTCAACAAAATCCAAAACACTGAGATAATACAAAGTATCTTCTCTGACCAAAATGCCAGCAAGGTAGAAATTAACAACAGGAAGAGCAAGGTAAAAAAATCAATTACACGGAAACTGAATAACACCCTGCTTAAAAACCAGTGGGTAACAGAAGAAATAGGAGATGGAATAAAAAAATTCCCAGAATCAAATGAGAATGAAAACACATCATACCAAAACCTTTGGGATACAGCAAAGGCAGTGCTCAGAGGACAATTTTTAGCAATAGATGCACACATCAAAAAAGAAGAAAGGGACAAAATCGAAACATTAACTACACAACTTGAACAAATCAAAACAGAACAGTATAAAAAGCCCACAGCCACCAGAAGAAAGGAAATAATAAAGCTTAGAGCAGAAATAAATGAAATAGAAGACAGAAAAACAATAGAATCAAAAAACCTAAAGTTGGTTCTTTGAAAGGATCAACAAAATCGACAAATCACTGGCCAAACTGACAAAAGAAAAACAGGGGAGGACGCAAATAAACCAAATAAGAAATGAAATGGGGGGCATAACAACAGACCCAACCAAAATGAAAAGAATCATAAACAGAGTATTATACTCCAACAAATTTGAAAACACAGAGGAAATGGACAAATTTCTAGAAACAAACTACCTACTCAAACTAACACAAAATGGTGTTGAAAATCTGAACAAACCCGTAACAAGAGAAGAGACTGAAAAGGTAATAAAAAAAAATCCAATAAAAAAACCCGTGGCCCAAATTGCTGCACTGGAGAATTCTACCAAACATGCAGAGAAGACCTTACACCAGTACTACTCAAAACTATTTCAGAACATAGAAAAGGAAGGGATACTTCCCAATTCCTTCCATGAAGCCAGCATAACCCTGATAAGAAAACCAGGCAAAGACACCACAAAAAAGAAAATTACAGACCAAGATCTCTCATGAATATAGATGCAAAAATTCTCCACAAAATTCTAGCCAATAGAATTCAGCATATCAAAAAAATAATATGCCACGACCAAGCAGGATTCATACCAGGTATGCAAGGATTGTTCAACGTTAGAAAATCAATCAACGTAACCCACCACATAAATAAAAGGAAAGAAAAGAATCACATGATCATCTCAGTTGATACAGAAAAGGCTTTTGACAAAGTCCAACACCATTCCTGATAAAAACTCTCAATAAAATAGGTATA
>NW_004443955.1:14152652-14176794 GCF_000243295.1 Trichechus manatus latirostris
TCATTCTTAATGGAGAGAGGCTGAAAACATTCCCCTTGAGAACAGAAACAAGACAGGATGGCCTCTACCATCACTCCTATTTAACATTGTGCTGGAAGAGCAGTAAGGCAAGAAAGAAATAAAGGGCATCCAAATTGGTAATGAAGTAAAACTGTCCCTATTTGCCGATGATGTGATACTATATATAGAAAACCCAAAAGACTCCACAAGAAAACTACTGGAACTAATAGAAAGGGTAGAGTAGCAGGATACAAGATAAACATACAAAAATTGCTTGGATTCCTATACACCAATAAAAAGAACGATGAAAAGGAAATCAGGAAAACAAAACAATACCATTGTAGATGCTCAGTAAAAATTCTCCTGTGTGATTTGCTATACATAACATATGTAACTTTCAAAGAGCATTATAAAATAATGTAACTAAATTTCCAGCAAGCATTTCAGAAGTTTATGCAAGTAAATAACTGCTGCCCGTCAACACCATCAGCCAGCAAAGCGAATCCAGTGACATGTTATTTACATTTTTTGAAATTCCTATTTTGAAATTACCTTTAGACCTTCATAGAGAAAGACTTTATGAAGTCTAGGACTCAAATCCACCTAAAAAAAATCAGTATTTGCTACCATGAATTTGAGAAAAATATGCCTCAAATTCTGAAGGTAAATCCAAAGAAAAGATTAAAAAAAAAAAAAAGGGTGAGGAGGGGGCTTAAACAAGATTGGAACTCTAATGGAACAGTGGTTAAGAGCTCAGCTGCTAACCAAACGATCAGCAGTTCAAATTCACCAGTCGCTCCATGGAAACCCTATGGGGCAGTTCTACTCTGTCCTATAGGCTCGCTGTGAGATGGAATTGACTCAATGGCAACGGGTTTTAAACTAGATTGGCATCCTCAAAATAACACATTTACAGGGGCATTACTCTAGGAAAGAGGCTTTCTTGTTTCTGGAATTATCTGGGATCTCTATGAGGAGATTTTATGTAAACTTCAAAGTTATGGTGTCTTGTTCCTATAAGTGTGTCTTCAGAGGTGATTAATTTGAAGCAATCATTTGATCTTATCAATGTGGAGTCTGGATATATTTACTCAACTATTACACTATTTTTACATTTGATAAGGTGCCATAGTCATCCAGTTTGGAAAAACCAAGTCCATGCCTTAACAGGTCCATTTAGTGGGCCAGAAATAGTCTTAATTTTATTCACAATGTGATCCAATAAGAACGAGGGTGTGATTATATGTGTGACTCAACACCAGTACGTTTCTCCCATCTTTACTGTCGTCACACTCCACTGATGCGTGCTTACTTGATTGTGTTCTCTCCTAAACCATAAGCTCTATGACGGCGGACACACGATGTATTTCAAGGGCATAATTAGTTAAGTAGGTTCTGGGAGACTTTGTTTAGAACCTATCTACCTATTATATTGTCTCTAAGAGATAATGGTTTACAAATTTAAACAAGAATTTATGAATAAATCTTTGAATCAAAGGCAATCAAAGAGAAATAAGAATTAAGGCAAATACCAAAAACCAAATCAAACCTGTTCCCGTCTAGCAACCATATAAGATAGAGTAGAACTGCCCTATAGGGTTTCCAAGGAGCAGCTGGTGGATTCGAACTGCTGACCTTTTGGTTCGCAGCCGAACACTTCACCACTGCACTACCAGGGCTCCAAGGCATGTATTTCTTTTCGTATGTAGTCTTGATTTAATTCTTTTGTCTGCCAGTATAGACAAAACTGTCCTCAAACCTAAGGGGCTTGCTATATAGACATAACTTTGAACATGTGGCAGGATATATTTAATGACAAGTAATCACAACTGAGAATAATATTAATAATACAGGATGCATTTAGACAATTAACTATGAATTTAGCTAATATAGGCAAAATACGTGAACTGTTTTAAGAAAATAAAATTAGGACTTAATAAGTCTTCATAGCAGAATAACTATTATATTTATGAAAAATAATTAAATACCATTTAAGAGCTTTAAAATAAAATGCTCCTGAAGACATTGTATCTGAGAAACAGGACACAAACTGATTTGACTTAAATATTTATGTCTGGGTGGCGAGCTTGCCAATTAATTCCCAATAGAAATTTAAAAATTTTAAAGACATTAGTCCAAAAACAATCACATTTTTAAAAATTAGTATTTTGTTTTAGGTGAAAATATACCCAGCAAAACACGCTCCCATTCAACAGTTTCTAAACCTAATGATCAGTGACGTTTGGTTACATTCTTCACATTGTATCAACATTCTCCTTACTTCTAGTTGTTTCACTTCCATCCACTTAAACTCTCTGCCTTCCAGCCTTCTAGTCTGTGCTTTAAAATAGCTGTTGTTCATTTGGTCTTATATAAGTAATTTTTTAAAAGAATGCAGTACTCAAGGTTGACAGTCTTTACTTTTTTTAAACTAAACTGTTACTTATTTTAAATGTGACATTGGGGGCATAGTTTCGATCCAAGGTTTGAAGAATAACTCAGGGCAATAGTCTTCGGGACTCCTCTAGCCTCAATAGGTTCAGTAAGTCTGAATTCTTTAAGAATTTGAAGTTCTGTTCCATAATCACATTGTTTTTGACATTTTACCTAGCACTTTATTATACACTAGAATCATATTTAATAATTTTTAAATTAAGTCATGTAACAGTTGTTTACTGAATATCAAACCAAGATATCAATTAAGTATTTGGGGTAACTAGCAAAATGTCACTACAAATACTGCAGAGTATCAGCAAATGTTATCTAGAAAATATACTTGCTAAGTGGCAATTGTAACTAACTGCTAGAAAGAAATGAGAATTAAGGCATATATTTCCTTTCATATATATTGTCTTTGATTTAGAAAAGCATTTATTCTAAAACTTAGTATCTTTATATTGCTGTATGCCAGTGAATGGATTTCTACTTGGAAAAAATCCTTTATCTTCCTCATTCTGCAAGACTCATGGAGACCACATACTCAGTTTCTGTCTTTATGTTTTATTTTAGTGATTGTCTATCTTACAGATTTCTTCTAGGTAGGCTTTTTTCTTCTTTATGGAGGTAACACAATGGAGTTTTCCAGCTTTGACCTGAATGAGACCATTGGGTGTCCACTGTTAGCACAAAACTATTATAATCACTGCCTTAAGAAGTATCATAGCATTGTAGTCCAGAATAGAAATTTATGCAGTTACTAGTTTGTAGAGAATAAGTACAAGCAATCTATACTTTATGAAAAGAATATTACTATGTTTGCTTTCACTTCTCTCTCTAAACTCAAATACAGGAAGAAATTTTAAAGACAAAAATTTCTAAAATATATATATTGCAAATTACCAAATTGATTCATTCCTATTTATTTCTTTGAAATTCCCATAAGAAAAGTAACTGCCTTAAAAAAATAGAAAATGGTTGATAAAAAGACCTCCACTGATAAAACATTTAGAAACCAGTGGGAAAAACACCTCATCAACAGGTGAACATGTTATTTTAAAGAAATTCTTCATCAATTAACAAAATTCCCCATAAAATTCAAAGTATAAATTTGATTTCTAAATATATACTTTTTATAAGAAACAATAATAAATTATCACTATTAACATGAGAAATTTTGCATTAGAGATTTCTTAATTTTCATATACTGGTTAAAATCTTAGTACAAAAGAAAAGTTTCTAGATTTATTACCTAATTATTTAGAGTTAAGGAAGTATGTAACCACCAGCAGAACTAAAACAAACAAAAAAACCCTCAAAAGTGATTACCATCAAGGATAGGAATGGGATAGAGGACAGAAAGATGTTAACTTCTTATTTTAAGCTTTCCTAATACTGCTGAAATTTTACTTCTATGCCCGTCTATTACTTTTATAATAATACAAAATTAAATTACATGGTAATATGGTACCTTATCACATACTTTGTGATTCTTTAGAATAAGAGACATAAGAATTCTAAACACCTGTTAGGTTATGTGTGTTTTTATTTATTAGGGGTGTTTATTTTGCCTAAGAATGATCACACAGAAATCTATGATTAAAATTCCAAGACCTTGAATATCACAACTGATTTCCTTAAGACTTATTCATTTCTGTTCATTGAAATACAGTGTAACAGAAAACAAAAATTAATAAACATGTGTAAACGCTTCTATGCAAATTTGTATTGCTGAAAGTCTCACAAGTTCCATCATTTTATCCAACTTTATACAGTTTCTACCAAATATAAGTATTACAGAAAACTGTATAGTGCTTCTAATGAGAACATATAAAAATAAATCTCTTCAGATTTCTATTTTTCCCCCAACCTATGGAAACATACAACAAAGTAGTACTACTGCTTCTGCTGCAAGCCAGGCAGTATCGGAGTTCAGAATCTTTTATTGTGCTCTGTAAATCTTTTGTTGTGCATTGCATTAACAAAGCTTTCAAATGCTCCTTAATAACAGGAAGTAACAGAACAATGGATAAAAAAGAACTATAAAACTTGTACACATATAAAGAATAGCAAATGGTTCAACGTGAAGAGATGACTTAAAAAAAAAAAAAACAAACCAAACCGGTTGCCATCTAGTTGATTCCAACTCATAGAGACCCTATAGAACAGAGTGCAACTGCCCCATAGGTTTTCCAAGGCTGGAAATCTTTACACAAGCTGAATGCCATATCCTTCTGCTGTGGAATGGCTGGTGGGTTCGAACTGCCACCGAGGCTCCTTCAAGAGATGACTAGCACCCCATTAAGTTGTACTTCTTTCAAAAATGTTTCAGTAGTAAATAAAATTTCTAAGAATATTAACATTTTCAAATTAATTTATTTTATGCTCTATTCATCCTATTATTTTAATCAGCAATTTAATAAAACACCACCCAAAAAGTAAGTTAAAGAAAACAACTCAATAAAGTCCATATTTAAATTTTACTTTCATTTTATCAAAATCAAATGTTTGCAATAATAGTTTTTATAGACCTTATGGCACACCTCTTTATCTAGATTAGTGTTGACTCCAACTATGCTCACAGGAACACCAGTTCTGAGCAGTGTTCCTATACTGAAATAAAGTTTAGCAAAAACAATATGCTATACTGTTTATCAAAAATACATAAAATAGCATATTAGAGAGCAGTTATCCAGTCAAGAAACCTATTTAACAATGACTAATCAAGGGTATCCCCTTCATTTGTCCAGAGTACACTTTTTTCACAGAACATGTAAACAAAGTTTAGAAAAAACTGATAATCAACATCTTAAGGCATGTTTTAAAATCCTATGAACTCCATTAGACAGGTCTAAGACTCTAAATAGTAGTTCTAATCTTTTTTTTTTTTTTAATTCTTTTCTGTAGGAAAAGCAAAGAGGAGCTACCTTTGACAATTATGAACTATGCTCAAGGGAAAGGAAATAAAAATGTACAGTTCCTTCTCATTATTTGAGGTAGTTATGTTCCATCAAGTGGAAGGATGGGCGCAATGAATTAGAGAATACTGAGCCACTGCTACTAGGTGAAATAAAGGCTTAGGTTCCTGTGAGCCTCTGGTCACAACGTTTTTAATAAACCAATCAGGAAATAAACTTGTTTTATGTGTGTTTCTGTTTGAAGACACCTTATTTAATATATACATTTACAAATAATTGATTATATGCAGTATTTCATTACAATAACATAACAGACTATCCAAGAAGGGTTTAACATTCTCCTGACCTTGAGTAATATGCATAAATTTCTTTGGCTTTCAGTCTCATGACAATGCTGTCCACTATGCTTTTTTAATTGGTTATCATCTCATAAATCCACAAGAAGTTCAGCTACTTTTCCATCTTTTCCATAGTTTCACCACACAATACAGGTGTTACTTTAGCACTTTCTGGAGCAGCTTTACATACAGATGGGCAAATTTCCTCTTCCTTTTTCTGGATGTACCATACTGTTGATTCATTAACATTGAACACATGGCCAGCAACACTGTAACAACTCATGCCTGAATGAAGTCTATCTAACACATATTTTCTCCTAACACATGTAAGGCACATCACAGCCTTGCGCTTAGGAATGCTAGGCAGCACTTCAGCACTATGCCTGTGAACCATTTTAAACAGTGAAATCACCAGCAAAACCCCCAAAAATACAAAAAAATGTACCACTAAGTAGACCAAAAAAAGGATACTTGTTTACAGTATGAGAGCTGACACAGGATGCCAGAGCATGACCTTGTTCAACCTCAGCTGGGAATATGTACTTCAGGTGACTCAAATTTTTTGCCACTCTGTGCGTGTCGACCAATGACCACAAAAGCGTCATAAGTACGGATTTTGGGGTTACAAATAGATTTTAGCAAGTAGGCGAACTTGCAAAAATGGAATCCATAAATAATGAGGATTGACTGCAATACTAAATCCTAGCTTTATTTTAATCATCATGGTCATTGTAATACTTGCGTACATACAATATCTGAGAGATCTTGGTTTTATAACTTTAGGCTGTCAAAGTAAAAAAAAAAATTTCCCTGAGGTCCAAGCATGTGTTAGCCATGATCCTAACAACACAATTAAAAAAAAAATTTTTTTTAATTGTACTTTAGGTGAAGGTCTACAGAACAAATAGTTTCTCATTAAACAGTCAGTACACATATTGTTTTATGACATTGGTTAACAACCCCATGACATGTCAACACTCTCCTTCTTGACCTTGGAGGACCTTTTTTTTTGGTGAAAATATAGATAGTTGAAGATACACCATTTCAAAAATTTCTAAATGTATAATTCAGTGACACAATTATATTCTTCCAGTTGTGCTGCTATTCTCACTATCCTTTTCCAAATTATTCCATCATCATTGTCTTCAACTTACCGTCCCCTAGGCTTCCCATCAAACCTTTGAGTTGCTGTTGTCAATTTGATCTCACATAGATAATTCTTCTTTTGTACTTAAGATGAAGGTTTACAGAACAAAATTGTTTCTCATTAAACAGTTAGTACACATATTGCCCTATGACAATGGTTAACAAACCCATGACATGTCAACACTGTCCCTTTTCAACCTTGGGTTTCCTATCACCAGCTTTCCTATCCCCTCCTGCCTTCTAGTCCTTGTCCCTGGACTGCTGTGCCTCATTAGTCCTGTTTCCTAACAACACAGTTTTGCAGATATTTTTATTTGGTTCTTGCAGTCCTTCTGTAGGATATTTAATGAGTTTCAAAATAACACCTTACCACAAACCTATCTTCACAATCCTCTCTCATCACACATGAACTTTTCCCTTTCTTCCCTCTAAGCTAACAGGCACTTGGCCCCTTAAGGCCCATGCTCTCATTGATGTAGAAGTACTGTAAAAGTTACTTATATCATATAGAACAAGCCATATCCATAATCCTCTTCAAATTCTTCCAAAAAAATATGACTTTCATTATTCCCAGAAAAGTGGCTTCTGCCATAGAAATTGTACATGAAAAAGGTCCCAGAGTGTTCGTAAATGACAAATAAAGGGAGGTGGGGGGAGGGAAGGAGACCATCCTGACTTAAATGACTCAACAAAAATATGTGTATAATTATTGTTAAAATAATTATTAACATTTCATTTGTATTCATTTTCATTAACGGACAAAAGCAGTATTTACAACACAAATTATATTTTATGAGTGCCTATGAGTGAAATGATTGTTATACAAACTTTAATTTAGAAATACTTTCAACATGGTTACTACAAACTTTACAAAAGGCTTACTGGTTGAGGCAATGTGGTAATAAAACTCAATTACATCAATATGGTGTTAAAATTTATAGAGACCATCAGCTCAGTCCATTAACTGCATACAAAAGTTGCTAATACATTCTTCAATTTTTCCAATGTGTGTATTTGTTACAAATTTATATAAGTTTCATGAATGGGAGACAAGCTACTAAAAGACCAACATGGTGTTTTGATATCTTCTCTCAGTTCTGACCATTATCATAGTTGGTACTTAACAAAATTTAGCATCACAGAGTTTCCAGTCAACTCCAAACCTTTCTATACGGCTCTTCTCATTACTCACAAAATAGCAATAGTTATTTTTTGCACAATGTGATTAGAAAAAAATTAAAAAGCAAAAAAATTTTTTAATGTGGCTGGTTCAAAACATGCAAATTTATGACTGCATATGCATCTACAGTAATCTCAAAATTAAAAGTTTAATTACAAAAAAAAAAAAAAAAAAACACATAGACTGCCAACGGCACTCCTGGCAAGGACCCAGGAACATTCTCTGCTTCCTACCATAAAAGTTTTAGGGTAGTAACAACTTTCCACTGGAAGTTCATTTTAAATCTATCATTAGAGAGTGAGAAAGTTTATTAATTAGGTCAGTGATTCAAAACACCAAGATACTCTTGGCACTGTAGAAACAATTAGTCATTTTCAGGCAACAGTAGCATCTAAAACAATAATAAACAAACTGAAGACACTCCGGTGGCTAGCAGACACATGAGGAAATGCTCATGATCACTAGCCATTACAGAAATGTAAATCAAAAGCACAATGAGATACCATCTCACCCTGATCTTACTGGCACAAATCAAAAAAAAACAAAATAACAAATGTTGGAGGCTGTCAGGAGACTGGAACTCTTATGCACTGCTGGTGGGAATGCAAAATGGTACAACCATTTTGGAAAACGATAAGGTGCTTCCTTAAAAAGCTAGAAAAAGAAATACCACATCATCCAGCAATCCCACTCCTAGGAATACATCCTAGAGAAATAAGAGCTGTCATATGAATAGACATATGCACACTCATGTTCACTGGAGTATTATTCACAATAGCAAAAA
The DNA here is from genome assembly GCF_000243295.1 of Trichechus manatus latirostris. NCBI lineage: Eukaryota > Metazoa > Chordata > Mammalia > Sirenia > Trichechidae > Trichechus > Trichechus manatus. The sequence goes on from NW_004443955.1 coordinate 14,161,455, forward strand.
AATATGGAAACAACTTAAGTGCCCATCAATAGATGAATGTATAAACAAACTATAGTACATACAAACAATGAAATACTGTGCAGTGATAAAGAACAATGATGAATCTGTGAAATATCTCACAACATGGATGAATCTGGAGGGCATTATGCTGAATGAAATAAGACAATTACAAAAGGACAAATATTGTATGAGACCACTACCGTAAAAACTCATGAAAAGGTTTACACACAAAAAGAAACAATCTTTGATGGTTATGAGGGAGGGGAGGGGCTGGGAGGAAAAAACACTAAGTATACAATAGATAAGTAGTAACTATAGTGAAGGGTAAGACAGTACACAATACTGCGGAAGCCAGGACAACCTGTCCAAGGCAATGTCATGGAAGTTCCACAGACACATTCAAACTCCCTGAGGGACAGAATTACTGGGCTAGGGGCTGGGAACCATGGTCTCGGGGAACATCTAGCTCAATTGGCGTAACAAAGTTTATAAAGAAAATGTTTCACATCCTACTTTGGTGAGTAGCATATGCGGTCTTAAAAGCTTGTGAGTGCCCATCTAAGATACTCCACTGGTCCCACCACATCTGGAGCAAGAGAGAATGAAGAAAATAAAAGACACAAGGGAAAGATTAGTCCAAAGGACTAATGAATCACAAGCACCCTAGCCTCCACCAGACTGACTCCAGCACAACTAGATGGTGCCCGGCTACCACAACTGACTGCTTTGACAGGGATCACAAAAGAGGGTCCCAGACAGAGCTGGAGAAAAATGTGGAACAAAATTCTAACTCGCAAAACAAAACAAACTACAAAAAAACCCACAGACTTACTGGTCTGACAGAGACTGGAGAAACCCTGACAGTATGGTCCCGGATACCCTTTTAACTCAGTACTGAAGTCACTCCTGAGGTTCACCCTTCAGTCAAAAATTAGACAGGCCGATAAAACAAAACGAGACTAAATGGGCACGCTACCTTAGGGGCAAGGACTGAAAGGCAGGAGGGGACAGGAAAGCTGGTAATGGAGAACCCAAAGTCAAGAAGGGAGAGTGTTGACATGTGCTGGGGGTGGCAACCAATGCCACAAAACAATATGTGTATTAATTTTTTACTGAGAAACTAATTTGCTCTATAAACCCTTATCTAAAATACAAAATAAATAAATAAACAAAATAAACTGACTTTTTTGATGCCTGGATCTTACTGTCTGTTCATCTGATGTTGTTCCCAAAAACTCAATTATGTTTCATATTCTAAATAAATACTTGACACTGAAATTATTTTGGGCTCTTCTGGGAATTGTTACAAGAATCACACGTTTACTTGTTTGAGTCCATCTTATAATAAAAATCTCATTTTTCATCCTTTGGAGAGTTGAAAATCTATGAAAAGCATTTTCTCACTTTTATTAATTTTCCCCTTGAGAGTAAAGAGAATAAAAACTGATGTTAAATAATACCCGAAGTAAATGAAATCCAAAATTCACATTTCTCTTTGATTACATTTTTAGACATGAATCTGCAAGAAATGGAAATAATTCCATTGTCTTGAATGAACCATGCTTCAGAATGCTGTTGTTGTTGTTGTTAGGTGTCATCAAGTCACTTCCAACTCACAGCAACCCTACGTACCACAGAATGAAACACTGCCTGGTCCTGCGCCATTCTCACAATCGTTGTCATGCTTGAGCCCACCATTGCAGCCACTGAGTCAATCCATCTCTCCTTGAGGGTCTTCCTCTTTTTCACTGACCCTGTACTTTACCAAGCACGATGTCCTTCTCCAGTGACTGATCCCTCCTGATAACATGTCCAAAGTATGTAAGACATAGTCTTGCCGTCCTTGTTTCTAAGGAGCTTTCTGGTTGTACTTCTTCCAAGATAGATGTGTTTGTTCTTTTGGCAGTCCATGGTATATTCAATATTCTTCGCTGACACCACAATTCAAAGGCGTCAATTCTTTGGTCTTCCTTATTCATTGTCCAGCTTTCACATGCATATAATGCAATTGAAAATACCATGGCTTGGTTCAGGCGCACCTTAGTCTTCAAGGTGACATCATCTTTGCTTTTCAACACTTTTAAGAGGTCTTTTGCCCAAACCACCTGGAGTAAAGGAGAATGAAGAACACCCAAGACATAAGGAAAGTATCAGCCCAAAACACAGAAAGGGCCACATAAACCAGAGACTTCATCAGCCTGAGACCAGAAGAACTAGATGGTACCCGGCTACCACCAATGACCACCCTGACAGGGAACACAACAGAGAGTCTCTGATGGAGCAGCAGAAAGATGGGGTGCAGAACTCAAATTCTAGTAAGAAGACCAGACTTAATGGTCTGACTGAGACTGGAGGAACCCCAGAAAGCATGGCCCCTGGATTCTCTATCAGCCCAGAACTAAAACAATTTCCAAGGCCAACTTTTCAGACAGGGATTGGAGTGGACTGTGGGACATAAAGTGATACTCGTGAGGAGTGTGCTTCTTAGCTCAAGTAGATACGAGAGACCAAAGGGGCAGCTTCTGCCTGGAGGTGAGATGGGAAGGCAGAGAGGGTTAGGAGCTGGTTGAATGGACATGGGGAACCAGGGGTGGAAAAGAGGAGTGTGCTGTCGCAGAATGGGGTAAGCAATTAGGGTCACATAACAATGTATGTATAAAATTTTGTATGGGAGACTAACTTGAAATGTAAACTTCATTTAAACTACAATAAAAAAATATTTAAAAAAAAGGGGGGGCTTGGCTGTTAACCCAAAGGTCGGCAGTTCAAATCTACTAGCTGCTCCTTGGAAACTCTATGGGTCAGTTCTACTCTGTCCTATAGGGTTGCTATGAGTCACAATAGACTTGATGGCAGTGGTTTGGTTTTGGTTTATAACCAGTTAGACTCAAATGGTTAACATGGAAACTCAAGAGAGCTGAGTGTGCAGTATTATACGAATATCTTAGAAATGCCTTCCTCTGTGAAGAAGTCTACATTCTTTGCCTTCTTAATGTTTATCAAGCAACAGTTCAGTGGACAGACTGGGTGTATGGGCATTGGAACCAGACAGAACTGGGTGCTAGACAAACCACATTATATTCCTTTAAGCAACATTAACTTGTAAGGCTGTTGTGAAGTTGATACAAAATAATGCCAATAAAATAAATTCATCTGTGACTTGCAGGAAAAAAAAAAAATAGAGGTCTTTTGCAGCAGATTTGCCCAGCGTAACGCGTCTTTTGATTTCTTGACTGCTGCTTCCGTGGGCGTTGATTGTGGATAAAAGTAAAATGAAATCCTTGACAACTTCAATCTTTTCTCCGTTTATCACGATGTTGCTTACTGGTCCAGCTGTGAGGATTTCTGTTTTCTTTATGTTGAGGCGTAATCCATACTGAAGGCTGTGGTCTTTGATCTTTAGCGGTAAGTGCTTCAAGTTCTCTTCACTTTCAGCAAGCAAGGTTGTGTCATCTGTAGACTGCAGGTTGTTAATGAGTCTTCCTCCAATCTGGATGCCTTGTTCTTCTTCATACAGTCCAGCTTCTTGGATTATTTGCTCAGCATACAGATTGAATAGGTATGGTGAAAGGATACAACCCTGACACACAATTTTCCTGACTTTAAACCACACAGTATCCCATTAGTCTGTTCAAACAACTGCCTCTTGATCTATGTACAGGTTCCTCATGAGCACAGTTAAGTGTTCTGGAATTCCCATTCTTCACAATGTTATCCATAATTTGTTATCCAAAATTCGTTACAATCCACACAGTCGAATTTCTTTGCATCGTCAGTAAAAACAGGTAAACATTTTTCTAGTATTCCCTGCTTTCAGCCAGGATCCATCTGACATCAGCAATGATATCCCTGGTTCCACAATCTCTTCTGAATCCGGCCTGAATTTCTGGCAGTTCCCTGTTGATATACTGCTGCAGCTGCTTTTGAATGATCTTCAGCAAGATTTTACTTGCATATGATATTAATGATATTGTTCGATAATTTCTGCATTCGGCTAGATCACCTTTCTTGGTGTCTTAGTCATCTAGCGCTGCTATAACAGAAATACCACAAGTGGATGGCTTTAATAAAGAGAAATTTATTCTCTCACAGTCCAGTAGGCTAGAAGTCCGAATTCAGGGCGCAGGCTCCAGGGGAAGGCTTTCTCTCTCTGTCAGCTCTGGAGGAAGGTCCTTGTGATGCATCAGTCTTCCCTTGGTCTGGGAGCATCTCAGCGTGGGAACCTCGGGTCCAAAGGACATGTTCTGCTCCTGGCATTGCTTAACTGGTGGTATGAGGTCCCCCTGTCTCTCTGCTCGCTTTTCTCTTTTATATCTCAAAAGAGATTGAATTGTGTCCTCCAAAAACGTCTGTCAACTTGGCTAGTTCATGATTCCCAGTATTGTATGACTGTCTACCATTTTATCATCCAATGTGATTTCTCTATGTGTTGTAAATACTATCACTATGATGTAATAAGATGGATTAGTGGCAGTTATATTGATGAGGTCTACAAGATTAGATAGTGTCTTAAGCCAATCTCTTTTAAGAAATAAAAGAGAGAAGTGAGCAGAGAGACAGGGGGACCTCATACCACCAAGAACGCAGTCATTGGTCTTGCAAAATTCTAATATGCAATCTCTGGCATCATTTCTATCACCAAGGCCATATTTTCCAACCACCCATACTTCTTTGTTTCCAACTTTTGCATTCTAATCACCAGTAATTATCAATGCATCCTGATTGCATGTTTGATCAATTTCAGACTGCAGAAGCTGGTAAAAGTCTTCGATTTCTTCAACTGTGGCCTTAGTGGTTGGTGCGTAAATTTGAGTAATAGTCGTATTTAACTGGTCTTCTTTGTAGGTGTATGGATATTATCCTATCACTGACAGCACTGTACTTCAGGATAGATCTTGAAATGTTCTTTTTGATGATGAATGCAACGCCATTCCTCTTCAAGTTATCATTCCTGGCATAGTAGATCTATGACTGTCTGATTCAAAACGGCCAATTTCAGCTGATTAATGCCTAGGATATCGATGTTTATGTGTTCCATTTCATTTTTGATGATTTCCAATTTTCCCAGATTCATATTTCGTACATTCTACGTTATTATTAATGGATGTTTGCAGCTGTTTCTTTTCATTTTGAGTCGTGCCGTATCAGCAAATGAAGGTCCTGAAAGCTTGACTCCATCCACATCATTAAGGTCGACTTTATTTTGAGGAGGCAGCTCTTCCCCAGTTGTCTTTTGAGTGCCTTCCAATCTGGGGGGCTCATCTTCTGGCACTATATCAGACAACGTTCCACTGCTACTCATAAGGTTTTCACTGGCTAATTCTTTTCAGAAGTAGACTGCTGGGTCCTTCTTCCTTGTCTGTCTTAGTGTGGAAGCTCAGCTGAAACTTGTCCACCATGAGTGACCCTGCTGGTATCTGAATACTGGTGGCAAAACTTCCAGCATCACAGCAACACACAAGCCCCCATAGTATGACAAACTGACAGACACGTAGGGAAGAAAAATGCTAAGGATAACAAAAAATATTTCTAAACAATGCATGAAATAAGAATAACTAGGTAAGAGTATAAAGTGAACAGATGACAAGTAAAAGGCACCTTCTCAATAAAGAGATGGTATTCTAACTAAAAATATTAAAACAAATATTCTACAGATGAAATTAAAGCCAAAGTGAGGTGAAAGAGGTAAGAAGGTTTTCACAAACTTTAGAGATGTTTATAGAGCCAGCCAAATACCATCCCAGTATACTGAAAGAAAGTAAAATATGCTAAAGTTTCATTCAAGAATAGTGGGAGTATCTTGGACAGTGAATAAGGTAGACCAAAGAAGACTTGATGCATTTGAATTATGGTGTTGGTGAAGAGTATTGAATATACCATGGACTACCGGAAGAACGAACAAATCTTTTTTGGAAGAAGTACAGCCAGAATGCTCCTTAAAAGCAAAGATGGCGACATATCGTCTCACGTATGTTGGACATGTTATCAGGAGGGATCAGTATCTGGAGAAGGACATCATGCTTGGTAAACTAGAGGTCAGTAAAAAAGAGGAAGATCCTCAAGGAGATAGACTGACACAGTAGCTTCAACAATGGGCTCAAACACAGCAACGATTGTGAAGACGGTGCAGGACTGGGCAGTGTTCTGTTCTGCCATATCTAGGTCCTATGAGTTGGAACCAACTCGATGGTACCTAACAACAAAAGTTGGATCTTGCTTTTCATCAAGTCAGAACCTCTGTCTGTGATTAGAGTGTTTAAACCACTCACATATAAGGTAATTATTGATATATTTACATCTGCCATTTTGCTATTTTTTCCATACATCTTATACCTCTTTTGCTTCTTCTTCCTATACTACCTTTTGTTTTATCTGAATATTTTACGTACCATTTTAATTTCCTTTTTTTCAGCTATACATCTTAAAGTTACTCTCTTAGTGGGTATCTTAGTCATCTAGTGCTGCTATAACAGAAATACCACAAGTGGATGGCTTTAACAAAGAGAAATTTATTTTCTCGCAGTCTAGTAGGCTAGAAGTCCAAATTCAGGGCGTCAGCTCCACTGGAAGGCTTTCTCTGTTGGCTCTGGAGGAAGGTCCTTCTCGTCAGTCTTCCCCTGGACTAGAAGCTTTTCTACACAAGAACTCCGGGTGCAAAGGACGTGCTCTGCTCCTGGTGCTTCTTTCTTGGTGGTAATGAGGTCCCGCCTCTCTGCTTCCTTCCCCTTCCTTTTATCTCTTGTAAGCTAGAAGGTGGTGCAGGCCACACTCCAGAGAGACTCCCTTTACATTGGATCAGGGATGTGACCTTAGGAAGGGTATTAAAATCCCACTCTAATCCTCTTTAACATAAACTTACAATCACAAAATGGAGGACAACCACACAGTACTGGGAATCATGGCCTAACCAAGTTGACACATATTTTTGAGGCACACAATTCAATCCATGACAGTGGATATTCTAGGGATCACAACATACATCATTAACTAACTAACCACTATATAACCTGAAGTTAATACTGGCTTAATTCTGATAAGATATAGTACCTTTGCTCCAATATAGCTCTATTTCAACCCTTCTTCATTGTTATATAACTACTGCCTTAAATAATCTAATTTTTTTAAATTAAGAAATAATTTAATTTTAATTACTAATAAATAATTTTAATTAAGAAATTAAGAAATATATATTCAGTCTTTATATTTCCCATACATTTACCATATCCAATAGATCATATGCTAGCACAGGGGTTGGCATACCTTTTTAGTAAAGGGCCAGACAAAGTATACTTTAGGCTTTGTAGGCCACATACAATTTCTGCTGCATATTCTCCTTTATTTGTTTTATTTTCTAGTACCTTTAAACCTGTTTTTAAAAAAAAATCCTTAGCTTGCAGGCCATAGAAAATAGGCCACAGGCTGGATCTGGCCTGTGAGCCTTAATTTGCCAACCCCTGTATTAGGCCATATAACAGGTCTTATTAAATTTTTAAAAACTAAACACATAAAAGCTCTGTGTATTCTCCAGCCACAACAGAATTAAATTAGAAATCAACAACAGAAAGAAAATTGGAAAAACCCTAAACACTTGGAAATTAAACGACCCACTTCGAAACAACTCATGAGTCAAAGAAGAAATAATGACAGAAAATATCTTGAATTAAACGAAAATTAAAATACAACATATCAAAATTTATAAGAAGCAGCTAAAGCAGTGCTTATAAGGAAATGTATACCTTTAAATGCTTGCATTAGCCTAAAAGAAAGATCTAAAAACAATCTAATATAATCTAAAAAAAAAGAAGCTAGTAATATAATAATCTAGTATAAGAAAACCAAATTCAAAGAAATTGAAGGAAAGAAATAATAAAGATCAAAGCAAAACCCAATAAAATATAAAACAGAAATAACAGAGAAAGTCAACAAAACCAAAATTTGATTCTTTGAAAAGATCAATAAAATTGGCAAACATTCAAATAGACTGCCCAAAGAAAAGGGTCAGGTGGGGAGGAAAGACACAAATTACCAAAATCAAGAATAAAAGACGGTGCATCATTAAAAACCCTACAGAAATGAAAAGATTTATATGGGAATATTAAGAACTTCATACCAACATATCAGGCAATTCAGACTAAATGGACAAATATGTAAAAAATTACCAAACTGACTGAAGAGTAGAAAATCTTAATAGAACTATATCAAGCTAAGAAATTGAATTATCAATAAACAATGTTTACACAAAGGAAAAAAAAACTAGATCCCTTCATAGGTGAATTTTATCAAACACTTTTAAGGAATAATACCAATCCTACAAAAATTAAAGGAAGGAAGACTTCTCAAATTATTGTTTCATGCCAGTTCTATTAACCTAATACCAACACCACACAAAGACAGTACAAGAAAAGCTATCTACAAATATCCCTCATGAACCAAAAAACCCAAAACTAAATCCTTTGCTGTCGCGTCGATTTCGACTCATAGTGACCCTACAGGACACAGCAGAACTGTCCCATAGGGTTTCCAAGGCTGTAAATCTTTATGGAAGCCAACTGCCACATCTTTCTCCCATGGAGCGGCTGGTGGGTTCAAACCGCTGACCTTTTGGTTAGCAATCGAGCGCTTTGACCACTGCTGCCACCAGGGTTCCTTCCCTCATGAACAAAGACACTAAAATTCTTAAGAAAATATTAGTAAGTGGGATTGAGCTCAGAAATACAAACTTGTTTTAACATACAAAAATCCATCAATATAATAATATACCATATTAATAAAATAAAGAACAATAACAAAATGATTATCTCAATAGGTTAAGAAAAAGTGTTTGCAAAATCCAATACCGGTGTCAGTTATCTATTTATTGTCTTTCATCTCCAAATGCACCTTTCAATATATGCTACATGATAAACAAGGGGACTGCTTTAAACAAATTTCCTTTAAAGTGAGCAAGATGTTAAATATTTTCCAGTACAGGGCGTTGGAGGGGCACTGCATGAGAAAGAAAACCCATTGCCGTTGAGTCAATTCCAACTCATAGCGACCCCATAGGACAGAGGAGAATTGACCCACAGGGTTTCCAAGGAGCAGCTGGTGGATTCGAACTGCTGACCTTTTGATTAGCAGCCATAGCCCTTAACCACTGCTGGTACTGGACTAGGCTGGATCCCTCTACCTGTAACCATGGCCTGGCAATCCCTCCCAACAAGGAAACCAAAGCTCCCATGTGGCCTTCACACAGCCGCCTGTCATGAAAGGTCCCACCAAATCAGCCACTCCTACAAGCCCAAACACAGTCCACCCGTGGCCTGGAAAAGGGGGTGCGCGGCAGGCTGCTGCTCCCTCTGCAAGCTCCTACATAGCCCACGTGCTCTGAAGGCCTTCTTACCCACCAGCACCCACACTCTCACTTCTCGCCCATGCCAAAGGTTGCTGATCGTCACCTGCTCCCCTGCCTGGACTCCTAAGGGTGGCCTATTGCTTGTCCTTCAAATCCAGACCAGCTCTTGTCTGGCTAAGCCAGCAAACTTTCTCTATCCAGTGGTAAAACCACATTTTCTCCAATGAAGTCTGAATCCATAACAAGTTCATCCTTCCTTGGGTTCGTTCCCTCAGCCCTAGGGTACCATACAGAGTTTTCTCATATCTTACAGTTACTCTTTCATCAGAGTTAATAATCTATACACTTCCTGTTTAATCTATTGTGTGGTTTCTATCTCCTGAACAGACCCAGACAGCTGTAACACTCATTCTTATTATTCTTATTAACGCTCTTAAACAAAACAGGAATAGAAAGAAATTTCCTCAACTTGATAAAGGGAATCTATGAAAAACCTATAGCTAACATCTTTACTTAATGAAAAACTGAATGTTTTCCCCCTAATATCAAGGTAAGGATTTCCACTCACAGATGAAAAGTAGCATATGAAAATATGCTTATCATCATAGTTATTAGGGAAATGCAACTTAACACCACAATGAAACATCACTACACATTCATTAGAAAGACTGTAATAAAAAAGACTGACAATACCAAATGCTGGTAAGGATGTGGCAAAACTAGAACCCTCACACTGCTGCTGGGAATGTAACATGGTACAGCCACTTTGGAAAAGACTCTTAAAATGTTAAACATACACTTACCATACAACTCAGCAATTCTACTCCTAGCAGTCTATCCAAGAAAATTAAAACATATGTCCACACAAAGACCTATATATGAATGTTACTAGCAGCATTATTCATAATTGCCAAAAACTGGAAACAATCCAAATGTCCATTCACTTTACCAGTGATAAAGAAATTGTGGTATATCCATACAATTAAACATAATTCAGTCAAAATGGGAGGGGGGATGAATTAATCTCAAAAAATTATGCTAAGTATTCCACCACAAAATTACTATATATCATATGACCACCTGTATATGAAATTGCTATAAAAAGCAAAACTAGAGAAACAGAAAGCAGATTAGGAGTTATCTCCTTCTTTGGGTGGGAGTGGGGATTGACTACAATCCAGCCCAAGGGAATCTTTTTCTAATGATGGAACTGTTCTAAAACTGGACACGGTGATGATAGCACAACTGTATAAATTTACTTAGAATTTAGAAACTGAAATTGCCATTTTGAGTCATCATACAATGAATTTATGGACAACATTGATAAGAATAGGAATTCCAAAACACTTAATTTGTGTTCATGAGGAACCTGTACATAGGCCAAGAGGCAGTCATTTGTACAGAACAAGGGGATACTGTGTGGTTTAAAATCAGGAAAGGTGTGCATCAGGGTTGTATCCTTTCACCATACTTATTTAATCTGTATGCTGAGCAAATAATCCGAGAAGCTGGACTATATGAAGAAGTACAGGGCATGCGGATTGGAGGAAGACTCATTAACAACCTTCGATACACAGATGACACAATCTTGCCTGGTGAAAGCAAAGAGGACTTGAAGCACTTACTGATCAAGATCAAAGACTACAGCCTTCAGTATGGATTACACCTCAACATAAAGAAGACAAAAATCCTCACAACTGAACCAATAAACAACAACATGATAAACGGAGAAAAGACTGACGTTGTCAAGGATTTCATTTTACTTGGTTCCACAATCAATGCCCATGGAACAGCAGAAAAGAAATCAAACACGGTATGGAATTGGGCAAATCTGCTGCAATAGATCTCTTTACAGTGTCAAAAAGCAAAGATGTCACTTTGAGCACTAAGATGCCCCTGACCCAAGCCATGATATTTTCAATCGCATCATATGCATGCGAAAGCTGGACAATGAATAAGGAAGACCAAAGTAGAATTGATGTATTTGAATTATGGTGTTTATGAAGAACACTGAATACACCATGGACTGCCAGAAAAGCAAACAAATCTTTCTTGGAAGAAGTACAGCCAGAATGCTTCTTAGAAGCAAGGAGGCAAGACTTCGTCTCACGTACTTTGGACATGTTATCAGGAGGGATCAGTCCCTGGAGAAGGACATCATGCTTGGTAAAGTACAGGGTCAGTGAAAAAGAGGAAGACCTTCAGTGAGATGGACTGACTCAGTGACTGCAACAATGGGCTCAAACACAGGAACGATCGTTAGGATGGCGCAAGACCAGGCACCGTTTCGATCTGTTGTACATAGGGTCACTATGAGTTGGAACTGTAAATTACACATCAATAAACCTGTTAAGAAATGTTTAAAAAAAAAAAGAAGTGTGGTGTTAATTTGAAACCAGCATGAATTGAGCTACTTAAGAACAAACTAAAACAATCTAACTTCATTTGTTTTTTTGACAACATTACTAGATTAGATTAGGAGAAGGCCATAATTATAGTACATCAAGATTTCAGCATTAAAACTATTGACGTAAAGGTAAAGTATTACAGGTTTCTTGTGTTTATCCTATTAAATATTTTTTAGGAGTGACCTGAAGACACAGAGGGTTTGCTTTTCAAATGCGTAAGCAATATAAAAGTGCGAGGGACAGTTAATATGACAGTTCACAGAATCATGATTGTAACTTTATTTACCTATTTATTAGCAAAAAAGATTTCAAGTTTCACAACAGCAAGAACTGGAAAAATGTTACTGCAAAACAATAACAAACATTCCAGGTGGGAGTATAAAATGCTACAAATACAACCACTATGGAGAACAGTGTCTATTCTATGCAACCAGCAATTCTGCTCTAACCAATCTACCCTAGGTCAGAGCTTCTTTCCTTAGCCCCTCAACCAGATATGGCTGGGGCAGCTAGAACTTCCAGGAGGATCACCCCTGCCCTGAGCAGCTTCATCCAGGACTCCAAATCTCCTCCAGCTGACCCCAGCATGCTGGAAAAACATGATCATTTTCAAGGTGTACCGTGACATGAAAAAGCACTATCCGAGTAAAGCTCTAACACACAGGCACCTGGAAACGTGTACAAACAACATTATATGCACCCCTCCCCCAAAAATGAAGTGTATCATAAATGTCCATCATCCCAGTAGCAAAGAGCATACCTCACTCCCAAATCCTGGTTTCTACATACCACTCTCCAGTAGAAGAAACCAGGGCTGAGGGACAGAACACAAAAGGAGCCTGACATGTCTTATGATGCCAGAAAATAAGGAAACGCTTGAAAAAGGATGGGGACATGTCAAAAAGTCACAGGAGTCGACCAGAAGCAGCTCCCAATGTTTAAAGGTAGAAAAATTTGAGCAGCAAAATAAATAGTATTGGATTATAACCCACAGAATTGAAGAAACGTCCATGAGTTCTTACCGATGAAAATTAATAAATAAGGGAGACAGGACAGCTCTTCTTTATAGGAGGATTCCAATTAATAAATGTAGAAGGAATGAGGGAACTACAAACCTCACCATTAGGCAAACATAATTAGGCAAGATCCACCAATGGATGCTAAAATTACAGGGTAAAAGTCTGAGGAGAAACAGGAATATTGACAAGGTCTCAAAGTATCTCATCTAAGATACTTATCAATTACAAAGGGAGAGCCAGCAGCCACCAACTTAACCAACGGATCAGGGTTAACATCACTAGTAATAAGATTTATTGACATCATGTACACCCCCCAAACACCCCGATACAAGCACTGAGAACACAGAGCACTTCTATGCTATTCTAGTCAAAAAATGCAAAACTTCAACCTAATCATGAATAAATACCAGCTTAGATAGAAGGTCCATTCCCATGCTAATAGTCTAGGATTCCAAAAGTAATGAACCAGTACCATCACTTCTCAAAATTTCATTATGAAAAGTCAAAAGAGGTGACACTACATGACAAAATTATTTCTCAAAACATTATAAACAATAATGTTTTAAAGTGCATATCACATATCATACACATACATATTTGACAGATGACTTAAGAATATCAAATTTTTATGGCATAATATCTTAAGGGCCCATGTAGGATACAGTGTGACAAGTTTCTCCCTTGGGTACCCAAATTACAATATAGCCATTTCTGCTTATGACTAAGGCAAGCAATAAAAATTCTCCCTCCATCTTTTATGCCAGAAATGTGCCTTTTCCTTCTCAATGTATTTTCATTCATTGAATATTAACTGTCTGCCTGTGTAAAGGCAGGGCACTGAATGATGTGGGAAATACTGAGTAAGATGGACTCTTGTAGCATTAACCTCCTGTCCCAAAATTGCTTCCACAGTTTTCTGACGTTTTTAAAAATACAACTTTTGAAACTTACCCAGTTTTGGCCTGCCTCAACTGACTACATCCTACCTAAAAAGTTGAAGTCCTAAGAGAGACTATTTAATCTTAACTTTTATGGAAATCACCTCATTACCTGTCTTTTCAATTTTAGCACCTAATTAAGCATCCCTGAAGACTATGATTTAGTTTTGCATGTTTTTGAACTTTACATAATTGGAAGCATATAGTATGCATTCCTTTGTGACTGGCTTCTTTTGCTCCACATGGTACTTGAGATATTGAAACCTACCGCTGAATGGACTGCCTGTTCCTTTTCATTGTTGTATAGGATTCCATTATATGACTGAACCACTTTTATCCATTCCACTGTTACAGAACATGGGTATTGTTTGTAGTTTGGGTCAATAAAGAATAACGAGATGAATAGTACTATACACATTTCTTTTGGTTTGTATGTGGGCATAAACCTAGGAATAGAACTGCTTGGTCAGAGTATGTATATCACAAGCCAAAAAAAAAAAAACAACAAACCCTGTTGCTGTGGAATGGATTCCTTCTCATGGTGATTCCATGTGTTACAGAGGAGAACTGCTCTGGTTTTCTTGGCTGCAATCTTTACAAAAGCAGATTGCCAGGCCTTTCTTTCACAGTGCCACTGGGTGGGTTCAAATCACCAACCTTTAGGTTAGTAGTTGAGAGCAAACCATTTGCACTGCCAAAGGAACTATATATATTATAACCAAAAGAAAAAAAAAAACAACAACCCATTGCTGTCGAGTGGATTCCAACTCACAGCGATCCTATAAGACACACTAGAACTGCCCCACAGGGTTTCCAAGGACTGACTGGTGGATTCGAACTGCCAATCTTTTGGTTAGCAGCCGAGCTCTATCACTGCACCACCAGGGTTCCATGTGTATTATAAACATTACTAAATATTCAACTGTTTTCCAAAGCGAATGTATCACTTTACTTTCCCACCAACAGGGTGTAAGAGCCCCTGTTGCTCCACTTGCTCACAAAGGCAGAGTCTGTCAGTCTTTTGTAGGCATTCTAGTTTCTGTTTAGTGCAATCTTATTATGGTTTTAATTTGCATATCCCTGATAGCTAATGAAGCTAAGTGTATTAATGTATGTTTACTGGCCATTTGGATTTCCTCTTTAGTAAAGTACCTGTTCCAAGACTCCTGTTGATTTTCTTAGCTAGGTTGTTGGTCTTTCTCATATTGATTTGTAGGAATTCTTTACAAATACAAGCCCTCTGTCAGTTGTATGTATTACAAATATTTTCTGAGACTTATCTTACCATTAAGATGATCGACACCAGGAGGGCAGCAAACTATGGCCTGCACGCCAATTCTGATCCAACATCTGTTTTTTTATATAAAGTATTATTGGAACAGTCATACCCATTCATTTACAGATTGTCTGTGCCCACTTTCCTGCTACAATGCCAGAGTTGAGTACTTGTGACAGAGATCGTATGGAATGAAGTAACTGGCCCTTTACAGCAAAGTTTGCTGACCCCTGATCCCTGTAATAAACGTGGTATCTTTTTTTCTTTTTATTTTTTTATTGTACTTCAGGTGAAGGCTTACAGAATAGTTTCTCATGAAACAGTAGTACACATATTGTTTTATGACACTGGTTAACAACCCCACA
>NW_004443955.1:14177347-14180040 GCF_000243295.1 Trichechus manatus latirostris
GATGAGACCAGTGGAGTATCTTAGATGGCCGCTCACAGGCTTTTAAGACCCCAGACACTACTCACAAAGGTAGAATGTAGAACATTGTCTTTATAAGCTGTGTTGTGCCAATTGAGCTAGATGTTCCCCGAGACCATGGTCCCCACAGCCCTCTGTCCAGCAATTCAGTCCCTCAGGGAGTTTGGATGCGTCTATGGGGCTTCCATAAACATGGTATCTTAAAGTTAATATCCAATTTACCAATCTCTTACTTTATTCAGGAAAACCTGTGAAAGCTAGAACCTAAGGTGGAAACCTGTCAGAGAAGGAAAACGCAAATATTTTCTGCTAAAATGAACAATAGAAAAGTGGTAAGACTGCACCTTGTCAAAGGTAGAAAACTTGTGAGGCCCAGAAAAACAAGGCAGTCCCAATAAGTTCAGGCTGTCACAGGTTTCACTGTAATTGTGCATTTTATGTCCCATTTAATAAATCCTTCCCTATCCTGAGGTCACGAAGATACTGACATTATCCAGGGGAACTACTAGTTACCTTTTTGTATTGATTTCTAGTTTAACCGGAGTAGGGTAAGAAAACAGTATGATTTCAAATCTTTGAAATTTGTTAAGGTGTGCTTCATGGCCATTCATGGTCGGCTTTTATAAATGTTCTGTGTGATTGAAAAGAATCTTCATACTTCAGTTGTAGAGTACATAATCTATATATTCCATTAGGATAATTTTGTATTTGAAAAACTATAGGAATAACTTGAGCCTAGGACAATGCTATTTTCTGCCTGAGAGAAGTTTTATTTGCGTCTGCCAGGCACGTAGGGGCGCAAGCAATCTGAAAAGCAATTTCAGAGACTTTCATGTTTCCAGGCCACCCAGATGATGGGGAAACCAGGCTACGATCTCTGCGAGGGATGTTTTATTTCTTGTCCACCTTATGAAGTATTTCACCTCCAAAAAGACTTCAGTATATATTCTCATAGACTTTGTGGAAAACAAACCATCAAGTATATAGGAACTCTCTGTGTATTTTCTGCACAATTTTTCTATAAACCTAAACTGCTCTAAAAATAAAGTGTATTTTAAAAACCCACAATATCACTATCGTAACTAATGAAATTAACAATAATTTCTTAATATCATCTAATACTCCGTCCCTAATCAATTTTCCCTGATATTGCCCAAAATTATGTTTTTACAATGTTTATTTGAACAAAAATCTAAATAAGGTCCAACAACCGCATTCAGCCAATTCCTAAGTCTCTCTTAATTTACAACATTTCCCTCTCCATTTTCTTTTCAGAGCTTTCATTTATTTTAAAAACTGGCTGTCTTGCAGAATTTCCTACATTCTGCATTTGGCTTATTGTGTCTTCATGGTGACATTTAAGGTACTCATTTATCTGTTGCACTTCCTATAAGCTGGTAGACAGGCTTATACAGACCTAGGTTCCATTTTCTTCGGCAAGATTTTATCCCAAGGATAGGCTTGTGTACTTCCAGCTGCATCACACTGAGAAGGAGATAATGTATGCTTGTGCCAGTTTTAGAAATATTAAGATTAATTAGTGGATTCAGCTGTTGTCAGCCTGAGTCCATCCAATACAAAGTTCCCTATTAATATCTGCTGAGATCTAGAATTTTATTACCCGTAGCTGTTGAGTTGATTCCGACTCATAATTTTATTAGAGAGTACAAAATGTTGATTTTTCTAATTCTGCCATCTCTTCTATATTTATTAACTATAATCATTTCATACAGAAAAACTTCTTCTCATTCAGCTATTCAGCTACCCTGAAATACAGTCAGGTTAGAAAAGGCACAATAAGGTTTTTTTCCTTTAAAATTTTTTCTAACAACAAGTTGGTACCCTAGCAACCTCCAGTAATTACCAATAACTTTTTTTAAAAAAACACTTTCATTATGAACTCATGTTGTTGTTGTTAGCTGCTATCAAGTCAGCTTCAACTCATGTCAACTTCATGTACAAAAGAATGAAACGCTGACGGGTCCTGCACCGTCTTCACAATCATTGATATACCTGAGTCCACTGTTGTGGCCACTGTGTATTTTGAGGGCCTTCCAGCCTAGAGGACTCAACTTCCAGCAGTGCATTGGAATATTCTGTTCTAATCATAGGGTTTTCACCAGCTAATTTTCAGAATTAGATTGCCAGGCCTTTCTTCCTAGTCTTTAGCCTGGGAGCTCCATTAAACCTGCCCACCATGGGTGAACCCTGCTGGTATTTAAAATACCAGTGGCATAGCAACACACAAGTCACCACAATATGACAAAATGACAGACGTGTAGTGGTATGAACTCATAGATGTCTACATACCTGTGCATTTCAATCCATTTCGGTCATTATTCTTTTTTTTGTTTTGTTTTTAATTGCACTTCAGGTGAAGGTTTACAGAACAAATAGTTTCTCATTAAACAGCAGTACACATATTGTTCTATGACATTGGTTAACAACCCCACGACATATCAACCCTCTCCCTTCTCGACCTTTTTTTTTTTTGCATGAACATATACTTAGCCAAACATACACCATTTCAAAAATTTCTACATGCACAGTTCAATGACATCGACTAAGCTCTTCCAATTGTGCTGCTATTCTCACTTTAGATGAAGGTTTACAGATCAAAATAGTTTCTCATTAAACAGTTAGTACACATGTTGCCCTATGACAATGGTTAACAA
>NW_004443955.1:14180378-14192516 GCF_000243295.1 Trichechus manatus latirostris
TCTCTTCATTCTCCCTTGCTCCCGAAGGGATGAGACCAGTGGAGTATCTTAACTGGCTGCTCATAGGCTTTTAAGACCCCAGAGGCTACTCACCAAGGCAGAATGTAGAACGTTGACTTTATAAACTATGTTATGCCAGTTGAGCTAGATGTTCCCCGAGACCATGGTCCCCACAGCCCTCTGCCCAGCAATTCAGTCCCTTAGGGAGTTTGGATGTGTCTACGGAGCTTCCATGGCCTTTTCTTGTACAAGTTCATTATTATTTTGATGCTCAAATTGTCCACCATTGACCTCTGTTCCATTTTCACATGTCCTCAGAAGTCTTCGATATCGTATCTGTTTCTAGCACAAGATGTCCCAGGCTAATCTTCTACATGCGCTGCCTCAACCAAGCAATCAAGACTCTTTTTACTGGGGAATGGTACTTAAAAACCGCAATCTGTTTGGCTTGGGAATTCTTCACCACTTTGTTAGCTCATCAGACAGATTTTTACCCCCAGTTTTTGTAACTGTCATCAAGGGAAGGTTGGTCCTAATTACCTAGTCTGCCAATGCAGTAAGCAGAAGTCCTAAAGTATAAGTTTTTAAGATTCTAAGTGCAGTAGAAACCATGAAGAAACAGGTCAACAGAAGAAACTGCAGACAATATATGGTGCCCTGTTGGCACAGTGGTTAATAGTTTGGCTGCTAACCAAAAAGTCAGCAGTTCAAATCCACCAACGGCTCCTTTGAAACCCTGTGGAGCAGTTCTACTCTGTCCTATATGGTCACTATGAGTCAGAATGCGACTCGACGGCAATGGGGTTATATGTACATACGTATACATATGTGTGTGTATGTGTCTTTACCCATAATGTAAATTCTTTTCAAATGCAACTATAATATTAGTGATGGAACGCAAAAGTAGTATACGCCATTTTAGTGGAATGAGATGAACTGGATTATAAAACTTTTAGTGCATGAGGGGTACTAAGGTTTTTACTATATACCACATATTCTACAACAAAGAAAATGAGTCAGTGAACTCAGTTGTTCCAACAATCAATGTAAAATTCTGTTGATCTCCCACAACAAAAAATTGGCTTTCACCAATTTTGCTTTAAACTGCTCATACTTCAATTTTGATGCTTGTTTTGTAATAAAGGAGTCCTGGTGGCGAACTGGTTAAGAAGTAAGACTGCTAACTGAAAGGTGGGCAGTTTGAGTCCACCAACTCGCTCTTTGGGAACCCTATGGGTTGGTTCTACTCTATCCAATAGGGTTGCTATGAGTCAGAATCAACTCGATGGCAATGGGTTTCGTTTTTTGTTTTTTGTAATAAATGCTACAGTTATAAACGAACAAATGAAAAATGTCATAAAAGAAAATTTAATGATCAGAAAAACATTACAACAAATTACTGTATTTTCAGATAGATCTTTCATCTCTAACATGTTATAATTAAACACATTTCTTTCTATCTTTGCTCTTACAATTTCTTCAATGACTTCAACTGAGCTGCTGAACAATATCTACTTCCATACATAATAAGGATAATGAATCAAGTCTTTCTTGAATCACTGCTGTACACAGAGAGTCTTTGAGTCTCTTTAGGGACGAAAACGAGCGTTCTGTTGTGCAGTTTGTGATCAGTAAAGTCAGGAATATGCATAAATTTTAAGATTGGGAAATACTCATTGCATTTTATCTTTTACTATGGAATCATACATGACTACATGAGTAATATTTGTCTTTCCTGAATCTGTAAACTTAGTTCTCATGTAAGAATGAAACCGTTGCACTTCTACATAAAGGTTTGTATTTAAGTCATCGGGATAAGCCTGCACTAATTTCTTGGATGCCTTCACGCACTCCTCATTAGGTATATCCACATTGTTTAAGAAGAAAAATCTATGTGAAAGAACTTCATACACATTTGCCCTTCTTTTCATGCAAGAATCAAGTGTGTCAAAGATGCTGTAGTATGTGGTTATTCTAAATTGATCTCTTGTACTCAATACTTCTTAAGTACTTCAGTCATTTACTTATTTCTTTCTAAAGTTTCTGTGATGATGAACTACTTGATAATCAGTATCTGGTACTATTTGTTTTTGTGTTTTCAAAATCTTCTCTTAAAGTATATAAATACCCTGTTAATGACTGGTAGAGATCCATGCATGTCTTTAAATTTAATCCTGAAACCTGGAGAGCTTGACTTGTCCAAGGAAAATGCTGCAATGTATTATTCCAGATAACTAACATGGATACATACTCTAGTGCTTGCATTTTGTTGGTAATGTTTTCAGCTTCTCTTTTGGTATCTCCTTTTTGTGTGTGGTCTTCAGCTATACTTTCTAAGGCATCTAGAATCTGAGTGTGTAGTTCCAGGGTTTCACTCATTGCTACAGCATGTACTTCCCAATGTGTATTAGAAAGATATTTTAATATTCGATCATTGCCCAAATATGTTTTAAGAACGGCCCATCAGTGAGTTGTTGTTGTTGTTAGGTGCCATCGAGTCAGTTCCGACTCATAGTGATCCTGTATACAATAGAATGAAACAAAGCCCGATCCTGCACCATCCTCACAATTGTTGTTATGCTTGAGCCCGTTGTTGCAACCACTGTGTCAATCCATCTTGTTGACGGTCATCCGATTGGTGAGTAGAGGCAGCATAAAAAATCTGCAGCGTAACTCAACAGCAGAAAAAAAAAATCAACTGCTTCCCAACAACAATCTACTGTGCTACATCCTACAAGATTAAGTGAATGTGTAGCACATGGTATGAAAATGGCATACTCATTACCTTCTAAAATTTTGTTGTATGCCTCTATATTACCCTGACATATTGGCAGCACTGACATGGGACGGGCCTCTGCATTTAGAAAAATCAATTTTGCAAACTTCAGTACCTGATTTGCGATTTCTTCATGGGTATGACTCTCAAGCTAGTGAATGTGATAAATTTCTGGACAGGTTTTCTATCTTTTGGAGATACGTATCTTAAAACAATACTTAGCTGATCTGTATGAGAAAGAGCAGGAGGAGAATCTACAAACTGAAATATCGCGCTATACTTATTTCACTGAAAATAGTTGATCGAACTTTATCACTTAAGTTTATTAACTCTTCACACATTGTTTTAGACATACGATGGGTTGCCCTTTCCTGCATTACCATATTTTGATACGTGACCTGCTAAAAATGGACCAAACTGAGCAAAAAGTTCAAGTAAACTCAAAAATTTCCATTTTGTGGGGACCCAAACACTTCATTTCTTTCTCAAAAGATAGTCCATGTTTAGCAATTGTTATTATGACAGTAACAAGTTGCAAAATGGCTTTCCAATACTGACGTCCTTCATTACTTTGTGATTCCAGTTCACGAGTTAAGCCAAAACTATATCTTCAGTTTAAATAGGACAACATAAAATCTCTGTGAATTGAACTGTTTCCATGTTTATCAATCATGTTTGGGTTGCACCAATCACTAAATTCATCCGTAGCAAATTGAGAATTAAATATTAGGACAGAATAGTGTGTAAATAAAACAATATACACAGTCAACTGATAGAGAATATAGTAGCCACTCCCTCTTTATTATTCTCACCATTAGCTTTGCATCCTAGAAATATATTCTAGCTACACAACCTTGTTTGTTTACCATCCAGAAATTTTCAACATGAATTTTCAAATGATCCACTGTGATGTTGACAATCACGTGGCCCTCTTTTGACCCAATAATTTACATCATTAGAAGAATTATTTCACAAAGTAGGATCTGTATTTCTGTTATTTATGCAGTCTGCTGATGTGACAATTTCAGATTCTAAAATAGTTTCACTTTCTACACTATTACTAATTTTTTAACTACAGCAAGGAATGGATGCAGAATTTAGAACAAATTGTTACATTTGTATTGCTATCAGTAATCTCAGTATTAGCGGTACTAACTACAATCATTTGCACCCATTAAACTTCAGTGTTCAATGGAAGAAGTCTCTTCTGATTCATTACGTTTTAAAAGGAAGTTAATTTTGGAATTGTCTTTAGGGATTCACAAATTCTTTTCTTTTTATCTTCTGTAAGCTTTCATTGTTTTGCTCTCCACTTGGTTGTTGTCATTTCATTTTACCTGGATATAAAATTATGTCTCTTTTAAAATTTGGTACTACTGTAGCAAATAAATTTGAATGGTTGAAAATAAAAAAAATTTATAAAACAAGGTTTATAAAATAAAATTTACATTTGAATTTGGACATTAACACAAAACTCATATTTGAAAATTAGTAAGTAAAAAAAATTGATTTGGAATATGTAATTTTGTTCTCCAGGTCAGAGACAGTGAAAAGAAATAATACTTATAAAGGCAGTAGGAAATAATTTCATTTGTTTGTCATATGGTGTTGCTGGCGGGCTCTGCAAATCTCCATGAGTGTTTTTCACCCTGAAATAGTACTTAAAAACTTGTGCAGTCACTTTCTGTCCTTTGATGTTGCATCTTCAAAGTTCATCGGACTACTGCTGACACTCAGTGGGTGTGAGAGTGATTGTAAAGACCATGATACAAATACTAGGGTAAGCTCAATCTGAAGACACGTTTTGGTTCGCTTTGCACAGAATAGGACCGGATACGTCAAGAGTCATGTGATTACAGTGCTGCTGGAGCACTCTTATGCAGCAGACAAAAGAGAATTGAATCTGAGGTTATACCTGATCAATCCGAAATGAAAAGGAAAATATAATTGCTATTGTATACAAAATTTATGAAATGTACATTTTATTTCTTTGTGGAATTGTTCAGATCCAATAGTCAGAGATATATACGTAATTGGTGTAACAATAGCACTTCTTGATGAGCAAGTTTGTTTTGTGAGTCATAATAATATCAATCAATTTCTTAAAAGAAAGTCAGTCTGAAGGGAAATGGAAATTAAAATACGACTACATAATTTCTATTACCTAAATACTCACTTATTTCCTTGAGGAATTGTACAATTCCCTTACACAGAGATAAATATTCTGATAAAATATAAACGTAATGTTCTGAATGCCCTTGTTGCTTTTAAATGTGTTTAGAAACACATTCAGTGTTATGAAACAGAAACATACTTTGCACAACAAATAAATATTGGATTTTGTGTCCTCTTAAAGTGCCTAATACCTCGTTTATTAGCATATACAGAGTAATATTAAGCACTGTTATCCCACGCGAAAGACAATAAAAAATGAAGATCACTTGATACTTACATTAAAACTTGCATTAGATAAATATTAGTATTTCCATTATTTTTGAACATTTGCTCTGTTAGCATATTAAGTGTATGCTAGATTGTGCTTGCGTGCATGCCAAACATATTTTAAAGTTAAAGTTATAAACTTCATTGTTTACAAAACTTGGGATATAACTTTGCATGTAAATGCTATACAGTTAAAAAGTAACTTGACTGAATGGTCGACTTATTGGAGATCCCTCACTTTTGTGTGGCACCTGGGACTGGAGATCCCATCGGTTGTTTACTAGGACATGCACAAGAGGATACCCTTGTGTTTGTATCATGGCAAAGAGCATTTGCTGGCTCTCCTGGCTGGAGTTCTGGATCTGCAGATGTGGATGTACAATACAGTTCTCTCAAAATTGATCAGAGACCTGTTATCTATTAATGCAATCCATCCTTGGCAAGTAACTGCTCATGCTGGATCCAGCTGCATATTGGGTGAATGCAGCAAGAGTTAAGACTCGACAGCCCACCCCCACCTCTTGTTTATTAGAAAGAAATAATATATTCCCAAGAGACCCACCGAGATAAAGAGTTTCAATTACACGGGAGGTAGATGTCAATGAAGGTGCTGAGATTGGGGCCTCAGAGCTTAAACAACTTTGTGCGTAGGCACCCTCATGACCTTGTGTAAGCTTTATTTCAAACCAGCACATTCTGATACACTGGAGCTGGTATCAATTTCATCTACGCCCCGCCAGTTCCCTTTCACTGCAGTATTCGCTTTTCCTTGTGAACTGTCTGCTTGGCATCTACGGGTCTTTGCATCTGCCCCCGTTTTGTTGATGCTTTAAGTACATGCTTACCTAGCTTACTGGGTAATCCGTCCCTGATGAAAATTAAACAAAAAAAAAAAAAAAAAAGCCCTTTTAAAACACATTCCCTCATCTGTGTACCCTAAAAATAAAGATGAGTTCAAAATAATCAATTAAGCTGGGGCTGAATTCAGAGAAATTGCAGGAATAGAGATTCAGCTTGCAGTTGAAAGTAGCTTCATTTTTGAACCTAGGAGTTGTTTTCAAAATTAATTTTCTTAACTCAGCAGCCAAAGACTCTGAGAACTATCACTCTGGCACTGGACTACGAGCAAAAGTAAATGTAAATTAGGACGTAAATTGGAAAATAACCATTAACAAGCCTAATTAGTATGCTCACCACTGGCAGCAAAATGAGGAGCCAGATAACATCCACCAGCACACAGTTTGGATCCCAAGATTCTTACAGGATGGAATGAAAATTTTCTTACATTCCAAATGCTAAGTATATATACCTAAACTGAGGTTAAGAAGAGAGGGATCCTACTGAAAAAAGACAAGGGCAACACTTTTTAATAGAATTCTTTCCCTTGGGTGGCAAAAACAGTTGAAAATTCCTTTATAGATGGCTGACATATAATAAATTTCATTATATGATTTCAACCATTTCTGTCCTGATCTCAGGCATAAGGAACCCAGGACACAGTATTAGTAGATCTTCAGTAAAAAGTAGATCCTCGACCAGTCATTCTCCAGCTAACCCAAACCTGACTGCAGCCTTGTAAGACCCCAGCTAAGTGCAGATTCCTGACCCACAGAAACTGTAAGACAATAAATGTGTGTTGCTTTAAGCCACTAAATTTGTAGTAATTAATTACGCAGCAATAGATAACTAACTAGTATCTGTAAACTAGAATATAACTCGTCTAACTGCCCAAGGGATAAGAATCAGGATCAGCACAAAGCTGGTACTTATGAGATGGCAGTCAGACATTCTCCACTCTCCAACTTCTTCACCATTTCTGACACCAGCCATCACCCCCCGCTGCCCCACGGCACTCTCTACTTCTCTGCTTGGTTCGATAATTCGTTGTGTTGGCCACACAGAACTCACAGACCATACTCACAGTTATGTGGTTTATTAGCAAAGTAATAGGCCACAATTCAGGATCAGGATCAACTTGCAAGTTAACAAGCTACAACTTGGTATCAGGATTAGGGAGCACATTGGCAAGGTTTGGAGGGCTCCCGCAAGGTGAAAAGTACATCCTTCCCCCTTCTTCGGTCCAGGACAGCTTCCAAGCAGGACAGCTGTCTCAGGCCCTTCTCAGCAGTGCAAGCAGGCAGGCCCTTCTCTTGGCTGTGAAACAAGCCCTTCTCTTGGATGTACAAGCCCCCTCTCGGCCATGCAAGCCACTCCGGGCCATGTAAGCCCCCTCTCAGCTGTGCAGGCTCCCCATCATCAGCCTTTCTGCTGCTAACTGGCCCAACTCATAGCCAGTGTAGCAGCTTGCTCAAATGCTGCTCTCACAGCAGCAACTTTCTGCATTACCGTCGGCTCTGCTGCAGAGCCCCTTCTGGGCCTCTTGCCAACTTCAGTGTTACAGCCCTTGATTCATACAGCGGCTCTTTTAGGAGGTTCCTTGCCATCTCTCTCTGCTTCTTCTCTGCCTCTAAAAATCTCTATGGGGCCGGCTATTTACATAAGCAAACTTCTTGTCAATTTCAAGGCACAGCCCTCTCAGTAGAACCACGAACTGACCAATCCTGTTGGTGGACCACAAGTCAGTCAATATTACTGAGTGGATTTTCAAGCCACTATCTGCATAGCAAATTGACCAATCTCTGCGAAGTGAATAAAAAAGATCAATCACAGAGCAGACCGCAGCCCATGGCTGTATCAAACCATCAAGTTGTTTACAGCTTACCCAGGAAATGTCAATCAATCCAGGGAGTCCCCTGTAACAAACTTTCTGGGTAGAAAACAACCTGGGAGTCCCCTTTCCCCCAAGTTGCTTCTCCAAAGTAACTTTTCAGAGCTTGGCGAAAAAAATCTCTCAAGCTATTTTTCCAAAAAACAAAGGAAAATGGCCACATAAAGGAATTTATTTCAGCACAGTATCACAGGCTAGCGTTGTTGTTGCTGTTAGGTGCCACTCAGTCGGCTCTGACTCATAGTGACCTTATGGATAAGAGAATAAAATGTTGCCTGGTCCTCTGCCATCTTCATAATTGTTGCTATGTTTGAGTTCATTGCTTTGGGTGTTGTGCCAATTGATCTTATTGAGTGTTTCCCTTGTTTTTACTGACCCTCTACCAACCATGATGCCCTTTTCTAGCCACTGGTCTTTCCTGATGACGTGTCCCAAGTAAGCGAACTGAAGTCTCGCCATCTTCACTTCTGAGAAGCATTCTGGTTGTATTTTTTCTGAATCTTATTTGTTCTCATGGTAGTCCACATCAGATTCAGTACTCTCCGTCAACACCACAGTTCAAATACGTCAATTCTTCTGTCTTCCTTTTTCACTGTTCTGCTTTAGCATACATCATAGGCTAGTACATGGTTTAAATTTCCTCAATCATATAAAATAATTGAACTAGCTATTTTTAAAAAAGACTACATATTTCTGGTAACAGCTTGAAAAAACCACTGACCAAATCAGAGGCCTGGTGTAAGTCTTGATTCTATTTTAAGTAATCCTGTGTAAGGTCTATAGCCTCTCAGAACCTAAACATTCCTTATTTGTCTAGAATAGGCAAGTGCAGAGAGGCCAAAGTTTATTAATGGTTACTGGGGGAGAGAGGGGTGGGAGGGAAGGGAACACTGAGCTAGTGTCCACTAGGGGACACTGAGCTTCTGTAAGGGTGATGGAAATATTTGAAAATAAATAAAGGAAATTGAACAACATGATAAACATAACTAATGTCACTGGATTGTACATATTAAGAATGTTGAGAGAGCAGAGCCAGCATGGCACCCTAGACTGACACACCATGCAGCTACCCTGCAGCAAAGACCTGAAAAACTAAGTAAAACAGATACAATTGTCTATCCTAGAAACCTGAGCATAAAATGAATGGATAAAAGAGCTAGATTAAACACCAAATGGAAGAAGAAACTGACAGAAAACAGAGAATGAGGAGAGAGATGAAGTGAAGATACCCTGCCAACTAACAAGGCAGAGTGTTGCCATCTTGAAACAGCCAGCAATGACCCTGGACAGGGAGTATGAGAAGGAAGTTTCACAAAGCTTCCAACAGGTGACAGAGTACCCAGTAACCAGAGAAACACGCTTTCCCACCCCTCACCCTTCTAGTGAGTAGAAGCAAGAACCGCCCCCATCTCAGCGGCCTCCACTGCCAGGGTGCACAATACGAGTCCTCCCACCCTCAAGTCCACCCAGCCCCCTCCGCATGTGGCATGTTTTCTTTTCTTTCTTTTTTCCTTTTCTTTCTCCCTGCCACCTAGCCCCAAACACCATCTCCCCACTTCCTGCCGGCTCCCACTGCATCACCATTTTTTTCCTTTTTCTTTCTTTTCCTTCTACCTCCCAGCTAGTCCCATATGCCACCTCCCCACCCTTCCCACCAGCCCCAGAGTCTGCCCCACCCTCATGGTGCTGTCATTTTTTTCTTCTTTTTCTCTGTCCTCCTTTTCTTTCTCCCTCCCACTTAGTCCCATATACCACCTACTCCTTCTTCCCACCAGCCTGCAGCCACCACGCTGCAGCTAGAGAACCACCGGACCAGCCACCACCCTGGGTCTGCCCCACCCCTACTCATCGGCTCCTGCCATGCTGTTTTTTTTTCCCTTTCTCCTTCTCATCTAGCACCATATGCCACCTCCCCTCCCTACTGGCCCCTGGGTCTGCCACACCCCCACTCATTGGCCCCAATGGCACTGTCGTTTTTTTCCTTTTTTTCTCCATCACATCAAGCCCCACACACCACCTCCCCCCACTTCCAGTGAGCCTGTGGGTCTGCCAGCCCGCACCCACCAGTTCCCAAGACTCAGCCCTATTCTTTCTTTTTGTCTTTTTCATTCTTTCTTCCTATCACTTAGCCTTGTAGGCCATCTCCACTCCCTTCCCACCAGCCCCTGGCATGCCCCACAGCTGGAGTGTCCTCAGAGCTCAGGTCCACCGCTACACTGGGCTCACACTGCCCCTCTTCTCCCACCACTCAACCAGCTGCTGAACAGTGGGAAGCAAGCCCATAGCACTCCCCATTTAACACCCTGACAATCTGGCAAAGGGCTGTGAATGCTGCCACACCACTGGACCAAAATCAAGAGGCAGATAGCACTCAGCCAGTCTACCCTCAGCCACCTCACCAAACCAGTGTACAGCAAAGTGGGCTCATCCTGCCTACTGCTGCTCTGCCCACCTGGATAAGGTGGTGAGAGCTATCATGCTCACAGAGGAATCAGCAAAGCAACCCAGCCCACCTGCCCTGACATATCAGAACAAAACAAAAAAGCAGGATGAAACAAATAAACATACAATTAATAAATAAAGAAAATACCTTAGTGTCTTGGAGACAGCAGACAATATTAAAAAAAAAAAAAGTAGAGCAAGATGGCTCCAGCAAGTGACCAAAAAAAAAAAAAAAAGACCTTCCAGAAGAAGAAGAAAAGGCAGTGGAAACACCTGATATAGAATTCAAAACATTAATACTTAGGACTCTTCAAGAGATGAGGAAAGATTCTAGAAACCCACTACCTACCTAAATTAACACAAACAGAGGTAGAACAACTAAATAAACCCATAACAAAAGAGAGATTGAAAAGGTTATTAAAAACCTGCCAACAACAAAAAAGCCCTGGCCCAGATGGCTTCACTGGAGAATTCTACCAAATTTTCAGAGGAGAGATAACACCACTTCTCCTAAAGGTATTTCAGAGCATAGAAAAGGATGGAATACTCCCAAACTCATTCTATGAAGCCAGCATAACCCTGATACCAAAACCAGGTAAAAACACCACAACAAAGGAAAATTACAGACCTATATCCCTCATGAACATTGATGCAAAAATCCTCAACAAAATTTTAGCCAATAGAATTCAGCAACATATCAAAAAAATAATTCACCATGACCAAGTAGGATTTATACCAGACATGCAGGGATGGTTCAACATTAGAAAAACAATCAACGTAATCCATCACATAAATAAAACAAAGACAAGAACCACATGATCTTACCAATCGATGCAGAAAAGGCATTCGACAAAGTCCAACACCCATTCATGATAAAAACTCTCAACAAAATAGGAATAGAAGGGAAATTCCTCAATATAATGAAGGGCATTTATACAAAACCAACAGACAACATCATCCTGAATGGAAAGACTTTGAAAGCATTCCCCCTGAGAACAGGAACCAGACAAGGATGCCCTTTATCACCACTATTATTCAACATCGTGCTAGAGGTCCTAGCCAAAGCAGTTAGGATAGAAAAAGAAATAAAGGCATCCAAATAGGTAGGGAAGAAGTCAATGTATCTCTATTTGCAGATGATATGATCTTATACACAGAAAACCCCAAGGAATCCACAAGAAAACTACTGGAACTAATAGAAGATTTCAGCAAAGTTTCAGGATACAAGATAAACATACAAAAATCAATTGGATTCCTTTACACCAACAAAGAGAACCTTGAAGAGAAAATAACCAAATCAATACCACTTACAATAGCCTCCAAGAAGATAAATACTTAGGAATAAATCTAACCAGAGATGTAAAAGATCTTTACAGAGAAAACTACAAGACACTACTGCAAGAAACTAAAAGAGATCTGCATAAGTGGAAAAACATACCTTGCTCATGGATAGGTAGACTCAACATAGTGAAAATGTCAATTTTACCCAAAGCAATCTACAGATACAATGCAATCTCGATCCAAATTCCAGCAGCATTCTTTAATGAGGTGGAAAAACAAATCACCAACTTCATATGAAAAGGGAAGAGGCCCCGAATAAATAAAGCATTACTCAAGAAGAAGAACAAAGTGGGAGGCCTTACACTACCTGATTTTAGGACCTATTATACTGCCATAGTAGTCAAGACAGCCTGGTACTGGTACAACAACAGATACATAGACCAATGGAACAGAGTTGAGAATCCAGATA
>NW_004443955.1:14194245-14224980 GCF_000243295.1 Trichechus manatus latirostris
ATCACCCCAGAACTAAAACAATTTCTGAGGCCAACTCTTCAGACAGGGATTGGACTGGACTGTGGGACATAAAGTGATACTTGTGAAGAATGTGCCTCTTAGTTAAGTAGATACAAGAGACCAAAGGGGCGGCTTCTGTCCAGAGGTGAGATGGGAAGGCAGAGAGAGTTAGAAGCTGGTTCAATGTTCATGGGGAAGCAGGGGCGGAGGGGAGGAGTGTGCTGTCGCAGAATGGGGGAGCAGTTGGGGTCTCATAACAATGTATGCAAAAAAAAAAAAATTCTGTATGGGAGACTAACTTGAAATGTAAACTTCATTTAATTACAACAATAAACGAAAAAAAAAAAAAAAAGAGATGAGGAAAGAGACCAAAGAAAACACAGACAAAACCAAGGGAAAAAATAGACAATATGATGGGAAATACAGACAAAACCAACAAAAGCAGCCAAAATCACAGAAAACACAGACAAAGCAATAGAAGAATTCAGAAAAACAATACAAGGACAAAATGCCAAAATAAATAAACAACTAGAAATCATACAAAAACAGCAAATAGAAATCCAAAAGATAAACACCAAAATTTCAGAAATGGACAACTCAATAGAAGGTTTTAGGAGCAAATGTGAAACAATGGAAGATAGAGTCAGCGTGACTGAAGACAAATTCAAGGACGATACTTTGAGGAAAAATCAGAGGAAAAAATGAAGAAAACCTAAGAATTATGTGGGACACAATCAAGAGCAAAAGTGTGCATGTAATCAGAGTTCTAGAACAGGAGAAAAAGGAAAATGCAGAGAAGATTGTTAAAGATTTGCTGGCAGAAAACTTCCCAAATATCATTAAGGATGAAAGGCTGACCATCCAAGAAGCTCAATGAACCCCATATAGAATACATCCCAGAAGAAAGTCTCCAAGACATACCATAATCACACTTGCCAAAATCAAAGACAAAGAAAGAACCCTGTGATCAGCTTGAGAAAAATGAAAAGTCACTTACAAAGGGGAAACAATAACACTAACCTCTGATTACTTGATGGAAACTATGCAGGAAAGAAGGCAATGGAATGACATATATAAAACCTTGAAAGAAAAAAAAAACTGCCAACTAAGAATAATGTATCCTGCAAAACTCTCTCTCAAATATGATGGTGAAATTAGGACATTTACAGATAAAGAGAAATTAAAGGAATTCATAAAAATCAAACCAAACTTACAAGAAATATTAAAGGGAGTCCTTTAGTTAGAGAACCAGCAACATCAGACAACAACTGGAGTCTAGAACACAGGAGAGCATTAGCCATATACCAACCTAGGTAAAGAACTCTCAATAATAAAATACAGCTAAAAGACTTAAAAAAAAGAAACAGAGATGTCAATCTGTAAACGACAACAACATCAAAACAACAAAAAGGGAAATAAATGGTGTAGGTAAAAAGCTTTCAAATGGAGAGGAAGCCAAGGCAATAATCAACTAATAAAAGACTGGTTCAAACTTACGAAGACAAGAGTAAATTTCAAGGTAACCACAAAGAAAGTTAACAAACCAACTCATGCAAAAAAAAAAAAAGTAAAACATAAAGATGCAGAAAACACAAAATCTATAATAAAGAAACAAACAAACAAAAGGAACTCAGCACAAGAAAGTAAGAGGGACAAAGAAAACATCAGCACCACAAAAAAAAATGTTTAACGGCAGGATAGCAATAAACTCATACCTATCGATAATTACACTGAAAGTAAATGGCTTAAATGTACCCATAAAGAGATAGTGTGTGGCAGAATGGATAAGAAACATGACCTATCAATATGCTGTCTACAGGAGACATACCTTAGACACAAACACATAAATATATTAAAAATCAAAGGATGGAAAAAAAAAACTCATGAAGAGGTTTACACACAGAAAAAAAAATCTTTGGTGGTTATTGGGGAGGGGACGGATGGGGAGGGGAAATATCTAACTAGATAGTGTTTGGTGAAAGGAAAGATGACATACAATACAGGGGAAGTCAACACAGCTTGAACAAGGCAAAGTCATAGATGCTTCCTAGACACGTCCAAACATCTTGACAGACCTAGTTACTAGGGTTGAGGGCTTGAGATCAAAGTCTCAGAGGACATCGAGGTCAACTGGCATAACATAGTTCACAAAGAAATGTTCTACATTCTACTTTGGTGAGTAGTGTCCAGGGTCGTAAAAGCTTGTAAGTGGTCATCTAAGATACACTTATTGGTCCCATCCTGTTTGGAGCAAAGGAGAATGAAGAAAACAAAAGACACAAGGAAAATATTAGTCCAAAGGACCAAGGGACCACATGACCAGAATCTCCACCAGCCTGAGTCCAGAAGAACTAGATGGTGCCTGGCTACCACTACCAACCACTCTGACAGGGATCAGAGCGGGGAAAAATGTGGACCAAAATTGAAATTCACAAAAAAAGACCAGACTGACTGGTCTGACAGCAACTGGAAGAACTCTTGAGACTATGGCCATCAGACACCCTGCTAACTCAGTCAGAACTGGAAACAACTCCAAAAGACCCTCTTTCAGCCAAAGATTAGACAGGACTATAAAACAAACAATTAACACATGTAAGGAACATGCTTCTTAGTTCTGTCAAGTATATGAGACCAAATGGGCAACAGCTGCCTAAAAGCAAAGACAAGAAGGCAGGAAGGGACAGAAAAACTGGAGGAATGGACACAGGAAACCCAAGGTAGAAAGGGGGAGAGTGCTGACACATTGCAGGATTGCAACCAACATCACAAAACAATTTCTGCAAAAATTTTTGAATGAGAAACTAATTTGTGCTATAAACTTTCACCTAAAGCACAATAAAATAAAATGTTGAAAAGGCAATTGATTTGTTACACGTATATTTATCACAATTAAAGAAAAAACAAAAAAGGAAAAAAGATTTCTCATTTGTAAGCAGGATAAAGCCTGCCCTGTGGATTAAAAAACATGAGTAAATCACCGTTAAAATTCTAAAGCACTAAATAAATGAAAATCCAGCTGTCTTTCATCGACAGTCCCGCCACCACTCTAGCATAGGCCACCATCGTCTCTCAGCTGCTGGGTTATGCCAATGGATTTTCTAACTCATCTCCCAGTTTTTGTCCTTGGCTCCTCCTTTACACAGAAGTCTAAGTGATCCTTTTAAAATCTAAGTCAGATTATACCACTCCCTTGCTCAAAATCCTCCAGTGGCTTCACATCATATCTGGAATAAAGTCCATAATGACCAAGGTGATACAGATATTACATCTGTACTGTTAACAACTAAACATGCTGCACCTTAGCAAGACCCTCGACTGCAGTATCTTTAATTTCTATTTAAAAACGAGATGAGTATTAGAAGCAGAATAGTGATCATCCATGGAAGGGAGGTGGCAGTCACTAGAAGAAGACACAAGGGGGCTTGTGGGGTCCTAGTATGGCTTCAGTTCTTGATCTCAGTGCTCCTTACAAAGGTGCATGTCTTTTGTGAAAATTCATTAAGTATATACTTACGGGCCCTCTTCTATATGTAACAACTTTTACATTTAAAAAAAGAATGAGCTAGATTAGACTCTTTGATCCCCTACTTACTAGCTATGTTACCTCTGGCATGATACTTAATCTCTCTAAACTCCAGATTCCTCATCTAAAAAACTGTAAAAAATAATAACACTTAACCTATATGATTATTGTGACAATTGAGAAAACACTGAAGCACTTACCAGCACGCCTGGCAGTTCAAATTCTTCGTAAATGTACTAACAATAATAATACTCCGTTTAGAGTAACTGTTAAAATATTAAGGATCACTGGTGGCACAGCGGTTAAAGCGCTTGGCTGCTAACCAAAAGGTTAGTAGTTCCAACCTACCAGCAGCTACGCAGGAGAAAGATGTGACAGTCTGCTTCCGTAAAGATTTACAGGCTTGGAAACCCTACGGGGCAGTTCTACTTTGTCGCGTAGGGTCGTTACAAATTGGAATCAACTCAACAGCAATGGGTTTGACTTCAATTTTGGGGTTAAAATATTATTATAACTAATGATAATACAAATACAGTGTGTACATATTTAAAGTTAAAATTACTAAGACACAGCATAAGTATCTATATATTAGATCTCTACTTACATCTTGAATTACATAGTAATACTAACAGATGCCACTTTGAGTCTTTGACAACAGGGACCTCCCCTTTGCCCAACCCTTAGTCTGCCAACACTTTCTTAGAACAGTATCATCTCTCTCAAGAAAACAAAGGTCAACAGAAGAAGAACATTGAGCCAGTCTCCATGTGGTTGTGGATTCTAAGAGCACAGAGCTAAACTGGGAGCAGGAAATATGAGATGAGAAAGGGGATAAAGAGAGAGGAATCCTGAAGCTAGCGCCTAGCATCTGCCTAATCAGATATTCACATGACCGTATGCCCTCTGTGTCTCTCTCTCTGCTTCTCCCCTCTTTGTATAAGGACGCCAGTCATATTGGGTTAGGGCGCACCGTACTCCCATATGACCTCATGCTAGCTTCAAAGACCCTATTTCCAAATAAGGTCATAGTCACAGTTACCAGGGGTTAACAACTGAACATATCTTTTGGGGACACACAAATCAACCCATAACACCAGGTGTTAGAGTTAACTGTTATTCTTGTTCATCAAAAGTCCTATAAGGGATGAGATAGTTGGAGATAGTGTCTCTCTCTCAATGAAAATATGCTTCAGAATGACCTACCTTCAGTGTTTACAAACAGCCTAAAGCCAATTAAAACAAAAAAAAAAAAAAACACGAGGGTGGACAGCTGCCCCTCTTCTCACAGTGAGAGGCAGAGGCTAGAAGAAATACATAGTGCTTGAAGGAAAAAAGAAACGGGCAAATCCATAGGCCTGTAGCTTCTTCTCTAAATCCAGAGGCAATGGACCTTAAGACAACCAAGGATGTGCCAGACAAGAAGTACCAACAAGAAGTAAGAGTGTCAGCAAACAGGAACGCAGCCTGTGCTCCAATATTCAAGGAAGAAACCACTCCAAACCCACCCAGAGAGTGTCAGCATGGTGCAGAACCCCAGTGATACTCACTGGAGAGGATACTAAGCACTAAAGGTCACCCGGCCAAGCAGGTGTCAGAGCCAAGGTATCAAACAGGCTTTTTTTTTTTTAAATCTCTGTCAGAGCTTTCTTTCATTCCTCAGAGTACCAGGCTAAATATGTATAACTCTTCTATACATTTTGCTATGTTGAAAGGTATTACAAATATATAAAACCACTGAATGGAAGTAACAACTAATTTTGATGCATTATTTAGTAAAAGAGGAAGTGCTTTTAAAAAGTTTTAAAAAATTATGAAATTAAAAATACAAATATGGTGATTTTGGAAATGGAAACAATACATCACTGTATGCGTATGTGTGTGTGTTTAAACAAAACTGACTTTATGTAGGTGGTGGTGCTTTAGCAAAGTTCCTTTAAATAGTTAGGGGTTTGCCAACTGCAAAGCTCATGTAACATAATCTGTGTTTTCCTCAAATCCCCATCGCTACATTTACTTAAGAAACCCATGCTCCCTGGCTGGATGCCCGCATACCAAACCTGCCCAGTCGTGCATAGCTTTATTTCTGTTACTAAATTAGGAAACCAAAGCGGACGATGTCTGGGCCAACGGCAAAACAGAAAAGGCTCAGCATCATTAGTCTGCATGTCTCCTTAAAAGCTAGAGCATTATAAAATGTTTAATTTTTAATTAGAGATACCAAAGTAATTTAGCCTAATAAGGAGCAATACTAATTAGATGAAAACAAAGGGGAGAAACTCAACTTGTTAACAAAAGTATTCTTCTGAAGAGTCTTAATCATGAGGTTGAAAACAAGTTAATGTCTCAATGACTGATACTAAAATACTGCAGTCTTCTAAGCAGTGAAGGCAAAACGGGAAGTTATTCATCACAATTTTTACAAAGATTTACTAACACACATTATGTAGAACTCTGTTTAGAGACACTAAGTACCGCATTCAAGACGACTTGCCTGGAGAAACACAAAGAAGTATTTCAAGAGAATAAAGTCACTGTGTTTATATTGCAAATTAACATTATAAATGACAAAAAAACATAGGGGAAAAAACATATAATTCTCCTCTTCCCTAATTTTACTTGTCCCTAATTAGCAAACCAAAGAGTTTAGAAAAAGACAGTAGCTGTTAATTAACATTTCTAAAGTATTTTAGACATACCCTAATACTTTATCAGAGCCCTAGTGGTTAAGAGCTACGGCTACTAATCAAAAGGTAACCAGTTCAAATTCACCAGCTGCTCCTTGGAAACCTTATGGGGCAGTTCTACCCTTTCTTATAGGGTTGCTATGAGTCGTAACTGACTCAACAGCAATGAGTTTGGTTCTTCTTTATTTTTGGAATACCTTATTATCAGCTGAAGCTTGACACCTGAAGGTGCTGGGAGAAGTTAGCTGGTTGTATCAATATCTGAACGATATTTTTCTCATAAACATTTTGTTAAAATATTGATAAATTTTAAAGTAGTACTTCTTTTACTTTAAAGAAAAAATTTTTTTAAATGTAAATTTCACAATGTCTATTTTATATGGATGACTTATGTATTTAAATGCCAGAATTTAGAAATTATCGAAAAATTAAATAACAAAATTCGAGTGTTACGTAGACCCTGTCCAGCTTACCAAGCATGACTAACAAGATGTTCACAATATTTACATTCCATCCTTTGGCAATACAGAAATTTGGAAGCATTTATCTAATCTCTTTTAATATATTTCAATGCTCTCCACAGGACATTAAAATGCACGGAGAAGAACTGGTGTGTGCCAACACCCAGAGCCCTGAGCTGCTTCTGCTTACCTCCCACCACCAAAATTTGGCCATTGTGAAAAGCAGAAGCAGGGTCTGTAGGGATGGGATGCGTCAAGCAGCAACAATTTCCCTCAGTCTCAAATCTGTCCCTATGACTTCAGCTATCCATCCTACCAGACTCACATGCAGACCACGTCATCTTGCTCCTGTGCTTAGTCCTTCAATGTCCTTATATTGTTGACAGGAGGAGGCACATTATTGTGGGAGGCATGACAAAACTGGAGAATCAAGCCTAAAGTCGTAAATTACATAAATAAAAATAAAAGCAAGAAATAATCTGTGTGATTATGTACTAAATAGTGTAATAATCCCTGCAGATCACTTTGATAAAAGGCCTTCAGGCCCTCCTGCTTACCTTCTAAGTGCTACCAAAATATACATAAAGAAACATGCATACAGATGGAGTGTCAGAAAGAGAGATAAAACTGTCTTTTGTTGTAAAAAAAAATTAGTGAGGCCAAACTAAAGTTGAAAAAGAAAAACAAAGCTGGAGGACTTACCCTACCTCATTTCAAAACTTACTATAAAGCTTTGCTAATGAAGCCAGGGTGGTACTGGCATAAGGATAGACATAAAGATTAACAGAACAGAATAGGGTCCCCAGAAATAACCGTTTATGTTTATGGTTAGTTGATTTTCAACAAAGGTACCAAGCTAACTCAATAAGGGAAGGATATAGTTTTTGACAAATTGTGCTGCAACAATGGAATATCCATATGTAAAAATACCTCTATCTTAGCCTTACATCATATACAATAATTTGAAATGGATCATAGACATAAATGTAAGAGATAAAACTATAAAACTTGAAGAAGAAAACAGGAGGAAATCTTTGTGACTGTGGATTTGGCAAACAGTTCTTAGATATGACATCAACTGTACAATCCGTAAAAGAAAACGTGATAAATTGGACTTCATCAAAATTTAAAACTTTTGCCCTACAAAAGACACCATTAAGAAAATAGAGACAAGCCAAAGACAGAGAAAATATTTGCAAATCATATATTGGATAAAGAACTTGAATCCAGACAAGAGCAGAGACTGAAAAAATTTTTCTGTAAAGGACTATTCAGTAAATATTTTAGGCTTTGCAGGCCATATGGTCTCTGTGGCTTCAGAGACTCAAGCCAACTACTCAATTGTGTCACTGTGGCACAAAAGAAGCCACACCAAAATGTAAACAAATGGGCATGGCTATGTTCCAACGAAGCTTTATTTACAAAATCAGATTGAGAGTGAGATTTGGCTCACGGGCCATAGTTTGCCAACCCCTAGTCTACACATCCTTCCTGGTTATCGAATTCTGATTTCTATGAGAGATACTTCATACTTCTGTTATAAATAACTGTAGATAGCTGATAGCAATGAAAAAATAATTTTTGTTTATACACATGCAAGTGAATTATGTCCAGTGGAGGGAAAACCCACTGCTGCTGTGAAGAAAACTAGTTTTGCCTCCATTTGAACATTCATTTTAATATATTCTTGATCTGTAAATGTGTCTTTCTTTGGATTCTCCTTTGATTTAGTTATAATACCTTACCTGTTTCCTCATTAATTGGTTAAATAAAAGCTTTAACATTTCTTTAAACTTTGATATCTCTAAGAGTCGTGATCTTACCCTTTCTGTGAAAATTATCCTTTAACGTGGGAATATAGTTGCATAAATATGTAAATATTTAATTACAGCTCAGTAATAAGAACACAAACAATTCAATTTAAAAATGAGCAAAAGACCTGAATAGTTACTTCACCAAAGAAGATACACAAGTAGCAAATAAGCACATGAAAAGATGTTTAACATCATTAGTCATTAGGTTAACACTAATCAAAACCACAACACAACCACTAAAACAGCTACAATTAAAAAACAAAACAAAACTGAAAATACCAAATACTGGCAAGGATACGGAGAAACTGTAACTCTCATTCATTTCCAGTGGGAATGTAAATGGTATAGCCAATTTGGAAAAGAGTTTGGAAGTTTCTTTCAAAGTTAAACAAATACATATCATACAATCCAGCAATTCTACTGCTAGGTATTTACTCAAGAGAAGAGATAGCATATGCCCACACAGAAAGATGTACATGGATGTTCACACCAACAGTATGCATGACAGCCAAAAGTGGAAACAATCTAAATGTCAACCAACTGGTGAAGAAATAAACAAAATACGGCATATCCATACAATAAACTACTACTCTGCAAGAAAAAGGAACTACTAAAACACGCAACAACATACATGCAAAAATGTTATGCTAAGTGAAATAAGCCAGGCACAAAGAAACTACAT
Source organism: Trichechus manatus latirostris (assembly GCF_000243295.1). Lineage (NCBI taxonomy): Eukaryota > Metazoa > Chordata > Mammalia > Sirenia > Trichechidae > Trichechus > Trichechus manatus. Next base: position 14,203,410 of record NW_004443955.1, read on the forward strand.
ATCACATGACTCCATTTTATATGACAATCCCGGAAAAGGCAAACTGTAGAGACAGAAAGCATATCAGTCCTTGGCTAGGGGTGGGAAGAGAGGTTGGCAACAAACAGGGATGAGGGAACTTTTTCAGATGATGGAAGTGTATCAAAACTCGATCATGGTGAGGGTTCTCAACGGTATACATACAATAAAATTCATTAAACTATACACTTAAGATGGTTTTATGGTATGTAAATTATACCTTAATAAAGCTGTTAAAAAATTAATGGGGAGTAGTGTAAATAAATCATTAATTCATGCCAGGAACAAAATTACCAGTATTGTCATAAAGTTTAACGGTATTATTATCTGGAACATGTTTAAAAGTGATGTGCAGAAAAAATGAGTGATGTGTAGAGCACACTTTGTGAACTGGTTATAGACAATGCCCTGGAGATAAGGAACTCAAGGTTCTATTTCTTGTTTTTCCACTTGTATATCATAACTGCCGAGCCCTGGTAGTGCACTGGTTAAGAGGTTGGCTGCTAACTAAAAAGTCAGCAGTTCAAATCTGCCAGTCGCTCCTTGGAAACTCTATGGGGCAGTTCTACTCTGTTCTATAGGGTCACTATGAGTTGGAATCAATTTGACGGCAACTTTTTTTTTTTTTAGTATATCATAACTTCACATTTGTTTCTGATTTAGAAGTAGACAGAAATTTGGAAAGGAAATAAACAGTTGTATAATAATCTAAACCCTCATACTCAACTATTGAGTCATGTCTTTTAGCATTGGAAGCAAATGTTCAAGGCTATCATTCTATGTCCTTCGTAAGATCAAAGCTGCCAGTTAACATCAATTTAAGAATGTTGAATTTTAGTGGTAGATGGAATATCAGAACCCATCAAGTTAAAACCTACCTACCACATCAGAAAATGGAGACACAGAGATCAAGTAACATTAATTTTATAGGCTTTTGCTTTATTGAAAGTTTACAGTTCTTAAAGTTCCACGGAATTCTAGGTATGGGAAACTTAAATAGCTTTATGAAGTTCAAAGGCAATTTCACAGGACATCATAGGTAACCAAGAACATTCACATAAAATATATGTGGTGATAGGCATTTTAGAAAAAATTCTTAAGAAGTACAGAAAAGGTAAGATTATTACTAATTGTTGATTTATGGAGCCTATTTGAATCTATTATATTAAGATCTTGATGGTTAAGATTGTGTGCTAATTTGGCTGATACAATTCAATCCATGACAAGACCCTCAGAAGAAGAAAAGATTAAAAAATTCATTTTTCTCTTTCATTTAAAATTAATACTATTCTATGTTCTATATTTAACTTTAATAAATAAATAAATAAACCCATTGCCATTGAGTCAATTCCTACTCATGGTGCCCCATGGGTGTCGGAGAACTGCACTCGATAGAGTTTTCAATGGCTAATTTTTCAGAAGTAGATTGCCAGGCATTTCTTCTGAGGTGTCTCTGGGTTGATTCAAACCACCGATCTTTCAGTTAGCAGCCGAGTGTAAACTGTCTGTACCACCAGGAACTTTCATATTTCAAATTATCCCCCACTAAATACAATACAAATATTTGGTTCTTAGATTACTAATAATTTAGGAATGTAATCTGTGTAAAAGGAGCCCTGGTGGCACAGTGGTTAAAATGCTTAGCTGCTAACCAAAAGGTCGGACGTTCAAACCTACCAGCCACTCCATGGGAAAAAGATGTGGCAGTCTGCTTCCATGAAGATTTACAGCCTTGGAAATTCTGAGGCAGTTCTACTCTGTCCTATAAGGTTGCTTTAAGTTGGAATTGACTTGATGGCAATAGGATTTTTTTTTTTTTTTAGAATCTAGCTTGGCTGCTAAACAAAAGGTCAGCAGTTCAAATCCACCAGCAGCTCCTTGGAAACCGTTTGGGGCAGTTCTACTCTGTCCTATAGGGTCACTATGAGTTGGAATCGACTTGACGGCAAAGGGTTTGGTGTAAAATATATATTCAATTATGTCACTCTGTCATTTCACTTAGCATAGGCAAACCATGAAAATCTATTTCTGAACAACAGCAGGCCCTCTTGTGGTATAAAGACTACAAGATAACAACAACACCCCATGTATATACAAGACATTATTATGATTCTTCCTCCACCGGTTATGTATCGGCACTAATACAGGAAAACTGTCTCACATTCTCAAACGTGTAGTATTCAGCCTCCTAGTGATACCAGGAAACAGAAGAACTGCAAACAGAAATCATAATTTTGCTCTGGGATATAAACAACAAAGTGCATAACTGTGCATTTTTAAATGTTTTCCAACATCATCTGATTTAGGTTAAAACGGCTTTCTCATAGCATGCAAACAGAAAAGAAAACTGTAAGAGTATTTCTTTTATTACCTAAGTGAAGATTTTAATAAGTAAAATTTTAATCTTACTTCACTTATTAAAAAAGTATACTTTTCTTTATATAAATATACATTTATATTTCAAAAGGAAGCAAGAATGGATGAAGGAAAGGAAAATTGTGAGATCTATCACTTTAAACATTCACATACTCTTTCAGCTATCTTTTCGAACAAATTTTCCGGTTATTTCAACATTTTATGGTAACAACTATGAAATTACAGTGGAAGCTCTCTTGTTTAAAGAAAATGGACTTGTAAATATGTATGTATATATTTAAACATAGAAGTAAATAATATGACTGCCATAAAACCTGCTGTTATTCCTAAAAAACTAATTACTAAGACACTAATATTGGTACTGTAAGTTCACACTAAAGTGATGAATACCTAACTTTGAAAAGAAAAAGAAAACTGTCACCAAAACAGACCTGCCCGAATCTAATCCTCTCTTGGAATACATCAGGAGCAGAAATGTCGGCAGATCCAGTTAAGAAGTAGGGGGACAACCAACCAACCAGCGATATTTATTACAAGCATTTAAGTACATTCATTTTTTTAAACCTTTCATCACTTCTGTAGCCAGTTTTGACTTCAAGTTTTCTCACATCTTACAAATCAGTAAACAGTGAAAACTAAAGCAAGTTGCTTAAAAACATCAAAGTATCTTCTTAAAATTTATTTTGCTTTATTTAATTAAAAATAGTGTTGATTTTTTAAAAAGGACTCATAAAAAATATTAAAGAACTGTGATGCCACGGGTGTGTGTTTTGGTAACAAACCATACCAAACTAAATTTTGTTTAATTGCTTCTCATTGCATCAACGCTTGGCAAATCATAAAAGCTTTTCCTTCACTCAACAATTGTCATTAACTTTAAAATTACTTTCAAAGCAGACAATCTGATTTAAACTAAAACCTTTAACAAGATAAAACATAATTTACAGGGGCATTAAGCAACAAGCATGTTCAAATAACAAATAAAATGTTTTATACATTAAAGACATTAATATAAAAATACGTATCTATTTTGGCAGGTAATTTAATTTGGCAGGTATTAATATAAAAATATGTATTAATTTTTTTTTACAATCACATAGTTTGACATAAAACCGTAATTCTCTGAACACATCACAAAACAACCATATACCAAAACCAATGTAGAAGAACTAACTAAAGCTATGAAATAACCATGAAAATATAATCTCTGTTTATGTGTCTATTTAAAATTTGCTTTTTCCAAAGCTTGGTAAATAAATGCAATATATCAAACTACACAATACAAACAAATGTTTAATGCTTGAAAGTGCGTTAGTAAAAATGAACTATGAACCAACATTTTGCCAAGATAGCAAAGATGTGATAAAAATCACTCCACGCCACCTCTAAAAAACTGCAAGCTGATTTAGATCCAAAACTTAACAAACAAATCTCTGAATTCCCATTAACAGGTTGTGTCCAAGAGAAACACATTTTATAAATTATCGAGAAAATTCACTTCAAAAGATTAAGAACATTTCTATACTCATCAGTTTTTTAAATTTAATACCCCTAACTCCTGGTATTAATAAACAAATGGGTATGAACCCAGCATAGACTTATATCAAAGCAATCATAGTACTTTTAACCAATTTATTTAAATGGAGGATTTTAATTGGGCAAGTAGTTTGTCAAATCTGTATTTTAGAAAGATAATCCTGAAGAGTGTAGATGGCAGACTATGAGAAGGATACATTTCAGAGATACAATAATGAAAAATATCCAAATCCCCATCATTCACTCCTGCACACCACGTCCACACCAGCTCACTCCCACAAGGACTCTCTTCACCTGACCTCATCGGTGCTGGCTGGTATCACCTCCCCACACAGCATCAAACTTGTAATAAATTAAATTGTATACAGTAAGAGAGGAGAAGAAGTACTGAGTGGGAATTGAATTTGGAACTAGTTCACCTTAAGGTTTCGTGTTGGATCTCTGGTGGCAAGATGTTGGCTGCTTTTAAATCTTTTCATAAAAGAATGGTCTATGGAAGGAGCTCAGTGTGCTAAGCCCAGGAGCATGACTGATGGTAGAGGCTGTCCAACTTTTCTCCTTTTGCATTTTTTTTAAAAAAGTATCATCACAATGAACTTTTGCTTTGCAGACATTTGGCAAAGTTTCCACCTTTTCCTCTCAGATCTTTCCTAAAAAGGAATATTTTTTTCTGAATTTATTTGACACTGAGAATACATGGTCGACAACAAAACTTTTTTCTTCTGGAATAATTTTAATGCCCATTTTTATTCTAAGGTTTTTGCCCAATTTTCAAAACTTAGCAGCTTGTAAATAAAGTTTAAAAGTTTTAGCTCCATTTAGAACCAGATTTTATAATACATATAGCAAAAATATTTTTCTGAGAAATCTGTTTTATTTAATTAGTATTAAAAAACAAAAAACAAAACCAGTTGCAGTAGAGTCGACTCCAAATCATGGCGACCCCATGTGTGCAGAGTAGAACTGTCCTCCATGGGGTTTTCAAGGTCTTTATCTTTCAGAGGAAACCCTGGTGGCGTAGTGGTTAAGAGCTACAGCTGCTAACCAAAAGGACAGCAGTTCAAATCCACCAGGCGCTCCTTGGAAACTCTATGGGGCAGTTCCCCTCTGTCCCATAGGGCCATTGTAAGTCGGAATCAACTCGCAGGCAATGGGTTTTTTGGTTTTGGTATCTTTCAGAAGCAGATCAACAGGCCTTTCTTCCGAGGTCCCTCTGCGTGCATTCAAATTGCCAACTTTTTGGTTAGTAGTTGGGCCCTTAGCCATCTGCACCACCCAGGGAGCATTTAGTATGCCAAGGCTAATTTTGCATAAAAATCTAAACTTAAAAAAAATCTATATATTATAAATTTTTAATGACAAACTAAGAAAGTAACTCTAGGTCTATAAAGGATATCGAAAGATTGGGCTCTCAACATGAGTTTAGGACTCTGGTAGAAAATTTATTCATTTATTCAGTGGTCATCCAGTAAGCTGAGGATCAAACAGATGGTTAGATTTTGTCCCTCCTAACTGGGTTTCTTAGCCATTTGGCAGCGCACTGGGACAATGAGTAATGATACTGACGTGCCCAGTACTTCCTTCTCTTTTCTCTCCGTCTAGTCCCTTCTTTGGAAGTATGCAATTTAAAATATTAAACCAGAAAATATTATAAGCTCCTTTGAAACCTGGGTCCATATTTTGTTCACTTTCGTAACCCTACTTCCTCTAGTACATCAGGTGGTACTTTGAACAGATATCTGTTAAGTTAATGAAATGATAAGCCCCCGAGGTTATGTAGATAACCCACAAAACAGACAAAGTTTGTTTACATGTATTGCTGACCATGTTTTTAGCCTGGTGACACCAAGAGGGTGCTCAGGCACAGATTTTTTTTTTTTTTTAATTCTTTTTTACTGAGAAAAGTACCAGCTATATTACCAACACTGCTGTGGAATCAGTGAAAAGCTGAGTCTCCCTAGGAGGGTAAGTTACTCAGAATTACTATGGTATTCCCCTAAGGAGGGTGGTGTGGGGTGAATAGCCCTGATTATTTGGGAGGGGGGAGTACAATGAGACCTTTTGTGTTCTGAGGATTCCTAAAGAGAGCTGCTCTATCCCCCTTTGACTTATCACTGGGGATGCAGGCATAATGGAAGAGACAACCGACAATGAAACCAGGGCTGACCCAGTGTTCCTGGGGCCATCTCGCATTCCTAGAAACTGTAACCTGGGATTTCAAATGTGGAGCACCTTTGACAAAGGAGCGGGATCAGCCTCCCTGAAGAATCACTGCAGCCTGTGCTGGTATCCATCAGACTATACCACAAAGTCTGAAAACCGAGATAGTAAGCAACAGCGGAAGTCCAGAGTGACGAGACTCTGGTTCCCTCTGTGTCTTCTGTAGGAAGAAGGTGATCTGCTCCTTCCCACCTCCACCATGGACCAAAAAGCACAGAGATTTCAGAACAGCGCAGGTTGCAAATAGGACAGACCTAAGAAGAAATACTAAATTTCATTCTAATAAAGCAATTAAGCAATGGAGGAGAAATAAAAATTTTAAAGGGGAGGAAAAAAACAACTTGGCCATCCTTGAATCACAAGTCTTAAGCAATTCATACTGGTTATACGTAGCACATATTTCTGTTTTTGTTCATACTTTTAGCAGTTAAAGTACAACAGAGATTGCTTTAATGTTTTCAATTTGGGCTAAAAATCCTTCCCTTTTTGGTACACAAAACAACCTTTCAAGGATAAAAGCATTAAAAAAAAAAAAGGAGGCTGATTTATGTGCCAGATGCAAGCATCATTTTTTCCTAGTTCCTGGTTACTTTTTGTTAGTTACTTGTTAGTGCAACTGTGGTGAAAATAGTTTCTTTATGGGGCCTTTTGCCTTGGTTCTTTGGAACCAAGAGACTTTTGAGATGTGAGAGACTTTTCTCTTAAGCACTGAGGAGTTACCTTTGCTCTAGTTTTCTACCCCACGGGCTTTGTTACCTTTTCCGGGTAAGCTGTAAACAACTTGGTCTGATACTTTGGTCTGGTCCTGGGCTGCTGCCTGCCCTGTGATTGGTATACACCTTGCAGGGACTGGTCAATATACTACACAAATGAAGTGGCTACAGACTATACAAATGAAGTTACTACAGCCTACTATGTAAATGAAGTGTCTGTGGCCTACCAAGAGGAGACTGGTCAGTTCATGGCCCTGGTGGGAGGGCCATGCCTCAAAACTGACAAGAAGTTGTGTATATATGCAACAAATCCCACAGGGGTTTTTCAGACAGAAAGAAACAGGAAGAGCAGCAGCAAGAAGCAGCAGAAGGAAGAAACAAGAGAGAAGCAGAAAGAGAGGAGTCAAGAACCTCCTAAAAGAGCTGTTACACGGGTCAAGTGTTATAACACTGAAGACAGCAACAGGCCCCGATGGGGCCCAGTGGCAGAGCCAGCAGTGACAGGCCAGGAAGAGGTCTGTGGCAGTTAGTGGTGACAGACAGCAGGGCCAAGAGGAGCCTATCCTGAGAGGGCCAAGAAGAGGCCTGCATGGCTGAGAGGAGCTGAGCGAGCTGTCCTGCACTGAAGAAAGGAGACTGCCTACATGCTTCCTGATCCTGATCCTGAGTTGCAGCATGTTGATCCTGATCCCGAGTTGTACCATAACTTCCTTAATAAGCCACTTATCTTTAAGTATGGTCTGTGAATTCTGTGTGGCCATTACAACAGATTTTTGAACCCAGAAGAGAAGTAGAGAGTGCCATGCGATGAACAGTTCGCACATGTAAGAACTGGTGAAAAGGTATGTCTGACCTTTAGCTCATAGAAATCAGCTTTGGGCTGATCCTAGTATTATGCCCTCTGAAGTCAGACAGGTACTGATACCACCACCACCACCACCACTACTACTTCTCTCATAGAGGTTCACAGAGAGTTTACAGCAAATCACAATAGAATCAGGCTTCTCCTGACTATCAAGAATTAGCTGGTTTTTCTGACTCCTCTGATATAATGTCCATTGGTCTTTGTGGTCTTTACCAAAGGTAAAGCACAAAGCATTTGGCAAACAGCCCTGCAATGATGGAAACCTTTTCCTAATAATCCTTTATTTGTAGGTGGATAGTATTTCTATCTATAATAGATCACAGAATTTTACTTAATCAAATTAGAAAAAGCCTTTGAAAATTGGTTTAAATTTGTTCTGTAACAAGTAATGTTATAGCTTTGATACTGAAGGAAAAAGAAGGTAATATATAAATGCTTAAGTGGTGTATAATTTTAAAAAACAAAAGAGGATGCAGGTAAGCAATCAGATGAGAAATAAAAAAATCATCTAATAGGAATTCCACCTGCAGACATGACAGGGTAACTGAGAGCAGACTTACCTCCTACCAAAATATGACAAAAAAGCCAGACAGAAATCTATGAAGCAATTGTTTTCAAGCAATGGGCAGGAAACATGATCTCTGGAAGGTGGAGGAGGGTTAATAAACAGCATTATTGGAGAGCACAAAAGAAGTTAATGAACTAGGAGACGGATCAATACATATCATCCAATGTGAAGATCCGGAGAAAAAAAGATTAAAAAAACAAAGCAAACAGAGCCTCAGTAACCCATGGAACAATATCAAGTGATCTAACTTGTGTGTAAGTGAAGTTGCAGAAAGACAAAATGCAGGCCGAAAAATATTTGAAGAACTAACGACAGAAAACTTCCCAATTTGGGAATCTAGAAAATCCCAAAGATAAATATAAAAAAAATCCTACATTGTGGCACAACATGGACAAATTGTCAGAGATAAAAGAGAAAAATTTTAATGCACAGAATTAAAGGCATATAAAAAATACACATGTACAGAGTAACAATGATACAAATTACAACTGACTTCTCATCAGAAACAATATGAGGCCAGAAGACAACAGAAAGACATCTTTCAGGTGCCAAAAGTAAAAAAAAAAAAGTCAATTCAGAATTCTATATCCAGAGAAAATATTCTTCAAAGCTGAAAGTGAAATAGTTTCACATAAACAAAACTGAGACAGTTCATTGCTAAAGAACTGTACTACAGTAAAAACTAAAGGCAGTTCTTCAGACTCAAGAGAAATGATTGTCATTGTTAGTTGCCATAGAGTCAATTCTGACTCATGGTAAACCCATGTGTGCAGAGTACAACTGCTCCATGGGGTTCTCAAGGCTGTGACCTTTCGGAAGAAGATTACTAGGCCTGTCTTCTGAAGGAACCGCCAACCTTTTGGCTAGTAGTCAAGCATTTAATCATTTGTGTCACCCAGGGACTGAAGAGAAATGATAACAGACAAAAAATGTAAGAAGAGCGAAGGAAATAGTAAATATAAATACATAAAAGACGATCTTCTTCTTATTGTCTTAATTTCTTTTAAGGACAAATGACTTTTGCAAAAATAATAACACTATACTGTGGAGTTCACAGTGTACATAGAAATAAAATATATGGTGGAAGAGCACAAAGGAAGGAGGGTAAATGGAAGTATACTATTGTAAAGGCTTTCACATTTTACACTAAGTGGTACAATATCCTAAGTAGACTGCAATAAGTTGAGGGTTCATATTTTAAATCCTAGAGAAAAGTCATAAGCGGAAATAAAATGGAACACTAAAATATACTAAAGTAACCTAAAAGAAGACTGAAGGGAGGTACAGAGGAATCTCCTTTCCTGGCTGGGGGGGGGATGGCGGGGAAGGGAGGATTTAATTACAGTTCAAAAATAGAAAGTCACAAGCGACATCACTCTCACCTTAACAACTAAAACAAGCTGGATAAGCTACATAATCATAGTTTTTAAAACCCATCAGAGGCTGAGGACACAAAGAAAACTAAATGAACTCCAAAAAGTGACAGGCCCATTTTAAAAGAGAAGCTCTCTCCAGCTGCTAACATCCTTAACCAAAACAGAGGGAGAATAACGAATCTGTCACAGACAAGGGTTAAAGAGAAACCAGGTTAACTGTTAAGAGCTATGTGTGCACTGGCAAGCCAGGTTAGAAGCCAGAGGAACCCCGATACAGGCAGGAAAACTGAAATAATCTCCCCGGTCTTAGGCTTTCAGCTAAGGAAGTCTGGGGGAGATGGGTGGTGAGGGTGGTGAGGGGGCTTAGGAAGGGTAGAATAGGAAAGTCAAGAGAAACCTCTTGGAGGCAATACTCACCTTCACAGAATACAGGGAAGCCACAGTCACCCCTCCACAGACTCCTGCTGGGGCAGCAGGGCTATAAAGCAGGAAGGTAGCTCCCGCAGATAAAAAAGATTTGGAATAGCTTATAAGTACCTGAGAAGATGCTCAACACCATCAGTCAAGAAGAAAATGCAAATTAAATTAAAACAACACAATGCCATTTCACACATATTAGGATGGCTTAAAAAATATATATATACCAAATGTTGACAAGGATGTGGAGTAACTAAAACTCTCATATATTGCTAAGAGAAGTGTAAAATGGTACAACCATTTTGAAAAACTGTTAAGCAATTTCTAATAAAGTTAAACATACACCTACCCTAGGAACCAGCACTCAGAAGTGGTCCTGAGTATTTGCCCAAGAGAAATGAAAACATATGTCCCCTTATATGAGAATGTTTATATTAGCTTTATTCATAATAGCCCAAAGCTAGAAACAACCCACATGCCCATCAAGAGGACAATAAATACACATATTATGAAGTAATACAATGAAATACTACTCTGTAATTAAAAAACAAATTACTGACACATGCAACAGCATGGATGTATCTCAAAAACATTATTTTGTGTGAAAGAAGCCAGACACAGAGAGTACATACTATCTGGTTCTATTTATAGTTCAACAACAGATCAAATTAATTTATGGTGATAGAAATCAAAAGTGTCTGCCTAGGGCAAGTAGACTGACTGAAAGAGGCAAGAGAGAACTCCGTGGAGTGATGGAAATGTTCTATGTCATGTAAGAAGTCTGTGCATAATAGAACAGACTGTACAGAAGGGGGCGATCAGTCAGATGGCAATCGGTGTCTGCTGTCATCAAATGGGGACAACAAGGTAGTCCCTTACATCTCCTTTTTTTAAACTACAATGAAAACACTTTTCCACAGTATGTCATCAAACATGGTCAAACATTTGGAGGGCAGGGTGGTGAGAAAATGTACCTAGCTCCTTAACCATTCAAATTATAACATTTAAAATTACCACATAAAGAAAATCAAATAATTAGTAAGGCCTAGTCCACCACTACTCATGGTAGCCCAGAGAGAAAAAAACCTACATGTGGCTCCATCAGTAGTTCTTATTCAAACTACATAGCTATTACTATATATAATTTCACTCAAAACAAGCAAACCCAAATGCAGACAACAGAAATAAAGCTAGGAAAACAAAATCAGAAGTAAACGTCTCAAATCTCTTTGTGCAACAAGGTGAGATACAAATAAATAATTACAAAAGTAGTCAGGACACATACAACCTTTACTGGTTTTCAGGAGGCAGGCAATGGTATTAGAGGTACATCCTTAACCTCTGAGACTATATAATGGAAGGAAATGACTACATTCTAAGACCACAAAATGTTCTTATATTACCGGAAAAGACGGAATAATAGAATATGCAGAAAAACAGTTTAACAGGGAATTATTAACAGGGAGTTTCTTATACATTCTTTAAAAGTATATAAAGAGGATTTCCAAATACAGTACTATACCCATGCATGCTGATTCCACAACATACCTTGTATAAGTTTCATAGATAAAAATATTTTGAAAACTTAAAGTATTATTTTTACTGGTACCTTTCCGAGGCAATCTATAAAAGATAATCTAACTTCCTGAGTATCTGAATATATAAATCTGATGAAAATTAGAATGATGAAACACTGGTTGAGGCAGATTATATACAATAAACTTTAAACGTAAGATCATATTCCTACATTGTCTTAAAGATGTTTATATCAACTATAGCTGGAAAAAAAATAACATACTCATTATACCAGGTTAAAAATTATTTTTTAAGCAGAGTCACTGCTGTAAGGGTATCATTTTTATAAGCAACATTGGACCTATATATAAATGCAGGTACATAAAGTCTAAAAGTTAATCAGTTACTATGTTTCTATTAAAACATTTAGAAACTTCTGAACTTGAAAAAACCCTTAGAGAAAATATTTTTTAAAATCACAAAGAAATATAATTTTTTTCATTCATGGATTTAACATGAATAGTTTTCAATATTCTCATATGACTAAAGTTCCATGACTTGTCACAATTTGTAATCTTGAGTCACAAACCTCACCTGGAGACACTAAAAGACTGGTTGGTGTTCACAAAAGAGTTACTAAGTAGAAATGATCCCAGCCAACTGCCCTGCATCTGTATCTTTCTCTACTCAGCCTTGAATACATAGTAACTTTCATGTAATACCTGAAGCTCAGGTTGTTGTTTTTCTTTAATTTTTTAATCATATTTCATGGTTTTTTTTTTAGTGGGAAATGATGCATGACAGAAGAATCTGCTAACGTGTGGATTCACAAAGTAAGGACTCTGGATGCCCCTCACAACAAAGTCAAAAGGTTTAAGGTGTGGCTCAAGAGAATGCAGGATTTTAGTACTATCTATTAAAAAAACAAAAACAAAAACAAAAACACAGTTGCTCTCAAGTCAATTCTGACTCATGGTGACTCATGTATGTCAGACAGAACTATGCTCCATAAGGTTTTCAGAAGTAGATTGCCAGGGCCTTTCTTCTGAGGTGCCTCTGGGTGGACTTGAACCTCCAGCCTTGCCACCCCTAGGGACTCTCAGTACTGTCTACATGTACATCACAGTCTAACTGGATGTTCAGTGGGCAGAACTGACGATCAATTCTAGGACTCAAATTTAAATTCTGCTATTAAATTCTAACATGACTTTTTATTAAATCAAAGTTAATGTACACCAATGACCCTACTAGAGTATGAGAGAAAACACTGTATATATCTGCTTTTTGGATACTAAAATAATTGCCTTCTGCAGAGCTCACTTAAATTCTCTTATTGTGATATACAAAACTGAACTGGCTTTTTGTCCAAATCTTTTGCCAGGGCAGTGATTCTAAGCAGACACTGACTCCAATGCACAATAGTAGTAACTGCAGCTTCAAAATATAAATGCCACTTTCTTATGTTTGCAGCTGAGAAATGACTCTTGGTCCCATTTTACCCAAATTCCTTATTTCATCTTCAAACAAATGAACAATCAAACACTTACAAACATATACACAGCCCACTGCCTGGACACCCAGTGACAAACATGAATAAAAATAGATTTGTAATAAACAAGAGACCACTTGTGTGCTATAGACTATGATTACCTGGAGGTAGGAATTGTAGTTGGTTATTAGCTAATCGAAGATGACGTAAAGCTCTCAGACGACCAATTTCTGGGCAAACAATTTCTAAGGCATTGTCACTAAGATCCAGACACTGGAGTTTTACAAGGGACCCAATGGCTTCAAAAAAAAAAAAAAAAAAAAAACAGCAGAAACAACATGAATTTTACCCAAATGTTATTTCAAATACTTAATGTAACTATTCCAAGCTAAAATATTTTAATATTTAATATCCTTAACTCCGTTTACAAGATAGTAAAAACACAAATTGAACTAAATTTTATTGAAGTGACAATACTTCTATCTCGAGACGAAATATAATAAATTTTTAAAAAGAACACAAATGAAAACATTAAATAGTACAAAAAATTACTTGAATAATTCATGAAACAATACAAAAGGTCATTTTTTCCTAACTACAATTTAAACCGATTTTATAATTTAGAATGCTCCATCTTATTATTTACCTAACAACAATTTATCTAATAATAATTTACCTCCTAACCAATATAACCATTTTACTTATTTACTTAATCATAATCCTTAACTGGACTTATTAAATTAAGAAAAAAACACCTTCGAAGCTAATATAAGTTAAAGTTGCTTTATAATTAAAATTCCCTACTACAAAAACCAAAACAGCTTGAAAGAGAATTTGTTCCACTTATAAAGCAAAAGTGAAACTTTGGTGCCTCCTATCTAAAAACTGGAAAGTCACTTACCTTCTGGAACCACAACTATGTTATTTGAATGAAGATACCTGAGGAAAAAGAAAAGAAAAACAGCTATTAGCCTTCAGGACTTTTGCTAGATAACTAGTTTGTAAAGGCTCACTTAGAAGTTCATCAAATATAAAGGAATCAAAACTTTTACTCCCCGCTCTAAAGCACCCATACAGAATACACAGTTATCACAATTAACTTATAATACTTTGAAAATAATATTTTATGCTAAAATTGCAATTATTAAATCTACCTACTGAAGTATTGGCTATTTTAAAATAAAAACATGCCCAACAGATAAATTGAGGTAATTTTTTTTACCTCATAAAACAAATTACTAGTTTTTCTTGTTCATTTTAAATTATTCAAGTTTTCAGAAATACACCTACTGTGTAAAGGGAAATAAACTATTCTGTAAAGGGAAACACAATCTTTAATTTCTAAAGGATAATTTGGCAGAATAATCAGATCAAAGGTATCTCCAGCCAGCATGCTTATGAGAACCAATAGGAGATTAAATACTCATCATTTACAGGATCTACAGAAATACTCAACTGCCAAGGTACAGAATTTATTTCACAGCAAAAGAAATTTGGTAAACAAGAAATTCAGCTCTTTAAAAAAAGAAAAGTTTACAGGGGCTGGTAAGTTCAGGAAAGCGTAAGTAAACACCTTTCGTAGTGAAGTGTCTTTAGCACATCCTGGTGGGGACTTGATGCAATTGTCAGTAACCGACTATTCAGAGTGAATCAATAAAGTGATTGTTGGAGATCATTTAGTAATAATTTAAGAAAATAAATTTAAATCTTTAATTTTAAAACAAGAGGACTAGACTTTGGTAAACTTTATTTTGAAATCTATAGTTTTATTTATCGGACTTCGTAAATGAATGTTCACAAAGTATTTTTAAATATGATTTTGAAATTCTATGTTTTTCAAGTCTACTATCAAATGCTATGTCATCAAACATAGATTCAAAAAGAAAATTAATAATTTTACAAGGATTACTCAATGCTGAATTAAGTCAATTTTGTAGCAGGTATTTAACCTGCTGGATCTAACAAAATTTTAACCAAGTACACTCTTCTATGTATATTTTATTCCTTGCTTTGTTTACATGAAATGATTCCATATTTTAAAACTAATACTCTTCAAACATTAATCTTGGGAAGGAATACCTAACTACTTTATTAGATGACTCTAAAAATTCTTTACAACACACACACATATTTGTTACACAAAAGCCAGAGTGCTTAGATACCAAAATAAAGACACGGCTGGTTGAAAATAATTTTTTTCAACAAAATATTTGTCTATTCTCCAAATCAAGTTTTTTTTCATAGGTTATACAAAAAAGGACCTAAAAATCTCCGGATCAAAATATGAACTAAAGTACCTACTATTATGACTGAAATAAAAAATTTAACACATTAAATTATCTATATAATAATGAAGATACAGTATAAAGTACTATGGGGTGTTCCCAATCCTGACTTCACATTAGAGTCACCCAGTAGCCTTCAAAGTATTGGTGTCCAAGAACATCCCATACCAAGTAATCCACCTTTTCTCAGGAAGGAGGGTATTTCAGCACCTGGTCTTTTTTTTAACTCCTAAAGTGATTCTAATGTTCAACCAACTGAGACTCATGACAGGTTTAGTGGATCAGAGAACAGCCTTTGGAGCCAGACTGCCTGCATGTCAATAGCCATGTGACAACAGGAAAATAATCTCTCAGTTTCTTAACCTATAAATGCAGGTAATAACAGTTCCTACAACACAGGGATGTTGTATTGTAAGGATTAAATGAAATAATAACTGCAAAGCACCTAAAACAGTGTTTGGCACATAGCAAGACTTCAATAAATACTGCTATTGTTTTTATATTTATTATCATTATGAGCGTGAGCCATTTGTAATCATAGGCCTAGGACTTTAAATTTTAAGTCACTTCCCTTTACTTAATTTTTGTATTTCAGAATAGTTGAAGTGTATTCCAGTGATACTAGTTTTCATCATACTCTTTTCCTCAAACAGTGCAGGAACTCTCATTCATTGCTGGTGGGAATGCAACATGGTACAGTCACTTGGGAAGATAGTTTGGCAGTTTTCTTATAAAGTTAAATATAGACTTATCATGCAACCCAGCAATCACTCTTCTAAATATTTATCCAAGTGATTTGAAAAGTTAGGTCCACACACACACACACACACACACACACACACACACACACACACAAACCTGTTTGCAAATGTGTATTGTAGCTTCATTTGTAATTGCTAAAAGATAAAGATAACCAAGATGTCACTCAACAGTGAAATCCAGGGGTAGAGGGGTAGGGAACTATCGCAGCTCATAAACAAGTTCAGCAAGGTTGTAGGATACCATATCAATAGAAAAAGTAGATGTATTTCTATACATTAGTAATGAACAATCCAACAATGAAATTAAGAAAACAATTCCATTTACAACAGCATCAAAAAGAATAAAATACTTACGTATAAATTTAACAAAACAAGCGCAAAATTTGTGCAGTGAAAACTTCAAAATATTATTGAAAGAAATTAAAGGAGACCTAAGTAAATGGAAAAAATCCCATGTTCATGGATTGAAAGAGCTAATAATTGCTAAGATGACAATATTCCACAAATTGATGTACAGATTTAACAACATCCCTATCAAAATTCCAGCTGCCTTTTTTAAATAAACTGATAAGCTGATCCTAAAATTCACCTGGAATGTTGAAAAAAGAAGAACGAAGTTGGAGGATTCACACTTACCAATTTCAAAGCTTACCACAAAGCTACAGTAATCAAGATTATGTATGGTAATGGCATAAGAATAGACATACAGAGCACTGGAATAAAACTGAGAGACCAAAAATAAACCTGTGTGTCTACGATTGACCGATCTTTGACAAAAGTACAGAATCAGTTCAAAGGAAAAATAGTCTTTTTCAACAAATGGTGCTGAGACTACTAGATATTCACATGCAAAAACTGAAATTAGATCCTTAACTCACACCACATGCAAAAGTTAGCTCAAAATGGATGACAGACCTAAACGTAAGAGCCAGAACAATAAAACTCACAGAAGACAGCAAAGGTAAATCTTTTTGACATTGGATTAGAGAATCATTTCTTAAATATGACACCAAAAGCATAAGCAACAGAAGAAAGAGTCCAATTCAGGCTTCATCAAATTAAAAACTTTTGTGCTTAAAAGGTCACTATCAAGAAAGTAAAGAGACAGCTCAGACAAAGAGAGACGATATTTGTAAATCATATGCCTGATAAGGATCTATTATCCAGAATATAAAGAATTCTTAAAATTAAACAATACAATGACAAATAATCCAATTTAAAAAATGGACAAAGGATTTGATTAAACATTTCTCCAAAGAAGACAGAGTAACAGTAAGCACACTAAAAGATGCTTTACATCATTAGTTATTAGGAAAATGTAAATCAAAACCACAATAAGATACCACTTCACACCCACTAGGACGGCTATAATCAAAATGAAGTGTTGGCAAGAATGTGGAAAATTGGAACCCTCATACACTGCTGCTGGGAACATATAAAACGATGCAGTCACTCCGGAAAATTGTGTGGCAATTCCTTGAAAGGTTAAATAAACACAGAAGTACCATAAAAAAAAAAAAATAATAATAATAAAAAAGTTGCTGTCTAGTTGACTCCAACTCATGGCAACCCCATGTGTGTCAGAGTAAACCTTTGCTCCACAGGGTTTTCAATGGCTGATTTTTTTTAAGTAGATCGCCAGGGCTTTTTTCTGAGGTGCTTCTGAGTGGACTTGAACTTCCAACCTTTCAGTTAGCAGCCAAGTGCATTAACAATTTGCACCATCCAGGAACTCCATATGACCCAGCAATTCTACTTCTTAGACACGTACCCAAGAGAACTGGAAGTATATGTTAACACAAAAACTTGTACACAAATGTTATAGCGGTATTATTCACAATAGCCAAAAAAGCGGATACATTTCAAATGTTCATGGACTGATGAATGAATAAACAAAATGTGGTATGTCCATGCACTGGATTATTCCGCACTGAATATTATTCAGAATAAAGTAATGATACATGCTACTTCACACATAAACCCTAAAAACATTATGTTACATTGAAGTATCTAGACACAAAAGGAAAGATATTGTATAAATCCATTTACATGAAGTGTCCAGAATAAGCTAATCCAGAGAGGCAGAAAGTAGATTAGTGGTTACAGGGGCTCAGGGAAGGAAGGAATGGAGAATGACTGCTAATGGATTTCTTTTTGGGGTGATGAAAATGTTTTGGAACTAGACAACGGTGACATGGGATCAGGGAGCCCTGGTGGCACAGTGATTAAGAGCTCAGTTGCTAACCAAAAGGGCAGTTTGAATCCACCAGCCGCTCCTTGGAAACCCTATGGGGTTGTCCTACTCTGTCCTATAGGCTCACTATGAGTCAGAATTGACTCAAAGGCAACTGGTTTTTTTTTTGCTTTTTTTTTAACATGGGGTCAAGGAGCCTTGGTGGCACAGAGATTAAGATGCTTAGCTGCTAACTGAAAGGTCGGTGGTTTGAACCCACCAGCCACTCCATGGGAGAAAGATGTGACAAAGATTTACAGCCCTGGAAACCTAATGGGGCAGTTCTACCCTGTCCTATAGGGTAACTATGAATCTAAACTGACCAGGGGCTAACGGGTTTGATTTTTTTATTTTTTGGTTTAACGTGGGGTCAGCCATGAGTTGGAGTTAACGGCAGCAACTGGTTACTGGTTAATGGTAATGCAACCTTGTGAATATACTACAAACCACTGAACTGTACACTTTAAAACGGTGAATTTTATGGTTTGTGAAGTCTTCCTAAAAAAAAAAAAAACAACTAAACATGCAATTACAATACAACTCAGCATTTGTACTCTTAGGAATTTAGCTAAGAGAATTGAAAACTTATATTCACAAAAAAGTATATACACGAATATTCATAGCAGTTTTATTTGTAGTAGACAAAAATTATAGACATCTTTCAATGGAGAATGTTCAAACAAACTAAAGCACGTGAAATACAAGAACAATAAAAAGGAACAAACTTCTGTTACACTCAACAACTTGGATGGACAGCAAAGGAATTAAGCTGAATAAAAAAAAAAGTCATTTCCAAAAAGTTACACAGTGTATAATTCCATTTGTATGATATTCTTATTAGACAAAATTACAGACAGGAAGAAAAGATTAGTAGATGCCAGGATAGGAGGGGCACAAGGAGCTGGGAAGTGGATGTGGTGATAAAAGGGTAGCCCAACGGATGCTTGTGGTGATGGAAGTGTTCTATATTTTGACTATGGTGGTGATTACACAAATCTACACGTGTGATAAAACTGCACAGAACTAAACACGTACACCCAAATGACTGCACACAAAACTGGTGAAATCTAAATAAGATGAGTGGATTGTATCAATGACAATTTCCTGATAGGAATCTTGTACTATACTTACACAAGATGTTACCATTAGGGGACTGGGTGAAAGCTACACAGGAGCTTCCTATATCATTTCTTACAACTGCATGTGAATCTACATTTATCTTACAGAATAAATTTTAATAAAAAAAAAGGAAAAATAACAACTTTTGCTGGCAAACAATATCTAGAGAATAATACAGGAGTAAATATAAAATACTTTTTCTCATTTTTAATTTCTTTTAATTGCTGCTTAAAGCAAAAATTAAAATAATATATTTTGCCAGTTATTTATTTATTGTCTCTCAATTCCAAATCTACCCTCTTTGCCTTCCTCTGTGATATACACACAAATATGTAAAACGCAATGATAATAGCACGAAGGATAAGAAAGAGGAACTGGAAGTACTGTTGTAAAGTATTTATATTACATATGAAGTGGTATAATATTACATGAAGGTAAATTATGATAGGTTAAAAAAGCATAATATTAACCATACAACATTGAAAAAAAGATGAGTTAATAATCTAACAGTGATGATAAAATGGAGCTCTAAAATAATTTAAAAGAAAGTAGGAAAAAAGGAAGAGTGAAAAGACAAAATAGAAAACAAATAGATGGTAGACTTAAACTCAACCGTATCAGGAATTATATTAAATATAAATGGTCTAAACACTCCAGTTAAAAAGTCAAGATTGCCAGACTGATCAAAAATGAAAAAAATAACTAATGTTGACTGTAAGAAACCAACTTTAAATATAAAGATATAGGCAGATTAAAATAAAGAATAGCAGTTCCATTTCCAATACAAGCTCCTACTGGACAGATCCTCTCTATAAGTAACAACTAAAACACTAAGAAATAATCTATAGATGATTTGCATAAGGAAAGTTTTTTAATACATCCATTTGTTTGATGAATTATTCCATAAAAATACAATTAAAATACTAAAAAATAAAGAATAGGAAACTAAGAAACACATTCACACACTTAATGACCTGAAGGCACTGCAGAGTACCCAAAAGGAAGCCAATTCTGGGAGGGAATCAAAATTTAGGAGGAATAGCAATGGGCGAGTCCCCCTCCCCCTTTTTTTAAACAGCATTTAGTCTAAGGCAGGGTGCAGAGAACTACTATACGAAGTGGCTAAAACTCTGATAGAAAAACTGCAGTCTTGCTAGCCTAAAAATACAGAAGACAGAGTTCAGGGGAACAATAGCCACTGAGACATAAAAAGAGAACACCAAAAAGAAAAAGAGCCAGAGATGAAGAACTCCAAATTCTAGGTATCAACTTTAAAGCAATGGGTGACTGCAGACTATACATATGTGGCACAAACTCCAGTTAAAGATAAAAGAATTGGGCTGAGATTCAAGGTGCCCTCACAAGGCAAGGTTTACTGTTTGAGTTAAACCAGGGAAATTACTTACTAAAACAAAAATATCAACACTCTGAAGGAATATAACAAATCCCAGTCTCCAAAGCGTAACAGTCACAATTTCTAAAACATAATCTAAATTACTCAACATTCCAGGAAAATGTGATCCATTTAACAAAAAAGTAAACAATGGATGGCAACCTCAAATAACCTAGATGTTGGAATCAGCAAACAAGGATTTTTTCAAGTAGCTATTAAAACTATGCATAGTGATCTAAAGTAAAATATGCTTGTAATGAAAAGATAAGAAATCTCATCAGAGTAACAGAAACTATTTTTTAAAGGACCAAATGAAAATCTAGAACTAAAAAATTTACTAGGTAAGCTGAACCTCAGAATGACAAAAGAGTCAATGATCTTGAAGGGAGATAATAGAAATTACCCAATCTGAAGTGCAGAGAGAAAAAATAAAATTAAATAAATGAAACATAAACAGAGTATTTAGAGTCCCAGAAGGAGAGACAGAATGGAGAATAAAAAATATTTGAAGAAATAATGGTCAAAAGTCCCAAGTTTGGTGAAACACATACATTCAAAGATTGGGCTCATAAACACCATAACTATCAATGCACAAACACCAATAGATAAGCTAGATAACTGGGATCTTCTAAAAATCAAACACCTATGCTCTTCAAAAGACTTCACCAAAAGAGTCAAAAGAGAACC
>NW_004443955.1:14226436-14245116 GCF_000243295.1 Trichechus manatus latirostris
TGTATTTTCACCAAAAAAAAAAGAAAAAAGGTTGAGAATTTAGAGGGTTAATATGTTGTGGGGTTGTTAACCAATGTCAAAACAACATGTGTACTACTGTTTCATGAGAAACTATTTGTTCTGTAAGCCTTCACCTGAAGTACAATAAAATAAAAAATAAAAATAAAAAAAAAAAACCTTTCCTAAAGTATGATACTGAAAAGCATAATTGTAATTATTAAACAACATAGAGTAGCTACCTCAGTTTTTATTTTATATATCCCAATACTTCATCCCAGAAAATACAGGTTTTTTATGTTTAACATTAAAAGTACTTTTTAAAACAAACAAAAAAAAAAGATTGGGCTCAACAAACTCCAACCCAAAAAAAAAAAAAAAAAAATCATGTGTAGACACATCAGTTAAACTGCTGAAAACCAACGGTAAAAAGAATATCTTAAAAGCAGCCAGAGAAAAATGACATATTATATACAGATGAACAATGATTAAAACACTACTGACTTCTTATAAGAGTCTATGGAGATCAGAAGACAGTGGAAAATTCCTTTAAAGGGCTCAAAGGAAAAAAAAAAAAAACTGTCAAGCCAGAATTCTACAGTCATTCTTACATAATTCAGTTTGGAATATTATACTACAGTCTTCTTCATCTTTGTGACTGTTTTATCGTTTTGTTTTAAGGCCCCAAGGATATTTTCTTTAGCTTTAAATCCAAAAGTAAGTATTTAACAAAAGTCAACACCCATGCCTAATAAAAATTATTGAGAACACAGGAATAAAAGTTGTGGCAGACAGCCTCTAAGATGGTCCCCACTGAACATCACCATTTGGCATTCATGCTATTGTATAACAGCCTTCCCCTCAAGTATGGGCTAGACCTAGTGACTTGCTTCTAATGAACAGAATATGGCAAAATTTATGAGATGTTACTTCAAAGATTAAATTACAAAGAGACTGTGGCTTCTGTCTTGCACAACCTATCTTGCTTACTCACTCTGATAAAACCATGTTGTGAAAGACCCTATAGAGAGGCCATGTGGCAAGGGACTGAGGGAGGTCTCTGGCCTGAGGAAGACCTTCAGTACCTACAAGCGATTGAATCCTGACAACGACCACGTGAGCGAAAGTAGAAAAGGATTCTTCTTCAGCTGAGCTTTCAGGTGAGACCAGAGCCCTTGTCAACAACCTTGACTGAAGCATTGTAAGAGATACTGATGTAAAGCCACCAGCTAGGCCGTGCCCAGATTCTTTACCCACAGAAAGTATGAGATAATGTTTGACGTTTTAGGCCACTGTATACTGGGGAAATTTGTTATGCAGAAATAGATAATTAATACAGATAAATATTTCCTTAACACAACAGAATTCCTGTAAGGAACCCTGGTGGTGCAACAGCCAAGAGCTTGGCTGCTAATTGTAAGGCTGGAAAATAAGAAATAATATTATCTGTATTTGTTAACATGAAAGTATCCTAGGAACCCCTAGAGAATCAATGCTAAAACTAACTCAAACAATAAAAGAATTCATCAAGGTAGCTGGGTATAAAATTAACGTGCCAAAATCAATAGCGTTCGTAAACAGATAATAACCATTTAGAAGATATAACAGATGAGAAAACCTCATTTACAACACCAAAAAAATAAAAAGATTAAATATTTATGAATAAACTTTAAAAGCAATTAAAACCTAAATGAAAAAAACTACAAAGCACCCTTAAAGGACACGAAAGTATACCTAAAGAATAGAAAGCCATCCTTATTCTTGGAAATACACACTGAAGTATTTAGGAATAACGGGTCACAATGTATGTAACTTACCCTTAAAAGGTTCAGAAAAATTAAATAAAAACACATGTACTAATAATGAGGAGAATCAAAGGAAAAACTGATAAAGCAAATGTGGTCAGACACTACCAGAAACGTTTTAACTGAATCTAATCAAGAGGAAACAATCAACCAAATAAAAAAATAGGCAGAGGATTTGAACAGACATTTCACCAAAGAGGATATTCAAACGACCAACAAGCACGTCAAAAGACTATCAACATCATTAGCCACTTGGGAGATGCAAATCAAAACTACAAGATACCACCTTATCACCGTAAGAATGACCAGGATAAAAAAACAAAAACAAAAACGAAAAACAACAGGTTGTGATGAGGTTGTGGAGAAACTGGAACCCTCATCCACTGCTGGTGGGTATGTAAAATGGTACAGCTACTGTGAGAAACAGTTCGGTCGTTCCTCAAAAAGTTGAACAGAGAAACACTGTATAACCCAGTGTCTTAGGCTGGGTTCTCTAGAGAAGCAAAACCAGTAAAGCGTATAAACATATATATAGAGAGAGAAATTTATATTAAGGAAATAGCTCACGTGGTTGTAGAGGCTGGAACATCCCAAGTCCGTGGATCAGGATAGAGGCTTCTCCTGATTCATGTACCTGCAGGGGCTGGTGAACCCAAGATCAGCAGGTCGGAAAGCAGGGCTCTTGCTCACGGGCGGTGAAGATCGATGAATCCCAAGATTGGCAGGCAAGACTGAAGGTAAGCTGCTAGCTCAAGTCCCAAGAACTGCAGGTCAGACGAACAGGAGCCAGCTGCAGGATCCAGAGCAGGCAAAAGCTACAATGTCCACTTATATTCGGATGCAGGCCACACGTCCAAGGAAACTTCCTTTCAACTGACTGGCTACTCAAAGCAGATCCCATCATGGTGGTGATCACATATCAAATCTCAGCAGGGAAGTGATCACAACATTATCTGACTGCTAAAACACTGAGAATCGTGGCCCAGCCAAGTTGACACACAATCTTAACCATCACAGTCCACCCCTTGTCAACTTGGCACCTGTACACATTTCCTTAAACCATACATAATCTCTGAATAAAGACAATCATAAAGTCATACTTGCACCTAACATGATAAAACAAACACACATACAACCCAAAATGCACTAGCCCTGTTTACATCTTATATTTTATAAGTAAAGAAAACAAAAATATTTGATGCACACATACAAAGTAGAAATACTCATAACAATTACAGTCCTCATTTCTGCAACTGGTCACATGGCCATAACTGGTATTTAGAACTACCTTCTTCCACCACCCATTCTGTATTTCCTTTGCCCTCAGCAAGCACCTCAGCTGGTCATGGTTCTTTGCCTGGTGTGGGTGACCCAAACCTTCATTCCTCTAGGGTCTGGGCCATTAGTAGTCATGTTGGAAATGAGTTGCTGTAATTTTCCATTGACTTTAATCACAGGGCATGGTAGTACTAAGAGACATCCTAAGGGATCTCCTGCATTCCAGACATACTCTGGTGCCACAGCAGTTAAGTAATATGGCTGCTAACCAAAAGGTTGGCAGTTCAAATCCACCAGTCGCTCCCTGGAAACCCTATGGGGTGGTTCTACTCTGTCCTACAGGGTCACTATGGGTCAGAATCGACTCAATGGCAATGGGTTATGGATGTAATATCAATGCGATTTCCTCTTGGTAATCAGGATTAATCACACCAGCCAGTATGGTAACTCCCTTCTTTGCCTGTTGATCCAGAGGCATAAGGAGCCCAAAGTGGCCCAGTGGCATTCTTAGCTTCCAGTTCAATGGAATCAGTGATGTGTCTCCAGGTGGAAGTATTTCTCCCTTTGGAATAAAGACCTCTAGACCTGCAAAGCATAAGGCTGTGGGGACAGGAAGCAAAAATCTTGTGAGTGGGTCACTAGGGGTAATAGAGAGTGGTGCCACTCTTATTTCCACCCCTTGATTCCTGGACCCATGAATCTTGGCTATGGGAGAAACAGCACCATATACTGGACACTGGTTTACAGCATATACAGCCTCCTGGAGAACACTGCCACAACCTTGCAAGATATTGCCACCTAGCTGGTGCCATAATTGTGTCTTTAGAAGGCCATTCCATTGTTCTATCAAGCCAGCTGCTTCAGGGTGATGGGAAACATGGTAAGACCAGTGAATTCCATGAGCATGGGCCCACTGCTGCACTTCATTTGCTGTGAAGTGAGTCCCTTGATCCGAAGCAATGCTGTGTGGGATACCATGACGGTGGCTAAGGCATTCTATAAGTCCATGGATAGTACTTTTGGCAGAAGCATTACATGCAGGAAGGCAAATCCATATCCAGAGTAAGTGCCTATTCCAATAAGGACAAAACGCTGTCCTTTCCATGACTGAAGTGGTCCAATGTAATCAAATTGCCACCAGGTTGCTGGCTGATCCCCTCAAGGGATGGTGCCATATCAGGGACTCACTGTTGGTCTCTGCTGCTGGCAGATCAGGCGCTCAGCAGTGGCTGTAGCCAAGTCAACCCTGGTGAGCAGAAGTCCATGTTGCGGGGCCCAGGCATAACCTCCATCCCTGCTGCCATGGCCAGTTTGTTCATGAGCCCATTGAGCAATGACAAGAGCAGCTGGGGAAACAGGATGAGTGGTTCCCACAGAACACGTCATCCGATCCACTTGATTGTTAAAATCATCCTCTGCTGAGGTCACCCTTTGGTGAGCATTCACATAAGACACAAATATCTTCACTTCTTTGGCCCATTCAGAGAGGTCTATCCACATACCTCTTCCCCATAAATCCTTGTCTCCAATTTTCCAATCATGTTCCCTCCAAGTCCCTGACCATCCAGCCAAACCACTGACCACAGCCCATGAATCAGTATACCAATGCACATCTGGTCATTTCTCTGTCCAAGCAAAGTGAACAAATATCAAATCTCAACAGGGAAGAGATCACAATATTATACGAATGCCAAAACACTGGGAATCACGGCCCAGCCAAGCTGACACACAATCTTAACCATCATACCCACCAATCCCAATCCCAGGTATATATGCAGAAGAATTGAAGGCAGGAATGCAAACAGAAACTTGTACACCAATGTTCACTGCAGCACTTTTTAAGTTAGCCAAAAGGTGGAAACAACCAAAATGTCCATCAACAGATGAATGGATTAACAAAATATGGTACATGCACACAATGGAATATTACTCAGCCATAAAGAAAAATGAAGTCCTGATGCATGCCACAACATGGATGAACCTTGAAAACATCATACCGAGCAAAATAAATCGGTTGCAAAAAGACAAATATTGTATGATCTCACTTATATGAAATAAGCAAATACATAGAAACCAAAGATTATTAGTGGTTACCAGAGATGGTAGGGAGGGAGAAAGGGGGAGTTTTTAGGAAGCACTGAAGCTATGTTAGTGTGGAAGACTGATTAGGAAAAGTATAGTGAGAATAGTTGTACAACTTGAAGAATGTAATCAATGTTACTGAATTGTACATGTAGAAATTGCTGAGATTGCATATGTGTTGGTATGTATATTTTCATCACAATAAAACTAAATTTAAAAAAAAGGAAACAAAGAAATCCAAACATTTACAAAAAGATTACTTTGGAAAACTGAGAATTTAAATATGAACTGCTATTAGATGATATTATGGAACTAGTATTAATTTCCTCGGGTATGATAATGATACTGTAATTATGTGCAAAAATGTCCTTATTCAAAGGAGCTACATCCTGAAGTATTTAAGCGTAAAGTATCATAATGCCTGCAATTTATTTTCAAATGATTCAGGGGAAAAAAAGTATGTGTATATGAGAGAGAGGGTGGGAGATGAAAAGAGAGAAAGCAAATTTGACAAAAATGCTAACAACTGGTAAATTTAGGTGAAGGGTACATGGGAGTTCATTCTATTATACTTTCAACTTTTCGGTTGGTTTGAAATTTTTCAAAATAAAAGGTTAGGGGGGAAAAAGAATGACAGAGACTTTCAGCTTGAATGTGGAGGTGCAAAGTTAGCTTCCCCTTTACCTCTTGAAAATCATGCCAAATAACAGAGAACAAGAAACAGAAATGCAAACTCTTCTTTCTACAGAAGAAGGAAGCAGCTAAGAAAAAAGGGAAATACAAGATACCTAAATATTTTATCTTTGTAAATGGTAAATCAACCAACAGATATTTTAAGTTGATGTATTCAAAAAAAGTGTAAACATATTATTTAGCATTAAAGGTAATCATCAAGAGAACTAAAACAAATGAAGAAGAATGTGCAAGAGATTTTATTTTATACTTTAAATCTTTTATATTGTCTTACTGTTTGTATGAAGTATCACGTGTATTAGTAGTAGTAGTAGTAGCAATAATAACAACAATAATAAATTTTCTCAATTACGTGAATTATCTTGAAGGATTCTGTGACAAAGACACTGTGCCCAGAGAAAATGTTATCTTTCGTCACCAACACTACATCAAGGTGAGATATTTAAAACACAAATTTAAATGGTAAAACACTTTTAAATACTATTAGGTTTAGCAGAACCAAAGGTCTACCTACATAAACACCATGATCATGATACCAAAAAATAATAAATTAATACAGTAGAATGGCATATCCTATTATTTCAAGTAACATAAGATTATTTTGACTCTTGCTTTTTAAAATTTTTTTAAAAAATAGACTCACAGTTCCACAAGGTTTGGAAGCTTCTGAGCAAGATTTTCTGGCTGAAAATTAAAAAACTCAGAATTAAATTTTATTTTTGTAAAAAGCATAAACATTTCTGATTAACATAAACACAAAGTGCTATTCTATGTGGAGTGTGAATTTAAAGAAAATAATTTGAATGCAATAATCAGCCATTCTGAGTACAGACCCAGATCTATAGTATAGACCACACTACAATTTAAATTTATAAATCTGAAGGCTTAAAATCAATATCCCTGAGAGAAACCGGAAACCTTATATTCCATGGTCACGGAACAAACAAAAATGTTCTTTACTCTTATATGTAGTCCAGAAAACCAAGCCAGTCAATTCCATGGTGAAAACTAAAGTCAGTATTATATATCCTCTAAGGTTGACCCTTCCATGAGGTAGAAGCCAGCCCTTAAGTGTAGCATATTGCATCATTAATATCTGCAAAAGACCATCATAAAGGCGCCCAATTTTATATCATTATGACATAAAATTTCTTCCATAAAACTTCTACTCTCTGGTGAAGAACTGCCTGCACTTTAACACAGCACTTGGAACTGGCTTTTCTTTTTCACAAAGAAACAGTTGCTTCTCAATCACATGAGTAATAATATAGAGAACCACGAACCCATGTCCAGATTTAGATGCTAAGTGGGAAGCTAAGCTGGTACACCAATGGTTCTCAAGATCAAGAACTTATTTCAGGAAATTATTAATCACAACATAATCATAGACCTTTATGATCCTTTGGGAGTGCTGAAATTACACTGTTAAATTGACATATGACAAAGATCTACTACAAGATATGAGGGAAAGAACATTATTACTAAAGATACAAGGGTTTGAGTATTTGGGCACAGAAATCTCATATTATATACCATGAACCTATTAATACATATCCAAAGATTTTTAAAAATAAAGGCAAAATTATAGATTACATTAAATCACTAAATTCTTTCAAAGAATAAAATGCTTTAAAATTTTATCCTACACACATACTCATTCAATAACTAATAAGCTAAAATTAATATATACAGCAAACTTTCACCACCAGAGACAATGGCAAAGGCTGGGAAAAATGGAAGTTGGTAAGATTAAATAAGGGGAAAAAAGAAAAACCTGTTAAAATGAAATTAAACATATATTTCTTACGAACAGACAATAAACTGGACTTCCTGACATTCAAAACCTGAGCTTATAGACAACCTCATGCATTACCTTTTTTCTCCCCCTTTTGGGAATTACCTTCGATGTTTAGAAATCAGAGTAATTTCTGCTGAGGCCAATTCATGCCTATTTGCTTTGCACTATTGTCTTAGCTATCTAGCACTGCTATAACAGAAATACCCCAAGTGGATGGCTTTAACAAAGAGAAATTTATTTTCTCACAGTCTAGTAGGCTAGAAGTCCAAATTCAGGGCATCAGCTCCAGGAGAAGGCTTTCTCTCTCTGTCGGCTCTGGGGGAAGGTCCTTCTCATCAATCTTCTCCTGGACTAGGAGCTTCTCCATGCAGGAACCCCAGGTCGAAAGGACGCGCTTTGCTCCTGGTGCTGCCTTCTTGGTGGTATGAGGTCCTCCATCTCTCTGCTTGCTTCTTTCTTTTACATCTCAAAAGAGATTTGCTCAAGACACAATCCAATCTTGTAGACTGAGTCCTGCCTCATTACATAACTGCCACCTAGCCCACCTCATTAACATCATAGAGGTAGGATTTACAACACATAGGAAAATCACATCAGATGACAAAATGGTGGACAATCACACAATACTGGGAATCATGGCCTAGCCAAAATTGATACACATATTTTTGGTGGACACAATTCAATCCGTGACAACTGTGAAGACCATATACACAATTTTGAAAGTTTTCAAATTAATCCTTACTGGGTGGAAAGGCAATGCATTTGCCCTTACATTTCCATCTTGTAGAAAATGCTCATGTACTCTTTTAACCCTCTCACTAATGAAGGCTATGAGAAAGCACTTCTCTGGCAGGGTTTTCTATCCACACCTAGAGTGGGTAAAAGTAAGTCAGTCTTTCTTTGTGCTATTCACATAGACCAGGGGCCATGCAAGTAACTACAATGACCACAGAGGTACTACAGTGTATATCATCCACAAAGATGATGCTATGCACAATTGCTCAAGTGTGATCTATGCACCTTGTCAAAAGGCCTTTCCATTCTGTGTACACGTGTGAAGACTTGCCTTTGATTACTACTACACTCACAAGCCAAAGCTACCTCACTTTGATTTTTTACTTCTTGGTACATTACTGAATGTTTACAAATAAGTTCTTCTGATATGCCCCAGTAATAATCTGTTTTCCCTTTACACAGGGTTTTCTTAACACAGATTTTTTCACACAACCTTGATGTTATCCAGAGGAATTTTTAGGTCTTTGTTATATGACAATCAACTTCTTGTGATATATGGAAGAATTTTTAGTAACATGACAGATTGCACTGATGTGGACCCTTTCCTGTTATAAATACAAATGTTGGTTAAAATAGAACACCCTCCCCAAAGTCCCAGTTAGTACTCCTTAAGAGAAAGGAAGGAAAATCCCCAGGCGCCAGAAACCAAGACCTAAGCTCAAACTGAACAGAGTGAGCTGAAGCACATGCGGTCAAGGAGTGTCAGACCTGGTCAAAGGTTCTGAGGCCAGAGTAGGGATATGATGTGGCAGAGACAGGGCACTAGCCACTCGGGGAAGAGAGGAAAGGAGCTAAAT
Source organism: Trichechus manatus latirostris (assembly GCF_000243295.1). Classification (NCBI taxonomy): domain Eukaryota; kingdom Metazoa; phylum Chordata; class Mammalia; order Sirenia; family Trichechidae; genus Trichechus; species Trichechus manatus. The sequence continues at coordinate 14,235,682 of NW_004443955.1, forward strand.
CTGTGTAAGGGAGTGCCTTACACAGAGTCAGAGCCCTCGAAGGACTGGACCTTCCATGAAAAGAATCCTAGAAAAATTCCACACACAGGTTGAGAGCAGGCTTTTCTCTGCTGGAGGCACTGGGGTAGGAGAAAAAGCCAGACTGCATCTCTCTCTCTCTCTCTCTCTCACACACACACACACACTGGGTTCGAATTTACACATGCATAAAGACATGAGTAATTTATTTTTAATTCTACATTCAAACATATTGTAGGGTAAACTAAAAATCAGGAACGGCTTTTTAAAAGAAATTAGTTTCAGTCCTGAAAGACACATATAAATTTGTTAACTGACTGGGGAGGGGGTTAGTTCTGGTTAGCTTTCTAGGCATAGGAAGCAACAAATTAAAAGAGAGAACAAGGTATGTTTGGGAAATTGCAAATACAATCTACTCTGCTGTAATTCCATTAAGAGTACTCCTGAAGAAACCTTATGTTTTCAAAAATCCTGTTTCAAAAACAATTAAAGAAAAACAAAAGTGTCAGAGATTAGAAAGTTTTAGATTTGTAATAACAAAGTAATTTTTCATACACAAATTTCATAACAGCATTAACATTAGAAAAAGATTAGGATTCCTGTTCTCCATCTACTTTTATATCATTTGAATTTTTAACAATGAGCATGATTTTCTTTAATTGAAAGAAATAAAAATTAAATTTTAAAATGTGGTATGCACAGTTTAAACTGTTATATAATTGATTAAGCAGTCATATTATATCTAATTGGGTTGTAAACAGTCAATAAGAGCAATGCTATTTGTTTGGCAAGTATGGACCATATGGTAGGAAGGTGTATGATTTTGGAGAGAGTAACAAGGAACAGATCATTGAGAGCTTACACTTCATATTAAAAAATAAATTTTGAAAAAATCATAAAAGCAATGGAAAATCAACTAGTTTACTGTAAGCAATAAAATTATTAATTTCATATTGGTGTATTGATGTATTTAAATACTTCACAATACTGCTTACATACACATCTCCTTACCCTTCTTTAATGACCAAATATCAATGAATATGAATACTGTTCTAAAGTCCATAAAACATTTATTCTGTACCCACTCACTATAAAGCCACTTATATTTAGGTTTCAAATGCTGAAAACTGAATTCTAGTTTTCCGCATGTTTTGATACCAGTGTATGCAATGAGGTCCTTCATGAAAAGTCCCTTTTCAAATGTTACTCTTGGATCTGAGTAATTCTTTTCCTAGTATTGATACTTCTCCTTACTAAGGATAATATACACCTTCACTTAGGAACATACATCCAAAGTATCCTAGGCAGAACTAGGTAACCCTGGCAGGGGGAATAAACAAGAGGCTTAATAACAGCTCTTCCTCTAACAATGAAAGACTTGTCCAGAAAAGAAACACAGTTAGACCCTTACGTAGTTTCATCTGCTGGGACAGTATCAATACCATATCTGGCTAACTCACAGGGCTCATCATCACTACTTCCGGATGCATACTTGGCTCAGTCGATACCATCTGAATCTTTCCATGACAAAATAGCTAGTTCTTCTGAGCTACAGCTATACATACAGTTAAGCACTGAACGTCTCTGCTGCCAATAGTGTATGACTCTGTCTTTATTAATGAATAACTACACTGTGTTTTTATTTAAAAATAAGCACAGTGACCTTTAGAAAACTGCAGTTCATTAGAATGTCCTCGGGAAAAAAAAAACTTACTAATACAGGTCAAAAAAGTCTGGCAAAAAAACACAGGCTGTGCTGACACCTGCTGGTGTGCTACAGTAAGTCAGTCTCGGCTTTTCAATGATCACATTTCTAGCAATGTAGATAAATAATGAGGAATACGCTCTAAATTTTAATTTTTATACTTCTACATGTGGGGTTGCCATGAGTAGGAAATGACTCAATCACAACTAACAACAACACAGTTTAGGTAAAGTGAGTGAGAGACTGGACAACTACCAGACTCTTGATTAATATCCAAGTTCTTGTAACTCTGAGAAGAACTGGGCTCTAATACTGGGTTATGGATGGCACACAGCTACAGATTTGTTAATCTTGATCCACAGAACTTACAGTTAAGTTTTTTTTTTAATTTAAAATCCTGATAGATAAAAGCAATAACCTTAACGTTCTTCTCAAATGTTATTACTATCATTTCTTTCTTTTTCTCACAATTTTGACACACAAAAGCTTTAACAGATATATAACCTGTACTCAAATCCCTTGAGTATAAATGTTGTTGTTGTTATTGTTAGGTGTCTTCAAGTCGGTTCCAACTCATAGCAACCCTACAGACAAGAGAATGAAACACTGCCCAGTACTGCGCCATTCTCATAATCATTGCTATGTTTGAGCTCATTGTTGCAGCCACTTGTCAATCTATCTTGTTGACAGTCTTCTTCTTATTTGCTGACCCTCCACCTTACCAGGCATGATGTCTTTCTCCAAGGACTGGTCCCTCCTGGTAACATGTTCAAAGTACGTGAGACGAAGTATTGCATCTTTGATTCCAAGGAGCACTTTGGCTGTACTTCTTCCAAGACAGACTTGTTCATTCTTCTGGCAGGCCACGGTATAGTCAACATTCTTCACCAACACCATAATTCAAAGGCATCAATTCTTCTTTGGTCTGCCATATTCACTCTCCAGCTTTCAGATGCATAGGAGGCGAGTGAAAATATCATGGCTTGGGTCAGGCGCAGCTTAGTCCTCAAAGTGACATCCTTGCTTTTCAATACTTTAAAGAGGTCTTTTGCAGCAGATTTGCCCAGTGCAATACAGCATTTGATTTCTTGACTGCTGCTTGATTGTGGAGCCAAGTAAAATCAAATCCTTGACAACTTCAATCTTTTCTCCATGTATCATGATGTTCCTTACTGGTCCAGTTGTGAGGATTTTTGTCTTCTCTATCTTGAGGTGTAATCCATACTAAAGGCTGTGGTCTTTGATCTTCATCAATAAGTACGTCAAGCCCTTTTCACTTTCAGCAAGCAAGGCTGTGTCATCTGCATATCACAGGTTGTTAATGAGTCTTCCTCCAATTCTGATGCAGCGTTCTTCTTCATACAGTCCAGCTTTTGGAATTATTTGCTCAGCATACAGACTGAATAAGTTTGGTGAAAGGATACAACCCTGATGCATACATTTCCTGGTTTTAAATCACATAGTATCCCCTTGTTCTGCGTAAACAACTGTCTCTTGGTCTATGTACAGGTTCCACATGAGCACAAGTAAGTGTTTTGGAATTCCTATTCTTTGCAGTGTTATTTATAATTTGTTATGATCCACACAGTCAAACACCTTTGCATAGCCAATAAAACGGGTAAACATCTTTCTGGAATTCTCTGCTTTCAGCGAAGATCTACCTGACATCAGCAGTGATATACCTCGTTTCACATCCTCTTCTGAATCCGGCTTGAATTTCTGGCAGTTCCCTATGGATATACTGCTGCAACTGTTTTTGAATTAACTTCAGCAAAATTTTACTTGTGTGTGACATTGTTAGATAATTTCTGCATTCTGTTGGACCACCTTTCTTTGGAATGGGCATCAATATGGATCTCTTCCAGTCGGTTAGCCAGGTAGCCAACTGTTTTCCAAATTTCTTGGCATAATCGAGTGAGCACCTCCAGGGCTGCATCTGTTTGTTGAAACATCTCAATTGATAAATTCTGTCAATTCCTGGAGCCTTGGTTTTTGCCAATGCCTTCAGTGCAGCCTGCACTTCTTCCTTCAGTATTATCAGTTCTTATAATCATATGCTACCTCCTGAAACGGCTGAACGTCGACCAATTCTTTTTGGTACAGTGACTGTATTCCTTCCATCTTCTTTTGATGCTGACTGCATCGTTCAATATTTCGTCCTTAACGGAATCCAGAACCTGTTGCTGAGTCGATTCTGACTCATAGTGACCCTATGGAACAGAGCAGAATTGCCCCATAGGATTTCCAAGGAACAGCTGGTGGATTTGAACTGCCGACCTTTTGGTTAGCAGCCAAGCTCTTAGCCACTGCATCACCGGGGCTCCATTTTGTCTACAGAATTCTTCAATATTGCAACTGGAGGCTTGAATTTTTTCTTCAGTTCTTTCAGCTTAAGAAATGCCAAGCGTGTTCTTCCCTCTTAGTTTTCTAACTCCAGGTCTTTGCACATTTCATTATAATACTTTACTTGTCTTCCTGAGCCGTCCTTGGAAATCTTCTGTTAAGCTGTTTACTTCATCATTTCTTCCATTCACTTTAGCTACTCTACCTACGTTCAAGAGCAAGTTTCAGAGTCTCTTCTGATGTCCATTTTGGTCTTTTCTTTCTTTCCTGCCTTTTTAATGACCTTTTGCTTTCTTCATGCATGATGTCCATGATGTCATCCCACAACTCATCTGGTCTTTGGTCTTTAGTGTTCAATGTGTCAAATCTATTCTTGAGATGATCTCCAAATTCAGGTAGCATATACTTAGAATCGTACTTTGGCTCTTAAGGACTTGTTTTAATTTTCTTTAGCTTCAACTTGAACTTGCATATGAGCAATTGACAGTCTGTTCTGCAATCGGCCGCTAGCCTTACTATAACTGATGATATTGAGCTTCTCCATCGTCTCTTTCCACAGATGTAGTTGATTTCATTCCTGTCTTTTCCATTCGGTGAGGTCCACATGTATAGTTACTGTTTATGTGATTGAAAAAAGACATTTGCAATGAATAAGTTGTTGGTCTTGCAAAATTCTATCATGTGATCTCCAGAGTCATTTCTATTATCAAGGCCATATTTTCCAACTACTGATCCTTCTTCATTTCCCACTTCACATTCCAATCAACTTGAATATAAATACCTCCTACTAAATTACTTAAAAATTATTTTTCTAAATTAAGTCAAGCATTTTCTCCCTTGAAGTTCACATTATTACTTACCTAAACAAATTTTTTGTTACAAATAATGCAAAGTAAGCTTTAGCAAGCACACTTGGTATAAAATTTACCTCAAATTTTGAATCAACAATGCTTTACCACATCTTTTTAAGAAAAACTTCCTACCCCCTTAAATGGAAACTTTTTTTTATTATTGTTGTGCTTTAAGTGAAAGTTTACAATTCAAGTTAGTCTCTCACACAAAAATTTATACATACATTGTTATGTGACCCTAGTTGCTCTCCCTATACTGTGACAGCACACTCTTCCTTTCTACCCCAGATTTCCTGTGTCCATTCAACCAGCTCCTGACCCCCTCTGCCTTCTCATCTCACCTCCGGACAGGAGCTGCCCATTTAGTCTTACGTATTTATTTGAGCTAAGAAGTACACTCTTCACGAGTATCATTTTATGTTCCACAGTCCAGTCTAATCTTTGCCTGAAGAGTTGGCCTCGGAAATGGTTTTAGTTTTGGGCTAACAGAGAGTCCAGGGGCCATGTCTTCTGGGGTCCCTCCAGTCTCAGTCAAACCACTAAGTCTGGTCTTTTTACCAGAATTTGAGTTCTGCACGTTACTGTTTACCTGCTCTGTCAGGGACTCTCTGTTGTGTTCTTAAATGGGAATGTTTTAAAGTTGTGTCTCCAGTAGGAAATCCTTCAAATATTTTGCAAACAACAAGTTCAGTGATGCTAGGCACTGCTTGACTTCCATTTACTTCCTTCTCTCCTCCTCTGGGCACCGGGTAGGACTGCACTCCCCTTTTCAAGTTGGGCGTGGCCAAGTGCCTCACTTTGCTCTATGAAACTACATCAAAGTGGAGGCTTTGAAGAGCTTGAGTGCAAAAGACCTCACCTCTTCCAGTAGATGGTGGAAGCTCTGTCAGTCCTCATCCCTGGAGGGGAACATGGAGCAGAGTCCCCAAGAGGCCTGACACAATTATGCAGTGTGAGCAAGAAATAAAACTGTGTTGTTTTAAGCCACTACGGGAGTCCCTGGGTGATGCAAACAGTTAATATACTTGGCTGCTAACCAAAAGGCTGGAGGTTTGAGTTCACCCAGAAGCACCTCGAAAGAAAGGTCTGGTGATCTACTTCGAAAAACTCAGCCACTGAAAACCCTATGGAGCACAGTTTTACTGTAACACACGTGAGGCTGCCATGAGTCGGAATCAACTTAATGGCACTGGGTCAAAAAAAAAAAAAAAAAATCATTCCATAAACTGCTAGGATTCTGGGGTTCAGTCTAAATTGTCCGCCCTGGTCTCTAACAACATATTTCAAAGAAGTGACCAATTAAATGCAGTTAAGTTTATACCACTTATAAAAAGTTAATGATGATTTGGTACTGAAAGAAAAAAGCACTTTATTTAAAAACTACCACAATACCCTCAACAAGCTTTCTAGTTGGATCAATAATTTAATCTCACTGTTTCTGAGCATGTATACAGCATGAGTTACATACCATGTGTCTACGTGGGAACAACTGTGACAGACCTGTTTTTCTATCGGCAATATTACTGCATTCCTCCTCCAGTATTCTCTCCCTTTTAATATATGTTATAGAGCAGTATATCTCAATGGAGGACTGAGAAACCCTCGCAGGCTAGTGGGATAAGCGCAAGAGAACCAGTGCAACCTTTCCTCTTCTGATAGCAAGTTACAAAAATCCAAACCCATTACCGTCAGGTTGATTCCAACTCACAGCAACCCCATGTGTTACAGAGTAGAAGTGCTCCCTAGGGTTTTCTTGGCTTTAATCTTTTACAGAAGCAGATTAGCAGGCCTTTCTTCCATGGTGCTGTTGGGTAGATTCGAACCATCAACCTTTAGATTAGCAGCTGAGTGCAAACTGTTTGCACCACCCAGGAACCCTGGAAAATGTGTTTGAGAGCATCAGCAGCTCAGTAAGCCCCTCTTGCTAAGGGAAAGCCACCCCTAACAAGGGTTGTGTAATCACTGATAGGTCAAGTATCACTACCAGCTTATACATATTTTGCTAGCTGCTGGTGACATCCCGTTTCCATAAAAAATGTAATGAGCATGCTGTACAAATAATGAGAAATGTATTCATAAACAGCATAAAAAGATAATCTAAAACATGTTTTGTGGGTAAATGCAAATTTTGGTTATTTGGACACACAAGCTTAACTTCTTTAGTTTTTTGTTTGTTTACTGGTTCCAAAAGGAAAGCAATTAAAAAAACTGCTGCAAACACCCAAATTTTCTGGAGTATCTCCACCAAAAATAACTGCACGTATTTTATGTCCCAAGTTCATTAAGATGAAAATTCCATTGGAAACCCTTTGAATAAAAGCAGTACATACTGAAATAGACAAAGCTATTTCAAAAGGGAAGGAAAGGAAAAAAGAGACAAAGAAAATTGTTTTTAATGTAGGCAAGTTCTTTCATTTCTAAAGTTGTCTTTGAGGTGTCTAAAAAGAACCCAAAGATAATTTTCCTTTAAGACTTTGCACCTATGCTTAACAGCACTAAAATGTAGTGGCAGCTTCATTGTTGGGAAGCAGTGAGCTTCTGTCTATGGTGATGGGAAATCTGGCATCAATTAAGGGTAATGGCTGCACAACAGATTAATTTAATTGATGTCACTAAATTGTACACCTGAAAAATGTTGAATTGAATAATGTTGTGTTATGTATATTTTTACAAATAAAAAAAAATACAGTGGCAATTTGACTTTCATGATAAAATGAGCTGGGATTGTTTTTAATGTCTTCTTTTTTAAAAATCTGTAACACTGCAGATTCAACAGAACTTTCTGCAATGATAGAAATGTTCTTTATCTAAATGGCAGTCACTAGCCACACAAGGGGCCCTGGTGGCACAGTGGTTGAGCATTTGGCTGCTAACCAAAAGGCTGACAGCTGGAATCCACTAGCTGCTCCTTGGAAACTCTGTGCGGTTTACTTCTACTCCATTCTATAGGGTCACTATGAGCTGGAACTGACTCGATGGCAATGAGTTTGGTTTTTGGGGGGTTTTTAGCCACATGTGGCTGTTGAGCATATAAAATATGACTCCTGTGATAGCATCTAATAATAAAAAAAAAATATTGTGACTTAGGAACTGAATTTTTAATATTATTTCATTTTAATTTAAATATAAATAGCCACATGTGGCTGGCAGTTGTTGTATTAGTGCAGAATTTATATCTTTATACTCATTACCAGTTATTTCACTTCATCTCAGGTCAGATGTGAAACGTAAAAAAAAAAAAAAAAAAAAAAAAAACCAAAAACTATTTACCTGTTTACATGATAAATTTTTTAGAATAATTTTCATTTAACATTTATAGAGATTGAAACTGTCATCTTCAAAAATGTAAATAACCTAAGATACAACTATTGGTCTCTCCTCGTCTGCAGCAAAAGAGAAAGAAGAAAACCAAAGACTCAGAGAAGAAACCAGTCTACAGGCCTACACTGTCCACAGCTTCATTCACCCTGAGACCAGAAGAACTAGATGGTGACTGTCTACCACTAACAGCCATTCTGATGAGGGCTATGATAAACGGATCCTGATACAAGGGGAGAAAAACGTGGAACAGAACTCAAATTCTTAAAAAGTCCAGACTTACTGGACCAGTTGAGATTACAGGGCTCCCCAAGACTATCACCTTGAGATACTCCATAAACCCTGAACAAAACTACCCCGTGAGGTCACGTTTTAGCTAAATAACAGATTGGCTCATTAAATAAAGAATATTACCAGTAAGTACTATGTACCTTTAAAAAATCATCTATACGAGACCAAATGGTCAATAATTACTCTAAAGCAAAGAGGAAAGAGTAAGGGGAGAGGGAAACCAGATTACTGCAAATGAAACATGCAGAATGGAATTAATGAGAATGCTGACACATGGTAAAAAATGTAACCAATGTCATTGAACAATTTACATAGTAACTGTTAAATGTAATGTAGTAATTGTTAATTTGCTGTGTAAACTTTCACCTAAAAGACAATAAAATATTATTTTTTAAATGTAAATAAAAAATTTAAAGTGCAAATGTTTTATTGCCAAAAATGTAAAACAAATTTCAATATTGATATTTTTAACTTAGCAAAAAACTTTATAGAAAATATGCTCAAAATTTAAACCACTGTACATCCACTACATTTATAAAAATGAAATTTAATCTGAATTGTGATTAAATTCTGATTACCAAGAAAATATTTTTCAAAAAAATTTTTGAAAAATATTTTTAATTTACTGAAATGTCTCTTACAGTATTAACCTGAAAAATATTTGTTTAAAAATAAAAGGTACACAATAAGGAGAACGATGAAAAGGAAATCAGGAAAACAATGCCATTTATAATAGCCTCTAAAAAGATAAAATACTTAGGAATAAATCTGACCAGGGATGTAAAAGACCTATACAAAGAAAACTACAAAACAGTACTGCATGAAACCCAAAGGAATCTACATAAATGGAAAAACATACCATGCTCATGGATAGGCAGACTCAACATTGTGAAAATGACAATTCTACCC
>NW_004443955.1:14246438-14355054 GCF_000243295.1 Trichechus manatus latirostris
GCTGTGGGGACCACGGTCTCGGGGAACATCTGGCTCAATTGGCATAACACAGTTTATAAAGACAATGTTCTACACTCTACATTGGTGAGTAGTGTTTGGGGTCTTCAAGGCCTGTAAGCGGCCATCTAAGATACTCCACTGGTCTCATCCCTTCAGAAGCAAGGCCGAATGAAGAGAACAGGATACAAGGAAAAGACTGGTCCGAAGGATTAACGGACTGCAGCTACCAAGGCCTCCACCGGACTGAGTCCAGTACAGCTAGATAGTGCCCGGCTACCACCGACTGCTCTGACCAGGATCACAACAGAGGGTTCTGGACAGAGATGGAGAATGATGTAGAACATAATTCTAACTCACAAAAAAAGAACCAGATTTGCTGGCCTAAAGAAGACTGGAGAAACCCCTAGAGTATGGCCCCCAGACACCCTTTTAGCTCAGTGGTGAAGTTATCTCCGAGGTTCACCATTCAGCCTGGGAGTGGGCAGTCCCGTAAAAACAAATGGGACTAATGAGGTACAGCAGTCCAGGGACAAGGGCCAGAAGCCAGAAGGGGACAGGGAAGCTGGTGATAGGGAACCCAAGGTTGAGTAAGGATATTGTTGATGTTTTGTGAGATTGTTAACCATTGTCATAGGGCAATATGTGTAGCAACTGTTAAATGAGAAACTATTTTGTTCTGTAAGCCTTCATCTTAAGTGAGAATAGCAACACAACTGGAAGAGTGTAGTCAGTGTCACTGAACTGTGCATGTAGAAATTTTTGAAATAGTGTATCTTTGGCTATGTGTATTTTCACCATAAAAAAGGTTGAGAAGTTAGAGGGTTGACATGTTGTGGGGTTGTTAACCAATGTCATAAAACAATATGTGTACTACTGTTTCCTGAAAAACTATACGTTCTGTAAGCGTTCACCTGAAGTACAATAAAATAAAAGGTACATACATACCATAACAAAAACAACATAAACAAAGCATAAAGATTAGAGAATCACTTGCCCCTACCTAGCTATTTTTTTTTATTTTAAAAAAACCTCTTTAATTGCATTCAACAAGAAATAAGATTTTATAAATGGAATTTTTCAGGCAGCAGAAAAAAAACACACACACAAATAAAGAATTGTTGTTGTTAGGTGCCGTCCAGTCGGTTGCAACTAATAGTGACCCTATGTAAGACAGAACGAAACACTGCCAATCCTGGTCATCCTCACAAATCGTTGTTATGTTTGAGCCCATTCTTGCAGCCATTATGTCAATCCATCTCGTTGAAGGTCTTCGTCTTTTTTGCTGGCCCTCTACTTTACCAAGCATGTGTCCTTCTCCAGAGACTGGTCCCTCCTGATAACATGCCCAAAGTACGTGAGACAAAGTCTTACCATCCTCGCTTCTAAGGAACATTCTAGCTGTACTTCTTCCAAGATAAATGTGTTCGCTCTTCTGGCAGTCCATGGTATACTCAACTTTCTTCGCCAACAACATAATTCAAACGCATCAATTCTTCTTCCAACTTCCTTATTCACTGTCCAGCTTTCACATGCATATGAGGCTATTAAAAATACCATGGCTTGGGTCAGGTGCACCTTAGTCCTCAAGGTGACATCTTTGCTTTACAACACTCTAAAGAGGTCTTTTGTGACAAATTTGCCTAGTGCAATACATCATTTGATTTCTTGACTGCTGCTTCCAAGGGCATTGACTATGGATACAAGTAAAATGAAATTCTTGACAACTTCAATATTTTCTCCATCTATTATGATGTTGTTTATGGTCCAGTTGTGAGGATTTCTGCTTTTTTTATGTTGAGGTGTAATCACTACTGAAGGCTATAGTCTTTGATCTTCATCACTAAGTGTTTCAAGTCCTCTTTGCACTTAGCAAGCAAGGTTGTGTCATCCACATATCACAGGTTGTTAATGAGTTTTCCTCCGATCCTGATGCTGTATTCTTCTTCATATAGTCCAGCTTCTCAGATTATTTGCTCAGCACACAGACTGAATAAGTATGGTGAAAGAATACAACCCTGACACACACCTTTCCTGATTTTAAACCATGCAGCATCCCCTTGTTCTGTTTGAACAACTGCCCCTTGGTCTATGTACAAGTTCCGTATGAGCACAATTACTGTATTTTTACACAAACAACATGTGCTTCCTATGTTTGTTTGTCAATCATGCCCACCACCCCACCACAAGGTATCTTCATAAGCACACTATGCTAATTTTTTTACAGCAACATGTTAAAAAAAAAAAAAAGGACATAGCAGCACTTATGAAAATACTCTACAACAGGAGGGTGCAGTTGGCAAACAAATGTAGAAGGTGCATATTATTTGTATAAAAATATGGTAAGTGTTCTGGAATTCCCATTTTTCACTATCTTATCCATAATTTGTTATGATTCACACAGTCAAATGCCTTTGCGAAGTCAACAAAACACAGGTAAACATCTTTCTGGGATTCTCTGCTTTTAGGCAAGGTCCATCTGACATTAGCAATGATATCCCTCCTTCCATGTCCTCTTCTGAATCAAGCTCCTCATACTTTTTTTCAAGTATAAAACGATGTGTTTTAAAATATCTCTATCAAGAAAAGTTAGAATTTTACTCACAATAAAACTCAGAGATAAACCTCATGGAGGTAACCAGGAAAATCCACTTGACATGAAACACCTCAGTTCTCTACAGAGGGTAAATCTGGTTAAATTTGAACTACATGGTTCTAGGATAAAATAGGTCATCAATAAATACTTGCAGAATTAAAATACAGGCAAGACTGACAGGACTACAAATTGGGAGACCTGGCTTTCGCCCTAACTGGCCATAAAAGTGACTTTAGACCCATCCAGTAACCTCTTCTAAGCTTAGTTTTCTCAAAAAGAAAAAAAAAAATGTCTACATTATCTATAAAGCTCCTTTTAGCTTTGAAATTCTAAGACTCAATAAACAGAATTATAGGTCAGACAACAACAATACCATGTATTACACATAAGCACTAAAACACACACAGAGCATCAGAATCCTCTGCTATTGTATGTAAGTCATACTGTATTATGACTTATCAAAGTCCACCTAATTTAAGAAATAACTAACATGCTTTTATGCAGAGCTAGCTCCAGAACAGAGCAAATCATGGTGATCTCTTTTTGGGGAAAAAAAATCAGCCACTGAAAACCCTATGGAGCATACTTCTCTGACATATGGGGTCACCAGAAGTCTGCATCAACTTGACAGCAACTGGAAAAAAAGGTCTTCTACCACATTTGGTTTTATGACGCTCTTTTATAACATCTCATTAACATTTTTTTTCCTTCAAGGTGTTCCAATGTTCACTTGAACCAGACCCTATTACTGAATTCAAAGGGAGGTAGAGGAGGTAGCTGTGTAAACTTTCCCAGACACTAACACCTCTCACCCTCAACCCAGCCACCAGTTGCAAGGAGCGAGCTATGTCAAAACAGCAAAAATATAGGCATCACCATTATTGTAAACAAAATCAAATACTTAGACTCACTGATGAGGAAAATTTCATCACTAGATAAAACCTTAAACCCATTGCCGTCGAGTCGATTCCAATTCATAGCGACCCTACAGGACAGAGCAGAACTGCCCCATACAGTTTCCAAGAAGCACCTGGTGGATTTGAACTGCCGAACTTTTGGTTAGTAGCCGTAGCTCTTAACCACTATGCCACCAGGATTTCTGGATAAAACCTTAATAGTACTATATTCCAACCATCTTATTGTAATTTTTTATAAAAATAATATTTATTAAAAAGAATATAAACCAAACTTAATAGTAGAGCCTTTCCCTTTTACTATATACTTATGTAAGTATTTATACTTGCTTTTGTACTTACATTTACTTATGTATTTATGCTTACTCATTCCCTCCACCCATCCACAGCTATATTATGTGCTGTCTAGTTGATTCCAAATCACAGACATCCTATATGACAGAGGAGAACTGCCCCATAGGGTTTCCTAGGCTATAATCTTTATGGCAACAGATCTCCAAGTCTTTTCTCTCACAGAGCAGTTGGTGGGTTTGCACTGCTGACCTTTCAGTTAGCAGCCACACACTTAACCACTGTGCTACCAGGGCTCCTTATTCACAGCTATAACCACTATTAAAGTTGTTGTACATCTTTTTTTATACCTTATGTTTATTCATCTATAAAGCAAGAATAATAGTAGTACCTACTTCATAGGTTTTCAAGATTACATAAATTAATACATGTAAGCTGTTGCACACAGCACCTGAACTTAGTAAGTACTCAAAAAGATGTTAGCTGCTATCCCGTTTTAACCAGTTGATGGACATTTAGATCTGTACAGTTTTTCATAATACACAATGCTCAGATGAATATTCTTATTTATTTGACTTTTTTTTTCTGTTGGGTAAATTCTTGCAAGTGGAAATGCTGATTCAAACATAGTCTCATGTAAAATTTTGCTAGATGGCCCAACTGCCCACCAAAAACACTGAATCAATTTCCAGTCCTTCCAACAGTATGTGATAATATCTTCTCCACATTATCTCCAACATTAGGCATTAATAATCTTCAACACTAGCTATCTGTCTTTGTAATCTTTGCCAGTCTGATAAATAAATAAGATCAACGTTTTGCCACTTCTTCTACTGGAAATTGAACATTTTTTGTGTAGTGTGACTATGCGTATTCTTTTATGATTTAGCTGTTCATTTTTGATGGGGAGGGTCAGCAAAGTTGTCTCCTGGGCCAACAGGAAAAAGAAAACATCTGTTCCCTACCCCCGACCCCAACTCAGGAGCATGACTGACAGATCACCTCTTCCCTTCAATCTCAGTAGGATGTAATTTTTTAGTTCTCTCCTATTGCATAGATTAATTGCTTAATCAGGATCCATCTGCTCTTATTGCTTAGGTGGCCACCCCTCTTTCATTAAAATTTAGATGCCTCTTTGTTATCCATTCATATTTACGAATAACATTGGCAATCGTGAGATCTCCTGATACTCTTTCATTTCCCCAGAAAGGCTGCCTGCCCACTGCCCTCATTAAGTGAAAAAGTTGGCAGATTCATTAAGTTATTTTGCTTCCAGGCCAAGATTTTTTTTTTTTTTCCCACCTAAGTCTCTTGTGGCCTTTTATCAGTGAGGGAACTGAGGTTGAAGAAGGTTAAGCATACAGAACCTGAGTCTTACCTCCCAGTCCTGAGTTTGGCTACCAAAGACAGACTCCTTCCTGGAACAGCAGCCCTCAAACGCTTCTACAGCTAATACATTTCTTCTCCCTCTTATAAAAGACTCCCTTTTACAAAAGGAGGGTGTTGGCTCCCCCTCAGCATCCTCCACCCTGCACCCCCCAGACCTTTGCTTCATGCGAAACTTCTCCAAGACTGAAGTTTCTCTCTGCGACCACAACATGCTATCCTCCCAGATAGCTACTCAACTAAGCCACTACATTAGATCTTAACTATCAATGAATGAGTCCTCTAGTCCTTTGGCTCCTTTTTGTTCTCTATTCATTCACTCCTCCTTTTATTGTTTGCCTCCAATCCAGCTAAGATTCCATAGCCCATAATTTTAATCACTCTCCTGACAAAATCCTAAACCCTCTTGGTTCCTCTGTCCTTGCATTGTACCCACCTGGCAAAATCCCAAACTGCATGAATTCAACAGTCCACCTTCTTCATACCTCAGACAGCCAAACACTGCAAGAGAAAATCCCCCAAACAAGCAGATGGTCCCACTATTAGCCCAGCCATTGAATGCCTGCTAAATAATGCTCAACGATTCTTCTACATTTCTCTAGCCAAGCCGCCGTGTGATTTCGCAACAATAATTTCAAACCTGCACAAATCTTCACTCCCCAAGCAGACGGCCTTGCCTGGTAAAGGGAAACGGAAGTCATCATGCAGAACCCTCACAACTGCCTGTCTCTCCCTAATCTATATCTATTTTTGCACCTATCCTTCCGTTCTTTCTCTTGTTAGAAAGGAGGAAAGGATACTATTCCCAAAGTCAATCCCTCCACCTGTGTTCTGAAGTCCATCCCCTCCTGCCTTCTTAGGAAACTTGGACTTTTAATTATTTCCTTTTTCTGTAACTTCAACTCCTCTCTTACAGAGATTTCACATTAGCATCTAGAAACAGGCTCAAATCTTTCATCTTAGAAGAGAGGACAGGGAAAGAGCAAAGAAAAGGAGAAGAAAAATAATTCCCTTTGATGCCAACCCCCATCCAGCAATGGCCATCTCTCGCTCTGCCACTGCATAGCCATACTTCAAGACCTGCTGTCACCTTTCTCACCCATCTCACACCTACCCCACTTGAACTTGGACTTCACTCCCTAGAGCTTCTACCCCTTGTTATGAATTGAACTGTGTCCCTCAAACAGAATGCTGAAGTCTAACCCCTGTACTTGAATGTGATCCTGTTTGGAAATAGGATTTTTCTTTCATTATGAGAATGAAGTCATCCCAGAAAAGGTTGAGTCCTAAACCTAATCCATTCTGAGTGGTGTCTTATTAAAAGGGAAAACAGACACAGAGAGACACATACACAGTGGGGAGACAGATGCCATGTGATGACAGAGGCAGATGCATCTACAAACCCAGGAAGGCCAAGGACTGCAAGCAGCTACTAGGAGCTGAAAAAGACAAAGAAGGATCAAACCCTGGAGCCAGCACCCTGAATTTGGACTTCTAGCCTCCTGAACTATGAGAAGATAAACTTCTGTTCTTTAAAGCCACCCAATTGTGCTATTTTTGTTACAGCAGCACTAGGAGACTAAGACATGCCCCAGCATGTCACCATCACCTTGCCACTAAAGTTCGTGGACACATTAGTCCTAATCATATTTGATGTTTAAGTACTAATCACACCTTCTTAAAACACTTTTTCTCTGGCCTCCATAATACCAAACTCTTGGTTTTCCTTCTGCCGCTTTGACAGTTGCTCCTCATCTTCTTATACCCAACTTTTAAACAAGGGAATTTAAATTTAAAGGAATTTCTTTTCCAATTTGCGAGCAATCTCATTCTTGTCCTTGGTTTCTATTATCATCACCATGCCAAAGATTCACATATATACACATATGTATACGTATGTATATAAATAATAGTTTATATTGCTATCTATGTACATAGATATGAATATCTCAGAACTCTCACGGGTCCTGAAACACTTTTTCCCTCCTAGAACCTCCTCTACCTCTAATATCCCCTAGCTTGGTAAACCACCATCCATGCAGCTTTTTACAACTGAAACCTGAAAGACATATTATTAATCAGGAATTTTTTTTCAAAGGGAAAAAAACCACTTCTAACTAGTTTAAGGAGAATAAAAGTGTATTAACTCAAGTTGCTGCTGTTGTTGTTGTTAGTTGTTACTGAGTCGATTCTGACTCAGGAGTCCCTGGGTGGCACGAATGGTTAAGAGTTCAACTAGTAGCCAAAAGGTTGTGGTTCGAACCTACTCAGAGGTGCCTCAGAAGACAGGCCTGGCAATCTGTTTTCAAAAAGTTATAGCCTTGAAAATCCTATAGAGCAGCTCTACTCTGCACACATGGGGTCGCCTGCCATGAGATTAACTACTACTTAATAGGCACTCTGTAAATACGTGTTAAATGAATGAGTGATGGATATATAAATGAACAGAAAAAAGCCCAAAGCTAAATCTAATTCCAGGCATGCTGGATCCAGGTATTCAAGAGATGTCTCAGGAAGCCATTTCTCTTTGCTGCTCAGATCTGCTCTCCTCTGTACCTGCTTCATTCCAAGGCAGGCTCTCAAGGGAAGTAGCCAAGAGGGCCACCAACAGCTTCAGGCTTAGATTCTATCAATTTAGCAACCCCAATGGAGCATGTTTTTTCCCCAAATGTTCCAGTTAAAGTCTCCGGACTGGGTCAATCATAGGGGAAATGGCCAAGCCTGACTCATTTTTTACAACTAAAATCTCTTCTGTACCTCTATAGCTACCAACCTTGTCCACCTGCCTACTTAGTATCTCCACTTCCATATTGTCACTAGTTATGAAAAAGTCCCCAAACCTCAACGTGTTCAAGACTATGTGTGGCCTCATTCCTTACTGGCCTCTTTGGTAGTCCACTCCACTTTCTATGTTCTACCTATGATATATAGGTCTTCATTTTTTTGATCATGTGTGCTCCCTCCAACGTCAGAGCTTTTGTCCATGCTTTTCCCTCTCTGTAAAGTTCTTCATTCCTTCTGTGATGGTTAAAGTTGTGGCAATTTGGCTGGGTCATGACTCTCAGTGGTCTGACTGTTAGTTTGGTAGTTACATAATGATGTAATCTGGCAGTTATGTAATGATATAGTCATCCTCCATTTTGTGATCTGATGCAGTCATGCCCCATTTTGTGATATGAGCAGCCGATCAGTTGAAAAGGGAGTTTCCTTAGGGGTATGGCCTGCATCCAATATATATATGGATGTTCTGACAAAGCTTGCCTGCTCTGGCTCCTGCATCTGGCTCGTCATCATCTGACTTCCGGTTCTTGGGACTCGAGCCAGCGTCCTGTCATCTTACTTGCCGATCTTGGGATTCGTCGGTCTCCACAGCCCGTGAGCCAGTAGCCTGCCATCTGACCTGCCGATCTCGGATTTGTCAGCCCCTGCAGCTATGTGAGTCAGGAGAAGTCTCCAGCCTGATGATGCCTGACCCATGGACTTGGAAGTTGCCAGCCTCTACAACCACATGAGCCATTTCCTTGAGATAAATCCTGCCCCCCCTTTATATATATATACATATATATGTATATATATGTATATATGTATATACACACACGCACACACACACACACGCTTCACTGGTTTTATTTCTCTAGAGAACCCAGTCTAAGACATTTTTTCACCTGATTAATGCCTACTCATCCTTCCAGCCTCAGTTCAGTATCATTTCCTCAGGGAGACTCTCCATGATCCATAGAATTGCCCCGTAGGGTTTCCCATGGAGCAGCTCATGGATTCAAACTGCTGACCTTTTGGTTAGCAGCCATAGGTCTTAACAACTGAGCCACCAGGGCTCCACCTTGATCCCTAGAGTAGGTTAAATAAACCCTGTTGCAAACCAAACCAACAGTCTGTACTTACAGGATTCTAGTAACTACCTGTCAGAGTAGAGGCTCCATGAGGGCAGGGCATAAATCTGTCACCTTGAATACTGGCATAGCCCCTGGTACACTGAGGTACTGCTTAAATATTTGTGAAGGAAATGAATGAATACTATACTCCAGCCATCAGTTTTAAATCCACCTACTTAAAACAACCAGTCAAGAAAACGTGTGGCAGCCAATGAAATAAACTTTCTAAATTTACAAAACCCTCATCCAGAAAAGATCCCAAAGAATAATACCTGAAGCTGTAAGCTTGATACTCCCATATTCAAAAAATATTCAGTGGCTCTACATTGCCTATTAGAATTATACTTCTAGCTTCTTAGGTATTTAAGATTCCACATGACCTGGGCCTAATGTAGAGTGCTTACCTCAGTCT
Organism: Trichechus manatus latirostris; assembly: GCF_000243295.1. NCBI lineage: Eukaryota > Metazoa > Chordata > Mammalia > Sirenia > Trichechidae > Trichechus > Trichechus manatus. The sequence continues at coordinate 14,255,928 of NW_004443955.1, forward strand.
TATCTCCCACTCATCCCCTCACAAACTCTGTGCTACGTCAGTGGTTTACTATTCCACTCTGTGGATTCCTAGCGATTCCATACAGTTTCTTAGAAGGGAAGAACAGCTTTGGCTGCATCTATTTTACTTATTCAACTTTTTGAATAAATGACCCTGCTAAATTGGGTCTGAATACGTTTTCTACAGGCCCCTTCTGCATATCCCACCTGTGGGGGGGTTTTGTGTAGACAGCACCATGCATAAAGCAACAAAAGGAGAGTACTCTGGCAGAAGTGGTGACGCTCTCCTGCTCTGTCCTTCCTTTGCACCTGCCCATAATCCCTCACCTCAGCACTGCTCAGGAAACCTGAGGCTCTGAGGAACAAATCAAACCACTGCTCCAGGCAAAACAGGCACCTAGACTTGTCCATTAAACTTTCTGCAATTGAATTTTATTTCATATTTTTGTCTTCAACTTGGAATGCCAACAAATGAAAATTCCATGAGAGTCAGAATTTACTCTATGATGTATCTAGCATCAGTGAACAGTGCTGGGTACATAGTAAGTACTCAATAAATACAAGTTGAATGAATGAATGACACTCTTCCCCCTGAGCACCTGTCAATGTCCTATCAACCATGAAGTAAAAAAAGAAAGTTTCAGAAAAATATGTATAGTATGATTCTATTTCTGTTGTTTAAAAGGGAAAACAAAACATACACAAATGTAAAGACAGAGTTTTATATAATTACATAAAAACAAGTAAAGGGGTGGAAAAATATAAGCAAACGATTAACACTGATTACCCCACAGTACAGAAATGGATAACACGAAAGAGAGACAATTACTTTCCATATATTCCTCTGTAGTCTGATATAAGGGCATGTATTTTTTTTTAATGAAGAAATTTAAAAAGTTGTTTCTTTTAAATGTATAAAAAGGCTTTTCCCCTGTGCTTCAGCTCTAAATATAGGCATTCTCCAAGTTCTGAACATCTGACATATACACATCCTACACATATAAACCACTGTGCTATTCCAGGCAACTTGAAGAGAAAAATGGAGAAGGCAGAAGTTGGGCATCAACGACTAACTCTTCTCACCAAAAGGCTTCAGATAGTGTGCATGGTTGGGGGGGGATGTTAAGGGGAGGGGGCTTACAATAAAACAATGTTAATATGAAACAATAAAACGAATTGAAAATGGGAACGACTGACAGGTTCTCAAGCTTCTTAAAAGAAAAAAGAAAGACCAATTAATCCACAACGTATTTTGAGATACTATCTTTTCAATGAATGCTTTTCCTTTGGTCAGTTGTAAGTCACATTCCACATATTAAATCACCTTTAGAAACTCTTATCTATAACACAAGCAAACATTCTAAAAGCCCTAAGAGTTGCTTGTTTAGAGCACTCTGGAACGAGTATTGCCTATCTTCTTTCAAAAACTGCAGTAAGCTGTCTTATATCTAGTATAGTCTGAGAATCAGATGGCTTTATGATCATTGCTGCTATTAACACCACCACCTGATACCTGTACAGCATTTTATAGTTTACCAAGCTCCTTGAGGTACATGAATCAAATGTTCTAGTTGAGAGAAAACAATTAAAATAAAATATATACATGCATCATTAAAAACATATGCAACAATTTAATTTTTGATGATTTAAAAGGTGGCCGAGCGTGAGCTTAAAATGTTTGCTTAAGAGTCATTATGAGCATCAGTTAAAATTGTAGATACTTAAAAATTTTCATAAATTGAAGATTTCAGCTAAGAAACTGCCACAGGACCAAAAATTTATTCTAAGTTTTATAAACAAAGATCAATTTCTTTAAACAAAGTCTACCCCACTGGGCTTTGAGTGCTGGTTAAGAAGTAATTACAACTTTTTCTTTTATAAATCAATAACAAATATGGGGAAATGTGGGCTATAATCCTTGACAAATTATTTCTTATACCACTCTTCCCCAAAGGGGAAAAAGAAATACCAGATTAAAAAAAAGTTTCACATCATTCGATGTTTTTATAAAAAGGATTCATATAACTGTATATAGATTACCAAGTTTGAAAACTAAAAAAAAACTAATTAAAAAAATCTAACTAGACACTTGACATAACGTACATACCAACAGGCCAAACATTACAAACGAATGACACATATCTTTACTTGTAGATACAGCAAATATGATAATGCTTTCTACCCACTGTAGTTATTTGACATATATTAAATAAAGCTTTTCCAGGAAAGTGCTCCATCAATATACTTTCCAGATATGTAGTAAAATCCAATATAGAGAACAGAATGAAGAATAAGCCAATTCACAAAGAAACAATAAAACATCACAAATCATCTAAAATGAGTAAGAACTAGAATTCAAGTACAAGATTTAAATCAGGTTAACTGATAACCACAAAAGTCCACATAAAGTAAATCCATTTAAAAAAGAGATTTCACAATAAAAAATGGGACTAAAAGGTTTGACCAAGACATTCTCTTAAAAATTTTTAAAATAGTTTATCTTATCTTGTATGTAATAAAATTTAGGTTATAACTATGTCATTACTCTTAGAACATAAAAAGAATGAATCAAATGTTGCTCTTGTTGCAACATTTTTTCCAACTAATTAATTGCATGATAGTCCAATTCAAAACCATTTGACTTACACAGCACAATCATAAAGGAGGTCTTTTGTTCTTGTCCGCAACCCCTACCCCAGAGGCTGCATCAGGCTTTCCAAATGTCTATTTTTTTCCCCCTCTCCTAATGCCTCTCTTAATACTTTAATCTTCAAAATCGTTCTTTACTAAAACACCTGTAATTAAAGTCATCCTTGGTCGTCTTTCTCTTCTTTACTTTTTAACTGGTCTGCTGGATGCTGTAACATCCAATCTCACATGATAAGCCTAACACACAACGCAAGCATGGACCAAGACAGATGCACATGCTAAATGAAGAGGGGCTTTTAAGTGGGGACTAATTCTATAAGTGCTACAGTAGTAACTATTTTGCTTTCCTACACAACTCCTCATGCAACCTCATAGCTGCAGGGATTTGGATAATGAATCCTCAGCTAATGAGAACCCTACAGGTCTGTTTGTACTACCTGTTATATAACAAGAGGGGAAATACATCTTGGTCTGAATATGACAAAAATATCTTGGTCAGGATCAAACAAATAAATGAATTTTTCAAAACGCAATAGAATACTATACCAAGGTTGTAAGGGAGTTCCTTTTCATATAGAGTCTCTCCAAGTACTGCAGTCCCTCATCTTTCAGTAACTCCAGTGGGAAATGGTGTAGATTCCTGTAATTTAAGAACAAATTCTTGTGCTTTTCCAGCCTTGCCACAGAGATCGTCTTACAAAGTTCAGATGCCATGACTGAACATATCCCATCAGGCACGCTGCAGCACTACATCTTGTCAAAATCGGTCCATTTCTAAAGGGAACAAGAAGATGTAATAATTACAATGCTTGCCTCTTATAAGAATTACCATAGAAACCAGTTAGTATATAAAGCTATTTGCACATGCTAGAAAGACAGTTTTACATTCAATCCTGTATTTTCCTTTGAAAACAATTACATTTGTCACATCTATTTAGGAGATTAAATTAAATAACAATTTAATAAAAATACTCTCTCATTTAAAGCAATATTTACTACTTAGTGGAAGTAGTTCTAATTGAAAAAACAGTTCTTGAGCTTGAGGTAGGAATCCTTGTCTAAGAGAGCAGCGAGGAAAAAAAAAACCAAACTCGCTGCTGTCGAGTCGATTCTGACTCATAGCAACCCTACGGGACACAGTTGAACTACCCCACAGGGTTTCCAAAGAGCGGCTGGTGAATTCGAACTGCTGACCTTTTGATTATCAGCCGAGCTCTTAACCACTATACCACCAGGGCTCCAAGAGAACAGAGAGGAGTTTCATAAAATGTAACAAAGGAAAACTTTAATATCAGATGCAGCAAACCCATTTCCTTCTTGAACTACCTCATTTTGTATTTAGTTTAAAAGACTTCAAATATATATGTACATATATACACATATACACACATATATAAAATATATCTTAATCACGTATAGCTTGCTTTTCTTCACTTCCTAGTATTTAAAACACTGCCTATATTCAAATTGTTTATCTTTTCTTTCTTTTTAGCTTTACAGATTATCAAAATTAACAAAGACACAGGTCCAAGGATACATAGCTTTATATTATATTTTAAATTATTTCAGTGAACGAAGACATACTGCACAAGGAAATAAGAACCCTGTATTACTCTATTACAGTGAAACCTGTGAGAGCTGAAACTTGAGGGGACTGCCTTGGGGGGGGGGGACTGCCTTCTTTTTCCAGGTCTTGCAAGTTTTCCACCTTCGATAGGGTGCAGTCTCACCACCTTTCTATCATCCGTTTTAGTGGGAAATATTTCAGTTTTCCATCTCTGGCAGGTTTCTGCCTTACACAGATTCTGGCTTCTGCAGCTTTTACTGTACAATCTGTCTGGGCCTTAGATGCCTAACATATAAAATGAAGATGCAATTAACTGATCAGTTTAAAGGCCAGAGTCCAGGAAAGAGTGTTTTAAATTCCCTTCTAGCTATGAAATCAACAAGGACAGTTATGGATTTGGCACAGGGCTGTAATAACTTCACAATCACTGAACAGGAGAAACAGTCATTGCAAAATTTACGCAAAGTCCCACAGCACATACGGGATAAAAACAAGAGTTTTATTCCAGGTCCAATGGATTTCAAAGGCTGAGTTCTTTACATACACAGAACTATAGGATTCCTTCCACAGGATACTAAAGAAATGCTAAAGCAACCACAATGAAATTGAGCTTTGTTCAAAGGCTCCACTCTCTGCCTTCCTGGGCACCCCTTCCCAAACTCTTTAATGAAAGCACCTTTTAAAGAATTTTTTTTTCGTTAAGATAAACTACCTTCACTAAATTATGTAGTACAAAATGTAATAACAAAAGCTTTCAATACGCAGTTTTGTAACTTTTTATTTTCTGTTATTTCCAAACTCTAATTTCTAGCTAATAACAAAGCATTTGCATTTTATTTAAAAGGGCAGAGAATATGGCATATTCAGTAATATCCCCAATGCAACATAAGAATACAGTACTTTCCCATACTTCTGCTACCTACTCATTTACTGGTTTTTTAGGAGACATATTATGTGACTTTGAGCAAGACATTCAGTCTCTCTACATCTTTGAACTCTCGCACCTGTAAAGCAAGGGATAAGGCTAAAGACAGTATCAATTACTGTGTGGAAAGGGAAGCTTCCAAGGTACTCACTGAAGTCCTAAACTGGAAGGAGCTTAGATGGCTCACAAGTATCTCAAAATTAACACATTCAAAAGACAGCCTTTGATTTTCATCACCCCATCTGTATCCTCCCCCTGCTCCATCACCCATTTTTCCCAGCTCCATAAATGACACACACCTCCATCCACCCAGCTGCTCAATCCCAGAACCTGGAAGTCATGCCAGGTCACACCACTTCCAATCCATCACAAGGCCAGTGGTTTGAAACTTCAAAATACATCTCAAATCCACCCACATCTCCCCATCTGGCAAAATCCCAATCCAATGTCCTCTTTTGCCTGGCCAACGGTATCACTCGTCTCCTTGCTTCTACCCGTGAGGTCCCTGGGTGGCACAAACTGTTTGCGCTTCACTACTAACCAAAGACTGGCAGTTCAAAACCACCCAGCAGTTCTGTAAAGATTACAGCTAAGAAAACCCTATAGAGCTCAGTTCTACTCTGTAACACATGGGGGCACCATGAGTCAGAATTGACTAAGGGCAACTGGTTTGGTTTTCTGTTTTCACTTGAGCCACTTTCCAACAGGTTAATCACTTAGCAGTGAATTGTCTCTCTCTCAGGCACAGTCACTTGAGCGCTCCAAAACCAAAACCAAACCCACTGCCATCGAGTTGATTCCTACTGACACATTCTACTAAATAAACTCTTTCAATACTTCTCAACTAGAAAATCAAACTCTTACCAGAGCCTGAAGGCTCTTCACAACATAGCCCACCCACTTCCCCAGCCTTATCTAGAAGCACTCTCCCAGTCTTCTCTCTCCAAGCTCCTGGGTTTCTCTAGTCCTTGAAATGCCAAATCTTCCACAGCACTTGCTGTTCTCTCAACCTGGAAAGCACTATTCCGTCCTTTGGGTTTCAGTATAAAAAGCCCTTCCCCATCTAAGGAGTCTCTGGGTGGCAAATAGTTAGTTAACACATTCAGCCACTATATGAAAGGTTGGAAGTTCAAGTCCACCCAGAGATGTCTGGGAAGAAAGGCCTGGCAATCTACTTCTGAAAAATCCGCCACTGAAAACCCGATGGAGCACAATTCTACTCAAACACACTGAGGTCACCATAAGTTAGGGTTGATGGGACAGCAATTGGTCAACTTGTATCTAAACTAAAGTTTTCCTCTACTATCCTTTCGGAGTAACCTGTTTTGATTTGGATCTTTTTGGTAGGACACCTTACTATTTGTAACATACATTTATTGGTGTTATCTGTTTATTGCTTATTGCAAGCTCGCTACATGCCGTAAGGATCTCTAATAGCCATTGCATTACACATAACATTGCAATACACATTACTTAGCCCATTTTATAGGTGAAGGACCTGAGGTTCTCACAGGATGAGTAACTTGCCAGTTCAAACTTAAGCAGACTGATTCCAAAGTCTGTGTACTGCCCTACCTTGAAGCCTTTCATGCACTTTATCTGCTGCAAAATGCAACCACAGTTCTTCCTACCATCATTTATGTGATAGGCAAAACTTATACAAATGTAAGACTATAAAGCAAAATAACATCCACACTTACTGATGGAAGATTCAATAAGAGATTTCACTGTAGCCTGACCACTTGCCTTTTGAATTCTCTGGATTGGATTAGTTGTCTCAGAAACATCATCACACCCTATTAATATGCATCTTGCTACAAAGGCAGTTTGGGAGATAAAACCTATACAGATGAAATGTGAAAGCTGCCAACAATAAACAAGGCTAAGGATTTTCCAACATGCATTCACTGGCAATATACAGCATTTAACAGGATACTTTTCTTAACACAATTCACTTTACTGCCTCCTACCTAGAGCTAAAGTACATGGTACATTTAACATTAACTGTAGACAACTGCACCCCTACACGAGATTAGCACGGCAAACATCACCTTATTTTAAAAACAAAGCTCTTTATCTTAATCTACACAATTTCAAGCAGCAATGTTCTAAAGGAAAGGAATTTCTGAGACTAACTTCCCCGTACTTAATTCAATGGATACCCACTTCAATGTTCTAATATTGGAGATGAGAGAATTATAAACTGTATATGAAAGACCTTTTTAAAAGGTTGTTTTCTCAGTACTAGGAAACGCTGGCAGAAGTCTTAGGCAAAACAAATGCCGTTCAGCCCGAGTTAGCCAAGCACCAACGTCGTTACAGTTTGGAAGCAGCGAGCCCATTGGCAGGGATTTCAGACACCGGTATCGAGCTCCTCAGGTCCGACCGGGCGGCGGGACCCGGAGGGAGAGGAGGCCTGAGCGACTGCAGCGACCTGAGGCCCAGACCGGCCCGTTTGGGCCGGGGTCCCGCTCCTCGCGGCCCAGTCGACTTCCCGAACACGGTCCGGGGCAGCCCCGCCGGGAGTCGAGCTGGGGGACCCTGACACGTGAGCCACCCGACACGGCGGGTGGCCGCACTCACCTCGGCGCCGAAGGAGCCAGCACTCCGGAGCGCAGGCGGCGCTGGATGGCAAGCCAAGGACCGAAGGAAGAGGGGCGGGGCGCCGGGGGCGGGACCCCGGGGGCCGGGCAGGGCGGGGCGAGGGCGGGGCGGGGCGCCGGGCAGCACAGGGCGGAACCGGCACCAGAGGGAGTTGGGGAAGAGGGAGCCGTGGACTGGAGGACGAAGCCTCGCGATAACTTGTCCCCGTTCTCGCCTATTCACGATAGGTGGGACGAGAAGCACGTTTTCCACGAGATGTGTCTACTGGCCGAGAGCGCGGCTTCCTTCAAACCGGCCCCGCCCCTTACTTGCGCTTCCGGCTCTGGCTTGGAGCTTGCGGGTTTTTGTCTTTTTGGAGACGAAGTTTAACGTTTTCCAACTCCAAGATCCGGCAGTAGTTGGCTTTTTCTTTCATTCATGCATTCATTCAGGCACTCGTTCTCTCGTTCAATGCATTCGTTAAGGAATTGCAACACTGATAATACCCGATATTGAGCTGTGCTTGGGCTATCATTTACCTCTCATAACAGTCCCGTGACACGGGTACTGTTATTCCCTTTTGACGGATGAAAAACTGAGGCCCGGTGGATTTATGTAACGTCGCCCAGTTTAGTTACCAAGTGATGAGCATAAGCCCCGGATTTAAAGACTTGATGGCAGTGGGTTTGGGTTTTGTTTTGTTTTTGTTTTTTGGTGAGTACTAGGTTCCAAAGAAGAGATAACCCCGTCTCTACCCTTGAAACACCCAAGATCTATAGTGAGTTAAGTATTATGGCAGTTCCTAGCATGAGTGGGTAGTTCGTCAATAAATATTTCTTCAAGATGAAAATTTCTGTGTCAGTGGAAAGAGACATCAAAGGAAGACGGCTTTATACTAGTTAAAAACAACCACCAAGTGTTGTTCGGGAATATTAAAACACATACACTTCTTTAAAATACTACGTTCGTTACTATAACAATTTTCTGACGAAATGAAGATTTTTAAAAAATTTCCTCTCTTAAAACTGCTGTTACTTATTGTTCTTTGAAAAGCTTGATTTCGGTTAATTTTCTAGAATCTCATTGTAAAACAACTTTAATTTTATAATTAACTTTTCAGGTTGGTTTAATTAATTACTCTTAGATATGAATTACCTAGAAAGCAGAATTATATTTTTTAATAAACTTCCAGAACACGTTGTTTGTTATATTTATCAACTACTGATTAAATCTGGTCTTCCGAAGTAAGTGAAGTGTACAGTATGGTAAATGTCATATAGTTCTAAGTGTTTCTAAATACTTGAGAATTTATGGTACTTAGACATTTTTTGCTAGAATTAGAATGAAGGAACCTAAAGTTTGTGTAAAAACAGAAATCGTTAGGATATTAATGATCAGCCAAAATAATAAAACCCGTTCCTAATATGGAAGTTACAAAAAAGGATTAACAATAGAACAAGAAATTTTTTTTTAAATACCAATCAATGTTAGCCTCTTTACTTTTAATTTCTTTTAGAAAAAATTTTTTTTCAATGCAGCAATTTGACATCTGATATTTGGTCTTGAAAAATGAACCGTCTTAAAATAACTTTTAACCAACCCCCGCAATTGACACAAAAGTAACCAAGTGAATCTGTTGGTAATATAGTATACTATTGACCGTTCTTAGAAGTCTCCTCAGTATGTACGGAATCAATTTTCACATTTTGCCTTACTTAAAACAAGGGAGGGAAAACCCTCTAATTAAGTTAGCGATTTTGCAAACTTTAACAACAGGCAGCGATACCACTTTAAGAAAATTCCAGGGAAAAAAACAACCCCAATTTAAAATTCCCGCCTCTGGCTCCCAAGGATTGGGTTGCAAACTCCAACAAAATACTCTTCTCCACTCCCTATTGGTGCATGCTCTATCACTCATTCTTCTGCCTTAAATTTTGTGAGGTACCAAGTTGCTTTACGGGAAAACGCTGCTCTAATTTTGTCAGAAAGTGCCTTACTTTAGACGTTTTCATGGTTATTAATCTGTACAAAGAATCACGAAACTGATAAAGCAGGAACCAAACTGGCAAATCAGGCTGCAAGACAACTGTGAAATTTGCTCGAAAAAGAAACGGAGAACCACTCAAGAGTACTGGGTAAACTGACAAAGGATTTTACGACAAAGTTAAGAGATGTGTGAGTTAAGAAACTTTTCTGGTTTTTTGCTATTTTTAAAGGAGTTTAAGTGTCAAAGGAAAACCAGAGAAAATGTAGGCACAATGTAAGGGTGACAGGAGGAGGAATTTTCAAAAGATATTTTTTCTCTTTAGGGTGCGGTTGGAAGAGCATTATCCTCAGATTATCAGTGGATTTCTGAAAGATAAAGGGAACAAGGTAGTAAGACTAACTATAGACTATTTTCTACTTTAAGAAGCTGTGATTTGTTGTAATTGTTTGCTTTAATATGAACTTATTAAAGCAAACTTAGTAAGATTGTAATTTATAAATGAAATGGATATTTTTGTTTGTACATTAGCATACCTAGCATAATAGACAATCCATCTGTTAAAGATGTAAGAGAAAATTAGAATCATCTTTGTACCTAAATTTTGTATATATTTGTGGATTAGGAAATCCAGGAACAGATCTGCTAATGACCAGGCAAAACACCATATTGGCATATAAAGCAGAATCGCTAGGTAGGTAATATTAAGAATAAATTCTCAAAAAAAAATCTAGCATTAATATTTTCAAAAATGATATTTTCATTAAAACTACAATATAAAAGTTCAGGAGTATCTTGGTAAACATGAATAAATTAATTATATTAAAACTTGTATTTGGAATGGCAATAGGCAGTGATACCACTTTAGTATCCAGCCCAACATGTAGTCCTAAAATATAGCTTCTTACAATTCTTCATACAATAATTCAACTAATACTTATAATACCTAGTGGCACATCTACAAAGCCTAAAATCATAGTAGGCATGCACTAAATATTTCTTGAGTACCCTCTATTAATCCATATACAGGGATATAACATAATAAAATATAGCCCTTAAGAAACTCAGACTAGCTGAGAAACAAATCAGACTCAAAACATTTCAATTAAAACTATGGACTCTTCTTGATGCCCAGATAACCGTTACAGACCACAGATGCTTCAAGATCTCAGATAGATCTGAGTTGAAATATTCAGGGAAGTCTTCAAGCAGGTGTGAGGCCCGATTTGGGCCTGAGCAATGGGCAAAATTTCAGTAGCTGGAAAAGAAGGGAAGTGGTATTCCAGGCAGTGAGTGAGTTGTTAACCAATGTGTACAGCCTACAGAACAGTTGGCCTTAACTTCAGCAGAAGGTTCATTTGGGAATCTTGATTAAAAAAAAAAAAAGAGAGAGAGAACTTATATGAAGAGCAAAATTACCAGAATTGAAGAGTTTGGTCCTGAGTTGTGAGCAGGAGAGAGACCTTATGAAAGTAATATTTGAAGAAGATAAAGCTGACAGTGCAGTTTAAGATGGCTTCAAGGGTAGAGACCAGAAGTGAAGAGGCGAAATATAAATATTGGAGTATGGACTGTAACTGAGCCTCTTAAAGCACTTTATCAAATCCCTTTACTTTACTGTTGTTGTATAACATAAATCTTCATGTATTTCTTCTTACTCTTCAGAAGCATTGAGTTTATTTCTTGTTTGGCACTACAAATAACAAATTTTATTAGGTGTGGGAGTGGTTGTGGTACAATTAAAAAAACAGTAAAGGTGATTATTGTGCACATTGAATTGGTTCTTTCTCCTCTTCCCTCAGAATTTGAGTGTGTTTTCTGGATTTTATTAAACTGAATGGAAGGAGTTTCAACAACAAAAACAAAACAACAACCAAAAAAACTCCTCATGACTGCAGAACACCGTGGGAGTCTGTAGACTTTTCACCTGAAATGCTCCAATGCAAAATCCCACACAAACAATGAGTTGCTGCAATGTGCCAGGCACTATGTTCAATGTTAGGAAAGCAAAGGTGAATTAAGTACCATCTCCCAAAAAAAGAGCAAAGTGCTTCAGGGTCACCAAGGGAGGTGTTTGTCTCCTGCTTGTCTTCATCTCTGCAACAAAACTTGTTTCAAAAGAATCGAAGCTCATCTATCCTAAGTCATTGAGAGTGGTTCTTAATTAAGTAGAGGGAGAAGGAAGAATCTCTGCCTGTGGAAAAGAACTCTGAGATTAGGTCCCTTAATATAGATGATTCATGTGGCACACAGTAATGCTCACCCACTATTGCATTTGCTCCCCTAGATATCCCAGCCCTCTTGGCTGGAAGCAAATGAAATGTTAGCAGAAGTGATACGTGTCACTTCTGGGCAATGGTGCTCATTTTTCCAATCTTTCTTATCTTCTGCTGTGACTCCTGTTGATCAAACTGGTTCCAACTCATAGCGACCCTGCGTACAACAGAACGAAACATGGCCCAGTCTTGCACCATCCTCACAATTGTTGCTATGTTTGAGCCCATTGTTGCAGCCACTGTGTCATTCCATCTCGTTGAGGGTTGTCTTAGTTATCTAGTGCCACTAGAACAGAAATACCATAAATGGTTGGCTTTAACAAATTCATTTTCTCATGATTTAGGAGGCTAGCAGTCCGAATTCAGGGTGCTAGCTATAGGGAAGTCTTTCTCTGTCAGCTCTGGAGGAAGGTGCTTGTCTCTTTGAACTTCCGCTCCTGGGCCATCTTCATGTGGATTGGCATTTCTCTTCCCCCATCTCTGCTTCTTAGTTTGCTTGTTTAATCTCTTTTATATCTCAAAAGAGATTGACCCAAAATATACCCTATACTAATCCTGCTTCGTTAACATAACAATGACAGCATATTCCCAAATGGGATTATAACCACAGCCATAGAATTAAGAATTACAACACATATTTTTTGGAGCCACAATTCAATTCATAACAAGGGTCTTTCTCTTTTTCGCTGACCCTCTACTTTACCAAGCATGATGTCCTTCTCCAGGGACTGGTCCCTCCTGATAACATGTCCAAAGTATGTGAGGCAAGGTCTCACCATCCTCACTTCTAAGGAGCACTCTAGCTGTGCTTTCTTCCAAGACAGATTTGTTCATTCTTCCTGCAGTCTATGGTATATTCAATATTTTTCACCAACAAGCCTTAGTCAGCCTGGGTCACTGAATGACTATGAATCAGTCATTCTCCACCATACACAAACCAAGTAGCAATGGGCAAAAGTTCAAAAGGAATTAATACGTTACCTCATTATAACCTGTCCAATCCTAACTACTACAAGTGTTAACAGGTTTTCCTCTGGGGATATTGACATTTCATTTATTAAGTTTCCTTAAGTTAAAAAAAAAAAAGCTCTAATCAACTAACTTTCAGATATCAGGTGGATGAGATGTTTAGGGAGAACAATCACACCATAAAGATAGTTTGTTTGCTCATTCGGTAGTCATTTATTGGGGCTTACTAGGTGCTAGGCACTCTGCCAAGTTATCCTCTCATTTTAGAGTCAGAATTTTAACCTGAGATTGGTTTTCAAGGTTTTTGGGGCCTCTGCTACACTGTCTCTGGAAATCAGAGCTGGCCCATTTTATAAAAATCTTGTAGTCATAGATGTATAAAAGCCAGAATTACAAGTAAAATTGTTATGTGGTTTACATAGCTGTTTAACAGCTTTAGTGAAGTGTAATTTACATACCATGAAATTCACTTGTTTTGAGAATGCAATTCAATGGTTTTTTTGAAAATTAAGAGAGTTGTGTTCCAATTTTAGAACATTTCTATCACCATAAAAAGATCCCTGTGCCCATTTACAATCACTCCCCATTTGAACCCCTGGGCCCGGGGCCATCACTAATAAACTTTGTTTCTGTTGTTGTTGTTAGGTGCCATCGAGTCGGTTCCGACTCTTAGTGAACTGCCAGGTCCTGCCCCATCCTCACAATCATTACTATGTTTGAACCCATTGTTGCAGCCACTGTGTCAATCCATCTCATCGAAGGTCTTCCTCTTTTTTGATGGCCCTCTGGTTTACCAAGCATGATGTCCTTCTCTAAGGACTGGTCCCTCCTGATTCTATAGATTTGCCGTTTCTGGACATTTCATATAATGGGATCATATAACATGTGGCCTTTGGCATCTTGCTGCTTTCACTTAGTATAATGTTTTTTAGGTTCATCCATGTTGTAGCATTGTTCATTTCTTTTTAATGGCTGAGTAATATTCCATTGTATGAATTTACCACATTTTGTTTGCCCACTCATCAGTTGATTGCGTTTTCCTAATGACTAATGATGCTGAGCATTCTTTCCATGTGCTTATTGGCCATTTGTATATCTTCTTTGTTGTAATATCTATTCAGATCTTTTGCCCATCTTTTAATTGAGTTTTGTTTTCTTGTTATTAAATTGTTTAAGAGTTTTTTATATATTCTGCATACAAGACGTTTACCATGTATATAATTTGCAAATATTTTATCCCACTCGGTCAGTGAGTTGCAAGAGACCTTCTTTAGTTTCTTTCAGCAATGTTGTATAATTTTCAGTGTACAAGTCTTGTACTTCTTTTTTTAAATTTATTCCTAAGTGTTTTGTTCTTTTTGATGCTATTGTGAATGGAAATGTTTTCTTAATTCTATTTTCAGATTATTCATTGCTAGTGTATAGAAATACAATTGATTTTGGTTTATTTTGTGTCTTATGACCTTGCTGAGCTTTTTAGTTCTAGTGTGTGTGCATGTATGTGTGTTTGTGGGTGTGTGTTTGTGTGTGTGTGTTCGTGGGTGTGTGTGTATGTATGTTCCTTAGGATTGCCTATATACAGAATCATGTTATCTGCTAATAAAGTTTTGTCTCTTCCTTTCTAACCTGCATGCCTTTTATTTCCTTTTCTTGCCTTATTTCACTGCCTGTAACATCAAGTACAATCAAATAGGAGTAATGAGAGCAGACATCGTTTCCTTGTTTCCAATCCTAGGAGGAAAGCATTCAAACATTCACCATTAAGTATGATGTTAGCTTTAGTTTGTTTTTGTTGTCATTGTTGTTTGTTTTATAGATGGCCTCTTATCAGATTGAAGAAATTATCTTCTGTTCCTGTTTTTTGAAAGTTTTTATCATGAATGCATGTTGACTTTTGTAATGCTTTTTCTGTATTTATCAAAATGAGTACGTGCTTTTTGTACTTTATTAATATGGTATAATACATTAACGATTTCAGATATTAAACCAGCCGTACATTCCTGGGATAAATCCCACTTGGTCATAGTATGTAATCCTTTTTATATGTTACTAGATTCTGTTTGCTAATATTTTGTTGAGGATTTTTGTTTCTAGATTCATGAGAGATATTGGTCTGTAGTTTTCTCGTGGTGTCTTTGCCTGGCTTTTGTATCAGAGTAACTATCACTGGCCTTATAAAATGAGTTGGAAAGTGTTTCCTCCTTGATTTTCTGATAGAGCTTATAAATGATTGATATTATTTCTCCTTTAAAGATTGGGTAGAATTAACCACTGAAGCCATCTGAGCCTGGGATTTACTTTGTATAAACAGTTTTAATTACTAATTTAATTTCTTGTTACAGGTCTATTCAGATTTTCTGTTTGTTTTTTATTCCATTTCAGTAATTTGTATCTTTCTGGGATATTTTCCATTTCATTACTTTTTGATACTTCAGCTTACATTTGGGCCAATATTTAACTAGCACACTCTCATACAGTCATAAAGTTTGCTATTTCCTAACAAGCCCCTGCTCCTCCCACAGGCCCCCTAGGTCTCCCCACAAATTAATACCGAAAGGTTTAACACCTGGATCTGTAAGGGGCCTTCAGAACCCAGCTCCAGCATAGTCGTCACCCATACAGATTGGTGACCACCCCTCAGCTATACCAGTTATTAAATATTTTGAGCATCGCCCCCTAGAAATGGGAGACTGAGACCCCACTTCAGACCTCTTCTTCCTCTCACCTTGATCTGAGGATGATCATGTGATTCAGCATTCTACTGGGCAGGTCTGGCAAAGGAATAGCATCAATTGATTGGGTATGTCTGACCGGCAGTTGTGGGCACTGATTGAGAGGTCTGGGAAGCCAAACCCAAGACTGGCAGGGAAGAGGGTGGTGGGTGGGGTCTGGGCTGATATCTAATGAGAATTTAAGCCCCAGCTATGGCTATTACTAAGAAAAGAAAAGTGGCTGATGATAAGCGTGTGGCTCAAAGTAAGTGCCCCTAAGAGTACATCTATCTTAGTTATCTAGTGCTGCTATAACAGAAATACTGCAAGTGGGTGGCTTTAACAAACAGAATTTTATTTTCTCACAGTTTAGGAGGCTAAAAGCCCGAATTCAGGGCACCGACTGTAGGGGAAGGCTTTCTGTCTCTGTCAGCTCTGGGGAAAGGTCCTTGTCCTTTTAGCTTGTTTCCTGGTTCCCTAAAGATCTTCATGTGGCTTGGCATCTCTCTTCCCCTGTCTATGCTGCTTGTTTAATCTCTTTTATATCTCAAGAGAGATTGACTCAAAATACACCCTACACTAATCCAGCCTAATTAACATAACAAAGACAAACCATTTCCAAATGGGATAAAAACCACAGGCACAGAGGTTAGGATTTACAGTGCATGTTTTTGGGGGACATAATTCAATCCATAACATTCCACCATTTGTCCCCCCCATTCATGTCTTTGCCACATGCAAAACACATCCACCCCATCGCATCATCCCAAAGTCTTAAATCAACTTGAAGTACAAAACCTCATCTTCTGAACCATCTAAATCAAATATGGATGAGACTTTAGGCGTATCCCATCCTGGAACAAAGTTCCTCTTCATCTCTGAAAATGAAATCTAGAATACAAGTTATCTGCTTCCAAAGTACAACGGTGGAACAGGCAGAAGGTAGACATTGCCATTACAAACGGGAGAAGTTGGAGGGAAAGATGGGATAACAGGCACCAAGCAAGTCCAGAATCCAGCAGAACAAATTACATTAGCTCTCAAGGCTTGAAAATAATCCTCTTTTCTTTGGGACCATCTGGGCAACAGCCCCGTTTTCCGGACTCTGAGTGTTGACCATGCCCTCTGGATTCTGGGTGGAGGCCCCTTGGCCCTGGGCTTCAGCTCAACTTTCCAGGCCCTCTGGGATAGCAACTCTGCTCCCTCAGCTTTAGGCAGGCCCATTCTCCTAGTCCCACTGCCCCTTGGAAATAGCAGCCCCACCCCTCAGCTTTCAGTGGTGGCCCCATCCCCCTGGCTCACCTTAATGGCAGCCCCACAGTCCTGAACCGAGTTGGCGAAGATGCAACTCCTTGAAACCTAGGAGGCTGGGCCCCACCCTTTAAGAAGCAGGAAACTGTGGCTCCACCCTTTGAAACCAAGAAGGTCCTGCTTCCCATGCTTCTTCCAGCAATTCTGCAGATCTCTGAGGTGCTCCAGGAATAGTCCTTTTCTTTTCTTGGAGGACAACAGATGTAGCTCCTTTGGTCTGTTTCCTGCCTGTAGAATTCCAAGAGGCAGACAGCATTCTTTCCTTTGGTTCTTTCTCTGTCCACGTCAGTCTAAACAGATGTGTTTTCTGCTATGGTAGTTGGTTATATCCATAAGTCACAGGCTTAATCTCTTTAACAAAAGATTGTGTAGCCACATCCTTGGTGAACATTCTAGGACATGTGTCCTTAGTTTGTATAAAGGATTTTCCAAATCTTTAACAGTTTTGTTTTCATTTTACACAGTTCATTTTTAAGTCCATCTCTTTCCTCTTGCATTTTGCTTTAAGTGGCAAGAAGAAACCACATGACCCCTGTAAGATCTTGATTAGAAATCATATCAGCCAGATATCCAAGTTCGTCACTTACAAGTTCTACCTTTCAACAGACATTTGAACATAATTCAGACGAGTTCTTTGCCACTGCATAAAAAGATCACCCTTGCTCCATTGTCCCATCACATGTTCATCGTTTTCTTTTAAAGCCTCATTTCTAGCAACATTCCGCTACTGGAGCCATATGTATTCTCTAAGACAATAGAGGCTTTTTGTACAGCTTTCCTCACTTCTTTCTGAACCTTCACCAGAATTGCCTTTGACATCCTTAGTTCTATCAACATTCTCTTCGAGACAACCTAGGCTTTTTCTGTTCCAAAAAAACCATACCCGTTGCCGTTGAGCTGATTCCAACTCATAGTGACCCTATAGGACAGAATAGAGCTGCCCCATAGGGTTTCCAAGGAGTGGCTGATGGATTCAAACTGCCAACATTTAGGTTAGCAGCTGAGTGCTTAACCACTGTGCCACCAGGGCTCCCTTACCTAGAGTATAAAACTGAAAGAAAAAAAAAATCAAACCAGTTACCATCAAGTAGATTCCAACTCATAGCGACCCTATAGGCCAAAGTAGAACTGCCCCATAGGGTTTCCAAGGACCAGCTGGTGGATTCGAACTGCTGACCTTTTGGTTAGCAGCCAAGCTCTTAACCACTGCACCACCTGGCTCCATACACGTGTTATAAACCCCAAAATACATTATTTTTTTTAAACAGTCAATGATCTTTTAAAGCTATTTAAATAATATGAAAACAATCTTATATATTTGCCCATGTAGTTACCATTCCCACTGTTTATTATTTTGTGTAGATCTCAATTTCCATTTGCTATAATTTTCCTTCCACCTGGAAGTCTTCCTTTAACATTTCCTTGAGAACATTGTAGTGCAAGTTTTCTGATGAAAAATTCTTTCAGCTTTTGTTTTAGAAAGATATTTTCACCAGCATAAACTTTTAGGTTGGTAACTTTTCCTTCTCTACTTTAAAGATATTGCTCCATGCTTTTCTTGTGTGCTTGCTTCCTCCAGGCAGTCTGCTGGAACTTTATCATTATTCCTTTGTACCTAATGTGTCTTTTTTCCTCTGGCTACTTGTAAGAGTTTCTCTGTATTATAGTTTTGAGCAATTAGATTATGGTATGCCTTGGTGTCATTTTCTTCACATTTCTTGTGTTTAGTGTTCATTGAACTTGTTCGATCTCTGACTTTTCCTCAAATTTAGAAAGTTTTTGACCATTATTTCTTCAGATATTTTTTGCGCCTCTCTCATCTCCTTTAGAGACTCCAATTATATATATAGTAGGCCACTTGAAGTTGTTTCATAGCTCACTGATTTTTTTTTCATTTTGAATAGTTTCTATTGCTGTCTTCAAGTTCACTTATCTTTTCACCTATAATATCTAATCTACCATTAATCCTATCTAGTATGTTTATATCTAGAAGTTTAATTTGGGTCTTTTTTTTCACATGTCTCTACTTAACTTTTTAAACATATGGAATGCAGCTATAATAACAATTTTAATGTCCTTCTCTGCTAATTTTAACATCTGTGTCAGTTCTGGGTCAGTTTCAATTGATTGATTAACTGTTTTCCTAATTATGGGGCATGTTCTCTTGTCTCTTTGCATGCTTGGTAATCTTTGATTGGATGCCAGACATCATGAATTTTACCCTTTTGCGTGTTGACTTTTTTGTATTCCTATGAACATTCTTGAGTTGTATTCTCTGATGCAGTTAAGTTACTTGGAAATAATTTGACCCTTTTAGGTCTTGTTTTTCTGATTTGTTAGGTGGGACTAAGCAATGCTCAGTCTCGGGCTGGTTATTCCCACTACTGAGATAGAACCATTTAAAGTATTCTACCCAATTCCCCATGAGTTATGAGTTTTTCTAGTCTGGCTAGTGGAGATAGGCACTGCCATCCCTGTGTGGATGTCAGGCACTGTTCTCTTTATACCTATTCGATGATTCTTTCTCTCAAGTAGTTTCCTCACAAGTATTCTCATCAGTATTCTCTCCCATATTGGAAGAGTCCCTCCGCTAATCCCTGGGATCCTCTCTCTGTACAGCTCTCTTCTCTCCAGTAACCTGTCCTGCAAACTCCAGTCACTTTGGTCTCCCCAGAATCTCAGCTTCATTTCCTCAAATTGCATAGTTTAGTGGCTTCCTTCTAGGTTCTCCCTCCCTGCACCTCAGCCTGGAAACTATCTAAAGCAATAAGCTGGGGTAATCATGGGTTGCACCTTGTCTTTATTCCCCTCTCTCAGGAACCACTGCGTTATTGCTTGATGTCTTGTGTCTTGGAAACCATTATTTCATAGCTTTGGTCTCTGCATTTTCTTGTTTTTCATTTTATGGGTTTATTTGTTTGTTTTTCGGTTATTTCAGGCAGGAGGATAAATCTGGTCCTTATTAGTCCATCTTGGCCAGAAGCGACAGTGTAACAATCATTTATTTTATTTTATTTTCAGTCATTTATTTTTATTCCTCATGGATCTGTGGGTCAGTTGGAGTTCAGCTGATCTCATCTGGGCTTGTTGGGAGTTAGTTGGGCTCTGCTGATTTCTGCTGGCCTTCATACATATATATATTTTTTAAATAAACAAGAATATCATTTAGTTGAAACTGGAAATTAGCCTGTAAGTTTTACAAAGAAATCAATACTATCCACCATGATCTTTTTAAATATAATGCTACTAATTTAAAAGAAGTCATAGGTATAGTGTTGACGTTTTCCTAGATAGTCTCAATTTCTAGAAAAAAATGTGTATTTCTAAAAGTAACTGAATATTATCATTGACACTTTTAATTTTTTTATTTAAAAATTAGAGGACAATGTATATAAAAATATGCAAGAAGAACAGGAAACCCACATATCCAACCACCTAGATGAAATTGTTGCTGCTGTCAGCATAACGCCTCGAAAGAAGATTCAAAACAAGCTGCCTCAGACAGCACTGTTCCACCCTCCTCGAGAGAAGCTCCAGCTCTGTGAAGAGAAAGCCAAGTCCTATTCCAGCAGTCACAATGTAAGGAGCCTTTCTTTTCTATACTTGTATTCTGGTAAGTGAGTTACAACATATGATCAACAGGAGTAGCATATTTTAGGTGATATTCCTAATCTCAGGAGTTTGACATAAGAGAGTATATCAGAGAGTACCTTTCGTTATAGCACGTGACTGTGGTACCCTAGGCTCCAAGCCCAGCAGCTGGCCCAGTAAACGTTCAGTGCACATTTATTGGATGAACGCACAAATGAACAAACAAGAAACAAGTACAGCACGATCTCTGGCAAGTGTGTACCAAACGGATTGGTTGTGAGTTTGACCTACTACAGTCATTTTCAGTCAGTCAACAAATATTTACTGAGCTCGTATTATATGCCAGGAGTCCCCGCGTGGTGCAGGCGGTTAAGCACTTGACTAGTGACTGAAAGGTTGGTGGTTTGAACCCCCCTAGAGGTACCTCAGAAGAAAGGCTTGGCTTTCTGCTTCTGAAAGGTCACAGCCTTGAAAACCCTATGAAGCGCGGTTCTACTCCACAACACATGGGGTCACTATGAGTCAGAATCAACTTGACAGCAACTGGTTTGGCTTTTGGTTTTACGGTGTGCCAAGTCTAGACACTGGAATGCAACATAAACAAAGCAGATGAAGCTTCCGCTCTCCTAAAGCTTGTAATTCTTACGTTCTTTATCTTCTTGTCCTCTGCATATTTCTTCCCCATTCTCTCCTCGAAAGTTTTACTCATTCACTCATTCATTCAATATACATTTGTCTACCACCTATTGTATATCAGACCCTGTTGTTCATTAATTTATTTCACAGATTTCTTACATATGCTTAATACATGCCAAGTGCTATGCAGGTAGGGGGGCACAGAGGGAAAGCCACAGCTCCTGCCTTCAAGGTACTCATGGTTTGGTTGGGAAGATAGATAGGGACAGATAACTGTAGTCATTGTGCTATATTCTGTGACAGACACAAGCTGGGGGTAATATAGAAGCAAAATGGCGGTGCAATGAACCTGGAGGTGGTGGAGGGGCAGCAATAATGCACACTTCTTGGGAAAGGAGTTATTTGGGCTTCATTGATAACAGTGCCCAGAACAGGGCCAAGGTGTTCTGGACAGAGGTAGCCGATGGACCAGTATGTTTGGGAAGCTACAAGCAGCAGGCTGTAGTGACACAGGAGGGAAATGCAACTGGAGTGTGGACAGAAGCTGTGGTCCCAGAGAGTTTTCAACACCCAACAAAGAGTTTAGATTTCTCCTTATGGCATTGGGAGATCACCATAGGATTATCTGCATGAGAGTGCTGTGAGCAGATTTGCATTTTAGGAAAGATCACTCAAATAACTGTGGGGAGGGGCGAGAAGAGAGCAGAACTGGAGGCAGAAGGACCAGTTTGGAGGATATTTATAATAATCCTGGCAAGAAATGATGAGAGCCTGAACTGCGGCAGAAGCAGGAGAGATGCTGAGATCTTTTGGAAGGAATTTAAAAGTGCTAATCATGGAGCCCTGGTGATGCAGTCATTAAGAACTCAGCTGTTAACCAAAAGGTTCGCGGTTCGAATCCACCACCTGCTCCTTAGAAACCCTTTGGGGCAGTTCTACTCTGTCCTATAGGGTCACTATGAGTTGGAATTGACTCGACGGCAATGGGTTTGGTTTCGTTTTTTAATCAGTGGGATGTGGTGACGTTGGGACGTAGGGGATAGAGGAATGAGAGTGAGACGGGGGAGCCTTTACAATCCTGGATGACTGGAGGCTTGACGGTGCCCCTCCTCAATGTTCTGAATACAGGAGGAGGAGCAGGACTCTGGAGAGGGGTGCTGTGTTTTTGAATGTTTTGAATGTGTGTTTATTCATTACACAACAAATGTTAATTCAGTACCTACTATGTGCCAGGCTTGTGTTAGGCAGGCTGTGGGCTGGCAGCATTTCTCAGCCAGAGTTCTGCAAGAGAATTAAGCCTTAAAGCCCGAAGGCATTTAGTATCTGTGAAGAATGAACTCTTTTCTGTGTATCTAGAATGATCCCAAATCATTTTTTGTGTTCTGTGGTTCAGATGAGGCACCCAGGATATAGCAGTGAGCAGGACAGCCCATGGAGCTGAGGGGCAGTAGGTATGGTGAATGAACCAGGCAATTAGAGGTGGTGATCAGTGCTCTGGAGGAAGCAGAGTGGGCCAACCTTGGGCAGTGTGGTCAGGGAGGATAAACAGATCATTTCTTTTAGAAGGATTAGCACAAAGCTGGTTCCTATGAGGCAGAGGTTAAAGATGTCCCAAATGTCCAACTTTTCCAAGCTGCTGTACCACTCCATTATCTCTAACATCAACTAGTCCCTCTCCCCTCAGTACTCTGCCTCCCGTCTTTGGGTTCCCTGATTCACTGCAACATCTCTCAGAACTCACAACAAACCATATGAAGGAAATGGCTCACACAGGTGTAGAGGCTGGCAAGTCCCAAATTCATGGGTCAGGTGTAGGCTTCTCCCTGGCCCTCTGTCTCTGCCCACAGGCACTCAGCTTTCTTGCTCTGTGGGCCGGGAAGCCCACCGCACCATCTCCTGCAGGGCTCTCCTGCTGGTCTCTCCTCCTTGGTGGTGGTGGGCTCTCCTTTCTGCTCTGGAATTGGCTCTCTTTTAAGGCAAAACTAACCAATCCCCTTGGTGGGCCACAATTACCTTATTTGCACAGCCCCACCCAATCACCTAGGTGGAAGTTACAAGACCCTGGCAAGAAAGGCCATACTAAGTAGTTCATCAAACCACAGGGGGCGTCTGGGAGGAGGTGATATATGAGCTGAGACCTGAAGGCGAGAAGGAGACAGCTGGAGGGGCTCAGGAAAAAGGGTCCTGGGTAGAGGAAACAGCACGCATAAAATCTGTAGGATAGACATGAGCTTGGCGTGTTTGAAGCCCAGAGATGAAGCCTGTGGGCTGACATGAAGTGCGACTGAAGACGCAATTGGATCTCATAGGGCCTTGCAGACTGTGGTGAGGAGTCCGGGTTTCAAGCTAAGTGCCCTTGGAAGCCTTAAAACTATTTTCATGACGATATTAACATGATGTAATTTATTTTTTAAGATATCCATTTTTTGGTAATTTTTTATTTTAAAATAGTTTTAAACTTAGAGAAAAGTTACAGGATTCACCAACTGTTAATATTTGCTTTATTTCTCTCCCTCCCTTCCTCCCTCTGTTTAATTATTTTTCTGAACTGACTGAGAGTAAGTTACAGATACTATGATCCTTTCCTCTAATTCTTCAGTGTACACTTCCTAAGAATAAGGACATTCTTCTATATAACCACAGGCCAATGACTGAAATTAGGAAATTAGTGTTGGTACAGTACTTTATCCAATCTTCAAATCTTATCCAGATTTCCACAATTATCCCAATAATGTCCTTTATAGGACATTTAATCCCTAAAATTGCCAGAAAAGTGACTCTCTTGTCAACTGTCTGGCTGTGTATTTTTGTCAAGAAGAATGTTGTTTCAAGATAGAAGTGTTTCTAGTCCACATGTGAACTGTTTGGAAACGTAGGCACTTTGAGCTTAGGTATCGATTGGAGTGCATCCCAAGGCCTTCTGGATCATCTCCACAACTGTGTCCTTCTTACTTTTCTTCCTTTGCTTTGCCCCCTTCAGCCATCTTTAATCAGCTCTCTTACTTCCTCTCTTACTGTTCTGGTTATCTATTGCTACATAACAAACACCCCACAACTTAGTGGCTTAAAACAAAAACAGTTACTCCTTTTGTCCACGAACCTGCAGTCTACACAGAGCTCAGTGGGGTCTGATCAGCTGTGCTCCACGCAGCATCAGCTGGGCAGTGGAGAGTCTATTGTCAAGGTGGGGCACTCATATGGTTGACTAGTTGGTGTTGGCTGTTGGTTCTTTTCCAAGTGGACCTCTCCATGGGGGAGCCTAGGCTTCCTTACAGCATGGTGTAGGGTTCCAAGAATGAGCATTCAAGAGACAGAAAGTGGAAGCTGCCAGTTTCTTAAGACCTGGGCCCCCAAACAGGCACAGCATCACTTCTTCCATCTTCTATTGGTCAAACATAAAGGCCAAATTCAAAGGAAGGGGACACAGACCCCCATCTCTGGATAGAAGGAGTGTCAAAGAATTTTGGAGCTGTGTTTTAAAATTCCGACACTTGCTTGGAGTATATTACTGCTCTGAGCTGACCTGGAAGCTGGAAATTTCCAGTTCCCTATTCTCTTTGTCAGTGCCCAAATGAAAAAGTGCTTCTCACTCCTTTAATGAAATGTTGTTGTCAGTTCTGCTCAAGTAATTTCCTGCAGTAATATCATAGGCTGCTAATAAAAGTATTTGAATTGAGGACTAAAATGTATTTGGAAACCATTACCATTTGCCCATTTATTGTGCCTGAATATATAGTAGCTGTTCATTGATGGGCAGCTGGAAAACCCAGGGGATGATTAACGTCTGCTCTGCTTTTTGTGTTTTCTTCTTCATTCCATTACATTTTTCACCTTTAAGTGCGCGATACCAAACCAAAACCAAACCAGTTGCCATTGAGTCAACTCCTTGTGTTCTACTCTGTGTGTCAGAGTAGAACTGTGCTCCATAAGATTTTTAGTGTGATCCTTCAAAAGTAGATCATCAGGCCTTTCTTCAAAGGTGCCTCTGGATGGATTCAAACCTTCAACCTTTCAGTTAGTAGCTGAGTGCTTAACTGTTTTTGCACCACCCAGGGACTCCTCTAAATGCACTCTAAACCCATTAAACCAAACCCATTGCTATCGAGTCAATTCCGACTCATAGCAACCCTACAGGACAGAGTAGAACTGCCCCATAGGGTTTCCAAGGAGCAGCTGGTGGATTCGAACTGCCAACCTTTTGGCTACCAGTTGTGGCTCTTAACCACTACACCACCAGGGCTCCAAATGTACTCTAGAATTTACTGATTTTTTTGTGTATTGTAGATTTCACCCAACCAGCATATAACTTTTCTGATGGCAGCGATACTGATCTTAGTCTTTTTTGTCTTCTGATGTTTCCCAAATGCTTAGAACCAGGCCTAGCACATAGTAGACACTCTATAAATATTTATGGCATGGATGAAAGTACAATTTGATTTTATGATTTATGACTCTTAATAAGTTATTTTAGTGTTAACCTCATGCTTTCATCCTAACAGTACAAACAGGCTATCCAGGAGCTCGTGCGTTGTGTAGCGCTGACAAGAATTTGCTATGGCGACTCGCATTGGAAACTAGCAGAAGCATATGTTAATCTGGCTCAAGGCTACCTCCAGCT
Organism: Trichechus manatus latirostris; assembly: GCF_000243295.1. NCBI lineage: Eukaryota > Metazoa > Chordata > Mammalia > Sirenia > Trichechidae > Trichechus > Trichechus manatus. The sequence continues at coordinate 14,281,747 of NW_004443955.1, forward strand.
GAAAGGTGAACTTGTCTCAGACGGAGAGGGTGGAGGGTCAGTCATTTGTTTTCTGATCTTTTCCCAAAATTTCATTCACACTTAATTAAAGGATCAAGTTTTCTTGGATTTTCTCCTCTCTAAACATCGAGAAATCATTTCCTTTCAGAAATAGTCAATAGGGTATGTAATATGTAAATATTCAGAAGGAAAAAAGGAAAGAGATTTTATCCCTTCTGAGTTTTGCTTTTTATAATCTTAAAAGCAGGGTTCTTAGGAGAGAATTAATCTGTTAGCTCTGAAGGCATTGTGGGAAGAGCCCAGGGAATGCTGTAGGCGCCTAGAATGGGGTCCGTTCATATTTGTGTTGATCAAGACTCCCTTAACTACAGGTGACCAGACAAATAAAAGGCATAAACAAAAAGGGAATTCACTGACTCATACAGCTAAAGAGTCCAAGGGTATAACTTGCTTTAGACTTAACCAAATCCGGGTGTTTAAACAATGTGATCGGGATCCAGTGTCTCTCTTTTCTCACCTCTTGGCTGTTTTTCTCTGTATTGGTTCCATTCTTAGGCAGGCTTTGCCCACATGGCAGCAGAGAGGCTGCCAACAGCTTTAGGCTTACCTCCACAGCATTCCCGAGAGAAAAAGAATGTCCCCTCAACAGAAACCCCAGGATCAGGGGGTTCTAATGGGACCTACTTGGGTTATATGCCAAGGTCTGATTGGCTAGACCTGCCTTTGGACTCCACTGGATCCTAGGGGAGAGGCTGGCCTCAGCCAAATCCTTGTGATGTCCCTAAAGGAAAACAGAAGGGAGAGTGAATATGGGGAAGTAGAATCAGCAGACAACCAGGATACCATATCTTCTTACTCACTAACTGTGCAGCCCAGGACAAGAGGCTGCCTCTCTGTACTCAGTTTCTTCAACTGAAAATTGATGAGAATGATGATGGTGGGACTAACTCTCCAGGATTGTTCCACTGAATAAATAAGATAATAGATATAAAATATGCAACAATGCCAAGAATAGAATTGCCACCCAAAATTTGGCCGAGTCTGATTATAGACTGATCCTACTTGTTAGAATCAAAGGCTGTTAGAGCCAGAGGGGACCTTGGAGTTCATATACTTCCAACTCCATCCCCCCGTTCAAAATCAGAGGGAACACTGACTTTGAGTTGAAACAACTCACCCCAGATCACACTGTTAATAAATAGCTGATGTTAAGACCCAGGCCTAGGATTGCCAATGCTAGTACCAGTGTCCTGGCATCTGGGATTTCAAGTGACGACTTTTGTCCGTAGCCTGCTGCCTTTCTGTATGTCAATTCTTATTTCTCAATTTAAAGTTTTAAAAAGTCTAATATTTACTAAGATCTTATGGAGTGCCAGGCACCTTGCTAACTTTTTCACACATAATCTCATTTCATCTTCCCCACCATTCTGTGAGGTGGGTAATATGATTGTCCCCACTTACAGCTGAAGAAGCTGAGGCCAATATTTCATCTAAGGGATGGAGCAGGGAATTCAGTCTGGGCCGTTTGCCTTCAGAGCTGGTGTTCTTAAACCTTACATGATGCTGTAGGTTGAGTCCAAGTTCCTTGAGGGCATGGGTCACAGTCAAAAATACAGTCCACCATGCCTTTTGTAATGTTGCACGCATAATTGGCACTAGTAAACGTCTGGTAGGTTGCTTTGATATGTGACTATAAAAAAAATAATAAGACAAATGAAATTTTGTAAAAGTTCTCACACAAATAGCCTATACTTGGTTTTCTTCATTGAAGACATATTCTTCTGGTTGTATTGACATAGGAGCAGAATTAATTTCATATTTTGGCAGCTTTTTTAGAGATTGGAGATACAATTCCTGGTAATTAAGAACATGAGACTAGGAGTATGAACATGGGTGTAAGGGTATGAGGAAGGGGATGTTAATGGGAAGGAGGGTGGGCATGTGGGGCAGTGAAAAGCCCTGAAACAAAGCCAGTGATGCCCAGCGTCACTCTTACCACAAATCAACAAGCCTGTGGAAGAACACTTGTTCTTAGCTGCTATTGAGTCGGCCCCTGACTCACAGCAACCCCTTGCACAATGGAATGAAATACTGCTCAGTCCGGCACCATCCCCAGGGTGGCAGATCAGACCATTGTGATCCATTGGGCTTTCATTGGCTGATTTTCAGAAGTAGATCATCAGGCCTTTCTTCCTAGTCTGTCCTAGTCTGGAAGCTCTGCTGAAAGCTATTTAGCATCATAGCAACATGAAAACCTCCACTGACAGAACGCTGGGACGCCTTAATTCCCCGTTCTGAGTAGTAATTTTTTGCTCTGGTTTGTTTCGTGCTTAGTCTTTTACCACACAGGAATAAGATTGTCACACATTAGTGTGTTACCTCCTGGGAATTGTGTTTGTACTTTTTTGTAGGTATCATGATGTTCGTATTATCACATTAAAATAGCCCTGTAAAGCTATGATTTTAGATGGGTGAACAGAAGATTAAACCTTTTTACCATTTCATTAAGATTGCTGTCACAAAGCCAGCATTAAAATTCATGAGTATTTTCTTTTCTGCTCAGAATGCTATAGTCCTTGTATTCTATTTGTTTTGTTTTTTACAATTATAACATATTGTATGTCTGACACTGGTGAGGTTTCGAAGCTGTTCAGTTCCAGCCTGTTCTGTTGATTTTATGTCTCAAAGGACCATTTTTGGAAAATGAATCTTGAGTACTCATTGTAAAACATGTCTTTGTTTCTTAAGTCGTGATGATATTTTTAGGTAAACTGATTATCATCTTGTTGCTGCACCTGCCTCACGTGGAGACGCCGGATGTGCCGCTAAGATACATCTCCACACCCCGCGGGATGACGCCGGAAGGGGTTTCACTAGACTCCTGTCCATAAACAACTATATTCCTAGCCAGCTGACGTGAAAGAGAAACTGAGGCCTCTTTTTCTTTGTTCACAGGGCTGTCGTTGCAAGCAAAACAACATGTAGAAAAAGCCCAAGAAATTCTCACCAACTCCATTGAGCCTCCCTATAATGACAATACAGATGTTTTCAAGTGTTCGGTTGAGCTTTTTCACACCATGGGGAGAGCCTTAATCTCACTTCAAAAGTATCCTTTTATCGCTCATCTTTATAACCTTCGATTTCATTCCCAAGGCCTAATAAAAAAAGTTGATTAGTGACTTAGGAAGGGTGAGCCGAGAAAGTCTAGGGACGGGGCTTTCGGGATCTGGAAGCCAGTGTGAGCTTTCCTGAACACAGCTCAGGTTTAAGGAAGCTTCAGAGAATCTGGCCAAAGCAGAGAGACTCACAAAGGAGCTGCTGCAGTGTGGAAGGATCATAAAGGAGGAATGGATTGAAATCCAGGCGCAGCTCAAACTGTCATGGGCACGGTAAGTGTCGAGTTTAGGACTTTGCGTACGGGATGGCTGGAGGTTCTCTGCCAGTAGACTCTGTCTTCAGGCGAGAGGACCTTCTCTGTGGGGTCCTTTCCAGCCCATGGCTGTTGTCCAGAAGTCAGAGAGGAGCACAGTCATGTCAGAGCAGCTGAACCAAGCCATACATGAGGGATGCTTGTCACTAAATGTGCAGTGTTCTCCGGGTCCTGGCACTCTCATCTCATTCTCTAGACTTTCTTTCTGCCTGCTCAGCACCCCCACCCATGCCCTTCTCTTTTTCCTCCCTTCTTTTATCCCCCTACTGCTCCAGTCTAAAATGCTTCAATAGATTGATTTGATGATGAGAGCCTCAAAGGAAAAGATCTTCAACACCTCCAAATCCACAGTGATGAGAGGGGTTTTCTTTGTTTCTCTCCCCACTCTACATACACCAAATAAACCCAGCTGGAAGGGATATGGAAACCCTGGTGGTGTAGTGGTTAAGAGCTACAGCTACTAACCAGAAGGTCAGGAATTCAAATCCACGAGGCGCTCCTTGGAAACTCTCTAGGGCAGTTCTACTCTGTCCTATAGGGTCACTGTGAGTCAGAATCGACTAGACGGCAATGGGTTTGGCTTTTTTTTTTTGTTTGGGAAGAGATGTAAATGCTTGAAGCATGCAGGGAGGAGGACACGGGTCTTAGGTGGTTATGCCTCTAAAGGCCAACCCTAAGCCAGTTCCCCAGAGTATTGGGGTGACAGTACCATTAGCAGGGCCATGTCCATGCTCTTTGGAAGGATGGGTTTACTGTATGTGTTGGGGGAGGGGTGGGAGCATGGACTATTCTAGACGAGACAGAATCCGCAGTAGACCTAAAGGCTGCCCTTAGCCAAAACCGAACAAATTCCGTTTACCTCCTTAACCAGCCTGCATGCGTAGGTTGATTCCCAGGAGGAGGTCTCAGAGACACAGTGGAATCACTCTGAGAAAGGTGTTAGGGAAGGGCCCTGTATTTATCTCCTATTGCTGCTGTAACAAATCACCACAAACTTAGTGGCTTACAACAACAGAAATTCATTCTCTTATGCTTCTGGAGGCCAGAAATCCGAAATGAGTCTTGTGGGACTAAAACCAAGGTGTCGTCAGGACCGGTTTCTTCTGGAGGCTCCAGGGAGAATTCCTCGCCTCTTCCAGCATCTGGTGCCTGCCAGCATTCCTTGGCTTGTGGCAGCACCGCTTCAGTCTCTACTTCTGTCATTGCATTGCCCTCTCCTCTTCTGTAGTAAAATCTCCGTCTGCTTCCCTCTTATGAGGGTGCTTGTGATTACATTTAGGCTCACCTGGATAATCCAGGTTAATTTCCCCATCTCAAGACCCTTAATCACATCTGCAAAGTCCCTTTTGCCATATAAGGCAAATCCACAGGTTCTAGGAGTTAGGACCTGGACATATTTGGGCATCATAAGCACTTGGTTATTAACCGTATGGTTGGCAGTTTGAATCTACCCAAAGGTGCCTCGAAAGAAAGGCATGATGAGCTACTTCTGAACGATCACAGCCGCTGAAAACCTCTGGAGCACAGTTCTACTCTGACACACATGGGGTCGCCATGAGTCTGAATCAGCTCGATAGCGACTGGTTTGGGGTTTTTTTGGGTATTCAGCCTACCACAGCCCTGAGGGAGCACACCTGATGCTTCCATATGCATGGAAACTGGGAAGGACTGATGCTGGTAAAGATTTTCTGTAAATGTCCGATCATAATTCCCACCTTGTTAATTTATTTTACTTGAGGTCTCTTAGACATCAGTGTAGAGAGTTTGTCAGTCCATGGAAGACTTCCTGTATGCATTATTTAGTTTCTGCCCTTTGTCTCTCGTCTTCGTTCTTATTCTCCCCCCAGACATCATACGTATCTATTTTAATGACTTTGGTTTATGCCTTTGAATATGTGTCTCTCAATAACAGATTGTTATTGTTGCTGGGTGCTGTCAAGTCGATTCCAATTCATAGCAACCCTATAGGACGGAGTAGAACTGCCCCATAGAGATTCCAAGGAGCGGCTGGTGGATTCAAACCGCTGGTCTTTTGGTTAGCAGCCGAGCTCTTGACCGCTATGCCACCAGGGCTCCACTGAATAACAGTATTGCTTTATATATTTATGTGTCTTGCATTTGCATACATTTGTAGCGTGTGTCTAATTCTGTTCCTCACTTTTTCCCATTCAGCACTGTCTTTAACCCCAAGTTTCTTGCTGCTGGCTGCTTTGTAGCGCTCCATAGAATGCACTTGCCACGTTTTGCTTCTCTGTTCTCCTCGCAGTGGCCATTCACGTTGTCTCTGACTCTCTGTATCACAGCAGCACTGCCGTGAACATCCTTGTGCAGGTCCACTTATGTAGCTGGGTGAGATTTTTTTCAGAGGTTTATACTCCAGGAGTGGGATTGCTTGGTCATGGGGTATGTACGCACTGTAGGGTCACCAGGCACTGGCCGATTGCTACACTAGTCTAGTCTGCACCTCCACTAGCAGGGCAAGTGCGTTTCTGTTTTCTCATATCCCCAGCAATGTTTGGCATTGTCAGTCTTTCTACTCATTGCCAACCTTTTAGGCATAATGTGCTATCTACACAGGTGGTGGTGGTTGTTGTCGTATAGCTGCCATCAAGTCAACTCCGACTCATGGCGACCTTACGTACGACAGAACCAAAGGTTGCCCAGTCCTGTGTCTTCCTCACAATCACTGGCAGGTTCAAGACCATCATTGTGGCTGTGTACCCGTCCACCTTATCAAGGGTCTTCCTCACCCTCGGTGGCCCTCCACTTCATCAAACGTGATGTCTTCCTCTAGAGACTAATCACCCCTGATTAGTGGTGATTTTGGGACTTGTGTCCAAAGCAAGTGAGTCAGTCAGTGTTCTGTTGTGATCCATAAGGTTTTCATTGGCTATTTTTGGAAGTAGATCGCCAGCCTTTCTTCCTCATCTGTTTTAGTCTGGAAGCTCCCCTGAAACCTGTCTACAATGGGTGAACTTGATGGTATTTGAAATATTGGTGGCATAGCTTCCAGCATCATAGCAACACACAAACTACCAGAGTATGACAGATGGGTGGTGGAAGGTGCTATCTAATTATTGTTATTATTTACTGTGGTGAAAACAGACACAACAAGACATACAGCAGTATGACAATTTCTACATGTATAATTCAGTGACATTGATTATATTCTTCTAGTTGGGCAACCATTCTCACTATCTAATTATTTTTACATATTATTTACATTTCTCTTATTAGTGAGTTTGAGTACCTCTCTGAAACTCTTGTTTGTATTCATTCTCATTTTTGTTTTGGGGTTCCCTGAACTTTCCTTATAGATAATCAAGATTTTTGTATTTAATGTTACTGATGTTGCAAATATATTCTTATATTCATTGCCCACTTATTAGTTTTGTCTATGATGTTCTTCATTGCATAGAAATTCTTAGTTTTGTTAGAGTCAAATTCATTAATTTTCACTTTATGCTTTATGGATTTATCTAGAAAGTCTTTCCCACCCAAATGTCTCAAAGATATTCTTCAATACTTCCCTCTAAGTCCTACTTTACCTATTATTGTGTGCTGTCTAGTCACTTCCAACTCATAGCGAACCTATAGAACAGAGTAGAACTGCCCCATAGAGTTTCCTAGGCTGTAATCTTTATGGGAGCAGATCTCCAGGTCTGAGTGGGTTGGAACCACTGACCCTTGAGTTAGCAGCCAAGAACTTAACCACCATGCCACCAGGGCTCCTTGCTTTAACTGTACCCCACAAGTTTTAACATGAAGCATTATCACTGATATCAAGTTCATTGTTCTTTAGCCCAAAGGTTATTCAGTGATATGTTTGTTAACTTCCAGATATATGGGATTTTTCAAGATATTTTGTTTTCATTGATATGCAAATTTTATCGCATTATGAACAGAAACTATTTGTATGATGTTGAAATTTATTAAAGGTTCCTTTGTGGCCTAGTCACAAATTTTTGTGCATGTTGCAAGTATGCTACAAAAGAAAATACATTTTTTATTTGTTGAGTGTAAGGTTTGAATAAACCTGTATTGAGTTGACCTTATTAATTCTGTATTCAAATCTATAGTTTTGCTTATTTTTTGCCAATTTGATATATTAGTTTTTAAGATGAGTGTGTTTAAATCTCCAGCTACAATTAATGATTTAACTATGTCTCCCCATGGTTCTTTGCTTTATATATTGCTTTATATATTCTGAGGCTATTTTGTCGGGGGGAGGAAAATCCATCAGCAGCATATCTTCTTCATCTGTTGTTTTATTGACGTATACATTGTTCTTCTTTGTCTCTTATATCTGTATCTATTTTACCTGATATTAAAATTAAAGCCCTAGCTCTCTTTTAGTTCAAATTTTTCTATATTTTCCATCCCTTTATTTTCAGTCTTTATATTTTTTTTTGTAATTACTGATATGTTTGGTTGTAAATCTGTCTTACTCTTTATTTTCTGTTTGCCCTACCAATTTTATGCCTATTCTTTCTCTTTTCTTGCCTTCTGTCAGATTAATCAAATATTTTTATCATTCCATTTTCCCATCTATAACTTGTAAGTTATACATTCTTTTATTTTTCTTTTCGTGATTACCATAGAGTTTTGTCATTTACATCCCTGCCTTATTAGATTCTAAGTGACCTCTTAACCACTTCCTGGACAATGCAAGGACCTCCGATCACGTTAGCTCTCTTTATCTTCCACTGCTCAGTGCTATTGGTGTCATGTATTTAGATCATCACATATTTTATACCACAGGCAAGCACAGAAAGGGAGAAGATATTTGTAATACATATAACTGACAAAGTTTTCGTATCAGGCATCTATAAAGAACTCTGATACGTCAATAAGACAAAGAGAATCAACTGAATGGGAAAAGGGGCAAGAGACTTTTCCCAGTAAAGGATACCCATATGGCCAACAAATGTGTAAAAAGCTGTTCCATCTCATCAGTCATCAGAGAAATCAAAATCATAAGATACTACTACATTCCCACTAGAATGGCTAAAAGTTATTGAAAGACTGATGATATGAAGTGATGGCAAGGATGCTGTGCTCTCGTATGCTCTCTGACATGCTGCTGTTGGGAATATATTTGGTATAACTACTTTTGTTGTTGCTGTCCAGTTGATTCCGACTTATGGTGACCCCATGTGTACAGCGTAGCACTGTTTCACAGAGTTTTTAAGGCTGTGATCTTTTGGAAGCAGATCTCCAGGCCTGTCTTCTGAGGTGCCTCTGGGTGGGTTCAAACTGTCAACCTTTTTTTTTTTTTTTTGTCATAAAGGAAGAAATAACTGAGGTTGCTTGCAGAAGTGATTTATTCATCCTGACAAGAATGAGATGCAAGGAAGCCATTTTGGTCCAAGTCCCTGGGAGCCCACCAAGCAGCTCAGGACCCACTGCCCGTAGTAAATGAGCAGTACTGGGCAGGGCAGCAGGGTGCCTGCAGGGGGAGGGCAGCTTTAGAGCTAATTGACCTGGATTAGGGCCAGCTCTACTTCCCTTTGTGAATTTGGGAAGTTCTCAACTTCTCTGAACCTCAGTTTCCTCTTCTGTAAAACAGGGACGCTGTCAAAGGGTTATTGTGAAGCACAGATGAAATACATATGTTATGTACTTAGCACAGTGCCTTGAATATAGTGAGGACACCATAAATTACAGCTATTTTCATTCTTTGAGAAGTAAGCCACAGATGCTGGCAGCTGTTCTAAGAAAATACTTGACTAGTAATGTGATTACCAAAGAAAGGTGATCCTGATTTCCCTGAAGGGTGTGGTTTTGCTTTAAAAAATGTTGTTTAACATTGTGAATGTTTAGAAGTCAGGCAGGAGTTTTAAATGGGAAACAGCTCTGTCTTGGCAGATACTTCACTGCCTCCAATAATAATGTAGGACCAGCCTGTGATCTTAAAGCAGCACTCTGGCCAAGTTCTGTACATGTGGGATGCAACCTCTTCCCAGAAACATTCAGGATGATATAATTGGTTCTTGGGCAATGTTTATCAAGCCTGTCTTCAAAGGGTTGGTATTAAGTAGTAGAGGCACAATTGATGGTATTGCTTTTTCTCATAAAGAATAATAACCTAAGGGATGTTGTCGTTAGTTGCCTTCCAGTGAACTGCCAACCTCTTGGCTAACAGTTGAACATCAACCACTTGCTCCACCTGGGGACTCAACTATAACTACTTTAGAAAACTAAATTTCAACATTTGCATGCCCTATGACCCAGCAGTATCACTCCTAAATATACAGCCAACAGAAATACATACATATGTTCACCAAAAGACACATCCAAGAATGTTCAAAGCAACATTATTTGTATTAACTAAGAACTAGAAACAACCCAAATGTTCGTGAAAAGTAGAATAGATAAAATTGTGAGCTATTGATACAAAGTAAATGATCACACTGCTCCTATGCTTAACATACGGATGACTGTCACAGACAATGTTTAGTGAAAGAAGCCAGACCCGGAAGAATTCATACTGTAGGACTCCATTTATATACTGGGGAGGAAGAAGAGTAATGACTGGGAGGGTCTGCAAGTCCAGAATCTCTTCCTGAAAGAGTTAAAAATTCTGTGGTGTATTTTGAAGGAGACCTGGTGGTGCAGTGGTTAAAGCCCTTGGCTGCTAACCAAAAGGTCGAAGGTTGGAACAATCTCTCTGCAGGAGAAAGATGTGGCAGTCTGCTTCCTTAAGGAGTACAGCCTTGGGAACCCCACAAGGCAGTTTTCCCCTGTCGTGCAGGGTCACTGTAAGTTGGAGCTGACACGAAGCACACAACAACAACGTGGTGTATTTTAAAGCAGAAAATGTACAAATTAGAGGTCCAAGAGCTGATATTTGTTGCATCTTTTGAGGTCTGACTAATGTGATTAGTACTAAATGTTGAGCGGTGTTGCTACAAAAAAATTATCCTCTGCCAGAATCCAGAGCCTCCATTAAGAGCGCATACCCAACTAGCAGTACCAAAGCTTGCCAGCAGATGGCGAGCCTTGTACGCGTCTATGCTGAATACCCAACAGGAATTTAAGAGTTAATGTTCCAGGCTGGCCTGTAAAGTTACTCTTGTGTTATTGGAGTTGTTTTAAACTTTGCTGCTTCTTACAATCTTGATTTTTCACCATGACATCTTCTCTGGCATTGCGTGTTTAAACAGCATGAGTTTCATTTAATTACGTTGCTTTGTTTGTTTCCTCATTAAAATGTGAACATCGTGCCCAAACCTATCTACTTCAGAAAGTAACAAGACTTTGGTTTTGTACATTTATGTAGCTAAACTGGAACCACAGGAGCCTTTTCTTTTGCCAGGTCTTGGAGGTGGACCGCCTGAGTGTTTTCTCAGGCAGCTCGCGCGAGATTTCTGTTTTTCTTTAAAGGGTATCTTTTCCGAGCATCACCTTCCTCCTGCCTTTCCTTTTATGGTGCCCATCAGGCAGATGTTTCGCCTGGGCTGACCGATGAATGCTCCGCTGTGACTCACGCTCCCGTGTCCATCTCTGACTGTGGCTGGCGGCTTCGTCCCCGCCCCCTCTCCTCCTCCGCTCCAGCACTGCTTCCATAAGTACTTACCTACTGACTTTGGAGAGTGAATCGGAATCGTGTGTTGCTGCGCTCGCTTCAGCAGCACACATTCCAAATTATGTGTTCCGGTACATGCAGTTGTATTTTTAAAATCTCGTTAATAAAGTCACTAGTGAAAATGAGTAAACATTTCCCCAGTGTTAAGAATTATTTTCTATCTTGGTTACTGATAGATCCCCAGAGACGGATAACCCACCCTTTGCCTTCTAGTGGATTCCGACCCTATAGCGACCCTATAGGACAGTAGAACTACCCCATAGGGTTCCCAAGGCTGTAATCTTTTTTTTTCCAATGGCCAATTGAGTTGTTTGTTTTATTTTGTTTTTGGTCAATTTAACTTTTTACAGGTGTACAATTTATTGACAGCAATTACAATAATCGGCCGTGCAACCCTACCCTTAAAGCGATATTTCCATCACCACTAGTCCCCCTCTTTCCCTCTTCCCCCACCCCATGGTAACCACTAATAAACTTTGTTCTCTCTACATTTGCCTTTTCTTGCCTTTCTATATAAATGAGGTCATACAATATTTGTCTTTTTGTGATTGACTTATTTCACTCAGCATGTCTTCCAGCCCCATCCATACTGTAGTATGTATCAAGACTTCATTCTTCCTACTAACTAGCTGAGTAGTATCCTATTGTATGTGTGTACATTTTGTTTGTCCGTTCATCCGTTGATGGGCGTTTAGGTGGTTTCCATCTTTCGGCTATTGTGAATAGTGCTGCAATGAACATAGCTGTACACATCTGTTTGAGTCTCTGCTTTCAAGTCTTTTGGGTACGTACCTGGGGGTGGAATTGCTGGGTCCTATGGTAGTTCTATTTTTACTTTTTTGAGAAACCACCGCAATGTTTTTCACAACAGCTGTCCCATTCTGCATTCCTACCAGCAATGGATAAGGATTCCAATATCCCCACATCCGTAGGATTTTCGATGGCTGAATTTGTTGATTTTGTTGTTGGTTGTGACTGCTTCATAGGATTTTCTTTTTCTTTTTTTTTTTAATTTTATTGTGTTTTAGGTGAAAGTTTACAGAGTATATTAGTTTCTCATTCAAAAATTTATACACAAATTGTTTCATGACTTTGGTTGAAATCACCGCAGTGTGTCAGCACGCTCCCCCTTTCCATGCCAGATCCCCTGTTTGCATTAGTTGTCTAGATTTCCTGTCCCTTCCTGCCTTCTCTCTTTGCTTTTGGGCAGGTGTTGCCCATTTGGTCTCGTATACTTGATTGATCTAAGAAGCACGTTCCTCACATGTGTTATTGTTTGTTTTATAGGCCTTGTCTAATCTTTCACTGAAAGGTGAACTTCGGGAGTGGCTTCAGTTCTGAGTTAGAACGGTGTCCGGGGGCCATAGTCTTGGGGGTTCCTCCAGTGTCTATCAGACCAGTAAGTCTCGTCTTTTTTGTGAATTTGAATTTTGGTCTACATTTTTCTCTCACTCTGTCCAGGACTCCCTATTGTGATCCCTGTCAGAGAGAGGGATGGGTGGTAGCCGGGCACCACCTAGTTCTGGGCTCAGTCTGGTAGAGGCTGTGGTTCATGTGGCCCATTAGTCCTTTAATATTTTCCTTGTGTCTTTGTCTTCTTCCTTCTTCTTTGCTCTGGATAGGATAGGACCAGTAGATGTATCCAAGGCTGTAATCTTTACAGAAGTAGACTGCCACATCTTTCTCCCGCTGAGCGGCTGGTAGGTTTGAACCACCTCTTTCAGTTAGCAGCCAAGCACTTAACTACTGCACCACAAGGGCTCCTTCCAAAGACAGACAGTAGTCTTTACAGACACAAGTGTACACCATTGAACATGCACACACACACACACACACACACACACACACACACACACACACATACACACACACACTTTTATTTTATTGTTGTAGTTTAGGTGAAAGTTTACAATTCAAGTTAGTCTCTCATACAAAAATTTATACATACATTGTTATGTGACCCTAGTTGCTCTCCCTGTACTGTGACAGCACACTCTTCCTTTCCACCCCTGATATCCTGTGTCCTTTCAACCATCTCCTGACCCTCTCTGCCTTCTCATCTCACCTCCAGACAGAGCTGCCCGTTTAGTCTCCTGTATCTCCTTGAGCCAAGAGGCACACCCTTCCCAAGTATCATTTTACGTCCCATAGTCCAGTCTAATCTTTGTCTGAAGAGTTTGCCTCGGGAATGGTTTTAGTTCTGGGTTGACAGAGAGTCTGGGGGCCATGCTTTCTGGGGTTCCTCCGGTCTCAGTCAGACCATTAAGTCTGGTCTTTTTACTAGAATTTGAGTTCTGCACCCCACTTTTCTCCTGCTCCGTCAGGGACTCTCTGTTGCACACACACTTTTCTACTTTTTAAAATTATCTGTGTGGCCCAGTGGTGATGACCTATTGAGACTGCTGCTCCAGAACATTTTTGTCCTGGCGTCCTCTGTGACTGCTTGACCTCACGCCTCTGGAGTCTTGCCCAGCTTGCCCAGTGAACACTACCTGGCATTGCAGAACTGAACTAGTTCTAGCGTGTACCTGCAAAAAGTAAACACTTTTCTTTCCTCAGAGCTTCATCTTCAGGATGTTTCCCGTGTATTTCTGAGGAATGTAAGGTGGTGCAGTTAACAGTGTGTGGGCTATAGAGTCAGAGAGACCTGGTTCAAATCAGCACTCAGTTTTCCCAGCTGTAGAACTTGGGCAAGTCCTGTACTTCCTTTGAGCTTCATTGTCCTCTTCTGTTAAGTGGGAATGATAGTCCTCAGAGGGTTGCTGTGAAGATTAAATAGATACCGCACTAAAGTGATTAGGCACATGGGTTTGCTTTTGTTTTTTCGTTGCCGATGAGTAGACTCTAGGTACACGGTTGTTGTTGTTAGTCGATTCCGACTCATGGCGACCCCACGTGTGCAGAGTAGAACTCTGCTCCGTAGGGTTTTTAAGACTGTGACCTTTCAGAAGCAGATCTCCAGTCCTGTTTTCCAAGGTGCCTCTGGGTGGGTTCTGTCCAAGAGTAATAAACCCTTACTCTGTTAAAGTAAAGCAAGGAGATTTATTGTAGGTTCAGTAACAGTCCAGACTAGGGAAAATGTCTAATTTTACAGAGAATACAAATGCTTCTAAAATGGTGAAGCTACAGAGACCTTTTAAAGGGTAAGAACAAAAGACTTGAGCTGTACTATTTTGGTTGGACATCGCAAACTTAGATTAATACAACACAGGTTACGAAAGTGGGGCTAGGAGGGGAAGGGTTACAGGACAGTTCTTAGAAACAGCTTGCTCAAGGGAAATTGTTCTTGTCAACAGTTGCCTAGGAGACCTAGATAAGAGTCAGCATCAGAGTCTTCTTCCTGAAACATTGTTTCAGGAAAGGTCTTGATAGCGCCTGTGAAACAGTTTATATATATTAAAAGAAAGGCAAGATAGAGTAGGGCCCCAAACTCTAAAGCAGCCATTCTACTTTAGTCAAGTACCTCAGTTTACTTGCTTTTACTCGGTTCAAACCACCAGCTTTTCAGCTAGTAGTTGAACCGTTAACTGTTTGCCGTACCCGTAAAGATTATATCCAAGAAAACCTATGGAGTGGTTCGACTCTGTCACATGGAGTTGCTATAGGTCAAAATTGACTTGATGGCACCAAACAAAACCGCAACATTGCATGTTAAGACAAGTCTCCATCACTGTGAGATCTTCTGAGGCTCATCTGAAATGAGGTAGTGTCTCATCGCATGCTCTGTAGAATTACTGTGGGTATATTTTCATTCAATAAAATATGCCGTGATTTAAGTTGTGGACTTGCCAGATTAACATAGTGCCACATTCTGTTGTTCAGAATTCTCCATCTTTTCATCTGTCTAGTGTGTTTCCTGAAACTACTTGAAAGCGTTATAGAAACACTAGATAATAAATCCTGAAAGCAATCCTAGCAGGTAGATAGAAGTGAAAAGGAGAAAATGCTGCTGTCCCAAACATTACATGTGAGAAAATGGAAACAGACAAGATTACCTGAAATTGACTGATGGCTTCAGTGAGTTGGAGGTGGAGGTAAGACTCTAATACCTTTTTCATTAAATATTTTGTGAAGCTAAAGTAATTTTATTTTCTATTTTGTCTTTTATGTGAATAGTGTACTCCCAATAAGCTTGAAAAAGGCTCAGTGTAGATTGCATTAGCTTGATAGTTTCTACTTCTGGCTGTCTTGTTAGTGCCAGGATCCTGTAATAGTATGCAACAGCAATTTCAAAGGGCACAGAGTAGAATGTACTTCATTCTTTGTACACACTAAACAATAGTGTTGTATTGTTCATCTTTCAAATGAAATATTTCAGGCATACTGAAGTATAGATATTGCTATGCAAATATTCATGCACCTTTACTGTATACATCTAGTACCATAAAGAATATATAGTATTATTTTTCATATTCTTAAACTTTGTTTTTTCTGTGGCTTGCTTTTTTCTGTTACATTTGTATTTTTGAGATTTATCCATGTCAGTTGACACATGTAACTCTAGTCTCTTTCTTTTTAACCTCCATATAGTGTTTAATTGTATGATTTTACCTTAATTTAATTATCCATTCTCCTGAAGGTGAACATGTAAGTTGCTTCCAATTTTTCACTCTTCTAGGTATATTTCTGTGATCATTGTTATACATGTCTCTTTGGGTGAATATGAAATCTCCAAGGTATTTGCCTAGAAGTGGAATTGCTCACTTGATAAGAGAGCTATCTTCAGCTTTACCAGATGTGCCAAATGCTTTGTACCAATTTGTAGTCCCATTCGGAGGTTGTATAAATTGCCATTACTCCTCATCCTCGCCAGCCCCTGATATTGTCAGACTTCTTATCTTTGCCACTCGTATGGGTGCAAAATTATATCTCATGGTTTTTTAATTGCATTCCCCTGCTTTTCATATGTTTAACAGACACTTGGAACCCCTGTTCCGTGAATTGGCTATTCATATCTGTTGTTCACTTTTGTAGTGGGCTGTTTGCTTTTTTCTTATTAATTAGTATATATTTATATTACTAGCTGTGAGTTATTTGTTGGTTGCATGTATTGCATCTACTCCCAGTAAATAGCTTGCCTTTTCCTTTCTTTATGCTGACTTTTGATGCCCAGGAGTTTTTATTTTAAATGTGGCTGAATATACCTAGCTTTTCTGTTCTGGTTTGTACTTTTTGTAACTTATTTAAGAAGTTCTTCCCTACCCAAAATCACAGGGTTACTCTTTCTTATATTTTCTCTCCAACTTATCAAAGTTTTGCTTTTTAAATTTAGGCCTTTACTCCACTTGGGATTTCTGTGGACATGGTGTGAGGGATCTAATTTTTTTTCCTGTGTGGATAACCCAAGTGCAGAGGTGGTAGTTATAGCTACAGCTGAAGGGGTGAAGGACTCAGAGTCTGAAGAACTCAGTAGAGCTTGAAATGTGAGGCCAATAGCCTGAAAAAATCTTTTAAAGTTGGGAAGTTAAGACATGGCAACAAGTCACCTTAATGTGTGGATACTTTATGAGGGGCCGCATCCCCTTAGGGCTGGGCTCTGGGCTCCCATTTGGGACATTCTTGTAGCGGGGTAAAACTCTGGCCAGCCAATACCATGTGTGTGTTCCTGCTGAATTTGCTTCCTTCCAGTTCTCCTTTTCAGCAAATATTCTAATTAAATTCTCAGGCAGTGAAGTAATGGAGAGTTAGCTACTTGGACTTGAGCAAAATGTGATTTAAAAAAAAGGGGGTGGAGGTGGTTTGATGGCTCCCATACCTAAATAGTTGCCCTGGGTGAGTATTCCCAGTGTTCATCTACTAAGATTTTCTGCATTTGGAGTCTGCCAGTAAGCGGTTCTTAGAAGGTTTTTTTAGTCCACCTTTTATAAAATTTAAACAAGTTTTCCATTTCTTAATTAGATAGATAGTCCATAATTTTTTGCTACCAAATCGATGTGAAGCCATATTCTTTCAAGGTTTTTTTTTCCTAAAACTTATTCTAGGATTTATGAAAATTGAGCTTATGAACTAAAGCCTCAGAGTCTCTAAGCCAATAGGTTTGCAGGTTGTTCCTTCCTTCCCTCTTTCCTTCACCCCATTCTCCATTCTTCCATCAGACAGCTGGTACCCACTGTGTGCCAGGTCTGTGGGAGATGCTGGGGATACAAAGATAAATGAGACATACTTGGTCCCCACCTTCACAGAGCCCCAGCACTAAAGGAGTTCAGTTATAACACAGTATGAGAGATGTTTCTCCATCAGGGAGGTTCACTATGCAGAGGCACCTAACCCAGCCTGGGATGTCAGGGAACAGCTAGGACTAGGAAGAAGAAGCAGGTGCCTAGGACACAACATTTAAGAAGCCACTCACTCTCGGGAGCATGGCCCTGCCCCGGGTTGCTCTGAGAGTGGGAGCCTCGTTCAATTTTGTGCCCTAGGTGCTTAGCTTTTGTCTTACCCTAGTCCCTGCCCCGTCAGAGAATGCTTCCTACAGGAAGAGGCAGCTAAGCGAGAGCTAAAAGATGAACAGTAGTTAGGAAAATGAATGGTAAAGATAGAAGAAGGAAAGAAAGTTCCAGATAGAACAGCAAAGACGCAGAAGATATACACAACACATTTGGGGAAGTGGAAGGTAGCTGGCAGCAAGGGAGCTGGACTGGAAGGAGTTAGATGAGCTCAAAAGAATGCAGTCAGATGACGTCCTAGTGTGTGCTATGACATGGATGGACCTGTGAACATTAGGCTGAGTGAAGTAAGTCAATCACAAAAGAGCAAATATTATATGATCTCACTTATGAAATACTTCAAATAGGCAAATATATCAAAGTTTATTAGTGGTTACCAGGGGTGGGAGAGAGAGGGAAGGGAGTCATTGCTTAGGGGGCATTGAGTTTATGTTAATGGTGGTGGAATAATCTGGAAATGGATAGTGGTGATGGTTGCACACCATGATGAACATAGTCAATGTCACGGAATTGTACATGTGAAAAACGTGGAATTGGCAAATGCCTTATTATCTGCGTTTTTACCATGATAAAACAACTTTTAAAAATGCAGTCAGGGGAACTAGGCTTTCAGCAGAGCTATCGCTACCTTCACGGCACCTTTTATACGGTGGGGTGTGAGAACTAGAAAAAGCAGCCTTTCCTCCAGGTGGTCACAGCCCCGTGCCCAGGCACACAGCTCAGCCAGCAGAGCAGGACTGGATTCAAGCTCCGTTGGGGGAGGACTGAAGCACAGAGGAATGCCTGCTTGTCGGGACTCAGACACAGAGTAAGGCCCTGGGCCAGGAGCTTGAGTCCTGCAGTGCTGGCCCAGAACTCTGGAAGCCATCCCCCAGAAAGCCTTGTGTGCTCACACGGCTCTGTTCTGGAGGGTTAGCCTTGCTCTTCTAGCTCATCTTTGGCATACTCTGCAAAGTCTGCTAACCTGGGTGACTTTGGGAATTTAGACTTGTTATTGTTAGCTGCCATTGAGTTGGCCCCTGACGCATGGTGACCCCCATGCAGAATGGAATGAAACGCTGCCTTGTCTTGCATCATCCCCATACTGAGTTGCAGAACAGATCATAGTGATCCATTGGGTTTTCACTGGCTGATTTTCGAGAGTAGATTACCAGGCCTTTCCTCCTAGTCCATCTTAGTCTAGAAACTTTGCTGAAACCTGTTCAGCATCGTAGCTACACCCAAGCCTCCACTGACAGACGGCTGAACATGAGATGCGTTGGCTAGGAATCAAACCCAAGTCTCCCGCATGGATGGTGAAAATTCCACCGCTGACCCACCAGTGCCCCCTATTGAATTTACCACTCCTCTATAACTCACCAGCCCTCAAGCCAATTACGTTAGCCACAATTTATTGGCTTGAATCAGTTAGCTGAAGGAAAAAGATTCTGGTTTCATCACTGATTTCTGGATTCTTCCACACTTGTCTTCTCCAGGAGTCTTGACATGAAGCATATTAACATATTTAAGCTAACAGAATAATTGTTTTAACAGAATATGCTATTAAAATGGTTTTATATGGCTTTTTTCTCTATGAATTTCCTGCCTTCTTACTAAGATTATATATATATTTTTATAGACCTAAGCTTTCCCCAGGAGACCTAGGCCCAACACTTCATCAGGACATGTGCCTCTGGAAGGCTAGAGAGAGACCAGTTGTGGGTGCCCAAGCCTGCTTATGACAGCCCCTCGGGAATGTCCACCATGCTGAGTGTGGTGCGGCAGGACCCTGACCTGGCGTTTTCTCTCCTTCCCTGAAACAGATCTAGAGAATCTTCCAATCAAACAGGACTAATTCAGAGCCAAATCATACATCTTTTCCAGACCTGCTTTGAATGAGCAAGTTAGAAATGCTTACTGGCTTGAGGATGATGTTAGAGAAAAATAGTTTGATTTTTGTTTAATAATTACTATTACAAATATTTGTTTAAACAAAAATTACTAGTTCTGTGGCTACTACTGAGGGTCATCTATATGTAGTTTTTTTCCACAATTCCAAAATGACAAATCCTTTTTTAAAACAGATTTATTGAGATATAATTCACATACCATACCATCCCCCTAATTGAAGTATATAATTCAGTGGTTTTTAATATTTTCACAGAGTTGTGCAACCATCACCACATTAATTTTTTTTTTACATTTTCATCATCCCCAAAAGAAATGCCATACTCATTAGCAGTCACTCCCCCTTCTTTTTCCCTAGCCCCTGGAAACCACAAAACTATTATCTCTATGTTGTCGTTGGTGTTAGATGCCATAGAGTTGGTTCCACCTCATAGTGACCCTGTGTACAACAGAACGAAACACTGCCCAGCCCTGGGCCATCCTCACATTCGTTATGCTTGAGCCCATTGCTGCAGCCGCTGTCAATCCATCTCGTTGAGTGTCTTACTCTTTTTTGCTGACCCTCTACTTTACCAAGCATGATGTCCTTCTCCAGGGATTGGTCCCTCCCGATAACATATCCAAAGTATGTAAGACGAAGTCTCGCCATCCTTGCTTCTAAGGAGAATTCTGGTTGTACTTCTTCCAGGACAGATTTGTTCATTCTTCTGGCAGTCCATGGTATATTCAATATTCTTCACCCGTACTATAATTCAAAGGCATCATTTCTTTGGTCTTCCTTATTCATTGTCCAGCTTTCGCATGCGTATGAGGCAATTGAAAACACCATGGCTTGGGTCAGGCGCAACTTAGTCCTTACAGATACATCTTTGCTTTTTAACACTTTGAAAAGGTCTTTTGCAACAGATTTGCCCAGTGTAATGTTCCATTTGATTTCTTGACTGCTGCTTCCATAGCATTGATTATGGATCCAAGTAAAATGAAATCCTTGACAACTTGAATCTTCTCTCCATTTATCATGATGTAGCTTACTGGTCCATTTGTGAGGATTTTTGTTTTTTTTATGTTGAGGTATAATCCATACTGAAGGCTGTAGTCTTTGATCTTCATCAGTAAGTGCTTCAAGTCCTCTTCACTTTCAGCAAGCAAAGTTGTGTCATAGCAAAACCACAAGTGGTTAATGAGCCTCCCTCCAATCCTTATGCCCCGTTCTTCTTCATATAGTCCAGCTTCTCAGATTATTTGCTCATCATACAGATTGAATAAGTATGGTGAAAGGATACAACCCTGACACACACCTTTTTTGACTCATGGCGACCCTGTGTGTGTCATAGTAGAACTGTGCTCCATAAGGTTTTCAGTAGCTGATTTTTCTGAAGTAGATCACAGAGCCTTTCTTCCGAGGTGTTTCTGGTGGACTCAGTTTTAAACCATGCAGTATTCCCTTGCTCTGTTCAAAAGACTGCCTTTTGGTCTATGTACAGGTTCCTCATGAGCACAATTAAGTGTCCTGGAATTCCCATTCTTCGCAGTGTTATCCATAATTTGTTATGATCCACACAGTTGAATGCCTTCATAGTCAATAAAACACAGGTAAACATCTTTCTGGTGTTCTCTGCTTTCAGCTGTGATCCATCTGACATCAGCAATGATATCCCTCGTTCCACATCCTCTTCTGAATCCGGCTTGAATTTTTGGCAGTTCCCTGTCAATGTACTGCTGCGACTGCTTTTGAGTGACCTATAGATTTGCCTATTCTGGGCATTTCATATAAGTGGAATCATACTATCATGGATTGAATTGTGTCCCCCAAAAATACGTGTATCAATTTGTCTGGGCGTGATTCCCACTATTGTCTGATAGTCCACCATTTTGTCATTTGATGTGATTTTCCTATGTGTTGTAAATCGTATCATCACTATGATGTACATGAGATGGATTAGTGGCGGTTATGTTGATGAGATCTACAAGATTAGATTGTGTCTTAAGCCAATGTCTTTTGAGATATAAAAGAGAGAAGTGAGCAGAGAGACAGGGGAACCTCATACCACCAAGAAAGCAGCGCTGGGAGCAGAGCACGTCCTTTGGAGCAGAGGTTCCTGCGCAGAGAAGCTCCTAGTCCAGGGGGAAGATTGATGACAAGAACTTCCTTCAGAGCCAACAGAGAGAGAAAGCCTTCCCCTGGAGCTAGCACCCTGAATTCAGACTTCTAGCCTACTAGACTAGGGAAAGGGGAATAAATTTCTTTGTTAAAGCCATCCATTTTTGGTATTTCTGTTATAGCAGCACTAGATGACTACAACACATACAATACGTGGCCTTTTGTGTCTGGCTTCTTTCATTTGCATAATGTTTTCAGGGTTCATCCATGTAGTAACACATGTATAAGTGCTTCATTCTTTTTATTGCCAAATAATATTCCATTATGTGGATATACCACATTTTATTAATCCATTCCTCAGTTGATGGACACTCTGATTGTTTCCACCTTTTGGCTATTAGGATTAGTGCTGCTGTGAACATTCATGTACAAGTTTTTATATGGATATGTGTTTTTCTTTCTCTTGAGTATCTACAACTGATCATGGGGATGACACGGGATTGGGCAGCATTTTGTTCCATTGTGCGTGTTGTCACCATGAGTGGGAGGCCGACTTGCGATGGCAGCTAACAACGACAATAATTGCTGGGCCATATGGTAACTATATTTAACCCTTTGAGGAACTGACACTATTTTCCAAAGTGGCTGCACGATTTTACATTCCCACCAGCAGTGTATGAGGGTTCCAGTTTTGGACAGTAGTGTTCAGGTGAGGAAACCAAGGTTCAGAGAGATTTTATTCTTGCCCAAGGCTATGTGGCTGAGTGAGGATGGTCAACTACAGTTCGGGTTTTCTACTCTCGCCGCAGTACTTATGGACTGATTGCCCTGCCTCTCATCCTGCATTCGTTTCTGTAACATTTTCTCTCAGAGTCATGTATTTGAAGGATGACTTTTTGATACCTGAAAGTCCAACTTGGTGTTAATTTGGATTAATATGCTGTACTTTTGGCTAAGATGTTTAGTGGGTGGCTACAAGGTGTCCATAGTCTCCATTACAAACCCCCCGATATTTTTCTTTATAGTTTCCTCTCTCTGGAAAGGAAGACTTTTTGATATATGAATGAATGCATGCCTTGTTACTATTTAATTTTTTGCTTTTTTCCTCATTTGTGGACTGGATTACTGAACTTCTGATATGGCTTTTTTCTAAAGCTGTTGCCCAGACGAGATCATGTTGGTATTTCGATTTGCGTTATTACTCTTCTATGACTTTTACAGGCAGCCTTGGAAACAAAGGAACTATTCTCTTAAAGGCATTTACTCCTTTGGCACACTGCATCATTCAGGAACACAAGAAAGGAAGAAAATGAATATTTTTTCCCTTTGATCAGATATCTATGGCATTGTCTGAGTTCTCTAGGCTCAATTAGGTGGAAAAAATCTGAAATCATTTTGAAAGTATGTAACTCTCTCTAGATTCTAGATCAGTGGTAAGCAAACTTCCTGTGATGGGTCAGATAATAAATACTTTAGGCTTTGCAGGCCATACAGTCTCTGCTGGAATTGCTCAACTTTGCTATTGTACTGCAAAATCAGCCATAGATAATACATAAGCAAATGAATGTGACTGTGTGCGAATAAACCTTTATTTACAAAAACAGAGAGCAGGCTAGGTGTGGCTCACAGGCCATGGTTTTGTTCTTGATTATTTAAGCTTTGTCTACCAGGAATCTAAGTGATTTTTTGCCAACCATAAGTTTCAAAGTCTTTTCCTGTCACCAGGGATTGTGGAAGGTTTTCTCTTCAAAAATAAAGCACGATACTTACAAAGCTAACAAATAGCCACTAACATTCCAAGTTCATTAGGAATCAGAGGGCAAGAACAGTATTACTAATCAAACCAGTTGCCATCCAGTCAATTCTTAGTCATGGCAACCCCATGCGTGTCAGAGTAGAACTGTGCTCCATAGGGTTTTCAGTAGCTGATTTTTCAGAAATAGATCACAAGGCCTTTTTTCCAGGTATCTCTGGGTGGACTCGAACTGCCAGCCTTTGGTTAGCAGCTGAGCACATTAACCATTTACACTACCCAGGGACTTCTAGCATTATTACTGGGTCACCTATTAATCTCTTCCCTTCCAAGACTAGACTTGCTGCAAACTAAAACCCTACTTGATGGAAGCACACATCCCTGACCTCTTCCTGTATTTTAAGTCTCTTTAGAATTACAGAAGATATTCCAGTCTGTAAACTCTTCAATCACCCTTTTATTTCGTTATGGCCATCTGAACCACAAATCTAAAAAGGATCTTTATATCTTCTGTCAGAGAATTCCTTTGGAATTTATGGTAGAGCAAAGATAGGTGTGAAAATACTCAGTGAATGAGTTGAAAAACAAAATCTATTTTGTGTTGTCTCTTAGTCACTTTCTTACACTGCCATTGTCAACTTGGGACTCGTAAGGCCTTTTTGTTCTGGGGTGGAGAGCAAAAACAGAAGGATTAATTTCTTTCATTATAAATTTTATACATGAAATGTTTTCCATGAAAGAAGTCTGTAAGAGTCTTAGCCAATATTTTGGAGAAGATTGTTTTTAAATATTTGTTGTTGTGTTCATCGAACAATATATAGGGATAATTTTTTTATGTGAAAGATTATTATCCAAAGAAGCTGTAAGAATGTTTTCCCATAGCCACTATTACTTATAATATTTAAATTAACATTCTTCTGATGTAAAAGTAATATAGTTTTGTAGAAGAAAACTTGGGAAATTTAGAAAGCATAAACAAGGAAAATAAAATTATTTGTGATCTGACTGCCTAGAGTTAACTATTGCTGACATTTTAGTGACTGTCCTTTCAGATATCTTCCTATGCACATGTGTACATAAAGGTTGGATATAAAATTTTCACATTTATACGATTATTTTATACATAATATATTCATAACCTGCTTTTTTCACTGAAGGATACATAATGGATATATTTCTAGGTTGATAAATATGGCCCAACATGGACTTTAATGGTGACATGGTATTCCATAATATAAATGCCCTTACTGTATCCTCCTTAGACGATCCCCACTGGTACATTTTAAGTGCTTTGTACTTTTCCACTGTTATAAAGAATGCTAAGGTAAACAATCTTGCATATTATCTCTTTGCCCGACAGAGTATCTCTTCAGGATAAATTACCTGAAATGGAAGCCCAAGCCCGTTGCTGTCGAGCCAGTTCCAACTCATAGCGACTCTGTAGGACAGAGTAGAATTGCCCCATAGGGTTTCCAAGAAGAGACCAGTGGATTCAAACTGCTGACCTTTTGGTTAGCAGCCATAGTGCTTAACTACTACGCCACCAGGGCTCCAACTGAAATTGAAATTGTGGTTAAAAGAAATGTCTGTGTGTGTGTGTGTGTGTGTGTGTGTGTGTGTGTGTGTGTATAAAATTTTGATGTAGAAAAGTTTATGTCTAAATTAGATTCTCCCCAACAGTGAATGAGAATGTTTTATAGTATCCCTAATACTATGCTATAATTTCTCTATTATACTACAATATATTATTATATAATATAATATGTATCCACCACTCGTATGTCAGCTATCGTATTGTGGTGGCTTGTGGGTTGCTGTGATGCTGGAAGCTATGCCACCTGTATTTCAAATACCATCAGGGTCACCCATGATGGACAGATTTCAGCAGAGCTACCAGACTAAAACAGACTGGGAAGAAGGACCTGGCAATCTACTTATAAAAAAATTGGCCAGTGAACACCTTATGAATAGCAGCAGAACATTGTCTAATACAGTGCCAGAAGATGAGCCTCTCAAGTTGGAAGACACTCAAAATACGACTGGGGAAAGGCTGCCTCCTCAAAGTAGAATCAACTTTAATGACGTGGGTGGAGTCAAGCTTTTGGGACTTTCATTTGCGGATGTGGCACAACTCAAAGTGAGAAGAAGCAGCTGCAAACATCCATTAATAACTGGAACCTAGGAAAACTGGAAGTTGTTAAAAATGAAATGGAACACTTGAAGATATCCTAAGCACTAGTGAGCTGAAATGGACTGATATTGGCCATTTTGAATTGGACAGTCATATAGTCTACTATGCCAGGAATGAAAAATTGAAGAGGAACAGCATCACATCTGTTGTCAAAAGAACATTTCAAGATCTATCCTAAAGTCCAACACAGTGTGTGATAGGATAATATCCATACACCTACAAGGAAGACTAGTTAATAAGACTATTCTTCAAAGTTACACACAAACTGTAAATGCCAAAGATGAAGAAATTGAAGATTTTGTCCAACTTCTGCAGCCTGAAATTATCAATCAAGATGTATTGATAATTACTGGTGATCAGAATGTGAAAGTTAAACGAAGAAGAATCAGTAGTTAGAAAATATGGCCTTGGTGTTAGAAATGACGCTGGAGATCTCATGGGAGAATTTTGCAAGACCAATGACCTATTCATTGCAAATACATTTTTTCAACAACACAAATGGCAACTGTATACATGGATCTTGCCGGATGGAATACACAGGAGTCAAATCGACTACATCTGTGGAAAGAGGCAATGGAGAAGCTCAGCTCACCCGTCAGAACAAGCCCAGGGGCCAACAGCGGAACAGACCATCAATTGCTCATATGCAAGTTCAAGTTGAAGCTGAAGAAAATTAAAACAAGCCCACAAGAGCCAAAGTACGATCTTGAGTATATCCTACCTGAATTTAGAGACCATCTCAAGAGTAGAATTGACGCAGTCAACACTGAAGACCAGAGACTGGACGAGTTGTGGAATGACATCAAGGACATCATACATGAAGAAAGCAAGAGGTCATTAAAAAGACAGGGAAGAAAGTAAAGACCAAAATGGACACCGGAAGGGACTCCAAAACTTGCTCTTGAACGTAAAGTAAGTAAAGGGAATGGAAGAAATGATAAAGTAAAAGAACTGAACAGAAGATTTCAAATGGCTGCTTCAGAAGACAAGTAAAGTATTATAAAGAAATGTGCAGAGACGTGCGGTTAGAAAACCCAAAGGAAAGAACATACTGAAAGAACTGAATTAAAAGTTGAAGCCTCGAGTGGCAATATTGAAGAATTCTATGGGCAAAATATTGAACGACCCAGGAAGCATCAAAAGAAGATGGAAGGAATACACAGTCACTGTACCGAAAAGAACTGGTCAACGCTCAGCCATTTCAAAACGTAGCATATGATCAAGAACCGATGGTACTGAAGGAAGGACTCCAAGCTGCACTGAAGGCATTGGCGAAAAACAAGGCTCCAAGAATTAATGGAATACCAATTGAGATGTTTCAACAAATGGATGAAAAGCTGGAAGTGCTAACTCAGCTATGCCAAGAAATTTGGAAGACAGCTACCTGGCCAACTGACTGGAGGAGATGCATATATGTGCCCATTCCAAAGAGAAGTGATCCAACTGAATGCTGAAATTGTCTAATAATATCATTAACATCACATGCAAGTAAAATTTTGTTGAAGATAATTAAAAACATGGTTACAGCGGTACATCAACAGGAATCTGCCAGTAATTCAAGTGGTTTCAGAAGAGGACCTAGAATGAAAGATATTATTGCTGATGTCAGATGGATCTTGGCTAAAAGCAGAGAATACCAGAAAGATGTTTACCTGTGTTTTATTGACTATGCAAAGGCATTCAACTGTGTGGATCATAACAAGTTATGGATAACATTGTGAAGAATGGGAATTCCAAAACACTTAATTGTGCTCATGAGGAACCTGTACACAGACCAAGAGACAGATGTTCAAACAGAACAAGGGGATACTGTGTGGTTTAAAATCAGAAGAGGTGTGCATCAGGGTTGTACCATTTCACCATGCTTATTCAATCTGTATGCTGAGCAAATAATCCAAGAAGCTGGACTATATGAAGAAGAATGGGGCATCAGGATTGAAGGAAGACTCATTAACAACCTGTATTATGCAGATGACACAACCTTGCTTGCTGAAAGTGAAGATGACTTGAAGTGCTTACTGATAAAGAGCAAAGATCACAGCCTTCAGTATGGATTATACCTCAATATAAAGAAAACAAAAATCCTCACAACTGGACCAATAAGCAACATCATAATAAATGCAGAAAAGATTGAAGTTGTCAAGGATTTCATTTTACTTGGATCCATAATCAACACCCATGGAAGCAGCAGTCAAGAAATCAAAAGACACATTGCATTGGGCAAATCTGCTGCAAAAGACCTCTTTAAAGTGTTAAAAAGCAAAGATGTCTCCTTGAAAACTAAGGTACGCCTGACCCAAGCTATGGTGTTTTCAGTTGCCTCACATGCATGCGAAAGCTGAACAATGAATAAGGAAAATGGAGAAACTAATCATTAACTTTATATGGAAAGGGAAGAGATCCTCGATAATTAAAGCACTACTGAAAAAGAAGAATAAAGTAGGAGGACTCGCAGTACCTGACCTCAGAACCTACTACACAGCTATGGTAGTCAGAACAGCCTGGTACTGGTACAATGACATAAACATTGACCAATGGAACAGAATTGAGAACCCAGATGTAAATCCATCCACCTACGGTCACCTGATCTTTAACAAAGGCCCAAAATTCATTAAATGGGGAAAGGACAATCTTTTTAAAAAACGGTGCTGGCAAAACTGGATGTCCATCTGCAACAAAATTGAGACAGGACTCATACCTCATACCATACACAAAAACTAATTCAAAATGTATCGAAGACCTAAATATAAAGCCAAAAACTATAAAGATCATAGAAGAAAAAATAGGGTTAATGCTGGAGGCCCTAATACATGGCATAAACAGGATACAAACCATAATGAACAATGTACAAACACCAGCAGATAAGCTGGATAATGGGGATCTTCTAAAAATTAAACACTTATGCTCATCAAAAGACTTCACCAAAAGAGTAAAAACAGAACCTACAAACTGGGAAAAATTTTTGGCTATGACAAATCCAACAAAGGTCTAATCTCTAAAATCTATAGGAAAATCTAACGCCTCTACAACAAAAAGACAAATAATCCAATTAAAAAATGGGCAAAGGACATGAACAGACACTTTACCAAAGAAGACATTCAGGCAGCTAACAGACACATGAGGAAATGCTCCCAATCACTAGCCATTAGAGAAATACAAATCAAAACTACAATGAGATACCATCTCACCCTGACATTACCGGCATGAATCAAAAAAAAAGAAATTAACAAATACTGGAGACACTGTGAGGAGAATGGAACTCTTATGCACTGCTGCTGGGAATGCAAAATGATACAACCATTTTGGGAAAATGATATGTGCTTCCTTCAAAATCTAGAAACAGAAATACCATACGATCCAGCAATCCCACTCCTAGGAATATATCCTAGAGAAATAAAAGCCATCACACGAATAGACATATGTACACCCATGTGCATTGCAGCATTGTTCACAGTAGCAAAAAGATGGAAACAACGTGCCTATCAACAGATGAATGGATAAACAAACTATGGTACATACACACAATGGAATACTGTGCAACAACAAAGAAATATGATGAATCTGCAAAACATCTCACAGCGTGGATGAATCTGGAGGCCATTACGCTGAGTGAAATAAATCAATCACAAAAGGACAAATAGCGTATGAGACCACTACTGTAAAAACTCATGAAAAGGTTTATACACTAAAAGAAACAATCTTTGATGTTTACAAGGGAGAGGAAAGGATGGAAAAACACTAAATAGACAATAGATAAGTGGTAACTTTGGTGAAAGGTAAGACAGTACACAATACTGAGGAAGTCAGCACAGCTTGACCAAGGCAAGGTAATGGAAGCTTCATAGACACATGCAAAATCCCTGGACTAAGGGCTGGGGACCATGGTCTCAGGGAACCTCTAGCTCAATTGGCATAACATAGTTTATAAAGAAGGTGTTCTACATCCTACTTTGGTGAGTAGCATCTGGAGTCTTTAAAGCTTGTGAGTGGCCATCTAAGGTACTTCACTGGTCCCCACCCCATCTGGAGCAAGGGAGAATGAAGAAAACCAAAGACACAAGGGATAGATTAGTCCAAAGGACTAATGGACCACAACTACCAGAGCCTCCACCAGACTGAGTCCAGCACAACTGGATGGTGCTCTGCTACCACCACTGACTGCTCTGACAGGGATCATAATAGAGGGTTCCAGACACAGCTGGAGATAAATGTAGAACAAAATTCTAACTCATAAATAAAGACCAGACTTACTTGTCTGACAGAGACTGGAGAGACCCTGAGAGTATAGCCCCCAGACAACCTTTCAACTTAGTACTGAAGTCACTCCTGAGATTCACCCTTCAGCCAAAGATTAGACAGGCCCATAAAACAAAACAAAACTCAATGGGCACACCAGCCCAGGGGCAAGGAGGAAAAGGCAAGAGGGGACATGAAAACTGATAATGGGGGACCCAAAGTCTAGAGGGGAGAGTGCTGATAAGTTGTGGGGTTGGCAACCAATGTCACAAAACAATATGTATATTAATTGTTTAATGAAAAACTAATGTGCTCTGTAAACCTTCATCTAAAGCACAGTTAAAAAAAAAAAAGAAATCAAATGACGTATGGCATTGGGCAGATCTTCTGCACAAGACTTCTTTAAAGTGTTGAAAAACAAAGATGTCACTTTGAGGACTAAGATGTCCCTGACCCAAACCATGGTATTTTCAATCGTCTCATATGCATATGAAAGCTGGACAATGAATAAGGAAGACCAAAGAAGAAATGATGCCTCTTGAATTATGGTATTGGCGAAGAATGTTGACTATACCATGGATTGCCAGAAGAATGAGCAAATCTGTCTTGGAAGAAGTACAGCCAGAATGCTCCTATAGAACTGAGGATAGTGAGACTTTGTCTCATGTGCTTTGGACATGTTATCAGGAGGAACTAGTCCCTGGAGAAGGACATCACGCTTGGTAAAGTAGAGGGTCGACGAAAAGGAGGAAGACCTTCAACGAGACGGATTGACACAGTGGCTACAACAATGGCCTCAAACATGGCAACGATTGTAAGGATGGCACAAGACCAAGCAGTGTTTTGTTCTGTTGTATATAGGGTGGCTGTGAGTTAGAACCCACTCAACGGCACCTACCAACAACATGATATGTATAATTAGCATAATGTTTTTGTTGTTAGGTGCTGTTGAGTCAGTTCCAACTCATGGGGACCACATGTGTGCCGAGTAGAACTGTTCTGTAGGGTTTTCAAGGCTGTGGCTTTTAGAAGCAGATGTTCAGACCTGTCTTCTTACGTGCGTCTGGTGGATTCGAACCACCAACCTTTCAGCTAGTAGTCAAGCACGTAACCCTTTGCACCATCCAAGGACTTCTAATTAGTATAATAATTAAAATTAATAATAAGTATAATAATGTTATATGACTATAATACTTCTATACACTATTATTTTACTCTTGTACTGTTTCTGTGATTTCTCAACAGACCAGTTATCAGCATCTTAGCATTCTTTTTTATGGTGGTTGTTGTTTGGTTAAGTATTTTATATTTTTTTAAACCAATACCCACATAGCACTTGCTATGTGCCAGAAAATGTACTACATGTTTGTCTTAGTTGGGCTCCCTAGAAGAGCAAAACCAGTGAGACATATATATATATAAACATATATTTAGAGAAATTTACTTCAAGGGAATGATTCATGTAATTGTGGGGATGGCAAGTCCCAAATCCATAGGTCAGGCAGTAGGCTGGAGACCTCTGCTGGCTCACAGGATTATGGGGGCTGGCAAATGCAAAATCTGCAGGTCAAGTGGCAGGCTGGAGACTTCTGCAGGCTTATGGAACTGGAGGTCAGGTGACGAGAAGAGTGCAGGGTTAAGACAGAGAGCTAGCTCTGCCAGAATATCCATATATGTTCCGGAGGCAGACCACACCCCCAAGGAAACTTCCCTTTCAACAGATAATATCATGGACGGACATTACATTGCATTAATCACATCACATCACATCACATCATATTACAAACAGCAACCAGTTCAGTATCTGGCCAAATCACTGAGAATCCTAGCCTAGCCTTGTTGACACATAAAATTAACCATCACAGCGTTTTTGTAAATATTAACTAATTTAGTCCTCATACTAACCTAATGAAGCAGGCGCTATTATTATCCTTAACTTCCAGATGAGGAAACTGCTAAATAACTTCAAGATGGTATATCTGTTGAGTGCTGGAGTCAGGATTTGAACCCAAGTGGTGTGACTCCAGAGTTCGTCCTCTTAACTGTTGTCCCCTGCTGCCTCTTGGGGGAAAGGCTTTGCTGGCTGGGAAATGAATCTGGACAACAGTGGTCAGATTGCCAAATCCTAACTACCAAACCACCTATATTTTAAATATTTTCTATTTTAATTTTTTAAAAAATAGTTTCTTTGATTTTTTTTTTTTTTTAGATTGTATCAAGGTCAGAAGAAATCAAAAGAAGCTCTGCCCTATTATCAAGAGGCGTTGGAATATATTGAGAGCAGTAAAGGTGAAAAAAGTCTTGAGTGTGTTCCAGTACTGAGGGAACTAGCAGGTGTAGAACAAGCCTTGGGATTTCACAACTCATGCATCAACCATTTATTACAGGTAAGCTGCAATATGCTGGCCACCAAAGCTGTTCTGGACCTGGTGCTTTTCATAGACACCAGTAGGCTAACAGCTCTGAAAACACCTGGCTTTGTTATTTGCTATAGATGAGTAGAACACTTGGCCTAGGGTGCCTGCTTTATGAGCAAGTGAGTGCTGGAGGCTGGGTCCCTGTTACCAGGTACACATTCCGCGAACAGCCCAAGATTCCCTAAAGAAGGTTTTCCTCATGCTATGTGCATAATTTAAGTATTATTTCCCAGATAATATTTCTTTATCCGTTAGTATTTATTTATTTAGAGCTTATATTATCAGACTGATTAGGACTTCTTTCTAGTACACTCTGGTATCTTCATCTCATACCACTTAGAGATGTCATCTGTTGGTGGCTATTCTACTTCATCATAAGAATTTTCAGTGAGTTTAATGTCTTTGTATCATATCATGCACACAGAGCTTATTTTTTGTCTGAGAATTTTTGTCTGCTAAAGTTGTAAAAAAAAAAGCTAAAACTTTCCTGTTATTTTAAGTAAGATATAATGACAGCTGTATTAGAATATCCCATATCCTGACTTTATCTGGATTATCACTTTTAATCATTATTACTACCATGATAGATTATTATTTCTATTTTATAGATAAGGAAATCAAGAATTAGTAGGTTGAATGATTTTCCCTCCCAAGACTACACAGCCAATAAATGGTATAGTCCCGATTCAAACTTAGTATTTTTTAGACAGATTATTCTGGCTGATAGGTAGAGAATGGATTGTGGAAGTGGAGAGACCAGTTAGGAGGCTATCGAAGTAGCGAAGGCTAAAGAGGATGGTGGCTTGGACTAAATTGGTGATAGTGGGGATAAAGAGAAGAAATGTTGAAAAATATTCAGGAGGCAGAATTGATTGATGGTACTTGATGATTCATTGGATGTGAGGAAAAGAGGGAAAAGGAGGAGTCAAAGATGATTCCCAGGTTTCTGGTCTGGACAATTGAATGGTTGTGCCATTTACAGCATGGGAGTGGGTGTTATTGGGTGATAGAGAAATGGTGAGCTCAGTATTTGTTTTTGTTTTCATTTTCTTATTGTGGTAAATATATATGTAACAAAACATTTACCATTTCAACATTCTTCACATGTACAATTCTGTGACATTATGTTTATCATGTTGTTCAACCGTTACCACTATCCATTTCCAAAGTTTTCCATCACCCTTAACAGAAGGCCAGTGTCCCCTAAGCAGTGAGTTCTCCTTTCCCCCTCCTTCCACCCGTCCCTGGTATCCACCAATAAACTTAAATCTCTATGCATTTGCCTAGTCTAGATATTTCATATAAGTGGGCTCATACAATATTTGCCTTTTTGTGTTTGACTTATTTCACTTAGAATCATGTGTTCAGGGTTCGTCTGTGTGGTAGCATGTACCAGAATTTCATTTCTCTTTATGGCTGAATAATACTCCATTGTATGTATCTACCACATTTTGTTCATCTGTTTATCTGTTGTTGGACGCTTGGGTTATTTCCATCTTTTGGCTAGTGTGAGTAATGCTGAAATGAACATTAAAACAAGTATCCTAGATTTTTCAAGACTAAATCCAGATCTACTCTCAAAGTCTCAGTGCAGCCTCTGCTGTACCCATTTCTAAAGTTCAAAGAAAGACATCACGTGACAGTATCCTCAGAGTCATCTGCAAGAGCCATCACTGCTGACAAAATTCTCTCGAATAATAGGTGACTTCTGAGACCCAGGACCAACAGTAAGCATTGCAAAGATTTGAGTGTGGTTTGGGGAAGCACTTCCCAAGCAGTGTTCCATAGGACACTGGCATCTCAGTAGCGTTCATAGGCTTTCCTAGAAAAAGTGTTTGCAGTTAAATAAAAGTGGGAAATGTTAAGTTAAAATCAAACAGATTTCTTTAACACATGATTTTACGGTGCATTAATATGCCAACCTACATTGTGAATCAGGAGGGAGTTGAATCAGCTCTGTGAGACACTAATATTCCCCAGACCATTGAGGAAACACTGGCTTAGAGAAAGAAATTCAAATGTCTAAGGGGGGGATTAGCAAAGGGATTCAAATATAAATGCTGCCTTCCAGCGTATCAGACCTTACCACTCTCGGGAACCCTTAACAATCCATGAACGAGAAATGAGTTTAGGTGGTTCTCATATTTGTGGGGCTCAGATTCACCAGTTTTAAATATTTTGCCACATTTATTTTCTCTTTCTATGTAGACACATATCCAAACATAAACACACATATGAACACACAATGAGAGAGTATTATTTTTATTTTTTAATCATCTGAAAGTATGTTGTCTATATTGTGTCCCTTTATCTCGGAATACTTTAGTGTATATTTCATTAAAAATAAGAATATTCTTTTATGTAGCTACAGTACAGTTATCAAATTCAGGAACATTTACATTGGTACAGGCCATATTTCAGTTTTGACAGTTGTCCCAATTCTGTCCTTTATGACAGTTTTTTCCCTCCAATACAAAGTCCATTCCAGGATCAGGTATTGCATTTAGTCATCAAGGCTCAGGTCTCCTTTAATCTGGAACATTTTCTCAGCCTGAACTTTGTCTGCTATGACACTGACACTTCTGAAGAATTGTTTTAGGCTGGGTTCTCTAGAGGAGCAAAACAAATGAAGCACATATATAAATATATGGAGAGAGATTTATTTATAAGAAATGGCTCATGCAGTTGTAGTGGCTGGCAAGTGCCATATCCATAGGTCAGGCATCAGGCCGGAGGCTTCTGACTCCTGTGGTTGCAGGGGCTGATGAACCCGACTCGGCAGGCCAGGCAGAAGGTTCATGGAATTGCAGGAGCTGGTGAATCCTAAACTATGCAGGTCAGATGGCAGGCCGCTGGCTCACATCCCAAGAACCAGAGGTCAGAGGATGACGAGTTGGATGCAGGATCAAGAGAGGGCAAGCTTTGCCAGAACATCCATATATATTGAATACAGGCCGCACCCCCAAGGAAACTCCACTTTCAACTGATTGGTTGTTCACCTCAGATCACAAAATGGATCACATAGTATCTGCCAGACCACTGAGAATCATGACCTAGCCAAGCTGACACATAATCTTAACCATCACAAGAATGCATAGACCGTTCCTCAGCTTGAGTTTGTCTGATACTTCCTCATAACTATAGATTTAGGTGATGCGGGCCTAGCTGGACTATAAGAGGATTTTGTGTCCTTCTTGAGGTAATTACATCTGGAAGCATATGATGTCTGTCCACCCGTCACTGGTGACGTTACTTTCTATCAAGGTGATGTCCAGTTTCTTCACTGTATAAAACCCAAAAAGCCCACTGCTGTTGAGTCGATTCTGTCTCATAGTGACCCTGTAGAGTTTCCAAGGCTGTAAATCTTTACGGAGGCTAACCGCAACATCTTTCTCCTGCGGAGTGGCTGGTGGTTTCAAACCACTGACCTTTCAGTTAGCAGTTGATTGCTTTAACCATTGTGCCACCAAGGCTCCTTTTTCTTCACTATATAGTTCCTATTTTTCCCCTTGCTGCTAATGAGCATTCTGTAGAGAGACATTTTAAGACCATGTGAATATCCTGCTCCTTGTCTAAGTGCTCCTTCTAGATTTAGCATCCACTTATGAATCTTTCCTTAACCCGTCTTTATTATGATGATTGCAAAGTGGTCCTTTTCCAACTCTGCCATTCCATCCACATTTACCTTTTATGCTGACATTCTCCTGTTAGGAATAGCCCTTCCTCTACGCTCCAGTTTATTTGTTGTTTGTGTGTTTGCTTTTTTTATTTAACAAAATGTCCTGGAAATCACGTTATAACAATTTGTAGAAGTCTTCCTCATTCATTTGTACCGATGTATGATAATCCATTTTGGGTATGCACTATAGTTTTTTCAAATAGTTTCCTACGTTTGGGCATTTAGATAAGCTTCAATATTTTGCAATGACAAATAATATTGTAATGCATAACCACATATATATATAGTTGGAGTTCAGAATAAATTCCTGGAAGTGGGACTGCTAGGTCGAAGGGGGCGTGAATGGGTAGCTTTGTTAAATATTGCCAAATTGCCTTTCATTGGTCTTGTACCATTTGTCTTCCCACCACCAATGTGTGAGCCTGCATGTTTCCCCACAGCCTGTTCCAACAGAGTGTATGTCAAGCTTTTGGATTAGTTCAGTTTGATGGGAGAGAAATGACATCTCAGTATAGTTTTAATTTACATCTCTCTTTTATTTAAAACAGAGTTAAAGATGTTTTTATATGATTAAGAGACTTTTTTAATATCTTTTTTTGTGAGTTGTCTATTCATACTATTTGTCCATTTTTTAAAATAGGATTTCAGTCTTGTTTCCTTTAATTTATAAAGGTTCCTTATTACTACAGTTACTATCCCTTTATCTATTATATATGTAGTAAATATTGTCACCCAATTTGTAATTTGTATTTTTATTTTTCTCAGGATTTTTTTACTGAGGTAATTCACACACGACAAAATTCACCCTTTTAAAGAATGTGATTCAGTGGTTTTATTATGTTCACAAGCTTGTGCAACCATTCCCAGTATCTAATTCCAGAATATTTTCATCACCACAGAAAGAAAGCCCGTACTCACTAGCAGTAACTCCCCATTCCCTCCTCCCTCCATCCCCTGGCGACCCCTATTCTGCTTTCTGTTTCTGTGAATTTGCCCATTCTGGATATTTCATAGAAATGGAATCATACAGTACGTGGCCTTTTGTGTCTGCTTCTTTCATTTAGCATAATGTTTTCATGGTTCATTCATGTCATAGCCTGTAGCAATACTTTATTCCTCTTTATGTCTGAATAATATTCCATTGTGTCAGATATACCACATTTTGTTTAGCCATTCAACAATTAGTAGACATTTGAGTTCTTTCCACTTTTTGGCTATTATGAATAATACTGCTGTGTACATGTGTGTACAAGTTTTTGTGTGCACATATGTTTTCAGTTCTCTTGGGTGTAAGACTAGGAGTAGAATCTCTGGGTTATATGGTAACTCTTTGTTTAAAGTTATGAAGAATTGCTAAACTGTCTTCCAAAGCAGCCTTACCATTTTACATTCCCACTAGCAGTGACTGAGGGTTTCACTTTCTCCACATCCTTGCCAACACTTGTTATTTTTGTCTGTCTTGTTTATAGCCGTCCTAGAGGATGTGAAGTGATATCTCGTTGTGGTTTTGATTTGCATTTGTCTAATGAGTAATGATGTTGTGCATCTTTTTATGCTTATTGGCCATTTGTATGTCTTCTTTCAAGAACTGGGTATTCAAATTTTTTACCCATTTTTTAATTGGGTTATTTGTCTTTTTGTTTGGGAGTTATAAGAGTTCTTATATTCTGTATACTAGATCCTAGACCTTTATCGGATGTATGATTTGCAAATATTTTCTCCCATTCTGTGAGATTTTTTGTTTTCAGTTTTTTGGTAGTGTCCTTTGAAACACAACAGTTTTAAATTATGATAAAGTCCAATTTGTCTTTTTTTCTTTTGCTGCATGTGTTTTTGGTGTTACGTTTAAGAAACCATTGCCTAATTCAAGTTCACAAAGACACCTACGTTTTCTTCTAAGAGTTTTATATTTTAACACTTACACTTAAGTTTTTGATTCACTCTGAGTTAATTTTTGTATATGACATGACATAAGGATCCAGTTTCATTCTTTGGCCTGTGGATAGCCAGTTGTCCCAGCACCATTTGTTGAACAGACGGTTATTTCCCCATATCTTGGCCACCTTGTCAAAAATCGATTGACCATAAATGTAAAGGTTTATTTCTGAGCTGTCAGTTCTATTCCATTGATCCATATGTCTGTCCTTACGCCAGTATCACACTGCCTTCAATTACTGTTTTGTAGTAAGTTTTGAGATCAGTAAGGATGAGTCCTCCAGCTTTGTTCTTCTGTTTCAAGATAGTTTTGGCTATTTTAGGTCCCTTACATTTCCATGTGAGCTTTAGAATCAGCTTTTCAATTTCTGCCAAAAAAAGTCACCTGAGATTTTGGTATAAACTGTATTGAATCTTTATATCAATTTGGGGAGTATTGACATCTTAACAATATTAAGTCTTCTGATCCATGAATATGGGATGTCTTTCCATTTATTTAGGCCTTCTTTAATGTTTTTCAACAATGTTTTGTAGTTTTCAGAGTGTAAGTTTTATACTTCTTTTGTTTATTCTCAAGTATTTTATTCTTTTTGATACTATTATAGATGGAATTGTTTTCCTAGTTTCTTTTTCTAATTGTTTGTTGCTAGTGTGTAGAAATACAATTGATTTTGTGTAATCATCTTGTATCTTGTAACCTTGCTGAATGTATTTATTAGCTCTAATAGGATTTTTTTTTTTTATGGTGTTGTTCATAATGTTTTAAAATTATCAGCCTTTTCTTTTATATTTGGCTTTTGCATCTAAGTTGGAAGCCTTTCCCTGTACCCAGGTTATAGAAGAATTCACCCATTTTATAGTGCTTATGAAGTTTGATGGATTACTTTTCTTGTTGTTGATTCTTTAGTTTAATAAAGATTAGAGAATATTTTAAATACTTATTAAATCATTATTAAAAAGCTTGGTGATATGAAAGTAGCATTAGGTTTCAGGTCAGAAAATCTGGGTTGGAGTCCAGACTCTTTTGTTTACTGGCTATTTGATTATAGGCAAATCATTAGCCCCTCAAAAAAAAAAAAATAACCATCCACTTCACAAAGCTGCTCAGAGGTTCAAAATGGAAAGCACTTTGTGAACTATTGGGCATGCTGCCAGCGTAAGCTGGTTTATTTATTAACAGTAATTATAAGATATTTTTCGAAGTTCCCTTTTCTTTAGGAACTTTACCTTAGTTGCAGAAAGGTACAGTGCAGCCCCAGCTCTCCCAGGGAGCCCTTGCCTAAAAGGCATTTATTAAGTAAACACAAAAGAAAAGAGGTTCGTTATGTCTTTTCTTGTTTTTCCCTCTTCGTTCCTTCAGAGTGAGAGAAACACCCAGAGAGAAAAGATCTTTTATTTTCTGCAGAACAGAGAAAAGTTCAAAAGTATTTTAGGAACTAACCCATTAAAACGGAGAAAAATAAATCCAGCCTGCAGAGCCCCCATGGGGCAGAGGCACAGCCCCAGGCCCTGATGAAAGAGCTTCAGAGCCCTGCTAGCCACCCTGCAGCAGGGGCTGTCAGAGGGCGAGGCGAACACAGTTGTTTCTGAAACACCTCATGGCAGATTTGGCACTAGGACCTCACTTTCCTTCCAAAAGGAAAATCACAGCATTTCACTCTGGGGCCTGAGAGCACGTCTGTGGGTGTGTGTTGTCAGAGGGTGTCATTTCACCTGCGCTGGCCTGGGATGTGTGCTCACATCAGGGCCCCATGCCAATTAACAGTTCCCATATTTACTGAATTGTGAGTTTTAAAGTATAATGGAATACTCATTCATCAGTTGCTGTACTAGAGGCTTTGGGGTCAGAAACTCTGGCTTCAGGTACCAGCTCTGGGCGAGTTGTCGACCTTGCCAGGCTCTCGGGTGATGGCTGTTGAAGCACACATGTGGGCCTGGTTGCTGCAGGGTGCTCAGCAAATGGCAGCTCTCCCAACTGCCGTGATAGATTTGCTGTGCGTTTGCTATAATGTGCAGGGCATTTATTATAAATAATCAGACTAATGCTATTTTTAATAAATCTCTGAAAATACTAGCTTTTTTGTTTAAAAATTTAAAAAGAAGCAAAATACAGCTAGGATTTTACAATTTTATTCAGCATGAAAATTTTCTAAGAATGACAAAAATCCATGTGTGTCATGTGTGTGAGAGGGAGAGGTACCAAGTGCTGGGAGAGCTCCCGTCAGGGCAGCCTGACCTGGTGTGGGACCCCAAGAGGTCAGCTGACAATGAGCAGCAACTGGAAGTTGGGTAGACGTTAGCCTGGTGAGGAGGGGAGAAGGCAGAGTGGGTGGTGGGAGACGATGCTGAGAGGGGGTGGGCCGGGTTATGATCTCTTGCGCGCACGCGCGTGCGCGTGTGTGTGTAAGAGCATGTGCTTGTGTGTGTGTATAAGCATATGAACACTTCTGACAGGATGCACAGAAACTGTTGATAGTGGTCAGCTAATGATTAGCCTGGGAGTCAGGGGAAGGGAGGGAGGATTTTAAATTTTAATTATTTACCCTTTTCTACCACTTTGGATTTTGGGAACTTATATGCAGGTATTACTATTATAATTTAAAACCACTTGCAACCAAAGAAGAAAGTATAAGCGCCCAGTGTGTCTATTTTGGTGCTAACCCTTCCAGAGAGTAGGGCCTTTCCTTCCAGCCTGGTGGAGGAGCTAAAATTGATAGTAGGAGAGCTGCTGCCAAGGACTTTCTGGGACTATTAAAAGAAACTGGCTTAGTTTGGGGCCCTCAGAACTCAGTTTTCCAGAGCCCTGTGCACCCAGTGACTACCCCATCTGCCCCCCCCCCCATCTCTTTCCTTGTGGAGGCTCTCCAGGATCCCCCGTCCTCAGTGGCCCGCTTGGTCATGAAAGGTTTCCCTGCTGGCAGAGCTGGGAGAGGAAAGGAAAGGCAGCAACCACCTTGGGCTGTAACCTGACCCTGTCTTGCACAAGGCGTCAGCTCAGAGGTGAGGGGGAACGGCCAGCTTGGCAGAGCTGAGAGGGAAAGATATGTAGCCTCACAGCTGGTCAGTTATAAAAGAAACACAGCAAGCTCACATGTCACAGTGACCGGTGGACCTGAACTTGTATTGACTTAAGGCACAAACTTGAGTTTCTGCATTCTGCTTTGATTCAAGTTTGTTCACTGCTGGACCCCCTCCACTGCCTCCCTTGAAGGTCTTTCAGAACCTGTTGTGGGGTCCATATATGGGTAACTCATTATCCCCCCAGCCCGCCCACTCCATTCCCAGGCACAGTCTACTGTTTAGCAAGCTCTTCTCTGACTCTTAAGTAGTTCTTGATTATATTGATTCAAAAATCACCTTTCTCTAGTAACCAGTTGTTAGACTAGAAAAAAATAACATTTGGAATCGCAGACCTCAGTTTGAATTCCGTTCTGCCACTGACCTGCTGTGTGACCCTCAGCCAGTTGCTTAATCTCCTTGAGGCTTCATTTCCCCCACCTGTAAATGGGGCTGTTAAGACCACTCTCACTGGTCATTGTGAGATAAAGCGAGATGTCTTTCATTCACTTAACACCACATGGGCAAAAGTAGGTGCTTAATCAGTGTCGGGAGCCCTGGTGATGCAGTGGTTAAGAGCTCGGCTGCTAACCAAGAGGTTGGCAGTTCGAATCCACCAGCCACTCCTTGGAAACCCTATGGGGCAGTTCTGCTTTGCCCTGTAGGGTCACCTATAGGGTCGTTCTGGGTTGGAATCAACTTGCCAGCGGTGGGTTTGGCAGTCAGTGTCAGTTTCCTCCTTCCCCTGCCCCTCCCTAGCGCTGGCCCTCAACGTTACTTAGATGAAGACTCCTCTTGTTTTCCCTATGAGTGCCCTCATCTCCAGGTCTCCCTGGGTGGCGCAAACAGTTCAGCACCAGATTAAACCAAAAAGACCAAACCCACTGCTGTTGAGTGGATTCCGACTCATAGCAACTCTATAGGACAGAGTAGAACTGCCCCACAGGGTTTCCAAAGAGCAGCTGGTGGATTCAAATTGCTGACCTTTTGGTTAGCAGCCGAGCTCTCAACCACTGCGCCACCAGGGCTCCGATTACTAACCAAAAAGTTGGCAGTTCAAACCCACGGAGAGCAGAAGTGTAACTAAGGTATGGCAGGGAGGGCGCTGCTTGAGAAGGGGCGCTAATGAGCGGTGGGGGATCATTCAGCAATTTTAAACTAATTGCCAGAGGCACTATTTTCTGTAGTAGGCCCCTGCCCAGGGCACCTTAGAAGAAGGGCCTGGTGATTTGTATCTGAAAGTTTACAGCCTTGAAAACCCTGTGGAGCGGTTCTACTCTGACACACAGAATTGACTCAAAGGCAACTGTTTATTTTTTATTCTCATCTCCAGGGTTAATATACTCAATTTAAATCCACAGCTGTGCCTGGAGCTACTTGTTTGCTCTCTACTTTGCTTTGGTGGGGATGATTTCTCTCTGGGTCACTGAGCCCTAATCATTGTGAAGCAGGGAAAAAAAAATCAATCCCACTGTCCCTTCCCTAGCTCTTCCCAGGAACTGGGGTCCCCACTCAGACTCCTCCCAGTGTTTTGAGCGCTCGTATGTTGGGGTCTGCCTTCATAAATGGAAATACTTGCTTATACTTCCTACTAGTCATCAAGCTTTCGCTTCAGGAAACATGCATTTCACAAATCTGAGGGGACAGGCCGGGTTAGATAAGCGCCTGTCAGCTCCGGCTCTGGCCATGTCTGTTGGCAGCCGGATGGTTCAGTGGAGTCACGGTTTCCCCAGAAACGCACACAAGCCCTTGGGTGGGCCAACTGCTGGTACCTTGGCAGGGGCGGAGAGCGTGGTCTTAGGAATGAGTCTTCAGCTTCAAGATGACAACTGATAAACGTGTAACCATAAGACACTGAAAACAACAAGGAAGCTAGGGGAAACGGGAGCCTGGGGAGGTTAATAAGTAATGAGGAGCAGGAGCCAGTGCAGTGGAGCTGCAGGTCCCCAGGGGAGCCCATTCCTTGGGTTCCTGTAATCACCAGGAGAGCCGAGCTCGGCTCCTGGAATTCTGTTAACTGTAATTCCTCATCCTTAAATGCTCTCAGATGTATATAACAGGGGTATTTATATTCTCTTAGCAAACGAAGGGTTGTTCCAAAATCTTCAACAGCGGTTTAGCTTGGAAAGATGGTATAATCTAATCACTGGTTTTGTTAACCTCCTTTCCACTCCAGAACGAGGCCTGTCTACACAGTGTGGTTCTGTGGTTCTCAAACAGTGTCACCTGAGCCCTTGTGTTCCATGGGGGTGCTTCCTGGGCTACTGGGTAGGAGCAGAGGGGTGGGCTTCCAGGCCCGCCAGCTGCTTCAGAGAGAGCAGCTCCATGCTCATGAGGACCATGGAAGATTTTGTTTGGAATAAAAGGAGTTCTTCTGCTTAAAAAGAGAAACTTAAAAGTCAACGACGCTGTGGGGCCATCCTTCTGCAAGTTGCTTTTTGCACTTGATGATATGTTTTTGAAATGTGATCATGCTAATACATGTAGACGGAGTTCAATCATTGATGAATAAACCCCAGTATATTCATCCCCCTACTGATAGATCTTTAGATGGGTCCCCGTTTCTTCACCATTTTGGATAATGCCTCAATGGATTTAAGGGTATTTTCAATATACATAATGATAGAGAAATACATTATATACATTTGAGGATAGATCAATTTTAAGGAGGATTTAAAAATATATATACAATTTGGATTAAAAAAATATGGTATATCCATACAATGGAATATTACTTAGCCATAAAGAGAAATGAAGTTCTGATAGATGCCATGACATGGATGAACCATGAAAACATTATACTGAATGAAATAAGCCAGACACAAAAGAACAAATATTATAAGACCCCACTTATATAAAATATCTAGAATAGGCAAAGGCATAGAGACCAAAGTTTATTAGAGGTTATCGGGGTAGGTAGGAAGGAGAAATAGGGAGGGA
The DNA here is from genome assembly GCF_000243295.1 of Trichechus manatus latirostris. Lineage (NCBI taxonomy): Eukaryota > Metazoa > Chordata > Mammalia > Sirenia > Trichechidae > Trichechus > Trichechus manatus. The sequence continues at coordinate 14,325,404 of NW_004443955.1, forward strand.
TTGTTAAGGGTGATGGAAAACTCTGGAAATGGGTAGTAGTGATAATTATACAACATGGTGAACATAATGTCACTGAATTGTACATGTAAAAATGATTGAAATGGCAAATTTTGTGAATATTAAATTTTTATTTTATATGTTCAATATAAATTATTGAAACATTATAAATTATTGAAATTTTAATGTTCAATAAAAATTAAGACATATGTATACAGTTAGGAAAATGATGGACAGGGCACTCTAAGCTGGCCCAGACAGGAAGGGACAACAGGAGGGGCAGATGGAGAGTGAGAATGGAGTGGGCAGTGGATGAGAGGACTAGAAGCTGCATGGAAGTGATGAAGCCAAGGTGCTGGAACAGTCAAAGGGCATCTGTGAGTTGGAGGACCCAGAGGTAGCACAGATTAAGTGATGACAAGACTCAAAGTGTGATGGGGCAGTGGGTGGCTGAGGGCCCAGAGAAAATGAGCCCATCAAAAATCTGAGAGGCCAGGGTACTAGGCCATTTGCTAGAAGTTTTCTGTTCACCCCTGGAGCTCCACTCTGCATCCTTCTCAGCCCTGCTCTGTGCCTCAGAGGCTGGCCGTTAAGTCATGTACCAGTGGGCTTCCTTCTGTCTGGCTGGGAGGCACCCAGGAGCCTGGACAGTGGGAGGAGGGTGAGGACAGTATATCTATTCCCTGGTTCCTCTCCTCAGGGTCACTGCAGGTGGGCTGGTTTGTCCACGGGAAGCCACAGCTCCCTGTCTTACAACTCATCTCCCCAGCTCCAGCAAGTGCTCCCCACTTGCCCCACTGGCCTGCAATGGCAGAGCACCTGGTGGTTGCCAGGCCTGAAATCCTGCACTCTCCTCCCTGGGTTCCTTCCACGTTAAGGGTAATGGAAAAATTTGGAAATGAGTAATGGTGATGGTTGCATAATATGCTGAACACAATATCACTGAATTGTACCTGCGTAGAATGTTGGAATGGCAAATTTTTTTTTTATTTTTTATTGTACTTCAGATGAAGGCTTACAGAACAAATAGTTTCTCATGAAACAGTAGTACACATATTGTTTTATGACATTGTTTAACAACCCCACAACATGTCAACCCTCTCCCTTCTCGACCTGAAATGGCAAATGTTTTGTTACACATTTATTTATCACAATAAAACATTTTTTAAAAAATAATCTTTTTATTGAACTCTTTCCTCTATTAACCCTTTTGAGGGTGCCATCTCTTTCTTGCCTGGCAGGCGCAGGCCAATCATGGGTTGTGAAATCACTAAAAATGATGGCAGGACTAGGGGAGGAGAGAAAGGCGGAAAGCCAGTGCTAACTCCTAGGGAGGGTCTGTGTCTATAAGTTTAGAAAAAATGAAACCACCCCACATTGGTGTAGCTCATCTGTGAGCTCCTTTAAAACAAACCCTTGCCTAATTTTTTTGTGATTTTCTAGAGTTAGCGCAATACCTGTGTTATAGAAAGCATTTAAAAATTAAAATAAATTTAATTGAATAGGACTGAATTAAATTAAACAGAATTGAATTAAATTTTACTGAATAAATGAGACACTAAATTTGCACAATTTAAATATGGGTGTCTCCTCCCCCCTCCCCCCACCGGCATATGGTTTTTAGAAGCTTCATGAACATCGTATAATAAATTAGATCAGGGATTGAGTTTCTGAAGTGAATAATGAATAATAAATGTTTGCTTATATTAGTATCTCATGAGGAAAGATGTGGTTATGAAAATTTCATGATAAATTCAGAACCCCTTAAGCTTTCAGGATCCACTTTCTTGATACTGTGAGCATTGTTGCTCTTGGAAAACTTTGCTTACGTCTCCAACACAAAAGGCGCAGAAGGCGACTTAGGGAACTTTCAGAACACGTGATTATTCTTTTGAAAATAATGTTGATAGACACATATCTGTTACATTTGTTTGCATCATAATATTGAGTAGAAACAAAGCATAAAACCATTTTTGAATTTGAGTTTTAATCCATCTAAAATACTGTGTGTTAAAAGTCCCTGTAACAATATGAGTTCAATCTTTTCTGGCATCACACAGTGATTGCTGTCCTCAAAAAGGGAATTCTAGAGATAGTTAAGGTCCCTGGGAGGCACAGATGGTTTGCTCTTGGCTACTAACTGAAAGGTTGGTGGTTCAAACCCACCCAGGGGTGCTACAGAAGAAAGGCCTAGAGGCCTGCTTCTATGACGGTCACAGCAAAGAAAACCCTGTGGGGCACAGTTCCACTCTGTGACACATGGGGTTACTATGAGTCGGAGTCAAATTGCTGGCAACAGGTTTCGAGAAAGCTGACTAAGGGGAAAAACACAAAGTAAATTTGACTCAGTTTGCATTTGGTCTTTTTTCTTTTATTTTTGGCTGGGATGAGGGAGGGATGTTTCTTCTCTTTTTTTTCCCCCAGTCACTGAACACCTAGTAGTCTGATCCTGTCCCTGTGTCTCCCATTGTCTGTATGTATATGCAGTTGCATTTAAAAGTACCTATTAGTTCAAAAGCATTTCAAGTCAAGCTGAAGATTGGACCTTTCAGGCTAAATCAAAGACAATGACTAATTTGGGGGTTACTGGAATCACTTATTCAATTTATTTATATCCTATAATAAGAAAGAGCCCGGTGGTGCAGTGGTTAAGCGTTCGGCTGCTAATTAAAAGGCCGGCAGTTCGAATCCACCAGCTGCTCTTTAGAAACCCTATGGGACAGTTTTACCCTGTCCTATAGGGTCCCTGAGAGTCAGAATCGACTCAAAGGCAATAGGTTTTATGGGTTATAATAAGAAAAGTAGTTTTAAAGCAAAAGACATTGTTAACATGTATAAATAAAAAAATTCTCGTTTTCCTAACACAATAAAAGTTATTACTGCCAATATTGATTTGGAATAGCCCCTATCACAGAAAATCTAGAGCTAATACCTCAGCTGTTTTAACATGACAAATGAAGCAACAGTCCAGAGCCAAACATTATCCCTCTACCCTGATTACCCACCCCAGAAATGCTCTCAGTTGGCCATCAGAAGAGCAAGTCTCTCTGACTTTGCTATCTCATTGCTTGGTCCAGGCTAGAATGCTCTTCAGGATTGCTGTACCTCCTCTGCTACCTCCTGTGAATTAGTCGAAGCTGCCTAGAGGCTGAATCAGGATGCTGTGGTGGGTGTGCAACTAGTGATATCTGCTGCCACGGGCTAGGTGGGAGGAATAGTAGGACTCATGACGTGGCTGTGCTATTAGCTGCCATCAGTTGGCCCTGGACTCATGGTGACCCCCTCCCCATCACTGGTTTGGGATAGAGCCATTGTGACCCATAGAGTTTTCACTGAATAATTTTTGGAAGTAGATTGCCAGGCCTTTCTTCCTAGTCCATCCTAGTCCAGAAGCTCTGCTGAAACCTGTCCAGCATCATAGCAACATATAAGCCTCCACTGATAGACGGGTGGTGGCTGTGCATGAGGTACATTGACCAGGAATCAAACCCAGGTCTTCCACATGGAAGGCAAGAATTCTACCTCTGAGCCACCACTGCCCCCTGACATGGTCAAAAAAGCAAAATGTGCTGTCAGAATATCAAAGTCAGAGTCTCAACTCCGCCTCTTATTAGCTGTGTAATATTCTTGGGCAAATTATTCATTCGACAAGTTCAGTTCTTAAATTTATATACTGAGGATAATGAAAATTAAAATGAATTGCTATAACACATAAAAGATACTCAGTAAACTATAAAGTGCCCTTTACATCTTAGTTATTGCTGGTTGGTTGGTTTTTGGCCGATCGCGATCTAGTGTTTCCCTCCTTTAAACTCATGGTAATTTAGTATTTCTGTCACTGTCTCGGCAATTAATTGCAGACTACCTAGTGTGTCATATTACTGCATTATTTCACCATATTTTACCTTTCTGTACCTCCCACTCTTTGTAGCCCATGCTTCTCCTGTTGTAGGCGATCTGTAAGTATCTGTTTATTGGGTGAATGTAAACATATTAATAATAGTATTTTTTAAAACTCCAAATGTAGACAGGCAGATGAGTAGTAACTTTTTATTTGAAGGGATATGTTTTATCATGATTATTAATTTATGTTCATAGGATTCATAGATTTTTACAGGATTTATCAAGTGACAGGCCCTGTCCATAAGGACCCCTGGTGGCGCAGTGGTTAAGCATTCGGCTGCTAACTTAAAGGTCAGCAGTGTTTGTTTCTGTTTTTTTTTTTAATTATTGTACTTTAGATGAAGGTTTACAGAGAAAACTAGCTTCTCATTAAACAATTAGTACACATATTGTTTTGTGACATTGGTTACCAACCCCACAATATGTCCACACTCTCCTTTTCAAAGGTCAGTGGTTTGAACCCACCATCCGTTCCATGGGAGAAAGATGTGGCAGTCTGCTTCTGTAAAGATTTACAGCCTTGGAAACCCTATGGGGCAGTTCTGTCCTATAGGTCACTATGAGTCAGAATCGACTTGACAGCAATAGGTTTAAGCCCTGGCCATAGCATCGAGCCAAATGGAATCAGCGTCCAGCTCTCTCTCTGCTATGTAATGCTTTTAAATCCAGCTCTCTCAAGAGTTGATTCTGCTTCCATGTAAATAATTTCTTCAAGCTCTCAGCTTTCTGCTTGTCCCTGCAAGAACAGTGTCACTGCTGCCAAGTTATATAAATGTACTTGTCTCTTCTCTTTGTGGTGACAGGCGCACCTCATCGTCCTGAATAAATACCCCTCTCAAGAGGAGGCAGCCAACTCCGCACACATTGTGGCCCAGGCCGCCGTTGCTTCTGGGAGGCCCGAGCATCACGGTGAGAACCAGCCTTCCAAGGGGGAGGTTCCTGCTTGCTACCTGCACCTGTGAGCTAGCTGCCTTCCTGTGGGGAGGGTGGACAAAGCTGTCCCCTGTGCCCTTCTGAGAGCCTTTGTTGGTTTGTCCAATCCTCTGCAGCTGTGTCCCTGTTTATATTCTTATACAGTCTTCCTCCAATCTTCTACTTTTAAATGTAGGCAATCCCTGGATTACGAACGAGTTCCGTTCCTAAATCTGTCTTTAAGTCAAATTTGTATGTAAGCCAGAACAGTATCCAATATCAGTTAATCAAATGTTTGTCTTAGTATATAGTATAGAGTGTACCTTTCTATGCATAAAAACATTAAAGAAACACTTCCAGATACACTAAAACATCTTTAACGCAATAATACAGTAATAATAGTGATAATGTTTTGATGTTCATCACAAAGTAATGCCTGTTCGTTATTACAAACCATTGTATGTACCTCAAATTTTTAATATAATAGGCTTTACAGGGGTTGGTTCGTAACTACAGGTTGTACGTAAGTCAGATGTTTGTTACCCGGGGACTGCCTGTACATCTAATCTTCATCCAAACATAGCTCTTAAGAGTCCCAGAGAGTTCGTGCTAGCTTACAGGCAAATCTGTTCTGCTTTCAAAGGTGATCTATTTTTAAAGATTGTTGTGGTGCTACTGTGGCAACAGAGCTGTCATGTTAGAACACCACCCCAGATTCTCACCGGGCCAAGCTTTCAATCAGGGTGAACTTACACCTTTTCAGGATCCCAAAAGGAAGTTTCCATTTATGAGTCATATGGTTTTTCTTAGCACAACATAATAGGTAGAGCAGTGAACTAGGAATTCCTTAATCCACCACCCTGGGCTCAGGGCATACAATATGCCTCAATATAATACAGGAGGCACCCATCTAAATGGAGAACACACATTTAATGACCTTTTTTGGTCAGAATATTCAGAAACAGAGTATAACTCATAAAGAAGAGCTAGGGGGTGTATTCTAATGTGTCAGATAAAAATACTTATGTACTGAGTAGAATGAGGTCTGATGTTCCAGAAAGCATAAAATGGGTATCTGGAAAGCTTGGGACTTGGGTTCAGGAGGCAGGAAGTGGGCCAAGAAGAGGCCCGTTGGAGAAGCTGAATGGGGTCTCCATGAGCAAAATGTTCTGCAGAGATCCCCGGGCCAGACTGGGTGCTCAGTGCAGGGACAAGCTGGCGAAGGGGTTACCAGTGTTCGTCCATCTGTCCATCCCACCTTGTAGATGCGTCATTCTGGCCTCCTGGAGCTGTGAGCACTGAGAGCTGGAGCAGCCCGTCTAGGGATGGACAGAGGAGGCAGGGGACATTTCTAGTCCTCCCTCTCTGGAATACTTCACACATAATAATCAGGTTTACCTTCAAAAGCTTTTCAAAAAAACAACATTTTGACCAGTGTTTTGGTGCCTAAAATTCTTTTATTAGGGAGAAAGAATCTTCCATTCCACAGCTATTAACAAAACACTGAAAATGCATGCTTGAAGGAAACCCGGAATAGCAGGAGATGCCCATCTAAATGTCTACATAAACCAAACAGGCAACGTGAGTGAAGCAGGCAGTTATTAGAAAACAGTAGCAGCAGCAAGAATAATTATACATGGCAGCTAACTGCTGGCTGCAGTATGAGAAAGGCAATACAGAGTGGTAGGGACTGTGGCAGACTGGAGAACCCATACCCTGTTGAAAGTGGGCAGCTGAAGTTCAGCTCCAGCCATTGCTGCCATGCGGAGTGGAGACTTAGATGGACAGAGCTGCTACTTTTTCAAGAGAAGGCAGAAATCTTGGTTTTTATGTGAAATCTCCAATTTATAAGTGATAATAACCAACTCAGATTGGCTAGATTCATAATTCCTGACCTGAAGAGCAGGAGTGTGAATGCAGAGTTATCAGATCCTTCCTTGTTTTTCACTGGAGCATGTAGGCTAAGGCAACTGGAGGGTTCTGAGCCTTTAAACTGGGGGTGTGGCAGGGGGAGGGGATTCCCTAGGTAATTCCAAACAGGAAGCTGCAGCTAAGGCCAGAGGACATCTTTGCCTAGAGGGATTTGGGTTTGCCGGCATCTTTGCTAGTGCTCCTGCACACACTTGTTGAATACATGAACTGGGTTGGGACCGCCAGAAATTGTGTCCTAAAATGTTTTTGTCCCATAGCTATAAAGTTAGGCCACTCTGCTTTGCATGATTCGTAGAATCAGAGACAATCCAAGCTGAATTATACAATAAAAAAGTTTCCCAGTCTAAGTATTGCCTCCCCTGTAAAATATGATGGTAATAGTATCTGCTTGATACAGGTGTTGTGAGAATTAAATCACCTCATGCAGTAATAATAGCTAATGCTTACAATCATGTGTACTGGTGTGGTTCTAACCGCATTGCATTTATTAACTCAGTTGACCCTCACAACAACCCAATGAGGTCGGTGCAATTGTCCCCGTTTTTTAGATGGAGAAACTGAGGCCCAGACAGTTTAGGTAATTTGCCCAGGTCCCATAGCCAGTGAGTTGCAGAGATTTGAGCCCAGGCAGCCTGGCCCCAGAGGCTCCTGACTGCTGTACTACATTACAGGGACTGGCACTATAATGTAGTGCCCTCCTTCCTCACCCCTTGGGCCTTAGACCCACCAGAGAGTCTGTGGCGTTTGGGATAGACAAGGGATATGAAAGAGCGAAGGGAGCCCAGAGAGAAGAGTTTGGAGGGCCAGTGGGAAGGGTCCAGCAGCCTGAGCCTGCACAGAGTCTCGGCTCACCTCTGCCTGTGTCTCTTGAGCAGCTCAGGGCATTGGGTGACCTGCACCCAGGATGCAGACCTGCCAGTCAGAGTTTGAAATGTGCGAGGAGCTCAGAGGTGGAAGGATATGAAGAAAACTTCTCCCAAGAGCAGGGAGCTGGCACCAGTGCAATCGGCTTTACAGATTAGGATGGGGGTGGCTTCTGCATGAGGCCTGGAGGGTTGATTGCTCGAAACAGGCCACAGGTGATCTAGGGACTCTGGCGCCAGCAGGAATCACAGTAATAATAACAACAGCAGTTATAATAGCAGCGGCCGTGCTCCTCCTACATGCCAGGTACTGCTAGGTGTTGGTACTTTCACAAACACAGCTCATTTAATCCTTTAACAACTCTTGGAGGCAGGACATGGCTCCCGTTTTACAGATGAAGTGACACAGCCAGCTCTTTATCCTGGGAAGTACGAGGCCGAGCTAGAGAACCTTCTCACTCCATATTCATCACTCTATCCACAAAAGACAAAGTCCCTATTTGTCTATAACTTGCTCCTATAGAGGCCTTCTCAGATTCAGCATCTTCCAGTCATAAGACACGTGAAATGTCTGTAACTTTAATGATTTAGGGACAAAGCTTACTGAAGCTGTAAACGCACCTATATGCTAAGTGAGGAGGTTTCACACTGAGGCAATAGGATAGAAAAAAGTGCTTATTATCCAGTAGTAACATGAAGCCCTAGGACAGGTGCATTCCAGCACCAGTGGCTGTCAAATCAACTTCAGCTCATGGCAACCCCTTGTGTGCCAGAGTAGAACTGCGCTCCACAGGGTTTTCAATGGCTGATTTTTCAGAAGTAGATTACCAGGCTTATCTTCCAAGGTGCCTCTGAGTGGACTTGAACCTCCAACCTTTCAGTTAGTAGCCAAGTGTATGAACAGTTTGCAACACCCAGGGACTCTAAGGGAGCACAAACCCTCACTCTTTGAGCCTCAAACAAATTACCTAAATGGACAAGTCAGAAACGAATAAAAACAAGGAGAAACACAAAACATCCATATCATGTTCATCTCATGTGCTGTTGGAATCATGTCTCCCTCAGTGGCAAACGGGGAAAATGAGCTACCTGGACCAGCAGCTGAGATCCAGGTTGTGGCCCAGCCCTTCTTGCAGATGTACTGTGTGTGTGGTGTGGGCAGAGTGGGCTACGTCATGGGTGTGGGTTGGGTTTTCCCCAGGGAGCAGGGTCCAGATGGGCCCCCAGTCAGAAGCTGTGGGGAGCCCGGGCAGGGCATGCCCACCATCTCTCAGGGTAGCAGGGTCTCATGTTGTCTCTCTGTTACCCTACCATGTGCCAGGTCCACAGTGGGAGTGAGAAAAACCACCCAGGGTGACATTTCTCCAGGCATCTGCTGACTCCTGCAGGGGGAAGTGACAGTGGGGGAAGTTAGATCTTATCTTTATCTAACAACTAAGAGCTTATCATCTGTCTGTTCTACTGTGGTGGCCTGCATGTTGCTGTGATGCTGGAAGCTATGACGCTGGTATTTCAAATACCACCAGGGCCACCTATGGTGGGCAGGTTTCAGTGGATCTTCCAGACTAAGACAGACTAGGAAGAAAGGCCTGGTGATCTACTTCCAAAAATTAGCCAATGAAAATCTTATGGATCACAACAGAACATTGTCTGACTTGCTTGCTTTGGCTACATCATCAGGAGGGATCAGTTGCTGGAGAAGGACCTCATGTTTGGTGAAATAGAGGACCAGCGAGGGTGAGGGAGACCCTTGATAAAATGGTTTGGCACAATAGCTGCAACGATGGGCTGGAACATGCTGGCAATCATGAGAATGATGTAGGACCAGGCAATATTTTTGGTCTGTTGTACATAAAGTCGCCATAAGTCGGAGTCATCTCAAAGGCAACTGTCTATCTGCCTACCTGCCTACCTACCTACCTACCTACCTACCTACCTGCCTACCTGCCTACCTACCTACCTACCTACCTACCTACCTACCTACCTACCTGCCTACCTGCCTGCCTGCCTGTCTGTCTGTCATCTATCTATCCATCCATCCATCCATCATATATCTATCTAATAAGAGGAGACCAAACCCTTAGTGCATCTACACCCCACCACAGCTCTCCTGCACACAGGACCTTGTGACTTGGGCTTTGGTCCGTTCCAGTCTGGAAGTCCCAGGCAGGTTCCCTGGGAGCAAATCTGCATGTTCCACCGAGTGCCCAGGATATCTACATGGGGAGGGTGGTGCTTATCTCTGTTCTTCTGTGTTTAGACTTGCTTGTTCCTGAGTGCAAAGATGCTTCCTTTCTTGTTGGAAAAAAGGAATCTTTGAGGAGAAAAATTTCCCGTCTGGGGGTTTTCAGGAGCCTGCTTGCTGAATGCCCATTGAAGGCATCGCCTCTAACAAGCAAAACCCACTGGCTGAGAGGCGATGTTCAGGCTCCACGCCCCAGCTCTGTGCCACCTCCCCACCCTCCCGCATTCCTTATGCAGACAAAACTGCCCTAGAAGTCACCAGGGATGGTGATTGCATAAGGAGTCCCAGTTCGAGCTCCCGGAATGCCACTAACCTGAGCCTGGCCAGCTTCCCAGAGCAGCCATCGACAAACTTGGTATTAACCACTCTCCCAGCCCTGCTGAGTGCTCAGGGCCTTGGCCTCGTGTTTATAACTCTTCTAAATAAGATTAAAATGCAATGGTACCAAAGCCAAGTACATTTCAGTGTAAACCTTCGGGAGGCAGAGCCCGCTGAGTGTAGGCGGCCTTGTTTGGAAGTGGCCCCATCGGCGGCCTGAGGAGCTCGAAGGTCAAGAGGCTCTGGCAGGCTGAGGAGCTGATGGCAGACAGCGGCCAGGATGGGCTCTGTCCCTTCGGAGTCTCGGGGGCAGGGGAGGGTGGGGTCCCTAGCTACATAGACCGGTCTCGGCAGTGTGGGTTGCTGTTCTGCATATAAGTCCCTATGCACAAATAAATGCACCTCTGCAGACCCCACTGGTCCTAGCTTTAACCCATTCTTGACACCAAACCAAACCCATTGCCGTTGAGTCGATTCCGACTCATAGTGACCCTACAGGACAGAGTAGAATTGCCCCATAAGGTTTCCAAGGAGCGGCTGGTGGATTTGAACTGTCGACCTTTTGGTTAGCAGCCAAGATGTTAACCAGTGCACCACCAGCACTCCATCCTTGACACAGTAGACATGAAATATGTAAGTGTCTGAAGCGAAGCACTGAGTCTCCCAAAGGCTCCTGTTTAACCTTACCCAGCCTCCCTGCTCTCAGTTCTCCTCTTGGGCCTGCCTCTCAGCTTGCCCCGTGCTGGCCCTGCCCTCCCCTCCCCCACTCCTTGCTCAGTGACTGGTCACTTTTGCTCTTTGGGCTCCGTGTGTCTCAGAAAGACCATAAGTCAGACGGACCCTGGCATCCACATGCCCAGCTCCATGGGGCTCCTGACAAGTAGTATGGCCATCCAGGAGCAGCTGCAGTCAGCTCTCTTTCCCTTCCCTAGCTGCCCCTGCCGCCTCCCCACCCAGCTGCACCTGGCCTCCAGGGTGGGGCTTGGGCAGTCCTGCTGGTGGACAGTGAGCTTGAACCACAGCTGGCTCTGCCCCACCCAGCCCTCTCTTTCCTCCTCTTCCTTCCACTCACCACCAGCCTTCCCACTGCCCCTCGAGCCCTGTCTGTCAGAGACCCTTCCTCAGCCCGTACTCGGGCTCATTTCTTACTACAGAATGCCCGGCCTGCCTGAGCTTCACCGGCCTCTGAGCTGCAGGCCAGATGTTGGTATTCATGCCGGCTGTGTGCCCACGGAGTCCAAGGGAGAGGGGAGAGCCGCAGCTGAGTGCAGGGGGTGAGGCCGAGAGACGGGGAGGGAAGACACCTGTTCTCCGTCTCCCACCAGCGTTAGTGGGGCTGCCTCTGACAAGGCACCTTAGGGCTCATCCCATCTACAGGATTAGGGGTCATAGATGAGCCATGCCCAGGATCACTCAGCAAGCTAGAGACAAAGCATGGCTAGAACAGAGCCCTGGGTACTTCGAACTTACCACACCCTGGAACCAGAGACTGCGGAGCAAAGTGGCCCTGTGGGCGCCCCAGCCCCCAGAGGTACAGGGGGCTGAGGGGCAGCCCTTGGAGCCCGCAGAGGATTCCCTTTATTCTGCACCCAGAGTCCATGCTTCATTCCTTTCCTGGTGAGGGTAAAACACATGAGCTTTATAAGAACCACTTTCATGAGGCTCAGGTTTTTCACTCTTGTGAACATTTCTCAGGCAAGTCTGCTATTCATACACTGACTTGACTTTAAAAAGGATTTTTGAAGCAGCTTATAGAAGGTGCAGATACTTCAACAAGACAAGCACTTGGAGCAGTAAGCTCTGAGGTTCCTGGAAGTGGGGCGGCTATAGGAGTGACCCTGTGTCGGGCACTGGGTCTAGAGGGCTCCTGGACCACTCGCTGTTGGGGAGGACACGGAGGGCAGGCAGATTCTAGCGATGACTGAGCCCTCACTGGGCTCTCAGTGCCAGGCTCTGGGCAGGTCCTTCATGACCCATCTTCCAGGCCTGCCACCATCTTAGTCACCACCCTTCACTGACCAGAGATGGTCAGAGACTGCTCAGACCACTCAGCAGTTAGCAGCATCCACCGCCCCCAGAAGCTGTGTCGCAGGCCCACCGGGTGGCTGTACAAGTGTCCTCCTGAAGAGTTCTCCCCCGTGGGTCACTGAGGGCCTGTTGGTCACCCCCAGCAGTGAGGAGAGGGCCTGTCCCAGATGCTGTCACCCGCAGGCTCCCCTCGCCAGTAGGCGCCCAGGGCTGCGGCTTGTGCACAGCGGGAGCAGCCCCCAGCAGGGTCTAAGCAGAGCCAGTCTGTTTGTTTGCTGGGTGTCTGAGCTCCTCTGGGTTAATGCCAGGCTGGGATTTGAGAGCTTCCATTTATAAATTCCCTGGGCTTCTTAGTGCTTTTGCATTTAGTACAGAGCAGAGACTGTTTCCCAAGACTGTTGCAAAAGATAATTGTCCTGTTGTACATGGGGGCTGCTCTCTTAATGACAGCTGTCCTCACTGCTCCAAGCCTCCTGCATTAGGACAGCCTCGGGAGAGTGAGCCCAGGTTGTTTTAATTAAAAGCCCCCTGACCTCCAGGGTGCCAGATTTCGATCCCACCTTCCCCTTGCCCTTTGAATGAAGCCTTGTTCTTTTGCCTGTATATGTACATCTGCAGCAGAGTCCATGGCACCTCTGGGAATGGCATGGCTCTGAGTCCCCAAATGCCCCCCTGAGAGACATGGAGCCAGGTGGTGATGCCGTGGCCACTTTGCACACAGGCCACGATTCCTCTCTTGCTCTAACTCACAGACCACCTGAGCATTCTGTTGGAGTGAAAACGGGGAAGATTAATGACCTGGGACACCTGTGCTGTGCATGACACGCTAAGTCACGTGCCTGTGTTTTACAAAATGGCCTCATCTTTTGCTGAGGCTGTCATTATCAGGTTGCAGGTGATTCTGGACTGGTTTTTAAAGTTAAGAATGGCCGTGCATGTTGTTGTTGTTGTTAGGTGCCATCAAGTCGGCTCCAACTCATAGTGACCCTGTGTACACCAGATGAAACACTGCCCAGTCCTGTGCCATCCTCATGATCGTTGTTATGCTTGAGCCCATTGTTGCAGCCACTGTGTCAATCCATCTTGTTGAGAGTCGTCTTCTTCTTTTTTGCTGACCCTTACTTTACCAAGCATGATGTCCTTTTCCAGGGACTGGTCCCTCCTGATAACATGTCCAAAGTACGTGAGACGAAATCTCACCATCCTCGCTTCTAAGGAGCATTCTGGCTGTACTTCTTCCAAGACAGATTTGTTTCTTCTTCTGACAGTCCATGGTATATTCAGTATTCTTTGCCAACACCATTACTCAAAGGCAGCAGTTCTTCTTCCATCTTCCTATTCATTGTCCAGCTTTTGCATGCATATGAGGTGATTGAAAATCCCATGGCTTAGGTCAGGCACACCTTAGTCCTTAAAGTGACATCTTTGCTTTTTAACACTTTAAAGAGGTCTTTTGCAGCAGATTTGCCCAGTGTAATGCATCGTTTGATTTCTTGAATGCTGCTTCCATAGGTGTTGATTGTGGCTCCAAGTAAAATGAAGTCCTTGACAACTTCAGTCTTTTCTCCATTTATCATGATGTTGTTGCTTATTTAGTCCAGTTGCAGGATTTATAAGATGTATAAGAGCACTCAAATTGCTGTCTCATTGTGAACCCACACCCAGCTGGGTGTGAACTCACACCTAGCTTCAGGGCCAAAGTAGGCATACCACCCCAGGGCTATGACTTCCTGTCCCTCCAGAAATTCTGTTGTCACTTGTCCCAGATGGACATGAGGTACCCACCCTGGAGTGTTGTCTCAGAGCGAAAGTTCTGCTTATCAGGAATTCCACTCCTCTGCTGCATGACTTGCAGGTCAGAGCACACTCAGCCCCAGATCCCTCCTGCATCCCTTCACCCAGTGGTCTTTACAAGAAGGGTTCATCTCCAGGCTCAGAAGCATCTTCACTGGTAAAGGAAGGCTAAGTTATATTCTTTGATTAATTCCCAATTAGCCATAAAATTAAAATATCAAGAGTACTCCAGTCCTGAATATTTTCTTTAATTTCCAGACACAGTGTTCATCTGTGTAGTACTTTTAATCAACAAAATAAATACCATATCATCCTCAACATTTGCTGTCATAAGATATCAAAGAAGCCAAAGTTAATACTTAGTTTGAGCATTAAGTCCATAAGGTTCACTCCCATCAGCCAGTTTCGAGTAAAAGAGATGATGTAATATTTGCAAAGTGGTAGAATTTTCTCCTCCCAAGAGAAAAATTTGAGTAATACTCCAGAAACGCAGCTTCTGGTTTGGCAGTGGACAGACTCTCCCCTCTTCCACCCCAAAGAGAGAGCCAGGGATCCAGTTCAATTGATTTTTTTCTGTCCAGCTACAAATTCTGTCGATGTACTGCTACAACCACTTTTGAATGATCTTCAGCAAAATTTTACTTGTGAGTGATATTAGCAATATTGTCCAGTGATTTCCACATTCTACTGGATCACCTCTCTTTGGAATGGGCACAAATATGGAGCTCTTCAGTTGGTTGGCCAGGTATCTGTCTTCCAAATTTCATGGCACAGACAAGTAAGCACTTCCAGTGCTGCATCCATTTGTTAAAACATCTCAGTTGGTATTCCGTCAGTTCCTGGAGCCATGTTTTTCACCAATGTCTTCAGTGCAGCTTGGATTTCTTCCTTCAGTACCATCGGTTCTTGATCATATGTTGCCTCCTGAAATGGTTGAACATTGAACAAGTCTATTTGGTACAGTGACTCTGGGTATTCCTTCCATTTTCTTTTGATGTTTCCTGTGTTGTTTAATATTTTCCCCGTAGAATCCTTCAGTGTTTCAACTCGAGGCTTGAATTTTCTCTTTCAGCTTGAGATAAGCCAAGTGTGTTCTTCCCTTTTGGTTTTCTAACTTAGGTTTTTGTGCATTTCACTATAATACTTTACTTTGCCTCCTCGAGCTACCCTTTGAAATCTTCTGTTCAACTCTTTCACGTCATCATTTCTTTAGGTTTAGCTATTCTATGTTCAAGAGTAAATTTCAGAATCTCTTCTGACATCAATTTTGGTCTTTTGCTTCTTTCCTGTCTTTTTAATGACCTCTGGCTTTCTTCATGTATGACGTCCTTGATGTCATTCCACAACTCTTCTGGTCTTTGGTCATTAGTGTTTAGTGAGTCAAGTCTATCTTGACATGGTTTCTAAATTCAGGACCCAAGATCATACTTGAGTTCTAGTGGGCATGTTCTAATTTTCTTCAGCTTCAACTTGAACTTGCATATGAGCAGTTAATGGTCTGTTCTACAGTTAGCCCCTGGCCTTGTTCTGACTGATGGTATTGAGCTTTTCCATTGTCTCTTTCCACAGATTTAGTCAGTTTGATTCCTGTGTATTCCATCTGGTGAGGTCCACATGTATAGTCACCGTTTATGTTGGTGAAAAAAGGTATTTGCAATGAAGAGGTCGTTGGTCTTACAAAATTCTATTATGCGATCTCCAGTGTGGTTTCTATCACCAAGGCCATATTTTCCAACTACGGTTCCTTCTTCTTTGTTTCCAGCTTTTGCATTCCAATTACCAGTAATTATCAATGCATCTTGCTTGCATGTTTGATTGATTTCAGACTGCAGAAGTTGGTAAAAATCTTCAATTTCTTCATCTTTGGTATTGGTGGTTGGTGTGTAAATTTGAGTAGTCATATTAATTGGTCTTCCTTGTAGGCGAATGAATATTATTCTATCACTTAAACACTTCACATGTAACACTTAAATATGTGTGAATGAGTTAGGAATCCCTAACTCACCACCTTGACAATAGGTCTCAGGAAGGGTTGGGGGTGGGGCATGATGAGACCTTGAAACAAACTACTGCCCCCTACCCTCTGAGGGCTGATGTTTGTTAGCAGGGTTAAAGAAGTATCTTTATGCGTTGGCACCAAGGTGTCTGACCTCCCCGCCTCCTAGGGTGGTCAGGCAGAAAAAATCTACATTGCATAATGTGTAGCATGTCACCTAGTCTTTGGGATATAAAAATGGCTGGGGGAGGGATTTTCACTGTCCCTTCAGTATGGTGCTAGGTGGAAGCACATATAGCAGAAGTTTTCAGTCCACCTAACTAAGCCTACCTGGCCTGGGGGAATTGGCAGAAGGTGGGTTCCCTTTTAGGTCTCACCTACAGTACAGAGTGAGGTGCAGGTGTAGAAGACTCATCATCTCCTTTCAGATAGCCTTTTCAAGCAGAGGGGACACAGACTCAGAAATGGGTCTGCATTGTTCTGGTGTGCTGTCTGCTTCTTGTTGTAAGTAATAAACACTACTTTCCATGAGCTAGTGCTCTGGGGGCCTCTCGTGTGTTCAGGCTCTGATCGGAAGGACACAATATTCATGGAGGAATCACTATTATTGATTGGTTCCCTTTTTCTAGTGCCTTTTGGCTATTTAGAAATCTGGGACGGCCTGTGAGTGCATTGCAAAGCCCATAACCACATTATCAAAACTGACTCTAAAATTAAAATGGTTAAACATTTATTGAACACCGACTGTGTGTCAGGCATGTTATCGGTTATTTACGTGTATTAATCCATTTAATGCTTGCAGCAGTGCCATGAGGGGGGTACTATAATGTCATGTACTGTAGTGCAATGGTCCCCCTTTTTCACATGAGGATACTGAGGCCAATGAAGTGAAGCACAGCTGGAAGGTGGCCCAGCCAGAACCTGTTCCCAGGCAACCTGGCTCCAGAGCTGCCTTCTCTACCACTCGCTCTGCTGCCTCCAAGAAAGAACATCACAGTCTGCATGGTCTGGTCCCACTTCCTTTCCTCTGTGTGTTCTGCAGAGCTTGCTTTTTGCGCTGGTGACCTTTAGATAATTCTGGCCTCTTGGAAGCACCTGGCATTTATATCATAGCATAAGAAAAATACATTCAGGGGATGATGCTTTGGAAAAGATATTAGAACAGATGAAACACTATCTGGCCTAATCAAGAAAACAGAAAGTACAAAGACAAAATTAGAAGAGATAAAGAGGAAATAACCAAATATAGAGGAAATTTAAAGGGGCAGAAGATAATGTTGAAAAAATAGAGGGTCAGTGAAAATGAGAAAACCCACAATGAAATGGATTGACCCAATAGCCGTAACAATGGACTCAAACATACCAACAATCATGAAACTGGCACAGGACCTGGCAACATTTCATTCTGTTATACGTACATAAGGTCGCCTTGAGTGGGAGCTGACTGGTTGGCAACTAAGTACAACATATGTCATAAATTTGAGATTTCCAGGTGGAAATGTCAAGTAGGCCACTATTTATATGGGTCATAATCTTCCCCAGCAAACTTTATGTGCTTGTCATGTATCACCATGAGGTCATCACCAGCAGGGTCTTCAAAGGTCTCATGTATCCTGAGTATGCTGGGGTAAGAAAACAGCAGATTTTCCTCTACTGGAAGAGGGGTCAGCAAACTATGGCCCATGGGCTAAATCCAACCTACCCCCTGGTTTTGTAAATAAAGTTATATTGGAATACAGTTACACTCATTCATTTACAGATTATCTAAGGCTGCTTTTGTTTTACAATGGCAGAGTAGAGTAGCTGCCACAGAAACTGTATGGCCTGCGAAGCCATATGGCTTTTACGGAGAAGTTTGCCAATCCCTGTGCTAGAACCCTATAATTTTCCCGGTTCTAGACTAGTTTCTGTATTAATTTCTTTGTTCAGGATTTCCAAACCAAGTAGCTATAAATTCAGACCTTACACATAGGCATGCCCCAAGTATGGTGGCCCAGCTTCTTTCACATCATCTTTTGCTAGCCACGGCCTCTGGGTGGATAGCCTTGAGGTCCTGCCTTGGGCCAGTGCAATTGTTCTTATCCTCATTTTAGGGATTCCTGGCTTTATTAGTTTTCTATTGCTGAGTAACAAAGTATAACTTAAACACCACCTGTTAGCTCACAGTTATGTAGGTCAGAGCCTGCCATGGTAAGACTGGGTTCTCTACTTGGGCTAAAGTCAAGGTGTCAGCCAGCTGCATTCTAATCTGGAGTTCAGAGTCATTTTTCAAGCTTATTCCTGTTATTAGCTGTTATGGATTGAATTGTGTCCCCCTATAGTGGTTAAAATCCCATTTGGGAATGGGTTTTCTTTGTTAAGTTGATGAGGCAGTATTGGTGTAGGGTGTATCTTGAGTCAGTCTCTTTTGAGATAAAAAAGGAGTAGATTAAGTGAGCAGAGATTGGGAAAGATAGATGCCAAGCTACATAAAGATCTCCGAGGAACCAAGGAACAAGGACCTTCCCCCAGAGCTAATAGAGAGAAAACCTTCCTCTAGAGCTGGTGCCCTGAATTTGAACTTCTAGCCTCCTAAACTATGAGAAAATAAATTTCTATTTGTTAAAGCCACTCAGTTGTGGTATTTATGTTGTAGCAGCACTAGATAACTAAGACAGAATTCAGTACCAAAAAGTGGGGTACTGCTATAACAAATGCCTAAAATGTGGAAGTGGTTTTGGAATTGGGTAATGGGTGGAGGCTTGAAGAGTGTAAGAGTGCCTAATAGTAAAAGCCTAGATTGCCTTGAAGAGACTGTTGGTAAAATTATGGATATCAAAGGCAATTCTGGTGAGGGGTCACTCAGAAGGAAGTGAGGAGAGCCTTAGAGAAAGTCTCTATCACCTTAGAGAATACAAATGACGCCATCAACAGAATGTTGCTGGAAATGTGGATGTTAAATGTGCTTCTGGTGAAGTTTTGAAAGAAAATGATGAACATGTGATTGGACAATAGAGGAGGGATGATGCTTTTTATGCAGTGGCAAAGAACTTACCTGAATTATGTTAAAATGTTTGGTGGAAGGTAATAGTTGTAAGTGATGAACTTGGATATGTGGCTGAGGAGATTTCTAAGCAAGATCTTAAAGGGGCCCTGTAGTTTCTCCTTGCCAGTAACAGTAAAATGCAAGAGAAAAGAGATGGACTTAAAAATGAACTGTGCACACTAACTAGGTAGTAGACAAGAATTATCTTAGATGAAGAGAAGGACAGCACACACCACAGGGGAAGTCAGCACAACTGGACTAAACCAAAGCTAAGAAGTTTCCTCAATACAACCAAACACTTCAAGGGACAGAGTAGCAGGGGTCAGGGTCTGGGGACCATGGTTTCGGGACATCTAGGTCAATTGGCATAACAAAGTTTATTAAAATATTCTGCACCCCACTTTGGTGGGTGGCGTCTGGGGTCTTAAAAGCTAGTGAGCAGCCATCTAAGATGCATCAATTGGTCCCAATCCACCTAGAGTAAAGGAAAATGAAGAACACCAAAGACACAAGGAAAGTATTAGTCCAAGAGACAGAAAGGGTCACATAAACCACAGACTCCATCAGCCTGAGACCGGAAGAACTAGATGGTACCCGGCTGCCACCAATGACCACCCTGACAGGGAATATAACAGAGTCCATGAAGAAGCAGGAGAAAAGTGGGGTGCAGAACTCAAATCCTAGTAAAAATACCAGACTTAATGGTCTGACTGAGACTGGAGGGACCCCGGAAGACCTGGCCCCTGGACTCTCCATTAGCCGAAAACTAAAACCATTCCCGAAGCCAACTCTTCAGACAAAGATTAGACTGGACTATGGGATATAAAATGATACTCGTAAAGAGTGTGCTTCTTAGCTCAAGTAGATACATGAGACTAAATGAGCAGCTTCTGTCCAGAGGTGAGATGAGAAGGCAGAGAGGGTCAGGAGCTGGTTGAATGGACACAGGAAATGCGGGGTGGAAGGGAGGAATGTGCTGTCACAGTGTAGGGAGAGCAACTAGGGTCACATAACAATGTATGTATAAATTTTTATATGAGAGACCAACTTGAATTGTAAATGTTCACAACAATAAAAAAAAATGAACTGTGCAAAACAAAAACAGAACTTAAAGAGCTGGAAAATTCTGTTGTACAAATTAAGAACAACACATGTCCTAGACTCTTCACCAAGGATGTGGCTACACAATCTTTTGTTAAAGAGATTAAGTGTCTGACTGATGGATCTAACCAACTACCATGGCAGAAAATGCATCAGCTTAGACTGAAAGGGACAGAGATAGAATGAAAGGAAGGAAAGCTGTCTGCTTGTTGGAGTTCTACAGACAGAAAACAGGCCAAAGGAGCTACATCTGTTGTCCTCCAAGAAAAGAAAAGAAAATGACCATGCCTGGAGAAGTTTGAATTAGCAGAACCATTCAAAGGAGCACAGGAAGCAGGACTGTCTCAGTTTCAAAGGATGGAACCACAGCCTCCAGGTTTCAAAGAGTGGAGCCATACCCTCCTAAATTTCAGAAAGTCAGATCTTCGTCAGCTCAGTTCTGCAGTGTGGCGCTGCCATTCAGTTTGGCCTAGAGGATGGAGCTGCTGCCCAAAGCTGAGGGGGCGAGGCTGCTATGCCCAAGGGACAGAAGAACAGGGCATACCAGGGCTGTGGGGGTGAGGTCACCACTTGCATGGACTAGGAGAATGGGGCTGCCAAAAGCCCAGGGAGCAGAGTTTCTGTCCCAGTAGGCCTGGAAGGCAGGGCTGAAGCCCAGAGCAGAGGGGCCTCCACCCAGAATCTAGAGAGCATGGCCAACACCCAGAGTCTGGAGGGCAGGGCCATTGCCCAGATGGTCCTGGAGAACAGAGAATTATTTTTAAGCCTTGAGAGCTAATGTAATTTGTTCTACTGGGTTTTGGACTTGTTTGGTGTCCATTATCCCTTCTTTCCCTCCCATTTCTCCTATTAGTAAAGGAAATGTCTACCTTCTCCCTGTTCCACAATTGTACTTTGGGAGCAGATAACTTGTATTCTAGATTTCACAGATTCACAGATGAAGAGGAATTTTGTTCCAGGATGAAATATACTTAAAGTCTCACCCATATTTGATTTAGATGATTCAGAAGATGAGACTTTGGAGTTGGAGTTGGAGTTGATTTAAGACTTTTGGGATAATGTGATGGGGTGAATGTGTTTTGCATGTGGAAAGAACATAATTTTGGGGGGCTAAAGGGTGGTATGTTATAGATTGAGATGTGTCCTTCAAAAATGTAAATCCTAACCCCTATAGTGGTTATAATCCCATTTGGGAAGGGATTTTCTTTGCTATGTTAATGAGACAGTATTAGTGTAGAGTGTGTCTTGTGTCAATCTCTTTTGAGATATAATAGGAGTAGACTAACTGAGCAGATTAGCAGA
Organism: Trichechus manatus latirostris; assembly: GCF_000243295.1. Taxonomy (NCBI): domain Eukaryota; kingdom Metazoa; phylum Chordata; class Mammalia; order Sirenia; family Trichechidae; genus Trichechus; species Trichechus manatus. The sequence continues at coordinate 14,346,820 of NW_004443955.1, forward strand.
ACTCAGTTCCTTAGGGTTGTAGGACTGAAGTCCCCATTTTCTTGCTGACTATTGGCTGGGGACCTCTCCCAGGTCCTACAGGCTTCTCTCCAGTTCTTGGACCGTGGCCCTCTCCACCTCAGCAAAGGATAACCTCCCTGATGTCAGATCCTTCTCATGCTTTGAATCTCTGACTTCCTCTTCTGCCACCAGCCAGAGAAAACTCTCTGCTTTTAAAGGACTCATGTGATTAATTGGGCCATCAGCTAATTTCCCTTTCTTAAAGTCGACTGTGCCACATAACAACCTAATCACAGGAATATCTCATTATATTCACAAGCTCCACCCTCAGTCAAAGGGAAGGGGATTATACAAGAGTGAGGGTCATTGGGAGTCATCTTAGAATTGTGCCTACCACAGGCAGAATTGTCAAGAGCTCCATTCAGCTGCCTACCATTCTCAGGCCTTAGGCCTCATCTCCACCTCTTCTAGAACATAATTTTTGTGTGTGTGTGTGCTTTAGGTGAAGGTTTACAGAGCATATTAGTTTGTCATCAAACAATACACATATTGTTTTGCGACATTGGTTGCCAACCCTGCAACGTGTAAATACTCTCCCCTTCTCAACCTTTCGCCATTTCCATTCGTCTAGCTTTCCTGTCCCTTCCTGCCTTCACGTCCTTGCCCCTGAGCCAGTGTACCCATTTAATCTTGTATACATGGTTGAGCTATGTGTATTATTGTTTGTTTCATGGGCCTGTCTAATCTTTGGCTCAAGGGTGAACCTCAGGAGTGACTTCAGTACTAAGTCAAAAGGGTGTCCAGGGGCCATACTCTCAGGGTTTCTCCGGTCTTTGTCAGACCAGTAAGTCTGATCATTTTTTGTGAATTAGAATTTTGTTCTACATTTTTCTCCAGTTCTGTCCAGGACCCTCTATTGTGATCCCTGTCAGAGCAGTCTGTGGTGGTAGCTGGGCACCATCTACTTGTGCTGGACTCAGTCTGGTGGAGGCTGTGGTAGTTGTGCTCCATTAGTCTTTTGGACTAATCTTTCCCTTGTGTCTTTGGTTTTCTTCAATCTTCCTTGCTCCAGATAGGATGGGACCAGCAGATGTATCTTAGATGGCCACTTACAAGCTTTTAAGACCCCAGATGCTACTCACCAAATTCAGATATAGAACATTTTCTTTATAAACTGTGTTATGCCAATTGAGCTAGACATCCACTGGGGCCATTGTCCCCAGCCCTCAGCCCAGTAACTTGGTACCTAAGGGAGTTTTGGATGTGTCTATGAAGCCTCTATGGCTTTGCCTTGGTCATATTGTGCTGACTTTCCCAGTATTGTGTACTGTTTTACCCTTCACCAAATTTACCACTTATCTATTGTCTAGTTAATGTTTTTCCCTCCGTAATTTTTTCTAATACCCTCATAGACCATCCAACTTCAGCTCCTGCCCACTGCTCTGCCTTTAAGTTCCCTTTTCATTTTCAGTATCTGAGATTTTCCTTTTCTTGCTTTTAAGATTGGCATGTATTTAAACATATGTTTTTGTTATATTGTAACTAGTATGTTTATATGTTTGGAATTATTGGGGTTTCTTCCCTTAGCATGTGCCAACCATATATTCCAGAATTTTCATGTTATAAGTATATATTCCAAGATTACAGAGTCTATTAAAGTAAGTGGGCCCTTGGAGTTCTAACCTCGTGAGTAGCCACCAGAGTAAGAATGAATTACTGGTTAATCAGTTTGAAAACTTACTGATATGCCCAGATCTAGGGGGATAGTTCCTCCTTTTGCATTAACTTTGCTTACTCTGTTCCTGGGAAAGCTAAGATGAGTGAAAAACAAGGACAGTAAACTGCTGTATGCTTCTGAGACCTGAATCTTTTCTGATGAAATGGGCAGAAAGGATAGTCTTCTTAACTGATTTCTCTTGTCCAAATGCATATTATTTTCAAGTAGTTTGCCACTACTAAAATTATATTTATTCAACTACTCTTTCTAATCTGCAAGTAGTTTTCAAAGTTGTTATGATGCCTTTCTTCAGATGCGGCCGAGCAATATTTCCAAGAGAGCATGGCTAATCTGAAAGACTCTGGAGAGATGGGAAGAGCTAAATTTCTTTTAATTCAAGATGAATTTTGCCATTTCCTGAAAATCACTGGACAAGAAGAGGTGAGTTTGGATCAAAATTGACTAGTTATTAATGTGGGTGACTCCTTCACTCTGCAAACCTCTATTAAGCACCCTCTATGGAGCCCTGGTGGCACAGTGGTTAACAGCTCAGCTGCTAACCAAAAGTTTGGCAGTTTGAATCCACCAGCTGCTCCTTGGAAACCCTATGGGGCAGTTCTACTCTGTCCTAGAGGGTCGCTATGAGTTGGAATCGACTCGATAGCAACGGATTTGGTTTGGTCTTTTTGGTATGTACAAGGCAGAGTTCCTGGGTAGTGCCAACAGTTGTCATATTTGACTGCTAACTGAAAGGCTAGTGGTTCGAGTCCACCCAGAGGCACTTGAGAAGAAAAGCCTGGCGATCTATTTTCGAAAATTCAGCCACTGAAAACCCTATGGAGACAGTTCTACTCTGACACCCATGCGGTCACCATGAGTTGGAATTAACTTGACGACTGGCTTTAGTGCAAGGCATGTGCTAAGCTCTCAAGGGACCCAGGTAAATAAAGTCAAGTGGCTGCTCTCAGGCAGCTCCTAGCTAGTTGTTCTTAGGAAACTGGAAAACTGATTATGAGAATGTAAATATCATGTCCACCTAGAGAACTTGAGGACCCAGTGAGAGATTTTGCTTACCACCAGCCTGCAGTTCTGGCTGGGAAAAGTATGGTAGTCAGTGGTTTCTGATTCTTCTCTCCTTATTTCAGTAATGGTGGAATTTACATAGGTGGGATTTACATATCTCATGAGAACTGTGCAGAGCAGAAGTTACAGCTCACTGTCTTACTGTTCAACCATATAGGCATTACTCAGAAGGGACTCTAAACCAGAGTTTATATTCACTGGTAATTAAGCCCTTGGGAATTCCATGCAAAACCTAACTTTCAAGATGGGCATGTATTTAAAATATCAGAGAGCTACATACTGTGACTCAATTTACATATATTTCTTTCAACTCTGATGTATCAGGGCAAATCTTTGAGATTAAAAACTTATTTCCCTCTTGTTTTGTAGACTTCTTCTTCCACAGCCGGCTCCTGCCTCAAATGGTGTGTGTTTAAGGAACACAAACTAATCTAGACACATCCATGTTCCTCAGACCAGAGTAGGGCTAAAACAACCATAACAATTTGTGTTTCAGCATTTTTTTGCTTCACTCAACCAACTAGAGAGGGACCTTCCGGGGGGCCCAGTTCTTCCGCACATATCTCTAGAAGTTATGACCTCTGTTCCAGCCACTTAATCCCACTTCAGGGTAGGGCCAGCTTTTGTTTCCTCTCCATGGAAAGCGCCTCCCTTTCCATCCTGTGGCTAATGCTTATCCATCCTTCCGGTCTCGCCAGCTTCCCTGTGTTCCCCAGTCTTAGTTAGATTCTCTCCATTATTTTTCCTCCTAGAATGTTGATTTGTACAATAATGCATTTGTAAGTATTTATGTATGTGCCTGTTTAATGCCTGTCTCCCAACCAGCCTGAGTTCCATGGGAACAGGGCTCAAGTGGAGGGAGTGACCGAGGTGGTGATGGTGGTGGGGAGTAGCTGTATGGGCACTAGGCTGTAGGCTGGCTGACTCCCACAGGGCATCCACCTTCCCCTTTCCTAATATGGCTTTCTACTGTCATGTTAGCTTCTGAGGCAACTGTCACAGTGTCACATGTGCTACATCTCACTGCTCCTACCCAAGCCACCCAAATCAGTGTGTTGATCTGATGGCGCTTCTCACTCTCCCAGGCTGCCTTCGGAGATGTTAGCAAACCAGCTGTTTTCATTCTAGGGCCACTGCCAACGCATAGCATTCCCTTGTAAGAATGGAAAATGCTGCCCCTTGCTTAGGTGGACGCAGCCTATGCCAGACAAGCACATTGCTTGGAGAGCAGGACATGGGCTGGATTTCAGTGTTCACTCATCTTCCTGCCAGGGCCCGTGTGCATGGCACAACCTGCCCAGCCACACAAGGTCACCTTGTACCACCCTCATCCTTTGGGCTCCAGACCTCTTGCCTTGGGTTCTAGCAGGAATCAGCCAACAGTGTTGGGCCATAGAACAGCATGGTCCGCCCTCGACTATTGCAGATGTGATCGCAAGCTACATGTGGGCTAGAACTCTGCTCCAGCAATCAGGAGATTTGGGGGGAATGTCCTAGTAGAAGCACTGGAGCAACACTCTGATAGAAATTAAAACAAAAATTTTATTGAAGGAATAATTTCATTACATGGAATGGAGAACATGTGGCGTTCAAACAGGCTGTAGTGCGTATTCTGCTTTATATGCAGAACATTGGGGTATTTAACAGGCAGAGTAAACACAGGCAGACAGTTGCACAGCAAAGCAAATGCAGGGGAAGGAAGGCAAATTTACAAGGGGTGGTTAAACTACAAACTTAACATCGATTTCTAGCCTAAGACAAATCTCTTACTCCTGATGCAATTTGACTAAGGCAGTATTCCTAAAATAAGATGTATAAACATTCTTGATGTGGAGGTTTAGTGATGGATTGCAGGCTGAGTCAACTTAATTGGAGTCCTTAAAATCTAAAATGGACCATTAATTAGGAAAGAATGAAGATTAAATCAGCTCTAAATCTAAAAGCTTTTTCTTCTCCTTTTTTAAAATTGTGCTTTAAATGAAAATTTACAGTTCAAGTTAGTTTCTCATACAAAACTTTGTACACACAATGCTGTGTGACCCTAGTTGCACTCCACATACTGTGACAGCACACTTCTCCTTTCTACCCTGGATTTCCCGTGTCCATTCAACCAGCTCCTGACCCTCTCTACCTTCTCATCTCACCTCCAGACAGGAGCTGCCCATTTAGACTCATGTATCTACTTGAACTAAGAAGCACACTCTTCACGAGTATCATTTTATGTCTTATGGTCCAGTCTAATCTATGTCTGAAGAGTTGGCTTTGGGAATGGTTTTAGTTTTTGGCTAATGGAGAGTCCAGGGGCCATGTCTTCCAGGGTCCCTCCAGTCTCGGTCAGACCATTAAGTCTGGTATTTTTACTAGAATTTGAGTTCTGCACCCCACTTTTCCCCTGCTCCATCAGGGACTCTGTTGCGTTCCCTGTCAGGGCGGTCATTGGTGGTAGCCGGGCACCATCTAGTTCTTCTGGTCTCAGGCTGATGGAGTCTGTGGTTTATGTGGCCCTTTCTGTTTCCTAGGCTAATACTTTCCTTGTATCTTTGGTGTTCTTCATTCTCCTTTACACCAGGTGGGTTGGGACCAATTGATGCATCTTACATGGCCACTCGCTAGGTTTTAAGACCCCAGACAACACTCACCAAAGTGGGATGCAGAACATTTTCTTAATAAACTTCATTATGCCAGTTGATCTAGATGTCCCCTGAAAGCATGGTCCCCAGACTCCTACCCCTGCTACTATGTCCCTTGAAGTGTTTGGTTGTATTCAGAAAACTTCTTAGCTTTTGGTTTAGTCCAGTTGTGCTGACTTCCCCTGTAGTGTGTGCCATCCTTCCCTTCACCTGAGATAATTCTCGTCTACTGGATCATATGGTACTTCTATTTCTAGCTTTTTAAGGAAGCACCAAATTGATTTCCAAAGTGGTTGTACCATTTTACATTCCCACCAACAGTGTATAAGTGTTTCAGTCTCTCCACAACCTCTCCAACATTTATTATTTTGTGTTTTTTGGGTTAATACTAGCCTTGTTGGGGTGACATGGTATCTCATTGTAGTTTTAATTTGCATTTTTCTAATGGCTAATGATTGTGAGCATTTCCTCATGTGTCTGTTAGCCGCCTGAATGTCTTCTTTGGTGAAGTGCCTGTTCATATCCTTTGCCCATTTCTTAATTGGGTAATTTGTCTTTTTGTTTTTGAGGTTTTGCAGTATCTTGTAGATTTTAGACATCAGACGCTGATCAGATTTGTTGTAGCCAAAAATTTTTTCCCAGTCTGTAAGTTGTCTTTTTACTCTTTTGGTGAAGTCTTTTGATGAACATGAGTGTTTGATTTTTAGGAGTTCCCAGTTATCTAGTTTCTCTTCTGGTGTTTGTGCATTGTTACTTATGGTTCGTATTGTGTTTATGCCATGTATTAGGGCTCCTACCATTGTCCCTATTTTTCCTTCCGTGATCTTTATTGTTTTAGATGTTATATTTAGGTCCTTGATCCATTTTGAGTTAGTTTTTGTGTACGGTGTGAGGTATGGGTTTTGTTTCAGTTTTCTGCAGATGGATATCCAGTTATGCCAGCACCATTTGTTAAAGAGACTGTCTTTTCCCCATTTAACGGACTTCGGGCCTTTGTCAAATATCAGCTGGTCATAGATGGATGAATTTATGTCTGGATTCTCAGCTCTGTTGCACTGGTCTGTGTATCTGTTGTTGTACCAGTACCAGGCTGTTTTGACTACCGTGGAGATATAATAGGTTCTAAAATCAGATAGTGTGAGGCCTCCTATTTTGTTCTTCTTCTTGAGTAATGCTTTACTTATCCGGGACCTCTTCCCTTTCCATATAAAGTTGGTGATTTGTTTCTCCATCTCCTTAAAAAAATGCCGTTGGAATTTGGATCAGGATTGCATTGTATCTGTAGATCGCTTTGGATAGAACTGACATTTTCACAATGTTGAGTCTTCCTATCCATGAGCAAGGTATGTTTTTCCACTTATGCAAGTCTCTTTTGGTTTCTTGCAGTAGTGTCTTGTAGTTTTCATCGTATAGGTCTTTTACGTCTGTGGTTAGATTTATTCCTAAGTGTTTTATCTTCTTGGGGTTTATTGTAAATGGTATTGATTTCCCCTTCAAAGTTGTCTTTGTTGGTGTAGAGGAATCCAAGTGCTTTTTGTATGTTCGTCTTGTATCTGAGACTTTGCTGAAATCTTCTATTAGTTCCAGTAGTTTTCTTATGGATTCTTTGGGGTTTTCTGTGTATAAGATCATATCATCTGCAAATAGAGATACTTTTACTTCTTCGCTACCAATTTAGTTGCCCTTTGTTTCTTTTTCTAGCCTAATTGCTCTGGCTAGGACCTCCAATGCTGAATAAGAGTGGTGATAAAGGGCATTCTTGTCTGGTTCCCGTTCTCAAGAGGAATGCTTTCAAACTCTCTCCATTTAGGATGTATTTCTAGCTTTTTAAGGAAGTGCCAAAGTGATTTCCAAACTGGTTGTACCATTTTACATTCCCACCAACAGTGTATAAGTGTTCCATTCTCTCTACAACCTCTCCAACATTTATTATTTTGTATTTTTTGGATTAATGCTAGCCTTTTTGGGATGAGATGGTGTCTCAGTCGTCTAGTGCTGGTATAACAGAAATACCACAAGTGGAGGGCTTTAGCAAAGAGAAGTTTATTCTCTTACAGTCCAGTAGGCTACAAGTCCAAGTTCAGGGTGTCAGCTCCAGGAAAATGCATTCTCCGTTGGCTCTGGAGGAAGGTCCGTGTCATCAATCTTCCTTTGGTCTGGGAGCTTCTCTGCACAGGAAACTCAGGTCCAAAGGATGCGCTCTGCTCCGGGCACTGCTTTTTTGGTGGTATGAGGTTCCCATGTGTCTCTGCTTGCTTCTCTGTTTTATATCTCAAAAGAGATTGGATTAAGACACTATCTAATCTTGTAAACCTCATCTGCATATCCTCATCACAGTGATAGAATTTGCAACACATGAGGAGATCACATATAACCTCATCATAGTGATAGAGTTTACAACACGTAAGGAAATCACGTCAGATGACACAATCATACAATGCTGGAAATCATGACCTAGCCAAGTTGCTGCACACGTTTTTTGGGGGACACAATTCAATCCATGACAGATGGTATCTCATTATAGGTTTGATTTACATTTTTCTAATGGCTAATGATCGTGAGCATTTCCTCATGTGTCTGTTAGCTGCTTGAATGTCTTCTTTGGTTAAGTACCTGTTCAGATCCTTTGACTATTTTTTAATTGGGTTATTTGTCTTTTTGTTGTTGAGGTTTTGCAGTATTTTGTAAATTTTAGAGATTAGGCCCTGATCGAATTTGTCATAGCCAAAAATTTTTTCCCAGTCTCTAGGTTGTCTTTTTACTCTTTTGGTGAAGTCTTTTGATGAGCATAAGTGTTTGATTTTT
>NW_004443955.1:14356013-14362917 GCF_000243295.1 Trichechus manatus latirostris
TTGGGGTTTTCTGTGTATAAGATCATATCATCTGCAAATAGAGATACTTTTACTTCTTCCTTACCAGTTTGGATGCCCTTTATTTCTTTTTCTAGTCTAATTGCTCTGGCTAGGACTTCCAGCTCAATAAGAGTGGTGATAAAGGGCATCCTTGTCTGGTTCCCATTCTCAGGGGGGAGAGTTTGAGACTGTCTCCACTTAGGATGATGTTGGCTGTTGGCTTTGTATAAATGCCCTTAATTACGTTAAGGAATTTCCCTTCTATTTCTATTTTGCTGAGAGTTTTTATCATGAATATGTGTTGGACTTGTCAAATGCCTTTTCTGCATCAATTGATAAGATCATGTGGTTCTTGTCTTTTGTTTTATTTATTTGATGGATTACATCAATTGTTTTTCTAATGTTGAACCTTCCCTACATACCTGGTATGAATCCCACTTGGTCATGGTGAATTCTTCTTTTGACATGTTCTTGAATTCTATTGGCTAGAATTTTGTCGAGGATTTTTTGCATCTATGTTGATGAGGGAGATTGGTCTGTAATTTTCTTTTTTTGTGGTGTCTTTACCTGGTTTTGGTATCAGGGTTATGCTAGCTTCATAGTATGAATTTGGGAATATTCCATCCATTTCTATGCTCTGAAATACCTTTAGAAGTAGTGGTGTTAATTCTTCTCTGAAAGTTTGTAGAATTCTCCGGTGAAACCATCAGGGCCAGGGCTTTTTTTCTTTTTTTTTTTGTTAGGAGTTTTTAATTACCTTTTCAATCTCTTCTTTTGTTGTAGGTTTATTTAGCTGTTCTGCCTCTGTTTGTGTTAGTTTTGGTAAGTAGTGTGTTTCTAGAAATTTGTCCATTTTCTCTAGGTTTTCAAATTTGTTAGGGTACAATTTTCCATAGCATTCTGTTATGAAACTTTTAAGTTCAGTTGGTCTGTTGTGATATCGCCCATCTCATTTCTTATTTGGGTTATTTGCTTCTTCTCCTGTTTTTCTTTTGTCAGTTTGGCCAATGCTTTATCGATTTTGTTGATCTTTTCAAAGAACCAGCTTTTGGTCTTGTTAACTCTTTCAGTTGTTTTTCTGTTCTCTGTTTCATTTAATTCTGCTCTAATTCTTATGATTTCCTTTCTTCTGGTGCCTGAGGGCTTCTTTTGCTGCTCTCTTTCTGTTTGTTCAAATTGTAGGGTTAATATTTTGATTTTGGCCCTTTCTTCTTTTTGGATGTGTGCATTTATTGCTATAAATTGACCTCTGAGCACTGCTTTTGCTGTATCCCAGAGATTCTGGTAGGATATGTTTTCGTTCTCATTTGATTCTATGAATTTCTTTATTCTGTCCTTAATTTCTTCTGTAACCCAGTTGTTTTTGAGCAAGGTGTTGTATAGTTTCCGTGTGTTTGTTTTTTTTTTCCCTTGGTTTTTCTATTATTGATTTCTGCTTTTATGGCTTTATGGTCAAAAAAGACGCTTTGTAATATTTCAATGCTTTGGATTCTGTTAAGGCTTGCCTTATGGCCTAATATGTGGTCTATTCTGGAGAATGTTCCATGTGCGTTGGAAAAGAAAGTATATTTGGCTGCTTTTGGGTGGAGTGTTCAGTATATGTCTATGAGATCAAGTTGGTTGATTATGGCATTTAGATCTTCTGTGTCTTTATTGAGCTTCTTTCTCGATGTTCTGTCCTTCACCGAAAGTGGTGTGTTGAAGTCTCCTACTACTATTGTGGAGCTGTCTATCTCTCTTTTCAATGCTGTTAGAGTATGTTTTATGTATTTTGGAGCCCTGTTGTTGTGTGTGTAAATATTTATTATGGTTATGTCCTCCTGGTGTATTGACCCTTTAATCATTATATAGTGTCCTTCCTTATCCTTTGTGGAGGCTTTTACTTTAAAGTCTATTTTGTCAGAGATTAATATTGCCATTCCTGCTCTTTTTTGATTGTTGTTTGCTTGATATATTTTTTTCCATCCTTTGAGTCTTAGTTTGTTTGTGTCTTTTAAGTCTAAGATGTGTCTCTTGTAGGCAGCATAAAGACGGATCCATGTCTTTTTATCCATTCTACCAGTCTCTGTGTCTTTATCAGTGCATTTAGCCCATTTACTGTCAGAGTAATTATTGATAGGTATGAGTTTAGTGCTTTCGTTTTGATGCCTTTTTTTGTGTGTTGTTGACAGTTTCTTTTTTCCACTTAATTTTTTGTGCTGAGTCATTTTTCTTTATGTATTTTCTTTTCATTTTTTTCATTGTTGTTGATTTGTATTGGCTGAGTCTTTATGTTTTTCTTGTTTTTTATTTTGATGTGTAGGATTGTTAGTTTCCTTTGTGGTTACCTTAATATTTACCCCTATTTTTCTAAGTTTAAACCAGTCTTTCATTTCTTTATATCGCCTTGTCTTCCTCTCCATATGAAAGATCTAGGACTACATTTTTTAGCCCTCTTTTTGTTTTAATGTTGTCATCTTTTACATATTGATGTCTCTGTTTCCCTATTTTCAGCATTTTAACTTTGATTTGTTTTTGTGTCTTCCCTATCTGGGTTGATATCTTGTTGCTCTGTCCTGTGTTCTAGTCTTGGGTTGCTATCTGATGTTATTGATTTTCTAACCGGAGGAATCCCTTTAGTATTTCTTGTAATTTTGGTTTGGTTTTTGCAAATTCTCTAAACTTCTATTTATCTGGAAATGTTCTAATTCTGCCATCATATTTGTGAGACACTTTTGCTGGATATATAATTCTTGGCTGGCAGTTTTTTCCGTCAAGGCTTTATATATGTCATCCCATTGCCTTCTTGCCTACATGGTTTCTGCCGAGTAGTCCAAGCTTAGTCTTAATGACCCTCTTTTATAGATGACTTTTCATTTATCCCTAGCCACTCTTAAAATTCTGCCTTTATCTTTGGTTTTGGTAAATTTGATTATAATAGGTCTTGGTGACTTTCTTTTGGGATCTACCTTATATGGGGTTCCATTAGCATCTTGTCATATATAATTAATTTACTTGTTTTTTCAGGGCTTTGTTATAAAAAGGACCACAGGAAGCATCTGACTACTCCACCATCTTAGCCCCACCTAAATCTAAAACCTTTTGGAATGTAAAAATTGCTTATCTGGCTAAGAGGGAGTGAGTTAGGGCCTGGGTATTCACAGTGAATTCCCTGAAAACAGTTAAGATAGTAGATTTATTTAATAAGTTAAAGCCGGAATCTCTGCACTCTGTTACAGTCAAAACTTCTACAGCTGTGATCTGCCTCCTTTTTAAACAAACTTAATTTCTACCTAGTTACCAATTTACAAAGAACTAGCAGAAATATGGTGGAAAAATTCCAATGAGCGAAAATTAATTAGGGAGTCAGAACTGGGTAAGCTTAATATATACCTATCTTGACTATGAAGTTATTTACAGGTTCTAACTTCATTTAACATCAGTAAGGTGCCTTCTCTGGGGCCAGCTGCATAAACATTCTTAATACGCACTGAAAAAATTTTTATCTAGGTTGGAAGTTCCGGCTTTTGTTTTTCAAGCAGTAAAACTTTGGCAAAAGGCTGAATAGTTTCTTTAGAGGGTAGAAATGAGACTCTCAGTTAAATTCAGAATGGAGTTTTTAACTTAGGTCTGAAGTCACCTAATTCAGATATGCCAGCACCTCAGATTCTAAAATTCACATATACAGGAGGAAATGCCTTTCAAGGTAAAATGTAAGTGTAGGTCACTCTGCCAGTTTAAGACACTCTCTGTGTCTTAAACTCTTCTAGCTGTATCACTCTCCTATTCAAGAACCTCTCTGACTTCTTATTTTCTCTGGCTTTTCTTATTGTAAGAAAATCCAAACTCATTTGCCTGGCACAAGGCCCTCCATTATGGGCCCAGCCTGGGACTCCACCTCATTTCCCTCTTCCTCCCTCATGCTTTCTCTGTTGCTGTCAAATTAGTCCACTCCCTGGCCCTAAACACCCGTGTGTATCTCCTCCCTCACACCTGTGTGCTCAGTTCTGTATCCCCGCTTCTCAGCCCACTTAAGTCCTATTTATTCTTCACCCCTCTTCATTATTGTTGTTGTTGGTTGCCATTAAGTGAACTCCAACTCTTTGGCAACCTTAGGTATAACAGAAGGAAGCGTTGACTGGTCCTGCATCCTCTTCATGATCATTGAGGCATGTCCTAACTACCACAGGCTGATCCAGTCTCTGTTTCCTCTAAGCTTGTGTGGCATCTCTCCCATTGTCACCTTGACTTGTCCTTTAACTTCATGCACTTTTATCTCTAGTTTTCCCAGTCAGGTGTTAATCTGCATGAAGGTTCCATTTAGGAAAAGGAGTCTCTGGCTCTTCTTCCCATCATGGCTACTCAAAGCCCAGTGGTCAATTCCCAGTGAAAATCTGCCAAACCTAACACTTGAACTAAACTGACTCCTTGCTCACAGACACTGGGAGGGGACGTGGTGCCCTGGACATGATGGGCTTTAGCATCAACCAAGTCTAGGTTTAAATCCTTGTCCCTCGTGCACCTAGGTTTGTAACACTTGACAATTTATACAGTTTGTCTGTACCAACAGTGACCTCTCTTCCAACCTAAGAAACTGAGTTCTGCCTCATCAGCACCTTTAATGTGGTTTCCTCAACTCACCCCCAACAACTAACTCATACTACTGCCAATGAGAAGATCAAAGGCCTTCCTACCTCCTCTGTGTGTGGAGTACTATTGGGAGGCTCTTGGGGCTGCGTGGTGGGGAAGCCCCTTCACTGCCCTGTGCTTTATTTGGTGGTGAATTCAACATTCGTGTTCTGCAGTCGTAATTGTACTTTCATGTAAAAGATCATGGAGGAATTTCAGGAAAAGTGTGGGAGGTTTACAGACTTTAACAGGATTTTTCTCCCATTTGTCTTGGTGTCTAACTGAAAAGATTAATATTAGAAAATAATTGCTTTTTCTCCTACTCCTATTTTTTATTTCATTTTGGTAATAAATTGTGTGAACCAAACAAAACATTATGTCATGTTGGAACGTTTACTTTTGGTTTCCTGTGAAAAATAAAAAAGCCTGGAGTATGTTCTGGATGTTATGTAAGTAGATAAATTGCCAAGAAACTGTAGTTTTCACTTATATAAGAATATCAGTGTGCACAGAAGGAAAAGAGTCTGGAACTAAAAAATATTAAAATTACTGGTCAGATTCAGATCCTAGCTCTGCCATTGGCGAGCTGTCTGACTGAACAAGTTTCTTTTTCTTTTTTTTTTTAATTGTGGTAAATATATATGTAACAAATCATTTGCCATTTTGACATTCTTTACAGGTACAATTCAGTGACATTAGTTATGTTTATCATGTTGTTCAACCACTACCACTATCTGTTTTTAAACTGCCCCATCATCCTTAACAGAAGGTCAGTGTCCTCTAAGCAGTGAGTCCCCCTTTTCCCCGCTGTCCCTCCCACCATGGTAACCACTGATAAACTTTGATCTCTGTACATTTACCTATTCTACATATTTCATATAAGTGGAATCATACAATATTTGTCCCTTTTTTTTCTGATTTATTTTACTCTGCATAATGTTTTCAAGATTCATCCATGTTGTAGCATGTATCAGTATTTCATTTCTCTTTATGGCTGAGTAGTATTCCGTTGTATATTTGTACCACATTTTGTTTTTCCATTCATCTGTACCACATTTTGTTTATCCATTCATCTGTTAGTGGACCTTGAGGCTGTTTCCACCTTTTGGCTATCGTGAATAGTGTTGCAAGGAACACTGGTGTATAACTATCTGTTTTGAGCACTTTTCTTTTTGTTTTTTATTGTACTTTAGATAAAAGTTTACAGAAGAAATAGTTTCTCATTAAACAGTACACATATTGTTTTATGACAATGCTTAACAACCCCATGACATCTCAACACTATCCCTTTTCAACCTTTGGTTCCCTATTACCAGCTTTCCTGTCCCCTCCTGCCTTCTAGTCCTTGTCCCTGGACTGTTGCGCCCCATTAGTCTCATTTTGTTTTATGGGGCTGTCTTATCTTTGTCTGAATGGTGAACCTCAGGAGTGACTTCATTACTGAGCCAAAAGGGTGTCTGGGGGCCATACTCTCGGGGTTTTTCCAGTCTGTCAGGCCAGTAAGTCTAGTCTCTTTTGTGAGTTAGAATTTTGTTCTACATTTTTCTCCAGCTCTGTCTGGGACCGTCTGTTGTGATCCCAGTCAGAGCAGTCAGTGGTGGTAGCTGGGCACCATCTAGTTGTACTGGACTCAGTCTGGTGGAGGCCATGATAGTTGTGGTCCATTAGTCCTTTGGACTAATCTTTCCCTTGTATCTTGTTTTCTTCATTTTCCCTTGCTACCGAAGGGGTGAGACCAGTGGAGTATCTTAGATGGCTGCTCACAGGCTTTTAAGACCCCAGACGCCACTCACCAAGGTAGAACGTAGAACATTTTCTTTATAAACTGTGTTATGCCAATTGAGCTAGATGTTCCCTGAGACTATGGTCCCCACAGCCCTCCACTCAGCAATTCAGTTCCTCAAGGAGTTTGGATGTGTCTGTGGAGCTTCCATAACCTTTCCTTGTACAAGTTGTGCTGGCTTCCACAGTGTTGTGTACTGTCTTACCCTTCACCAAAGTTACCACTTATCTATTGTCTATTTAGTATTCCCCCCCACCCCTCCCATCCCTTGTAACCAACAAAGATTGTTTTTTTGTGTGTAAACTATTTCTTGAGTTTTTACGGTAGAGGTCTCATACAATATTTGTCCTTTTGTGATTGACTTATTTCACTCAGCATTATGTTCTCCAGTTTCATCCATGTTATGAGATGCTTCACAGATTCATCATTGTTCTTTATCATTGCATAATACTCCATTGTGTGTATGTACCATAGTTTGTTTATCCATTCATCTGTTGATGGGCATCTAGGTTG
>NW_004443955.1:14364124-14418259 GCF_000243295.1 Trichechus manatus latirostris
CATATCATCTGCAAACAGGGACAGTTTAACTTCTTCATTACCAATTTGGATGCCCTTTATTTCTTTTTCTTGCCTTATTGCTCTAGCTGGAACTTCCAGCACAGTGTTAAATAGGAATGATGATAAAGGGCATCCTTGTCTTGTTCCTGTTCTCAAGGGGAGTGTTTTCAGCCTCTCTCCGTTAAGAATGATGTTGGCCATTGGTTTTGCATAGATGCCCTTTATTATGTCAAGAAATTTCCCTTCTATACCTATTTTATTGAGAGTTTTTATCAGGAATGGGTGTTGGACTTTGTTGAATGCCTTTTCTGCGTCAATTGAGATGATCATGTGATTCTTTTCTTTCTTTTTATTTATGTGGTGAATTACATTGATTGATTTTCTAATGTTGAACCATCCTTGCATAACTGCTATGAATCCTGCTTGGTCACGGTGTATTATTTTTTTGATATGATGTTGAATTCCATTGGCTAGAATTTGTTGAGAATTTTTGCATCTATATTCATGAGAGATATTGGTCTGTAATTTTCTTTTTTTGTGGCATCTTTGCCTGGTTTTGATATCAGGGTTATGCTGGCTTCATAGAATGAGTTTGGAAGTGTCGCTTCCTTTTCTATGTTCTGAAATAATTTCAGTAGTACTGGTACAAGCTCTTCTCTGAATGTTTTTTAGAATTCTCCAGTGAAGCCATCTGGGCCAGGGCTTTTTTTTTTGTTGGGAGTTTTTTTTATTACCTTTTTAATCTCTTGTTACGGGTCTGTTCAGATTTTCAACATCACTGAGCAGGTTTCTTGACTGCTCTGTGTCTCAGTTTTCTCCTCTGTCAGATGAGTTCACACGTGTAAATTGTTTAGCACAAATCCTAGCATACAAAGGACTCAATACATGTTAGCTTTTGTTTTCATTATTCAACTAAAGTGGATTCCTATAATATCTGAAGTGGGGTTATTCTCCAAGTGTCCTTTGTTCATTCTCTCTTCATAGTTTATAATTTTCTTCCTTTCTTTTTTTTTTCCAACATATGTTATTTCCTGTCTCCTATTTAACCAGAGGAGAGTAGGCTCAGCTCATGATAAACAAAAAAATACCCAGTTGCTGTGGAGTCGATTCTGACTCATGGCAATCCCATCTATGTCAGAGTAGAGCTGTGCTCCATAGGGTTTTCAATGGCTGATTTTTTGGAAGTAGCTCACCAGTCCATTCTTCCCAGGTGCCTCTGGGTGGATTCAAACCACCAGTCTTTCAATTAGTAGCCTTTTGTGCCACCTAGGGACTCGCAGCTTATGATACTGAAAAAAAAAAAAAAATTTTAAAAACTAAACCCCTTGCCATAGAGTCGGTTCTAACTCATAGCGACCCTATAGGACAGAGTAGAACCGCCCCATAGGGTTTCCAAGGCTGTAATCTTTACAGAAGCAGGCTGCCACATGTTTCTTTTTCGGAGCAGCTGCTAAGTTCAAACCGCCAACCTTTGGGTTACTAGCCAAGTGCTTATCCACTGCACCACCAGGGCTCCCTACCAAAATCCATTCCTCTAAAAAAGTAAAAATAAACATCAGTTATATAATTTTCTAAGAGTCACTGGTCTTCATCAAACTTTAAACTTTTAACCAGACAGTGTTTTTTCCCTTTCACAGAGAGCGTTCTGTATACTGAAAGAGTCCCTGGAAGCCAAAGTGGAGACATTTGGTGACTTCAGTCCTGAGGTGGCTGAGACATACCGGCTCCTGGGTGGGGCAGACCTGGCACAGGGAAACCACAGCAGGGCCCATAAGAAACTGAACAAGGTAAAGCTGGATCCCACACTAACGCAAAGCAAAACTCCCTCCCTTCCAGCAAGCCACTTTCTCTCCCTCCAGCATGCTCTTTTTAAACGAAACTTTATAAGTGACTTATTTATGTACGTTGATATAACTTTTGCAGTGTGATCTAAGCTAAAACTTTTTGGGTGAAAGATATAGTAATCTTATTTGCATATATTTTTAATAAATTATTAATAATTTTTTACCACGCAAATATTTTTAATCTTTACCTTAGAACATATTTAGAAAATCTTTCTGTATTCCCAGTTTATAGAGGAATTCATCTATGTTTTCTTTTAGTACTTACCTTTTTTTTTATTAATTTGAATTTTATTTATGTGTATGGTGTGAGGTATGGCTCTAATGCTGTCTTTTTTCAAAATGGTTTCCCAGTTGTCCAGCACCATTTTATTAAAAAGCCCATCTTTTATCCAGTAATTTAAGATAATACCTTCATCATATACAAAATTTCTGTATGTACTTGAGCCTATTTCTGGATTTCAGTTCTGTACCACTAGTCTCTCTGTTTATTCATGTGCCAGTACCTTGCTGTTTTAATTATAGAGCTTTTATGGTATGATTTAATAGCTGATAGGACTAGACACCCTTCCTGGCTTTCTCTTCCACCTAGAATATCAGGTTTTCTAGATATTCTTGCAAGTTTGTTAACTTTTCCATGTGAATTTTAGTATCAACCTGTCTGGCTCCATAAAATTTTTGCCAGTATTTTTTTGGGGGTTGTGTTGTTTACAAACGAACTTCAGAAGAACTGACATCTTTTTGATTTTGAGTCATCCTAACCAAGAACAAGGAATGTCTTTCCATTTGTTCATGTCTATTTTTGTATCTTTCAGGTGTGTTTTAAAATTTTCCTCGTGTAGGTTTTGCACATTTCTTAGTAAGTTTATTTCTAAGTACTTTATCTTCTTTATCACTATTGTAAGTGCAGTTATATCTTTTAACGGGTTATTTTTGTGTACACGAAGGCCACTGATTTCTCTGTTAATTTTATGTCCTTCTCGCTTGCTTAATTCTTTGATTGCTTGAGTTAATGTGAGCACTGATTTTCCCAGGCTTCCCAGGTATACTGTTATGTCATCTGCAAATACTTATAGTTTTACTTCTTATTTTTTAATCTTTATGCTTCTAATTGATTTATCTTGCCAAATTGCATTGACTCATACTTCTAGTACAGTGATAAATAGTAGTAAAGATAATGAGCATACTTGCCTTGCTCCTGATCTTAGTGGAAATCCCTCTAGTGATTCCTTATTTAGTAAATTGCTGGCTTTAGGTCTATGGTTTATATACTTTTATCATGTTAAGGAAATGTCCATCAATTCATATTTTCATCATTTTTTTTTTTTTAATTAGAAATGAGTGTTGAATTTTATCAAAGGCTTTTCAGTTATCTGTGAAGATATTTATATGACTCTTGGTGGATCAATTAATACAGAGTATTTAATTGTAATATTGAAGCAACCTTGCATTCCTGGAATAAATCTAAGTCATGTTTTATTATTTTTTAATGTGATGTTGAATTGTTTGCTAATATTTGATTTAGAATTTTTACTCCAGTATTTGCAAGTGATTTTTGTTTAAGTATCAATGTTATATTTACTTCATAAAAATAATTTGGTAGTTCTCCTTTATTTTATGTGCATTGGAGCAATTTAAAAACACATATATAGCATTGAAGCTATCTAGTCTTTGAAATTTGTACCTCCTATGTAACCATTTAGGCATGGTGGTTTTTTGTTTCTGTTTTTGTGGGGTTTTTTGTGTGTTTTCTTTTTTTCCCTCTTTGGTGGGGAAATTGTTTGACAATTTTCTCTATTTTTCCTATAAAAAATTGGTCTGTTGAAGCTTTCCATCTGTAATTGGGTTATTGTTGGTAAACTATATCTTTCTAGGTAGTTATCCATTTCATTTACATTTTCTGATTTATATACATAGAGATTACTTATGCTTTTTAATGATTATTTCCCCCTTATAATGTCTTAGTTTTATATTTGTGTTTTCTCCCTCTTCTCTCTTTTTTTTTTGTGACTGATTTAATTGTTGCCTTGTCTGTTTTGTTAATTTTTTCAAGAATGAGGATTTTGATTCACTAGACCTGCTTTCTGCTGTCTACTTCATTAATTTCTGTTTTTGTCTTTATTATTTCTTCCTTTGTGTTTTATTTTGTTGTAGATTTTTCTCCTATCTTTTTGAGTTAGAAGTTTAATTCATTCATTTTCATGTTTCGTTTTTATTGATAGAAGCGTTAAAAGCCATGAATTTTCCTCTTACTATTGCTTTACTGTATCTTAGAAATTCTCATATGTTGGGTTTTCATTACATTAATTAGTTTTAAAATGGAAAACACCTGGGAACTTCTAAGTAACCTAACTGATCAAACCAAAAAAATTAACTTTAGTTCTGAGTGGGCCGTCCTGTAAGTCCAGTCTTTATCTCTTCTTACATCTTTTCTGATTCTGCTGCAACAAGCACCAGATTTGGTGACTTGTGTAGTGCCTATTCTATTATCAGCGGTCATCAAGTATTTATTGAGCACCTTCTGTGGGCCATTACTGTGCCCAGCAGTCGTGAGGAGAAAACAATGACCAAGACAAATCCGCTCCTTGTCTTTGAGAGCTGCCAGTCTAGCCAGGAGGACATACATTAAACAAGTCATTTCAGATAATTTAAACATTGCACATGTGCCAAAGACATCACGGTGAGAGAAGATCTGAGAAGGAAAGCTGAGGGGGCAGTTGCTCTCTTTCCCATCCTCCACTTCCATACAATAATAGCCAGTGCTTATTGAGTGATTGTTATATCCCTGGCACTCTGTTAAGTGATTTACATATATTAACTTATTTAAACCCTACAGCAACTCTAACAGTTGGGTTCCTCTACTTTCCATATTTTACAAAGAGGGAAACTGAAGCTGAGAGGGTGTCTCAGCCTTGGTTACACAGCAGGATATTGTTGGAGTGCAGACCCAGCACCAGGCACTCTGTATTCTACAGTGTACACTGTCATCTATTTCACATTGAGAGTTTCTGAATAAGATTTTTTTTCTTAAAAAAAAAAAGGTTGAAAACCAGTAGCATAGTGGGAAGAAAGCCAAGATCAGTATAGTAGGTCTCTTTGAATTGCAACTGCCAGAATACACTCAAACTAGCTCAGGCTTAAAAAGACATTTATTGTCTTATGGCGCCAGATGACTAGCAGGGCAGGGATGCAGTGGAGCCTTTGGAGAAACTGCAGCAGCCAGACACTAGAGCCACGAGGGCTCTGCCCAGGGCTCCTCCCTACTTCTCAATGCACCTCATCTTCCTCTCTCACAGCACTGTCTTCCCTCAAGATGGAGTGCATGGCTGCCAGCATTCCTGAGTTTTACGTCCTACCGCCTGTGCCTTTGAAGAGAGGTAGCTGTTAGTCACAGCTTAAAAAAATGTCAGGGAAAAACTGACTGGCCTGGCTTGAATCAGATGCCCACCGCTGGAGCAGTCAGCTGAGGCCGGGGGTGGTAGCTTGTAAAACTACGGTGCTTCCAAGGTAGCCAGGGGACCCTGGGTGGGGGTGACACTGGAAACACAGTCCCATAGCCAGAAGACCTGGGACTGGGTTCACTGGCACCCCACACTCTCATTTTTCAAGCATGTGCAATGAATACAAATAGGAATGAAGCAGTTCCTTCCCCTAAGAGGGTTCCAGGCCAGTGAGGGAGTTACAGTTTGCAAACCCTGAAGTATATTATGTAAAAGTTCTATGCTGTAGGTCCCTATCAGGACCTATAGGAGGGGGTTTAGGGAAGGTGCCCAGATAAGCAGTCCTGGAAAAGAGTATAGACTAGAAGAGGCAGGAATTTTCCAGGTAGGAACATGGGGTAGGAGAAGGAGCAGCACTTGGAAAGGCTCAGGGTAAGAGAACAAAGTAGGTTTAAGAACAGAGCTCGTTGGGCTAGCTGCAGTGGGGAGTGTGGCTGGGAAAGGTGCAGGGCCAAGTCTCTGAGGCTGGGTTTACCAGGTTAAGGGGCTGAGGCCAGGGATCCCACATGATGGCTGCAGGCCCAGCCCAGCCCACTGCCATCCGTTTCTCTATGGCCTGTGAGCTATACATGGTTTTTACAGATGATCATTTTTAATCGAGCTGATGATAGGGAACACGAACTTTGAACCCTAATTGAATGAAAGTTTTACCCCCTAAAAAGAAATCCATTCTTTTCATAGACCTATCTAACAAGAAAATAATTTGCTTTCTCGCGTTATATAGAAGGAGCCCTGCTGGCTCAACACTTAAGCGCTTAACTGAAAACCAAAAGGTTGGCAGTTCTAACCCACCCAGTGGCTCCACGGGAGAAAGACCTGTAGACCTACTCCTGTAAAGATTGTTGTTGTTAGGTGCCGTCGAGTTGGTTCCAACTCATAGTGACCCTATGTACAACAGAACGAAACACTGCCTGGTGCTGCACCATCCTCACAATTGTTGCCATGCATGAGCCCATTGTTGCAGCCGCTGTGTCAATCCATCTCTTTGAGGGTCTTCCTCTTTTTCACTGACCCTCTATTTTACCAAGCATGATATCCTTCTCCTGGGACTGGTCCCTCCTGATAACACGTCCAAAGTATGTGAGACGTAGTCTCGCCATCCTTTGCATTCTGGCCGTACTTCTTCCAAGACAGATTTGTTCGTTCTTTTGGCAGTCCATGGCGTATTCAATATTCTTTGCCAGCATCACAATTCAAAGGCATCAATTCTTCTTCGGTCTTCTTTATTCATTGTCCAGCTTTTGCATGCATATGAGGCGACTGAAAACACCATGGCTTGGATCAAGTGCACCTTAGTCTTCAAGGTGACATCTTTGCTTTTTAACACTTTGAAGAGATTTTTTGCAGCAGATTTGCGCAATGCAATGTGTTGTTTGATTTCTTGAATGCTGCTTCCATGGGTGTTGATTGTGGATCCAAGTAAAATGAAATCCTTGACAACTTCAATCCTTTGTCCATTTACCGTGATGTTGCTTATTGGTCCAGTTGTGAGGATTTTTGTTTTCTTTATGTTGAGGTGTAGTCCATACTGAAGGCTGTGTGTGGTCTTTGATCTTCATCAGTAAGTACTTCAAGTCCTCCTCACTTTTAGCAAGCAAGGTTGTGTTATCTGCGTAATGCAGGTTGTTAATGAATCTTCCTCCAATCCTGATGCCCGTTCTTCTTCACATAGTCCAGCTTCTTGGATTATTTGCTCAGCATGCAGATTGAATAAGTATGGTCAAAGGATACAACCCTGACGCACACCTTTCCTGAAGAGATTACAGCCTAGAAAACCCTATGGAGCAGTTCTACAAAAAAAAAAAAAAATTGTTGCTGTCGAGTCAATTCTGGCTCATAGTGACCCTATAGGACAGAGCAGAACTGCCCCATATGGTTTCCAAAGAGCGGCTGGTAGATTTGAACTGCCGATCTTTTGGTTAGTAGCCGAGCTCTTAACCACAGCACCAGGGTTCCACTACTACATAGTGGCCTCAATTTTGTCTCTTGGCATGAAAAGCCTGAAAGATTTACCATTGGGATCTTTGCATAAAAATGTTTTCCCATCCCTGCTGTAAGCAGCTGGGAGCCGTTGAAGGGTTTCTTTTTTTTTTTTTTCTTTTGTACTTTAGATGAAGGTTTACAGAACAAAGTAGCTTCTCATTAAGCAATTAGTACACGTATTGTTTTATGACATTGGTTAACAACCCTGTGACATGTCAACACTCTCCTCTTCTCGACATTGGGTTCCCTATTACCAGCTTTCATGCCCCCTCCTGCCTTCTTGTCCTTGCCCCTGGGCTGGTGTACCCATTTAGTCTTGTTTTGTTTTATGGGCCTGTCTAATCTTTGGCTGAAGGGTGAACCTCAGGAGGGACTTCATTACTGAGCTAAAAGGGTGTCCAGGGGGCCATAATCTCGGGATTTCTCCAATCTCTGTCAGGCTAGTAAGTCTGGTCTTTTTTAGCGAATTAGAATTTTGTTCTACATTTTTCTCCATCTCTGTCCAGGACCCTCTATTGTGATCCCTGTCAGAGCAATTGGTGGTGGTAGTGGGGCACCGTCTAGTTGTGCTGGACTTAGTCTGGTGGAGGCTGTAGTACTTGTCGTCCATTAGTCATTTGGACTAATCTTTCCCTTGTGTCTTCAGTTTTCTTCATTCTCCCTTACTCCAGATGGGTTGAGACCAGTGGAGTATCTTAGATGGCCACTCACAAGCTTTTAAGACCCCAGATGCTATTGACCAAAGTAGAATGTAGAACACATTCTTTATAAACTATGTTATGCCAGTTGAGCTAGATGTTCCCTGAGACTGTGGTCCCCACAGCCCTCAGCCCAGTAGTTTGATGCCCATTGAGGGAATTTTAAGCAGGGCACTTCAGGTATATATTTGTAGTTTGGATAAAAAAAAAAAAATCACTGTGATCATAGTATTGAAAATGGAATGGAGATGACCAAGACTTGAGGCAAGAGACCTCAGCTTTCTCATCCATAAAATGGAGACAACAGAACACCCATTCTCCTTCCCTCCTACGGCTGTTCTCAGGGTCCATTGAGGTGAGGTAAGTGAGAATGGGGATAGCCCAGACCCTGTCCCAGGATGGAGGAAAAGCTAGAGCTTCCATGGCCAAGGCTGCTGCCAGCCAGTTGGGAATCTCCACTTTCCTTTCCCCTCCTCTATCCCTCCTGAGAAGGGTACATGAAGTAGGGGAAATTCTTCCAAGGGCTCAGCCTAGCCACTCATCTCCAGGCAGGAGAGGGTTGGTGTGGATCCAGAGTATAGGGGAGGACAGCAGATGGTAATGGCAGGGCTGATAAGGGGCCAGTAAGACCTTCACTCAGCCTCTGCTGGCTCCTACTGGGCCGGGCGGGGCTGGGCTGGTACCGTTATCGACCTCCTGCTTAAGTTTGAGTCCACCCACGAGTACCTTGGAAGAAGGGCCTGGTGATCTACTTCTGAAAGATCAGCCTATGGAGTACAGTTCTACTGTGACACACGAGGTCACCATAAGTCAGAGTTGACTTGATGGCAGCTGGTGGTGGTGGTGGCAGCTTGGTGTTAGGTTGCTGCTGCTGGGAGATGTTCATCTGTCGGTCGATCTTCGTCTTCACAGCAGCCCTGCAGTCAGACTTTATAGCCGGCTGTCACCGAGAAGGGGCCTGAGGCTCATCAATGTGAGCGAACTTTCCACTGACAGGTTACTCTGAAGTGAAGCCTACGCTGTTTTTGTCCAGTCTTTTGCCAAGAGTGGATCTTGAACCACTGGCATCAGGGTGGCCTCCTGAATCAGAGTCCCTGGGCAGAGCTCCAGGATCTGAATTTTAGCCAGCTTCCTAGGGGAAGTTTGAGAATCACGCTCTGAGCCTTGCTGCCTCTGCAGATCAGTTCAGGTTCAAGAAACTCAGATTTCATCAGCCAGATAAACTGTAGCAGAAGCCGGTGACATTGTTTTCCTTTAGTGTGGCCTCATTACTTATCTGTCCTGAAAGCAATGACTTTGACATTTCAAAGATATCACATGTCAGAATAGGAGAGCAAAGGGCTGAAACTTTTACTTGGGGAGGTTTTGCATGCTCTGTACACACAGCTATCGTTTCCAGCTCTCCATGTGGACACATCTGAGGACAGGGACACTGGGGCACAGGTGGGGACTTCACACATGCTTTTCCCATCTGCTGCTGAACCAGTTTCTTAAATGCCATATTTAGCACTGGGGCTCTGTGAAGCCAGCAGCTTTCTACAGCCACCGGCCCGGTGGTGCCTCTCTCGTTTTTGACACAACAGCTGCGTCACCCAAGTTTTCAACTCAGTAGCCGGAATCCACTGAAGAATGGCTTTTCCAGATGTGCCACCCAGTGCTGAGTGGTCCTCCCAGGCATGAAAAACAGGAAGGCTTGAGGAACAAAGCAGACAGCAGGATTAAATTACAGACCAGAAAGCTGTATTATTGATCTGTCTTTTCAAGGCATCTGCCTCCAGGGGAAAATAGGAGAACTCTCTTGGCTCCAAAGGAAATTTCCATAGCAAAAGTTCACATGCTTTTGCAGCTTAGAGACGTGTTTGATTCTAGGATGGGCTTAATTGCCAACGTTTTCATCCAAGTGAAAAGAAAGCCTGAAAAAAGAATTCATGAAGACTGTTCCATAGGTCGGTCACATGACTCATATACCCAGGCCTGGTTATATTGTGAAAGGCGCCTGGCTGGTGCAAATGGTTTGCGATCACTGCTAACCTGAAGGTTGCTGGTTCAAACCCACCCGGCAGCTCCGCAGAAGAAAAGGCTTGGCTGTCTGCTTCCGTAAAGATTACAGACAAGAAAACCCTATGGAGCTGTTCTACTCTGTCACACATGGGGTCTCCATGAGTTGGGGGCCGACTTGATAGCTAACAACAACAACAGTTATATTGTGAAGTGGGGTTTGGGTCCATCCTTCATCTGGGCTCCATATTAGGGTTCAGTCCATTGTCTGACAACTTTAAAGCTGTGAACATTAAACATTGTCATAAAAGAATAATATGATTTTATATGTCCTCTTTCTCCCAGGAATTCAAAGCCTACTCTAATGAGTCTTTTGAAGGAAGAAGGAAAATTATTATTCATTTGTGGGTCAAGACTTGTGAGCAGACCATCAGGTCTTTGCTGTATTCTAGCCATTCTTCCAACTGCCCAGACACACCAAGCTGTCCTCTAGATGGCCATACTTTATAGACAACTCATGTCTTATAATTCTATCGGTGTCCACTTAGTTTTACCTTCCCTTTCACGTATTTGGCATTTGCTTTGTTTCCCTGGATACCAGGAGATCCAGAGCCAAATTTGGAGTGCACACAGAACCATGTTTGCCCCCATTGTCTTCAGGTTTAGATTCTATTCTCATTTTTCCAGATTTTCAAATTGTCTTCTCCTAACCCGTTATTGGGCTGCAGCAGTCACCTCAAATCCCTTTATAAAGAGACAAATATATTAAAGATCTTTCAAGCAAGCACTCATCCTCGAAAATGTTTGTTAATCCCTGGATATAGTATGAGGATGGAGCTGAGAGTTAGGGAGGCCGGGATCATCCATTTTTAACCTTCTGTCGGGGGAAATGTGGAGCCCCCCCGCCCACCTGCTACAGGCTGGGTGTGAGTGAGAATTGAAGGTCCCCTGGCCACAGCTACTCTGGTTTCCTCAGCTGCAGGGAAGAGGGGCTGTCTGCTGGGCCAGGCCCCTAGCTCCGGCAGCCCAGGTACAGCACCCCCACATTTGCTTCCTCTTAGAAAACACAGACCTGTAGTGTGCACAGACTGCCTAGGAACAAGGCAGCGTTTGCTGTGGAAAAGCTCCTGGAATATCCAAGCTTGTCCTGTGTCCTAGCGAATGAGCAATGCCTTAAAAAAAAAAAAAAACCAAACCAGTTGCCATCAAGCCAACTCTGACTCATGGTGACCCCATGTATGTTAGAGCAGATAGCTGGGCCTTTCTTTCAAAACACCTCTCGATAGGTTCAAACCGCCAATCATTCAGTTAGTAGTGAAGCTACACCACCACCCAGGGACTCGAACGATGCGTTAGAGGTTCCTAAAGGGCACCGGGGTGCAGGGAGGCACACAACTGCGGGTCTGCATGGACTGTCCTGGCCTGAGACTACCTGGCAATTTATCAGAGCCTTGCTGGACACAGGGGAACCATGACTTTATGGGTGGATGGCCAAGGTTAAGGAAAAGGCAAGCTCTCCTACCACATAAATGCTGTGTAACCTTCAACACATTGGAAGAGCTGTGGTTGGCCTGGCCAAACTCAGGAAACACGGCCCGCGACAGCTGAGCTCGATCTCATCAGGGAAGCGTGCCAAGGAGAGGCAGCTCAGAGGGCTCAGCTTTAGGAGATTCTGCATTCTTGCTCTAGCTGCCTCAGGAATAGGCAAATCTGATTTTGATATAAAAGGCTGGCTCTCTGCTTTAACAACAAACCCTAATTTATATGTAGCATGCAGCAGAATGCCTCTCGACAGCCAGTCATGCTGATGCATTTGTTTTCTAAACGTTTGTGTTGCAGTTGTCCTGGAGAGAAATGATGGTAGCTTGCTCCAAGACAGTGGCCAGGGGATGGAGCAAAGTCGTGGGGGAGTCGAGGGATGTCGATAAGAATGTAGAGCCCATGGTACTTGGCAACTTGGAGGTGAGAAGGGAGGGAGACAGCAAGGTTGACATCCACATTCCGAGGCTGGCATGCAGCAGAGACTCAGGAGAAGCCACTGTGAGCACCTGTGTGGGTGGCGGGGCTTGGGTCCCTCCCTTTCTACCTCAGCTCCCGTTTCCCTCCTCATCCTAGGATCTCTGTTCTCCACCTTACCTATATGTCTCTCATGGACCCCTCCACCCACAGCTGCATCAATCCTTGGATCTTAGAATTAGTGGCCCTTCAAGTAAGAGAGACACAGGATTTGTGTGTGTGTGTGTGTGTGTGTGTGTGTGTGTGTGTGTGTGTGTGAGAGAGAGAGAGAGAGAGAGTGCACACAGGGGTGTGTTTCCTCAAAAACTTCCCAATCCTGCTGCTCAGGACTGCCCCACACACCTCCCTACCTGGTGCTGTCACCTGGCTGACTCCTCATCCTTCAGGTCTCACCTCCAATGTCACCTCCTCAGAAAGGCCTTCGCTGACTCGCATACCCGTCTCCCACCACCACCACTCCCCCTTTTATTCTTATAGTCCCATGTTCTTTTTTTCCCCTAGCACTTATTACATGTTGTTATGACACGCTTATTTGTATATTTTTTCATGTCTATCCCCCGCTACATTAGACGCCCCCTGAAAGCAAAGCCCACGCCTGTCCATTCTCTGCTCTCCCACTGGGCTGGGCACAGGGCTGGTGGACAGCAGTGCTCGGTGGGCACATACTGAGGGCTGACTGGTTGTGGTGGGGTTTGTTTGTAGTCAGGACGGACTCCACAGAAGCAGCCACCACCCTCGACTCTCTCCACAGGAAAATGCTATCTGATGAGTTGTGTTTGGGTTTATCCTTTCAGTTCCACAAGGTTATCATTTAAATAATCATTCCTGCCTTCCCCGCAATGATTAGTCAGTGAAAGTATTTTTGTGTTTTTGTTTTTTTTTTACACTTTTATAAGACATGTCACTTCCATGTATCATGGTTTCTGAAAGTTTCTTTTTTTAATTAGTATTAGCCTTGAGAAATGACATGAAAACGGAAGCATAATTCATGGGTCTCTGGGTAATTTCTCCATTGTGGACATAGTCTAGCATCAGATAACATATGTAAAGAAGAGTAGTGATTTCACATCCTCAGAATTAGAGTAATTAAAATGTTTGACTTTCTCTGGCTTTGTTTTTCATCTCATATAAAGAGAAAACATAAGTAATAGCATGACAGACCATACCAGGAATGAAAAAGAAAAAAAAAACTTTGTCAGTTTTGTATTATTGAGCCATGTAGCCTTCCCATTTAAATGACCACTGTAGTCCCTGCTGCAGTGATGAGTAATACATAGGCTCATTCATTGGCACTTTCATTGTTTGAAACTCACCGATAGAAATTCTGCTGCCATCCCAGGACCTGACGGACAGGGTTGAGGAAGGGAGGGGTAGCAATGACACCCCCACTCCACTTCTGCAGCGAGGCTGCCCTGAAAATGGCCTTGAGTAATGACTGCAAATTTTCAGAGATCCCAAAACACAGAAAATATGCCCTCTTGTGAATTTGTGTATTTAACTATTTTTTGTTTTTTTTTTTTTAAGCCAGAGTATACTGAGTCAAGGAGCCCTGGTGGCACAGTGGTTAAAATGCTCAGCTGCTAATCAAAATCATCTGTTGTTCGAACCCACTAGCTGCTCCTCGGGAGAAAGATGTGGCAGTCTGCTTCCTTAAAGATTACAACCTTGGAAACCCTATAGGGCAGGTCTACTCTGTCTTATAGGGTTACAAGAGTTGGAATCGACTCAGTGTCAACGGGTATACTGAGTCAGCTAACCTGCACCCATCGCTGCCACTGACCCACTCCTCTGTCCACTGGTAAGGGTGGCAGCTCAGAGGCAGGCCATAGGTAGGAGGACAGCAAGCTGACACTCCTCTTCCAGCTCCCTGGGCTTCAGCCTTCAAAACTCCATGTCAAAAATAATTTTTAAAACTTGCATCGAATGCTTAAGATTATCTCTTAACTATCCTAGTTTGACGAACGGCTCCTGAGAGAAGAGGGAACAGCACTCTTTCTGCTCTTGAACTTGATAGGATTATAATTTTGAAGATTTTTGACAATGCTCTCACAAAGAACCGTCCTTACCAGAGGTTTTAGTTACTGACGTATCCCTGAAGCCCGATGGCCCAAACCACGTGTCTTAGTTGTCTAGTGCTGCTATAACAGAAATACCACAAGTGGACGGCTAACAAACGGAAGTTTATTCACTCACAGTTTAGGAGGCTACAAGTCCGAATTCAGGGCCCCAGTTCCCAGAATAGGCTTTCTCTCTCTGTCAGCTCTGGGGGAAGGTCCTTGTCATTAATCTTCCCCTGGTCTAGGAGTTTCTCAGCACAGGGACTCTGGGTCCAAAGGACGTGCTCTGCTCCTGGCATATCTTTCTCGGTGGCATAAGGTTCCCTCCAACCCTGCTTGCTTCTCTCTTTTATATCTCAAAAGAGATTGACTGAAGATGCAACCTAATGCTGCAGATTGAGTCCTACCTCATTAGCATAAAAAGCTGTTGCCATCGAGTCAATTCCAACTCATAGTGATGCTATAGGACAAGAGTAGAACTGCCCCGTAGGGTTTCCAAGGAGCGGCCGGTGGATTCGAACTGCCAACCTTTTGGTAGCAGCCATAACTGTTAACCACTGTGCCACCAGGGCTCCCTCATTAGCAGAGCTGCCTCTAATCCTGCCTCATTAATATCATAGAGGTTAGGATTTACAGCACATAGGATAATCACATCAGATCACAAAATGGTAGACAACCACACAATACAGGGAATCATGGCCTAGCCAAGTTGACACATTTTTGGAGGACACAATTCAATCCATAACATCATGTCTTGAAGTTCCATATGAGAATGTGCTCAGCATATTTATTTGTTCATTTATTTAATCATTCATTCATTCAGCAAATATTGCATCTACTTATATCCCTAGGACACAAAGGTGACCAAGGACATGTGGCCCCTGCCCAGGAGCAGCTTGCAGTCTGGAATAAGTGCCAGCCTTGCCCTGAGTCTTCCTCTGGAGACAGGGAGGGGAGTCAAGGGGAAGACCAGCCCACTGTGCGCTATTTAAGGAATAATAGACACATAAGTGACTTTCTACCACCACTGCAGATAAAATCGAATAACCACAACATATGCCTTCTTAAAGTTCGTGTGGAAATTTTTCAGTTTTTTGTCCACTTCAAAGGAAAGTGAGAAACACCCTTTCATTGCTGATTTCAAAATGGGTACACTGGACTCCTTGGAAAAATCTGGAGAGTACAGAACACCTTCGTTTATGGTAGAGAATATTCTAACGTCGATGTTTGGGTGTTCTTTACTTAGCTCAAGGGGTGGTCACAATGCTGGACTTTGTCTCTGTCACTGTCTGTGTTTTTAACAAAAGAATTGAAAGACCTACTTCACCCCAAAATGCTTAAACAAATTTGGCTAAAAGCTGTAAATCATTTAAAACTTCAGTTTGTGCTTTTTAGATATTAGTTATGTAAAACAATTTTCTAGTAAAAATCAGTACTGAGTTTCTTTGTAATTAAAAAAGTATATCTTGAAGACTATTTCAATTAATGGATGAACTGCTTTTTTATCTTGGTGCCTGGTATGGCTTTCCAGGCCACTGTAATCACAAAAGGGACAAACATGTCTGTTTGTCTCCTAGTTGCTATCCCTTTGCATCTCTTCTCACTTCAGCTGGAATCATAGGCAAAGCTCCTTAGTGATGATGCTGTGTTGACCGCTGTCACGTCAGCCCCCAACTCATGGCAACCCCATGCACAACAAGATCGGGCTGTTGTGATCTATAGGGTTTTCACTGGCTGATTTTCAGAAGTAGATTGCCAGACCTTTCTTCCGGTCTGTCTTAGTCTGGAAGCTCCACTGAAACCCGTTCAGCATCATAGCAACATGCAAGCCTCCAATGACAGACCGGTGGTGGCTGTGCATGAGGTGCATTGGTTGGGAGTTGAACCCAGGTCTCCCATACAGAAGTCAAGAATTCTACCAATGAACCACGACTGCCCTCTTAGAAAAATCTATTAACTCCAGAACAGAGGAGTCTTGGCTGGAGTCCAGGGGGTAGAGTGCAGGTGAAGTTCACCTCTCTGGGCTCCATTACTGAAAAGACTGGCTTCACACAACCTTGATCCTCTCTGCTATTGTTCCACTAACATTATATCCCCAGGAAAGTGATCAGCATGCAAGGTCTGAAACTATGTAGGGCTTAGTACAGCCAGTGAGAATTTGTAAAAACACTCTCAATTGCCTTGTCATTCATTGAGGGAATTCACCAATATTCAGCTAATGGTATCTCTTTCCCTAGAGAGTAGGGGGGCCCGGGGGAGAGGACGCTTCCATAACCAAAGCAGTGGGATGGAAATTCCTCCAGAGTTTTTGATTTCCGAGCCCATATGTAAGGCAGACCCAGCCGAGACCTCAGACAGTCTCAAATAAATCATTATAATGTCAGTAAAATTCTAATGCCACAGTGAATGAATTAACACCAAGCCATGCCGACATCAGCTCTTCTGAAAATGAGCTGGTGGAGGCACTCATACATATGTAAACAGGCAAGAGCGGGCGGGTCTAAAACGAGACTTGATCTTTTACACAGAGTGAAGGTATTTCTTGTCATGTAGCAGAAAATGAAGTCTGTTCTGGCAGGAAGTGTTAGCCCTTGAGAGAGGCCTTTCTCAGACTTGCTTCTTGCTGGCTGTCCCCTTTGGAGCACCTCCTGTCAGGCCCTGCGCGGAGTAGGAGCGTCACTACATTAAAGGGGAGACTCACCCAGGCTTACAGCAGCTGCAACTCAAGCAGGAGATGAGTGCGAGAAGAGCTTCCATAAGCGTCATGGGTGTCCAAAACCTGCCCCCAGCCCTCAAAGCAACACAGAACTTTCTAAACCTCCTCATTTCCACCATCATGACAATCTGTCTGTAGATTAAAGCAAAACTGGCTCCAAGGCACAGAATGGGTAGCATCTAGACTAGGCCAGGCCAAGGCTCCAGTGCAGATTTCTAAAGGCTGGGGCTTGTTTGATGCAGTGGCTGGGAGCCTTGCCTTTGTAGAAAATGAATAACAGAAAAATTTTACTACTTCTTGGTTGTATATACTTCAACTAAAAATAGTTAATACTTTCTGTTATTTAAAAAATCCTGCCATATTCTAGTCAGATAATATTTCTCTTCTCCAAACGACAACCACATTCTCAGATTCCTAGATTAAAACAAACATTCAGGCAGGTTTGATATTTCCCACAGCTTAGAAAGACAAAGCATCTTGGCTGCTGGCATTTTAATGTTCTCGAAAACCTAAAAATGGTTGGTGGATCAGAATGAATAAACAGTCTCAGCACTAAGTCCCCAAATCCTCACACTTTTTTTTTTTACTCAAGATGTTAACATGTCAAAAAACTAATTTAGTCTTTTAAATACGTTATGAAATCTTTCAGACATGCAGAAAACTCTGAAGAATAATATAACAATCATCTCTTAACTCGCTGTTCAACACAAAACATTACACATAAGTTAAAACCTCCTGGGTACCCCTACCTGGCCCATCCCCAGGAAGCGCCTATCCTGAATTTGATAGAATCATTCCCATTCTTTTCTTTATTATTCCACTCTGGTTTTGTTTTACATGTTTTTAAATTTCATATAGGAGTCCCTAGGTAGTGCAACCCTGGTGGCCTAGTGGTTAAGTGCTACGGCTGCTAACCAAAAGGTTGGCAGTTCGAATCCACCGGGAGCTCCTTGGAAACCCCGTGGGGCAGTTCTACTCTGTCCTATAGGGTTGCTATGAGTCGGAATCAACCCGATGACAATGGATTTGGTTTAGGTAGTGCAAACGGTTAAGCGCTCGACTACTAACTGAAAGGTTGGCTATTCAAACCCACCCAGAGGCGCCGCAGAAGACAGGCCTGGAGATCTGCTTTTGAAAAGTCACAGTTTTGAAAACTCTGTGGAGTTTGCCATTGACAGGGTGGCAACTAACAACAACAAGAACCAACTTCATATAAGTAATATATATAGTATATGCATTCATCTCTAATTTGCTTTTTCCCCCTCTACTTTATAATCATAGATGATCTATCTGGAGATATATATATATATATATGTATGTATATATGTTGTTGTTATGTGCTGTTGAGTCGGTTCTGACTCATAGCAGCCCGGTAGGACAGAGTAGAACTGCCCCATAGGGTTTCCAAGGAATGGCTGGTGGATTGAACTGCCAACCTTTTGGTTAGCGGCGCAGCTGTTAACCATTGTGCCACCAGGGCTCCCATATGTATATATATGTGTGTTTATATACACACACACACACATATATATACGTACACACATACATGTATCAAACATTTGTATGATATCATACATGTCATACATATGATACAATACATATGTATATCTATCACACTTATCCATTACTAAATATTACCAAATTGCTCTACAAAGCAATTGTACAGTGTTGTTGTTAGTTGCTGTTGAGTCAATTCCGACTCATGGTGACCCCATGTATGCAAACTAGAACTGTTCTATAGGGTTTTCAAAGCTGTGACCTTTTGGAAGTAGATTGCCAGGCCTGTCTTCTGAGGCACTTCTGGCTGGGTTTGAACCACCAACTTTTCAGATAGTTGTCAAGCACTTAACCATTTGTACCACCCAGGGAAAGAATTCCGGTTGCTTCATATCTTTGACAAAGCTTGGTGTTGTCCAACTATAATTTC
This sequence comes from Trichechus manatus latirostris, assembly GCF_000243295.1. Taxonomy (NCBI): domain Eukaryota; kingdom Metazoa; phylum Chordata; class Mammalia; order Sirenia; family Trichechidae; genus Trichechus; species Trichechus manatus. Next base: position 14,382,861 of record NW_004443955.1, read on the forward strand.
TGCAGTATGATGGGTGAAAAAGGGTACCTCACTGAAGTTTTAATTTACCTTTCTGGTTACTAGTGAGGCTATTAGCCATTCTTATTGACCAACTTATTTGAATTACCTCTTTATATCTTTTGCCCATTTTTTAATTGGGAATTGCTCATTTTTATTTTTCTCATTGCTTTGTAGGAGTTCTTTATGTATTCTGAGTGCTAATCCTTTCTTTTACGTGCATTGCAACTATCTCCCTCAGTCTGTGGTTTGTCTTTGTACTTTACATGTGGTGAATTTTGATGCACAGATATTTTGAGTTTGATATGTTTAAATTGTATCTTTTACTTTGTGGTTTGTCTAGATCTTGTCTCACAAATACTTCGCTACCTCAAGATCATAAAGATATTCTCCAGTATTTTCATCTAGTAGTTCCAAGTTCTGCATTTCACATTTAGTTGTTTTATCTATCTGGGATTAATATTTGTGTTTGGTATGGGATGGGGATCTATTGCTTTTCCATTCACAAACCAGTGTTCCCAGCACCACTTATTGAATAGACCATAGCTTTCTCACTGTCCCTGCTAGGCCATTTCTGTTATGTATCAAGTGTTAGGCTGTCTGTCCTAGTCCATTGGTCTGTCTGTCTAGCCCTGTGTAAAAATCACATTGTCTTAAGTTACTACAGTTTTATAAAAAGACTTGGCATCCAGTAAAGCAAGTTCATATACCTCATTCTTCTTCAAAATTATTTTGGCCACGTTTGGCACAATTTTATCTCCTTTTCTTGAGTTTTGTCTGGGCTGAGTACAAGCAGTCAATGGCAAGGCAATAAGCAGAAGAGAAAAATCAAGCCAAAATTAGCCCTGGGCAATCCATAAACTGAATATTCAGCTACTGATAACTAAGAAATTGCTGTGTAGTAATGAATATAGAAAGCCCATATTTAAAAAGCATTTACTTGCAAAAACAAAACTATTTTTTTAAAAAAGTTTCTGTACTGTAGCAAGGGACATTTAAAAATAGAAACTAGAGAATATCTTCCGGTCAATATCAATGTTCTTGCCTTTAGTTACTTTTAAACACACTTTTGCACACAGGCAGTCACTGAGAGTTCTCTGACACAGTGCCAAAACTGTATGCTTGTTCCCTGGATCCCCCAGAGCATTCCAGATTGGAGGTCAGACAGTCTGTATGGAGACACTCTGAGAACTCAGTATCCCTCCGTAACATGGGTCTATGAATGAAGTATTCTTTCTTTCATTCAAGGGAGGTTTTATTCTCGCAAAATGCTCTCAGTGACGTTTTTATAACCTCATGATTACAACTTGGTGTTCTACAGTGTCTTCAGATTCAGACCCTCTTATACGGACCACAGGACAAGAGGACCCTGGCCACCCAGCAGACCGTGGATGTCCTGTCCAAGTGAGTTGGCTTTTCCTCACAACATTCCTCTGAGTATGTTGTTCCTTTGCTCTCTTCAGAATCTCAGATGAAACTGATTCTAGAAAGTTCTGAGGTGATCCGTGGAAAGTTTCACTAACAGACTTTTTGTAACTTGTAAATTATGCAAGGCCAATTCCTTTGAAAATCTAGTTGTGGAACATAGTCTTTGCCCAGATTTTCAAGAAGAAATTATCTTTTGAATAATGTCACAAGCCCACGCTGGATTTTATCCTCCCACAGACCCAGCCATCTTCCTCCCACAGACCAGCCCTCTATGGATTAACGCATCCGCTGGAGGGGGAGGGCACAAAGCATACGCATGGAGCCCCGCTGGAGCCCTGCTCTGAGTCGCCCTGAGCTTTAGGGGTCCAGCACTCTACCATGGAGCTCCCCTACCTCACAGTGCCTGTGTCACTGGCAGCCCGTGGCTGACTGCAAAATCCCTGCTCAGGAAAGAGCCCCCGAAGCCTCGGGCCGAGAATGTCAGCCGCCACCACCACCACCAGCACTACCCCGTGTGTGTCAGAGTGGAGCTGTGCTCCATATGGTTTTCAGTTGACTGATTTTTCGGCTGTAGATAATCTTTCTTCCGAGGAATCTCTGCATGGACATGAACCTCCGACCTTTCCATTAGCAGTCAAGCTCGTTAACCGTTTACACCACCAGGGACTCAGGCAGAGGCGTAACTAGGGTATAGCAGGTATGGAAGGTATTGCACCTGCCCTGGGCACGTATCGCCACTGAGCGGTTTCTGTTAACCCGGTGCGGCCAGCAACGTATCTATGGAAAATGGCGCCTATGGCAAACACTGAAATTGCGCCCCTGTCCAAACATCTGACACCCCTCTTTTGGATAATTTTACCATAATATCAGCTCAAAAATACAAGTCAGGCTCCTTAATCTTTTAATTAACACATTATCGTGCTTGAGGAAGGATGTTGGGCCATCCTGGTTTACCAGAAACCGCTCAGTGGCGTCCTGCGCCGAGGGCCAGTGCAGCACCCTAGCTACCCGCCAGTCCCTCTTAAACAGGGAAGATGAGCCAAGGAACCGATCTCGTCAGTCCTTTTTGTTCCGTTGCGTTCACTGAGCCAGCTAAGGATTGTCTCAGTTTATCAAGACTGATCACGAGGAATTAGAAACCAGGAGGAAAAAAAAATGTGTTCTATATTTTTGTGGCATGATTCTTTCATTTCCATCCCCTCCTGAGGTTTTTCATTAAATGTAGCTCGGTAGCTGCTAGGCGTGCCTTTACAAGAGCGCGGGCTGCGGAGGCGGCCATGCGCGTGTCCATGAGCTCGCTCACCCCCACCCTCTGATTTCTCGCAGGGCCCCGGATGTCGGTGGGAAGCCACGGCAGGCTCAGAAAGGCAAGCCGGCGTTCTGCCCGGCAGTACCTCAGCACCCTGCCCACGGGAAGGCGAGGGTTAACGCAGCTGTCTGAGACGTCCTACCGCCCCAAAGAAAGCTTTGGTCAGACCTAAGTGCTTACATTTTAGGGTGCTCTCTCCAACTAGAAGATGGAATTCAGTAGCCATTGTATAGATTTTTAAGGCTCCAGCGTGCAACAGAGACACCACAAACCTCCCACAGGCCACGTTTTGACAATGGATGCCCTTCAGGGGAATCTGGTGCTTCTATAAAGCATTTTTCTTTTTACCACCGGAGTGGTTTTTGTTGCCAACAAAAAATTTTACCCATCAGCACTGCTGAAAGGCTTCCCTTCAAAAACTCAAAACCATCTGCAGCTTGCACAGTCTGGAGTCCGATTTGGAGCAGTAACATTCTGGGAGAAGCCCTTTGTTACATGAAGGTAACAGGGACTGAGAAGAGAATGGTGATAAGCGGGAGCCTGAGGCTCTGGTGTCCAGTGTGTCTAGGTAAATGTGTTTAAAATGAAGCCTACCTCGGAGATCCTCAGAGTCTGAAAAGGGGCACTGAGGGGCATCCTTCATGTCCTCAGTTGCTCATCCGATTTGTATGTACCAGGCAGCATAAGAACTGGGGGCCCAAGTCAGCAAGACACACACAGTCCCTATCCTCCCAGCGCTCACGATCGACATGGATGCTGTTAAGCGTATCACGAGGGCATTAGCCCCTAACCGTGGCAGCACTTGCACCAAAGGAAGAGAGTGACAGGGGGAACTGACTTGGCCTCGGGGTCAGGAGAGCAGGGCCAGGGAAGTGAAAGGCGAGCTAATGGGGTGAGGCCGGCACCGAGAGTCTGCTGGGGGGTCCTGACTACTCCGTTGTGCTCCTGTGGCCTTTGTCCTCTAGGTGGGGAGAGACTGGTGGCTGCTGCTGGGAGCATCTTTGTGAGCTGGCCCAGCCCGGGCCTTGCTCCCCTGCTCTCCCGACAGCGTTCCGGGCTCAGCACGTATGTGGGGTGGGGGGTGCAGCAGGTGGAGGGGTGCACCTTAGTGCCCACAGCAGTCTTCAGGTTCCTGTAGAGAGGCCGCAGTCCCACGAAAGTAGGGAAAACTAGTGCAGGGCTGGGTTTAGCACCCTTCTCCAGCTCTTTGCTGATGATACTGGTGCTGGGATGAGGTGGGTGGAGCACTCACTGGGTGGAGTGGGGGTGGGGGTTGCTTTCCCTTCTCCCTCGGCCCCTTGGCACAGTCCAAGGAGGCTGCAGCCTGGTCATACACGAACAGAAGGATGGCAGTAGGATCTCAGCACTCGGGCCTGCCCTTGGGGCCCCAGTAGAAAACCCAAACCCCACTGGCCTCACCTGTGCAGGGCGCCACCTTGAGAGGAGATGGGGAAAATAAACCACAAAGGGCCTTGGGTGACCACGCAGCCGCGCTGCCTGTACTGAAATGACTTGTAGAGTCTGCTGAGAGTGCTGCCTTCTGCCATCCTGGAGGGCGGGGGTCTCTCCGGGCCCCCGTGGGTTCAGAACCGGTCCCCAGTGCCGTGTGGGCCATGAGGGAGGCCACCTGCTTGAGGTGGCATAGCATCAGTGGACCTGCATGGTCCTACTCATCCTGCTGGCCGACCTTGTTCACCCTCAGCTCAGCCCTCTGGGCCCATGTCCTTGGGTCTTGTGCCCCGTGGCCTACATGGCTGCCCCCTTTTTATTACCATAGAGTTTTTCTATTTGTTTTTTATTGTGGTAAAAATATATATAACTTCTGCCATTTCATCATTTTTACATGTACAACTCTGACATCAGTTACATTCACCATGTTGTGCAACCATCACTACTGTCTCCAAACTCCTGCTGAGTTATTCCCTCACATATTCTTCCACTGGCCTTCACATAGTCGTCTTTGACTGCCTAGTTTTCTTCCTCTCTCCACTGATACCCACTCTCTCCTTTTCTCCCTCACCACCTCCAGCTTCCTGCCCACAGCCACACCCTTCCCCATACAACACCAGAAGAAAAAATCCTCTCCCTCCTCCATCTCAGGAAGGCTCCGGGGAAGCCCAGAGAGTCCAGGTGGACTGACCTTCCCTTTCTGCCTGCCTAAACGAAGGCAGCATGTCCAGCCCTTTTCCTGTCACGGCACATACAGATTTCTGTGCAGTATGCTCAGGTACACAGGAAAACCTACCCAGCCCGGGAGCTCCGTGGCTCCAGATCCCCCTGGTTACCTGCACCCCCGTAATCCATGTGGAGCACGCACACTGGCTGGGGAGCTCTGAGCGAGGGCCCTTCGATTGCAGGAGCCAATCTGGGTAACAGGCAGAAAAGAATATTTACTGGGCAACTGTGGGGCAGTCATCAGCGGGCAACGCTGGGTAACTAGGTCTTGGGAAGGTTCCAGGGCAGGTGTCGGCAACAAACAGACCATGTCTTCTGGGGCCACTAGCAAAAGAGGATTTCTCCCCTCAAGACTCAATTCCTGGGAGTGTCTGCCTGGCCTAACACGGCTGGGAGGTCTCGAGTATTAACCATCCCCCCAGTGCAGCATGCAATGGGAATGGGGTACCCCTTAAGGGAAAATAAGCATACAGTTGCCAGAAGATTGGACATAAATGCTAGGCAGCTATGTAACCTGCAGGTGCCACAACAATGCCCCGTCCTCTGCACGGTGCCCCACTCACTGGCTGACCTACTGCTGTCCTCCTCCTGGGAGCCAGCAGGAAATGACGCAGTGAGGTCAACTTTTCCCCCCTTCCTACGTATGATGTAGAGGAAAAAAAACTGAATTAATTTTAAACTTTATTATCAAACAGTGGGAGGGGGAGAGAAGTCAAAAGCAAACACACACACACAGCTTAAAGCATCAGTAAGATGTTAAGTGCACAGCTAAATGACACACACATTCCCAGGAGGCCGGACCCAGGTGTGAGAGCCGAGGCCGCCTTTCCCCATAGTCCTAGCAACAAGCTTCATCTTCTGCCCAGCAGAAGTTCTTCCTTGAGAATTTGTTCTTTAGCAAATCTTGCACACCTAGCAACTGTAAAGAAGTGTCTCAATGTTTTTAACACAAACCTTTCTCTTAGTTTATACATTTGCAACATTCCCATCTATTAGTATGTGTACCATTCAAAAACAAAAACAAAAACAAAAACCACATTGCCCTAGAGTCAATTCTGACTCACAGCAATGCTATAGGACAGAAGAGAACTGCCCCATAGGATTTCCAAGCCTGTAAATCTTTTTTTTTTTCCAGTTGTACTTTAGATGAAAGTTTACAAACAAGTTTCTCATTAAACAATTAATACACATACTGTTGTGTGACATTGATTGCCAACCCCATGGCATGTCAACACTCTCCCTTCTTGACCTTGGGTTCCCCATTACCAGCTCTCCTGTCCCCTCCTGCCTTCTCATCCTTGCCCCTGGGCTGGTGGACCCATTTAGTCTCATTTTGTTTTATGGGCCTGTCTAACCTTTGGCTGAAGGGTGAACCTTAGGGGTGACTTCATTACTGAGCTATAAGGGTGTCTGGGGGGCCATAGTCTCGGGGTTTCTCCAGTCTCTGTCAGACTAGTAAGTCTGGTCTTTTTTCGTGACTTAGAATTTTGTTCTACATTCTTCTCCAGCTCCATCCCGGACCCTCTGTTGTGATTCCTGTCAGAGCAGTTGGTGGTGGTAGTGGGGCACCGTCTAGTTATACTGGACTCAGTCTGGTGGAGGCTGTGGTAGTCGTGGTCCATTAGTCCTTTGGGCTAATCTTTCCGTTGTGTCTTTGGTTTCTTCTTTCTCCCTTGCTCCAGACGGGGTGAGACCAGTGGAGTATCTTAGATGGCTGCTCACAAGCTTTTTAAGACCCCAGACACTACTCACCAAAGTAGGATGTAGAACATTTTCTTTATAAACTATGTTATGCCCATTGAGCTAGATGTGCCCCAAGACCATGGTCCCCACAGCCCTCAGCCCAGTAATTTGGTCCCTCAGGGAGTTTGAATGTGTCTATGGAGCTCCCATGACCTTGTCCAAGGCTGTAAATCTTTACAGAAGCAGACTGCCATGTCTTTCTCCTGCAGAGTGTCTGGTGGGTTTTGAACCACAAAACTTGTGGTTAGCAGCTTAACCACTCCGCAACCAGACACTTGTAAATCTTTTATAATTTGGGAAAATTTTTATCAGTGGGGTTGATGGCAGTGTGCAAAAGAGATGTGAGATGTGGTCAGTACTCACCAAGAGTGTCCCATCTAGTTGAAGACAGAGGGTTCTATATGACGTGGGGTAAATATTTTAAGTATATATCACGTAAGAGTATACGCTGGCTTTTGGGGGAGAAAGTGGTATCTGATCTGTTACTTCTTCCTTTCTTATTTCTTGACGGACAATATCTTAGAATCACAGAAACTAAATTTTTAAAAATCTGACCCCCCCACACTCCCAAGGGTACGATGACTTTAAGGGTGTTTCACCAAACGTCTGCCATCTGTTACATTTGTTAACTTCAGCATGAGAAGAAGACTGCAGTTATTTTTTTTATCATTTGTAAAAGGAGCCCTGGTGGCACAACGGTTAAGGGCTTGGCTGCTAACTATAAGGTTGGCAGTTCAAACCCACATGGCTCTGTGGGAAAAAGACCTGGCCATCTGCTTCCCTAAAGATTACAGCCTAGAAAACCGTATGGGGCAGTGTACTCTGTCACATGGGGTCACCAGGAGTCAAAAATCGACTCTACAGCACCCAACAACAATAAAAGGCTATGGAGAGGTTCAACGGTTACAAACAGGCAAGGATACATAGCTACTCCTTTGTTTCAAATTAAGTTTGTCAAGCTCCTACGAAATAGCCTTGATTAACACCCTCCCATTTGCACTTAAGGTAACCAACCATCTCGGTGTGCCCAGGAGTGTCCCGGATTTAGCGCAGGAAGTCCCACATCCCAGGAAACCCCTCCACGCTGGGCAGGCAGCATAGTGGGTCACCCTATCTGCAGCGGCCTTCCAAGCTGTTCTTACCAAACCCTTCAGCCTGTATTTGAATATAAGCCAACTGGTTTATGCTATGTCTGCCAGGCTTTTTAGCTCCATGCTAACCAGTTCTAGCTCTGCTCTGATTCAAGTGGAGAATTAAAAACTAAGAGACTTTCCACACATACTCTCCCCAGCGATTCTGTGCTTCCATAAAAACATAATGTGAACACAGAGCTGCTTTATACTTGAGACCACACCACAACAAAATCTACTGGAAAACATTCATTCTCTTTAGAAACAACGCGGACTTTTTTCTTTCTTAAGATTTTTATTTTTACACATTCTTGTGACATTTCCTTTCGTAAGGAATAGGAGGCTAGCAAAATCAGCTTTTTAGAAGACTCCATTCTGAATATGCATTTTAAACAGACAATACTATAACCAGTGGGAAGCTGGAAAACATTCAATTGATACCATTTTGTCTCAACAAAAATAAACAGGAGAAGACTGGTTGTGTCCCCACCCCCTCCAACCATAAAACTGCTTTGTTATCTCCAGTGACTGGCTTACTACCATAGAGCTGTGAGATGGTCCGTCATCATGACGAGGGCACACACTGCTTCTGAACGATCCAAGGACTTCATAACTAACAACAGCTCAGGAGTCCATATGGGAGATACTTGTAGCGGGATACTTCAACTTGGACAGGAAAATTAAGGTCTAAGATATTAACATTATTTCCAAAGAAAGTAGAAGTGGGTCATAATATTAAAAACCTACTCGTGTTAGCGTCCATTTTCAAGGTTGTAAGCTAGGATAGTTACATCAAACTAAGCTGCTTCTGTTTTGACCTTAGTCTGTCACCTTGATCAAATTCTCACCAGTAAATCACTTATACAAATATCATTACCAATTACAACTAAAATAAAATTAGCATATTTTTGACTACATTAGAAACAAATCTTTGTTTATGCTAATCATGAGTTCATTCTGGTAGATATAAAAAAAAGTTTGAAACTTGCAATCCAAATCAACTTTCTCTTTCTATACTTTGATTCACAAGTGTTTCTGTTTTGTAATCGTGGTAAAAATATATATATAATAAAACGTTCGCCAATTCAATTTTTACATGTATAATTCAATGACATGGATTACGGTCATCACGCTGTGCAACCATCACCGCCATCTTTTTCCAAATTATTCCACCACCACAGGTGTTACTAAATCATAGCTGCATTCCTCTTCCACTTATTAAGAAAACATTCTCCACAGACTACATGCTATAGCCATTACCACAACCCAGGGAAGTGTGCCCCACGTGTCCAAGAGCCACGGTGTGATTAGATGCCTTCCTTAGATTTTCTGTGCCCGGGGAAGATTTTTGGAGGCCATTACCCCTCCCCCACTTCCTGATAACCTACCTGAGGATGACATTACCCTTGGATCCTCATTCCTCAGCATACTACAGTCAGTTACGTGATGCTATCCTAGGAAGTACAGCTCAGACAGCACTACATGCAAAGAGACTCTAGTTTGGACTAAAATAATATTATGTTGCTACGAGATGCTACTTCTATGTGACCCTAGACCGTTAAAGACGGAAGCTTTAAAAATAAGCTCGTGTAAGATAAAACTAATCTAATACAGAACACTCTAATATCTCAGACTCTGTGGTGTATGCCTGCAGGTCCACGCCCTGTGGCCAGTGAGAATGGGGCCACTCCTGGGCGCTTCTGTGCAGGGCTTTGGGAGAGGTACCTACTTCCTTCCCCACCGCATCTTATTCTATTTAACATATCTTCCTTTCCCTGGACAAAACACCCCAACTGTAATTATTTCTCTTGAAAGTGCAAAAAATTCCATGAGGTCTGTCTGTTATGATTTTTAATCGTTTTAATCATTCAGTCTCTGAGCTCAGAGAGAACATCACTCTGTTAACGGTGGGTTGAGAACGGCTCCTCTGTGAGGCACTCGACCACCTTGTGCTTCCGATTTTACTCACACACACCATCTTGCAAGGCCAGCTGCATCCTGAGTGTCAAACTGTCTTCAGGTCCACCTCCCACCAGTGAAATGAAATGTTTAGGTGCTAAGGGTTAAGGTGCAGAAAAGCTCAAGACTACTCTGATAGGAGCCGGCTGTTCCAGAACTGAGGTTATGCTGCTTTGCCTAGTGCTGCAGAAAGGAAACGCTACGGCAAGCAATTCACAATCCTTGTTTCACCTACAGGTCGATCTCGTGCCGTGTTCTACGAAGCTGTGCGCACACAGCGAGTATGCTGACTTTAAGTAGACTACAGCTGTGTTCTCCACAGATCAGATACTCTATTTTTTAAAGTTCTGCGCATGGAAAGCAATCCATTCAAAACTTAAAATTTAAAGCTATGTCAAAGAACTTTTTCCTAAAAATAGTTAGCAGATTTTTTTAATCTATAAGCAGTCTGATTATTTCTTAGGCTTTCTATTTGAAAAGAGAAAATTGCATTTCTTTTTCCCTTAAACTGTTAGTTTGCTATAGCATATTAGCAGATGCAAATAAAACTTATTCTTAAATGTATTAATCTGGTTACTGTTTAGGCATGTTACCTATAGATAATTATGGTTTCAAAAAGTTGAGGCATTTCTGTGGCCACGTGGGAAACTGATAGAAACTGTCCCCAGAAGTGGAGAGAATACTCCAGAAAAAAGGAATCTTTTAAGACTAAAAAGACAAAGTATTTTGTAAAAGTCCCAACTCAAAACTAAAACTCCAATGCCTCTTAAGGCTGGAGTCAATTGAAAATCTCTGTGTAAAGTAAATTGACCACTGTCTCTTTGAAGAAAGTAAAAACGGGTGGCTTTCACAGAGTGCGCCCCCCCCCCCCCTTAAAATAAGTCAAGGCCTTTGTATGTTGGTATGTTACCAAATAAGATGCTATTTAAAGCCACATATTTTTGTTTCTCAAAACCAGTGCCCATCGCTCTCCTCCTCATTGTCTAGATAGAGCAGAGCAACCTTCTTTTCATCAGAAACCACTGACCTCTGGTCGACCATCCTCTGCAGCTGCACTAGCTTATCAAACTCGGCCTGCTCCTTGCCCTTTGGCCTGTGGGCCTGGTTTCCGTCATCAACGGAGGCCTGAAAGCTCCTGCCCTCTGCCTGGTCCTTCCTACTGCCAGCGTCTCTCCAGTCTCCACCGTCAGACACATCGGGAGCTGCCGCTTCCTTCCCTGCAGGGAAGTGGACCGTGGCCTCTTGTGTCCATTGGGCAGAGCTGGGGGTCGCCTCTACATGACTCACATCCGTCTGAAAGGTAAAGGAAGTTTCTTTGGGCCCCAGTGTAACGTGCCTTATCGACCTGCTGCTGTCTGCTAACTCACCTAACTCAGGGGAACCCGCTGCACCAGCAAGTGCAGACGTTTTGGAAACGGGTCCGTGGAAGACGATGTGTTCGGAGGTTTCGGTTTCTGCAGGACCTAGTCTAATGTGCCTAAAGGACCTGCTAACGTCTGATGTCACTTCTGCCTCGGACGCACCTCCTGCACTGTCCTCCAGAGGAGATTCAGGAGCAGCCCCTTGGAAGGAGCTCTTGTCAGTCATGAGAATTGTTCTTCCTGAGGTGTAAGTGCGAGTGGCTTGGGTTATGTCTGCTGAGCCCTCTCTGTGGACAATGCTTTCTGAGTCACTAAATCCCATGGCCTGGGGAATGGGCCCTTGGTAAACTATCTGCTCAGTGGTTTGGAGCTTCTGAGCACCAATTTGGATGTGCCTAGTGGATGTGCTGTGACCAGACAGCTCGCCAGTGTGTTCAGAACCTCCTCTGACACTTGACTCCATTTCCTCTAAAAGGGGGGCTGTGAATTGGATTTGCTCACTGAACCCTTCTTTGGGGTCTAATTTGAGGTGACTTACAGAAGCCTGGGTACCTGTGGACTCTTCAGTTTGAAAATAATCACCAACCTTCCCTGCCCCAGGAATGGGGCCCTGAAAAATAATTTCCTTTTTAGCATGAAATTGTTTGGAGCCAAGCATGATGTGCCTCCCCGATTGGTCAGTGTCTGTAAAAAACTCAGCCTGGCCAGGCTCTTCTGTGCCCCTTTCCTCCTGAACGGTAGGGACAGGCCCCTGGACGAAGACTTCTTGGGACATTTGACTCTGACTAGGACCCAGCGTAAGATGCCTCACAGACCAGCTGGCTCCTGCTGAGGGCTCTGCCTCATCAAGGTCACCTTCTCCACTTACCTCCACCACTTCTGTAGTGGGTCCTTCAGACAAGACTTGCTCAGTCCTCCAAATCTCAGCGGGGCCTATTTGAATGTGTCTTACAGACTGACTTATGTCCTCCAACACCTGTGACTGGGGAAAGCCCCTGGGGCTGCTGACTTCCACGGTGGCGGACACGGGACCCTGGTGGCTGACCTGCTCTGTGCTGGGCGAGGCCGGGCCGGCATCATCCCCTTCAGCAGAGGGGCTGTACAGTTCCCTAGTGGCCCAGCGCTTGAAGCTAGTGCCAGCGGCTAGGGCCTCCGTTCCGCGTTTCATGTCAAGGCTTTCGGGCACATGGCTGTGTTGCTTGGTCAAACTCTCTCTGACCACCGACTCCACGGCTCTCTCTATTTCACTGGTTTCATCTCTGCTCAGCTTGTCGAGGTCTAACTTATCAGCATCTACAGTCTGTGAGAGGTTGACTTCAGCAACTAAGGTCATGGCGCCACCGCCAGAGGTCTGGACTTTCTTTACATCCACTGAAACACTCCCAGGCTCGCCCGCACCCGCTCGAGTGAGGGCAGACAGCTCTTCCCTCACTCGCTCTGGAAGGCTTTCTTCCAGCTGCCCGATAACCTCCCCCACCTGGTGTTTGGGTTCCTCGGAGAAGACTCCCTTAATGGTTGTGTGAAATTCATGTGGTATTTTAATTTCCTTCTCAATGACTGTGGGCTCAGCATGAAACTCGCCACTTTTAGCTTGTTCTCTCCAGTGAGAAGAATCCAGGCCCCCCTCCATAGAGGGAGCTGGAACATCCAATGGCTTCACAACTTTCTCTCCCAATGAGTCGTCCCTCTTCCTTCTCTGAGTCCCTCGCACAATCTCATCTTGCCACGAGTACTTGATGGTGGATTCTTCTTCAGTGTGGATCTGCCCGTACATGGGGCCTTCCTCTCTGTCATGGCCCCCTGGGTGTTCATCTGGAGTTGACACAAAGTAACTCTGCTCTCCCTCCCAGTCATCTGCCTCCGTCACTTCTTCAACATGAGCTGTGTTCTCAGGGGGCTGCTTGGTCCTTTTATCTTGATTGACTGAGAAAGTGGTATCTGTTTCTCTATAACTTTCCTTTTCCTCAACAAGTCCCTTGGAACCTGGAGACACATCGTCGACCTCCTCCACTTCAAACGGGGTGGGGAACTCCTCTGCCTTCTCTCCCCCTACGTAGCTCATGGGCTCTTCAATGATCTCCACACTGACAACCTTTGCTCTCCCCTCTCTTCCTTTCAGACCACTATTGATTATATCTCCTATCATTTGCTCAGCGGATTTTCCTTTCAGCTTCACTTCCTTCACATCCTTGCTTAAAAGGTAGTCCAGGCCAGCTTCGTCGGAAACATCGATATCCTCAGTCAGTTTAGACTCCATGATGATTTCAGTCTTTGTTTTCCTGTCACCGGGAAGCTCTTTCCTTTCCATGTAAGTGACTTTCGTGTCTGGGAAAGAATTAGCAGATGCTTCTGTATCTGGAGACTGGGTAAACTGCTTAAGGATACTGGAGACAATGTTTTCTGCAATGGTTTCAGTCATGGAGTCACCTTTCATAGAGCTGGGGGTGTCGCCTGTGTCCATCCTGAACCTCGTCTCTCTTGTTTCCACCCCTCCACCTGTCCCACCACCAACATCCTTCTTGACAGACGTCTGGAAGCCTTTTGGAGACACCTCTGGGGTGCTGCCCTGGGATGCTTCTAGAGTAATTGGTATCTCTCTTTCTTGCACATTTTTCTCCTTCAGCGATTCGTTCTCTTTAGCCTTTCCCGTCATTTGCTGACTTTCCCTCTTTCTTGCTTCTTTATCTAACTTTGTCAGTTCTTCCCACCTTAAGTTTCTTTCCTCAGAAGCCTTCTCTTTGGAATCAAACACTTTCTCTTCTTGCTTTGTTCTGATAGTTACTGGTATGTTTCTGCCTTGCTCCTGTGTGGCCTTCACTTCTGTTTCCTTTCCCAGAGTGACAGCCCTCTCATTCGACCTCGTGCTCTCAGATGCGCCCGCCGCCATGTTGTCTCGGTGTTCTTGGTATGACTTTTGGGCAACGGTGGAGCCTCTGGCTATATAACTGGTGGCATCACTTGTACCTTCGGTTTTCGGTCTTTCAGGGAGTGTTTTCACCTGTGCTTCAGTTTTTCTTAAAAGACCATAGGTTGGAGAAAAAGTTCTGAAACTGGTTTGATCGCTGGCCATTTTTTCATAAGCGTTTTCCTGCCGGACAGTGGCCAAGGATGAGTATCCTGAGCCCAGGAAGCTACCTCGGGCAGCACTTCCAGTACGCGTGCTCATCTGAGATCCAGGGTGTGCCAACAGGTTAGAATAAAGCCTGGAGCTGTGATTCAAACTCACTGGAGGTACTTTCTGCCTTGGAAATAGATTTCTTTCATTTTCCCTCTGTAATACTGAGTTGGTATATTGATAGGATGTGTTTCTGAATTCTGTAGGAAGTGAACAAACCATTTGTTAAAATGACAGTCATCATTACCTTTTTTTGTCTTGAAATCATCACCGCAGGTCAATTCCCATCCCGTCAGAGTAAATATATAAAAAATAGAAAGGTCATTATAAATAAAATCTTTTCAATCCCCAAATTATTTTTTGGTAGTTTTTAAAACCCCGGTAGAAGGAAATATTGTACTACAGATACTTCAGCCTAACACTTTTCTCCAGTTACTAATCTTAAAATATTCATCCATCGTAACAAAGACATTAGACATCTGATTATAGAGCACAGTATGCAGCACAGAGAGGTCAGGGGTGCTAGTATTCTGACTGAAATTTCACAATCTTATGATACTTTGGAACCATTAGTTTCTACTTTGTCGAGATAAGTTAATTTTATTTCAGTAGAGGAGAGCTTTATAATTACAAAGTATATAAATGAATTATTAAACACCAAATCACATTACCCCTCCCCGCTTTGATATGCTTTTATTTTTCACTGATTTTTATGCTGGGCCAATAAATCTTGAGGAATTAACCTTTTTTTTTTAAGCTTCCAGATTTCTTCTATTTTTATACCTGACAGCCTTCTCATTTGAAAAGGCACCAGTGCAGGAAGCCTACCAAGTCACCAACACTACAGTCTATTTTAATTTCACGGTTTTGGAGTTGGGAGGCAGTCTACGTGGCTTCCTGCTCTGTTCTGGACCATCTGAAGAGAGTCCAAATTCCTACAGGGTAACCTGCCCTTAGGAATGGCAGTCTGTAGTTAGAAAATGGCCTGGAGGACCGTCCACCCGAGAGCGCCCCCTGGTGCCTAGCCACACCTCATCCAGCTGAGATGGGATGGAGCCTCCTCTTTCCCTTGGTGGTCCCCATAGCAGCCAACGACAGAGGCCTCTTTGGGACAGATCCCAGCATACAGGAGAGAGATCAGGTCAGGACATTTTCCACGGATTCCTCCTTTTAGTTCAACATATACTAAACCAAGAAGTCTCAGAAGATGAGCCCCCAAAAAACAGTGCAGGAACTGACTTGTTTTTAATGAAGGTTCAATAAGAGAAGATCACAGGCTGGCTACAGCCCTGTCATCTTGTGGGCACTCAGTCAACGTTATTTTATGCAATCTTACAAAATAAACCTAAGTGTATTAATAAGTATAAATCCACTATCTAGAAACTCATCCATTCATTTATTCAACACATAGTTAATGAGGCACCTATACTGTACCAGACAAAGAACTATTTGGAAGCTCAAAGTCTAAGAAGATAGTTCATAATCAGTGATCTTTATTCTAAAGTTCACTTTCTTTTGGTATAACACATAATTGCTAAAATAAATTTAGTTTGAGATTATTAAGTCTCCATACCCTTCAAGGGGTCCTTGGGTGGTGTAAATGGTTAACACGCTTAGCTGCCAACTGAAAGGCTGGAGGTTCAAGTCCACCCAGAGGCTCCTCTGAAGAAAGACTTGGCAATCTAGTTCCAAAAAATCAGCCTTTGAAGACCCTATGAAGCACAGTTCTACTCCGACACACATGGGGTCACTGTGAGTTGGAATCGACTAAATGGCAACTGGCTGGTAGGTTGCTTGGTTGGTTGACTTAAAAATGTTGGCAATCAGAGCTTGGTCCAAGGCTCTTTTTTCTCTCTCTCCACTCTCTCTGTAGATTACGTGGTGGATTTTCAGACTTATACATCCGCACATTAAAGAAAAAGTTTTTGGTGATTCTGTTGTTGTTAGTTGCTGTCAAGTTGGCGCTGACTCATGGAGACCTATGGAGATCGAAACATTGCCTGGTCCTGGGCCAGCTTCATGATCGTTGGTATGTTTGAGTCCATTAGATGACTTGGTAAACCTTAAAATAGGGCGAGTGAATAACTCTTATTTGATAGATGTCATAAATAACTGATGTTAGACAGACTGATAGTGGCCACTTATATGGACATCTCTCAGTATCAGAAAGGAGATTTCCTGGATGTTGTCTAAGACTAAATTGCTTTTAGTCACAAATGATTAGAACTCAGTAACCTGTCAAATCTGTGAAATGCCTAAAAGTGACAACATTGCTTTTGAAAAGTAAAGGTGGAAAGTATTATTTTTTAAAAATCTACCATTACTTATGCCTCCATGAACAACTGCTTCTTTTGCCATGGGACCAGAAGAACTGGATGGTGCCTGGCTACCATTACTGAATATTTTAATCAAAGATTCTATAGAAGAATCCTGATCAAAAGGGGGAAAATGCAAAACAGAATTTCAAATTCTCAATGGAATCCAGACTTTCTGGATCCATTAAGGCTGGAGGAACTTCCAAAACTATTGCCTGGAGATAGTATTTAAACCTTAATCCTCAATCCAAAACTATCCCCTGAAGTCTTCTTTGAACCAAACAACAGTTTAGCTTAATTAGTAAAGTAGTCTGCCTTGAGCATTGTGCTTTTTAAAATACTTGTCTATGTGAGATCAAATTGACAACAGCAACTTGAAAGGTTACTGAGAAGCTAAGGGAGCAGTGAGTTTATGTTAATGGTGTTGGACTAATTTGGAAAAGGATAGCGAGAATGGTTGCACAACTTGAAAAATATCAATGTCACTGAATCATACATGTTGCAATTGTGGAAACAGTATATCTTCTGCTGTATATATTTTTACCAAAAATAAATTAATTAATTTAAAAAAAACCTACCATCTATCCAGATTGGTTGTTAATCAGACATTCTCCCGATAGAAAGCCTTTGCTGTTGAGTTGATTCCAACTCATAGCAACTCTATAGCACAGAGAACTGCCCCATAGGTTTTCCAAGGAGCAGCTGGTGGATTCAAACTACCAACCTTCTGGTTAGCAGCCAAGCTCTTAACTGCTGTGCCACCAGGGCTCGCTCCTGATAGAGGTACTACGTATATGTATTCCCAAATTTGCCATGATTTTGAATATGGTAAAACACTCAGGAACACTAAAATTATACTGAGTAAGAGAAATATTGAACATACCATACTTAGTTTAATCTGTTCTTGCTTAGCCAGAAAGCTTTTTAAGATGCTATAAGGTTTTAAAAAGTTAAGAGGGGAAGAAGTTATCTTACAGGTCCTTTATTACCATTTACTGTTGAGTCGACCCCGACTCATAGCAACCCCATGCGTGTCACAGTAGAACTGCTCCATAGGGTTTTTAATGGCTGATTTGTCAGAAGCAGATCACCAGAACTTTTTTCTGAGATGCCTTTGGGTGGACTCAAACATCCAACCTTTCAGTTAGCAGCCAAGTGAGTTAACTGCACTACCAGCCCCATTATACTAAAATCTATTTGGTACTTAAAAGAGGGATGAACTACAGTTATCTGAAAACCCATATCTAACCCCTACTCTTCCAGATAAATGAGGCCTTACTATTTATAGAGGAAATAAAGAGTTCAAATAGAAAGCCATTTAAAGTTATATAATTAGCTTTTTAAATATCTACCTTGCGGTACATCTTCAATGTGCTTCTTCCAGATCAGTATTTCTGGATTACTTTCTCCTTCCAGTAAGGCTCTGTAAAAATAATTTTAAAAAAAATAATTCATTGCAGAATAAAAGAGCAAAAAGTGTCTCTAGTACAATGTATCAGGTAATATGTGGTCACTGGCCACCTTGTCACAGTGCTGTGCTTTTCAGGACTCATGTCTAAAGGGTACAGGCAGGGTCTGCACTGTGGAGGTGTGGGCCCACCTGTCAGCCTCAGCAGACCCTGGGCCAGGCTGTGCTGTTCTGCTCACTGCAATGTCCCCGGCACCTGGCACAGTGTCTGCCACCTGATAAGTGTTCAGTTCATACCAGCTGAAGGAATAAAATGAATAGGCTATGGCATCATTGTATTGAAGGAATAAAATGAATAGGCTGTGGCATCATCGTACTGGAGAGCCAAGCCCGTTTAGAAAGCCCTTCCAGACCTACAGCAAGGGCAGCAAGAACAACACGGCACTGGAGAGATGTGGGCCCAGGGGGACAGGCAAGGGTCTGACTTCTCCAGGGAAGGGGGAGAGCATGCATGGCACCCCACCCTGGGCTAGGGGGCCCCAATCAATTCCAACTTTCACTGGGGTCTTTCTGGAGTTGCAGGTGGGAGGCTGCCTGCAGGGCACTGAGTGCTCAGAGCAATAACCAGATGGACAAAGACCAGAGCAAGAACTAGCATCCATGTGTGAATAATGCAGCTGGCCTGCACCTGTATTTTCAAACGGTTCCATGAGGTGTTTTGGAGAGGAAGAGGAAAGATGGAAGGTGGGCAGGGTAGAAGGAGAGAAGGATGAGCTGTAAACAACCCCCTCCACCACCACACCACCATGGGGTCTCCACTCCATGCAGAGCAGCTTCCTATTAGCTCCTTTAATATAATGGATGGAAACCACTTACGAGGTGATTTCTTCAGCTACTTCTAGCTCTGTTGTTGCTAGCTGCCACTGAGTTGGTCCCTGACTCATGGCAACCCCATGCACATTGGAAGGAAATGCTGCCTGGTCCTGCTCCATCCCCACGATTGACTGCAGATCAGACCATTGTGGTCCATAGGGTTTTCACTGGCTGATTTTCAGAAGTAGATCACCAGGCCTTTCTTCCTAGTCCTTCTTAGGCTAAAAGCTCCACTGAAGCCTGTTGAGCATCATAGCAAGCCTTCACTGATGGACAGGTGGTGGCTGTGCATGAGGTGCACTGGCCAGAAATCAAACCTGAGCCTCCCTCATGGAAGGTGAGAATTCTACCACTGAACCACCACTACCCCCATGACTTCTAGCTCTAAAAGTCTAAAGTTCTGGAGTCTTCATTAAATTGTTATCCACATCTATGACTTAGACGACAGCTCTGATGACAGGTGGTGCGTACAGCTGGCTCTGGGGTCCCACAGACCCACATGCTGGTGGTGGGCTCAGCACAGGGTATAAATTGGCCATCACAGCAGCTGACCAAGGGGCTGGCTGCTGGAGCACAACAGTTGTTCGGTTGCTAGGGCAATGTATGAAGTCACTCACTCCCAGGACCAAAAAATACACTGTCTATGGCAAAGGGTACCCGGAGCCAGAGCCCATGTAATGCTGACATCACTGCTGCGAGCTAGCCAGGGAAGCAAAAAGGGGACGCCCGGTCGCTCAGGCAAACTGGCAGTAAGTTTTGTTTACACTGGTTTAAATATGGTGATTCCCACAAATGCAGAACCCTGTGGGGAGTTTGAAGAAAGCAAGGAAAGCACTCATTTGAGGAAGGGCAAAGAAGGTGACAAGATAAATTCTACTCAAGGTGGGCACCATGTAGGTTTGTCGTGGGAGCCACGACTGCAGTACACACGTGAGTAGATGCTGGCTGTATACAGCGCCCAGGAAGACGGCTGGTCCACAGCGCGCTGCCCCGCCTCGCGCAGTCCTGCCCTCGGGGACAGCTAGGAAACAGGACACCAGCCTCGTTCCTTCCTCACCCCTGTGACCAAGCACTTTAGGTTCCAGAAACACAAATAGTTTCCAGCTCCCAGAAAACCCCAAGGCCTGTACTATAAGAGGAACGTTCAGAGTAAAAGCCCTATTCCCAGCGCCCGTGCCCCAGGATCACGGCCGCAGAAGAGCCCCGGCCAAAGCAGTGAAGGGGGCCAGGGTGGGGCTTGGTGATCTGGTCAAGTTCTATTTCAGATCTTCTCTATGCCAGCTCAGCGGGAAGCCTCAGGGGCCCCGGGTTCTCACTCCTGCAGCTGGGCGTCAGGGCACAAAGTGCTTGCTAGCTGGGGAGCTCTGACCTCTGACCAAAGCCAGAATGGTGGTCTCAGGTCAGCAGAGAGCATCAGCGGCACATTTATGGAGGGGAGTATGTCTTCCCCTGCCCCACCAAGGAGAGTGCTTTTGTTCCTCTTTCGAGAGAAATCCAAATAATCGCCAAATAATTCCTGAGTTTGGAAGCCTGAGTAGGGCGCTAGGGTACACAGACGGACTCAATCCCCTAAGAGGCTTACGGTCTGGGGGGACAAGACACAACACAAGTGCCCCCATACCAAGGGCCTTCACCAGCCTGGTTACACTGAGCACCAAGCGTGGCTCTGCTTCCATGCCTATTAATTCATGCTGTTCTCTTAGCAGCCCCATAGTGCAGGGCCTGTGATGGTCCTCCTCCTTTCAGAGGTGAGAACAGAAACACAGTGAGGGTATCCTGACTGAGATCACGCAGTCATGAACCCAGGCAGCCTGGCTCTCACACCTGTACTCTCAACCACTAATCTGTGCTGCGCTAACGCCCCTGCTTCCGGATCAGAGACGCTGGTGTTGCAGACACATTTTACAAAGTGCAGATCCTGCAGATAGACCCTCCACGCCACGTCGTTGTTGTAAGTTGGCCCCGACTCATGGAGACTCCACGCACAACGGAACAAAACACTTCTCGGTGCTGTGCCATCCCCATGATCAGCTGCAGATTGGACCATTGTGATCCTTAGGGTTTTCACTGGCTAGTTTTCAGAAGGAGATCACCAGACCTTTCTTCCTAGTCCATCTTAGCCTGGAAGCTCCGCTGAAACCTCTTCAGCATCCTGACAACACGTAAGCCTCCACTGACAGATGGGTGGTGGCTGTGCACGAGGTGCACTGGCCAGAAATCGAACACAGGTCTCCCACAGAAGGTGAGAATTCTACCACCGAACCACCAATGTCTCCCCAGACAATACTAATTAAAGTAAATTCAACACCTCTTGATGATTTTCCTTTTTTTTTTCCCCCAGAAACCCTGGTGGCGTAGGGGTTACGTGCTACAGCTGATAACCAAAAGGTCGGCAGTTCAAATCCACCAGGTACTCCTTGGAAACTCTATGGGGCAGTTCTACCCTGTCCTATAGGGTCTCTGTGAGTCAGAATTGACTCACGGCAACGGATTTACAGGGTTTTTGGTGATTTTACTCAAAATGCCCCTACAGGGCTCTCCCATAATAACATGAAGCTCCCACTGGGGAAATACCACCAGCTCCCTGAGATGGCTCACGGAAGGCAGGAGCACGCATCACCTTACACACACAGCAGGGCACTGGTGATTTAATTCGTGTGTTCACGGACACATCTCAGCCACAGACGAGTTATCCCATCTCCTATCAACACGCACAGAAGACTCATATGTCAAAGGCATAAACAAAACCTCTAAGGAGATGCTAGAATTGTATGATTTCCTCAAAAGCTCTTAAAGGGACATTCTTCATGAACAATAGGAACAGACTCCTACACCTTCAAGAAATGGGTAGAAGGTCCTCAGAGGCTCCAATCGAACCTAGCTATTTTGAGAGCAGTGAAGGAAAACCGCCCCTGAGCTGTGCCTGAGAAATGCCAACCCTGTGAATCACAGGCTATTAGTGAACATTTCATACCGCTCCACGGGTTGGCAACCTCTAATGCAGGAAAATAAGCAAATATGTGCGAGAAAACAAAGTCCGTTGCCTCATTAAGGAGTCCAACAGAAATCCATGGTGCTGAAGTGGGTTGTGATGTGGCCCTCTGGCTGGGCTCCAGGACCTAACGGGCCCCCTGCCTTCCCAAGCAGGCCTCTCTGTCTGGAATAGATGGCTGTAATTGAATTTCTCAGCAGGTCTCTGTCATTGAGCACTGCGGGCGTGATGCCACCGCACTGTGTGCCCACTGTAAAGGGGGGAAAGAGTGAGGGAGGGGGACAGGCCGATAACATTTCCAGAAGTGACGTCCTGAGGTCTGTGGAGTGTTCACACGGTGCTTTCTAAGCTAAAAGCAGGGGGAGAGCCGGGAAGAATAAAAGGGGGCCGCAGACCCCCAGAGCTGGGAGGAGGGGTACATAGCATGGGGGAACCTGAACACCAGGGAGGGCTAAAGGACGGCCAGGTTACCATGGGCAGACCTGGGGCCCAGGCTCCTGTGGAGTGCTCAGGGCCCCCCCTCAGCACCACAACATGGCCTGTGGCCAGTCAGTCAGTTACAGGGAGGACCGCAGGACGAAGGAGAGAAGGAGTGGAGACAGGCGCAGAATTCCATTCACAACTGAGCTTCTTCGTGGAGCTTTGAGGTCAGAATCAAAGACCAGGGACATTATGTAAAATGTTAACCCCCAGGCAGCAGGGCTATGTGAAGTTATGGTAATTTACTCTGTCACTTGCTGAAAGCCTACTCCTCAATACTAGGGACTGAAAACAATAGGATGATAAACAGAAGGACAAAAGAACTACTAATAAAATAGAGAGAGGAAGCTCAAGGAGTGGTCAACGGAATAGTAAACTCTGGAGCCAGGTTGCCTGGATTCAAATCCTGGGCCATCCACTTCCTAGTTCTGTGACCTTGGGCAAGCTACTTAAGCCATCTGTGACTCAGTTTCCCCACTTCCAAAGTGGGAAGAACAATGAGCTCTACCTCATAGGTTAGTGGTGGGAATTAAGTAAATAAGTTTAAAGTATGTAGTGTAGTACATGTTAGCTGTCATCCTCCTCCTCATCTTCTACTGACCTCAGAAAAAAATAGATTTTTGTTAACTCAGTTAATGGAAGTGGGTCAAGAGGAGAAGGGATTCTGGCTAACCAAGTATTATGGTTATTGAGGATTAATTCATTTAGTCAGTGAAGGTTCCCAGAACAAGGAAACTCTCTTATAAATGTGGGGAAGGCTTGTAACACAATGTATATTTGTTGATTCCCTCAATTAGGTATCTTTAAAAATACAAGATTTTATTAATTTCAAATATTTCATCTAACAACCAGATAAATCTGAATATTAACACATTTTTAAAATAAATCTTAAAAAAAGTAGGATGATGATTTAGTTTTTTTTTTAAAAAAAAAAAAAAAGGTATTTCTCCAAGACATTAAGAAATCCCTAAGACATGCTTTTTCTTTGAAGGGACACATGAAAAGGTGTGGTGCTGTTGTTAGATACTGTCGAGTCAGTTCTGACACATAGCGACCCTACATACAACAGAACGAAACCCTGCCTAGTCCTGTGTTATCCTCAACAATCCTTGCTATGCTTGAGCCCATTGTTGCAGCCACTGTGTCAATCCACTCACTGAGGTCTTCCTCTTTTTCACTGACCCTCTGCTTTACCAAGCATGGTATCCTTCTTCAGGGACTGGTCCCTCCTGGTAACACGTCCAAAGGACGTGAGATGAAATCTTGGCATCTTGCATCCAAGGGACATTCTGCTTGTACTTATTCCAAAACAGATTTGTTCATTCTTCTGGCAGTGCATGATAGATTCAATATTCTTTGCCAATACCATAATTCAAAGGCATCGATTCATCTTTGGTCTTCCTTATTCATTGTCCAGCATTCCCATGCATATAGTACAGATATAAGTGGCCTAAAATATAAAGGGGCAACTAGACATATCATTAAAATGATGAAAATGTAAATGTTAGGAGCTACCGGTATCACTTCATTAGCAAACTAAATCTAGACCAGAGGGTTAACCATATTTTCCTCAGTTAAAAAGTGCTGATTCTGCTCCCTGAAATGAGAAAGAAAAAACAGAAAGCCTCCTGTGTCCTTCCCCTGCACAGCCACACAAATAAGGTTTTTTGATGTTGCTTCTAATTTAATGCTTTAAAAGGGCATTTGCCTTAAAGACTCTAGGCCATAAATCTTTGCAGTACATTTTCGTATCTGTCTGGGCAAGACTGCCTTCTTTCAAAAACTCACTTTGGCTCTACTTTCCACTTTTTCAGGTGAAATGTTAGAACAAATCAGTATATCCTCCACCCCATAAAAAAATAATTTTTTTTAAAAAAACCTCTTTTTTAATTTTGATGGAGGTTACATTGTCTGTCTTTCAGTCCATCCAGAAATCCAGGATGAGCCTCTCCATTTATACACGTAGCTTTTTTTTTTTTTTTTTACATCTCTCAGGCAAGCCTTGTGGTTTTCTGCACCAAGTATATTCCCGGAAATTTTTCCATTTTTTGTTTCAATTTCGAATGGTATCTTTTTCCTGGTTATATTTTCTAACAGCTTACTGCTGATAATTGGGTATTGTTCTTTTGTTTTTTGGTTGGGGGGATGTTATTTTCTAACTGTGCTTCTAGAAGTTCTCAATCTATAGCTTTGGGAGCAGATCCTCAGATCTTCTTGGGCAGGGACAGGTTCTTATGACCTCATGTGAGCAGTGAGTGGTTCGGGGCACTGTGGGTTCTCTTCACCTTCCAGCTGTCAGCTGATACTCAGCACCTTTTTCACGGAGTGGTGACCTCATGTGTGTCAGAGCAGAACTGTGCTCCACAGGTTTTTCAATGGCTGGTTTTCAGACACAGATCACCAGCCCTTTCTTCGAGGCACCCCTGGATGGGCTCAAGCCACCAACCTTTCAGCAGCTGAGAGCCTGTACTATTTGTGTCTCCCAGGGGTCGCCATGAGCCAGAATCGGCTCGCCAGCAACGGGTTTGTTTTTTTGTCTGTCTGTTTCATGGTGCGGGCCCTGTGCATGGCCGTGGAGTCTGTGACAGCATGTGAGGAACATCGCACCTCCTGCCTCACCACCAACATCAGCTCAAGGTCCCCAAGGCCACCCGATTCTCAGCGATTGTAGGGAACTCCCGAGAGCCTCCCCCTCAGCACCGAGTCGCACCTCTACTCTGCCTGCCAAGGGCTGCCCCCTCCCCATGGCACTGACCCTGGGCCTGCCCCCTGCCTGCCACATAAAGTCCCACCTCAGCTGCCTGACCGTCAAGGTCCCTGCAACCCGCCTCCTTCCGAGACTTCCACTCACCCACTGTACTAGAAAGAACACCTTGTACCTTCCCTCTAACTGACCACCTTCAGCTCCTCCTTGATCCCTTTCTGCCAACCCAAACTCTCTCCCCCCACTCCCCACCACCACTCCCTCAAGGCCTGGCCAAATCCCCACCTGCTCTTAAAATCTTCCTAATCCCCTCGGCCTGGGACCCTCTGTCCCTTCTGAGCTTTTAGGACCATCTTTAACTGAGCCTTTTGCATGGCACTGAACCATCTGTAGCATTTCCATGACACATGCCTTCTAGAGTTACGCTGAACGATTATTTTAATATCTTGCTTGACTTTTTACCTAAACATATCGTGTCCCTCCTCCCATGCACTTCCCTTCTTTCCACATCCCACTCTCCCACTTGTCTATTCCAATCTCCCCCATCCTCCAAGACCCAGATCAACTCTCACCTCCCCCTTGAAGCCTTCCCTGATTCGCACAACTCCCCTCTGATCTACAGAAGTATTTAACTCAGGCTTCTTTTGTGGCATTTCCTGTTTCCCACGGTGTAGGGGGTTACTTAGGTTCATAACTACCTATCTACAGACTTCGCTCCTTGACACCAAGGCCAAAATGGGTGTATCTTTACATTCCCCTCTGAGCCTGGCATACACCTTGCACCCTGAGTGTCCCTGGAGCAGCAGGAGGGCACAGTCCCAACTCACTCTCTCTTGGCTCTCAGGCTTGGCTCCTGCCCATCCATCACACATGGCCCTCCAAGACAGGCCCCCAAAACCAAGCCACACAGGGCAATGTCCTCAAACCACGCTAGCCCGGTCCTAGGTCCTCTGCCAGGCTGGTTCCTCTGCCTGGAAACCCTCCCATGCCGTGGTCTGTTCCTGGCTTCCCTTCTAAGACTCAAATGCTTCCTCTTCCAGGAAGCCTTCCCTGCATGCCTCATCAGCCTCTCACAGCACCCAGAACTTCACCACTGTCCAAGAAGAGCAGACAGGGGCCAGGTCTTCACCATCCTCTGCCTACAGCATCCTAGTATACCCAGCACTTCTCTGTTACATCCACAGTCACAGGGCTCAGAGGGGAGGCCTTGGTTTTAGGACAGGGTTCAAATCTCAGGCTCTTTCCTTATTGGCTGTGTAAACTTTTAAGTAACAACCTCACTGGACCTTCATTACATGTAAAATATGCATCTTTGGTGAAGTTAAAAAATTGGAGATACTGTTTACAAAGCACCTTACACACGGGGGGGCGGGGGTGGGGGGGACGCTAAGTAAACCACGCATCAAATCACATATCATAGCTTGTTATTCATTAATGGTCAGAGATGAAACGCATCCAAAAATATGATGGTGAATAAAGGGACGGGCAGGTGGACAGTCATGAGATAAAGATAATTTAGTAAAATGTTAATTGGAGAATCAGGGTGTGGGTATATTGGAGTTTACTATACAATTCTTTCAATTTTTCTTACGTTTAACATTATTCATAATAATATGTTGGGGAAACCTAGACAGGCATTTTGACATGAATCAGCAAAATAAGATTTAAAGGGCTGAATTGTGCTGCCCATCTGTAGTGTTCAAAGCTTCAATTCTCTCCAATCCAAAGTTCTACTGACTCTGAAGTGTGGTCTGTCCAGCTGGCTCCACAGGGTTCTGTGACCGCAGGCAGCTCCAGTGTGGCCCTCTGAGGACAGCCACACTGTCTGCAAACAGACAAGACTTTGGTAAACTTCCACAATGCTCCACGTTTTCCTCTCTCCTCTACCCATCCCTCCTTGTCTCCTCCTCCGGGCTGCTGTGGACAGGCTTGTTGCTTACGTGGATGCCCGTGGGCAGCTGCACAAACAGTCATGCGTAAGGGAATCTCGCTTCAATGTAAACTTTGACTCAGAAGGTCTGGGGCGGCCGGAGATTCTGCATTTCCAGCAGGTCTGCGATGCCTTGGGGGGCTAAGGCTTAGGGTCCACACACCCTGTGAGCAGCAGGGCCCGACCATCGACCATCAGTTCTCTACCCTGGGGAGGCCGGCCTCGCCCCTCACCAATCAGATCAGAATCTCCGAGGGCCAGTGCTCTTCAAGTTCTCCAGGTGAGAGCCACACCCTAGCCTGTTTCTATGCATCTCTCTAACCACTCACCTAGCAGAATAATAAACACTCAAACTCCAGAAACATACCTTGTGATTATGTTATCAGGTGACAAGCATCTCCAGCCCCAGAACAGGCTAAGGTCAGACGCCCGCACTGGGGACATGGGGACCAGAGACAGCACAGCCGGGGCTGCTTCCTCCGTTCTTCCAGGTTTTTCCTCTGCTCTCAGTACCCACAGTCCCAAGCCCAGCCCCATGCTGACTCTGAATTACCACCTGCAGAGTGGTGATGAAGCAGCAGTGACCTTGCTGCCTGCCTGCTGCCCCTCAAGTTCTCAGGCTCACATTAAACAGCAGTCCACAAGACCAGCTTGTCTTCTTTCTTTCTTTTTTTAACACCCTATTCCTCCCCTCCCTCCGACCCCGGTAACCACTATTAAAACTTTTCTATCCATGCATTTGCCTATTCTGGATATCTCACATATGTGGGCTCATAAGTATTTGTCCTTCCGTGTCTGACTCATCTCACTGAGCAGCATGGTTTTGAGGTTCATCCATGTCACGGCATGTATCAGGACTTCATTTCTCTTTATGGCTGAATAATGTTCCATTGTACAGAGTTCCTCGGTGGCATAAATGGTTAAGCGCTAACCAAAGACTGGCAGTTCAAGTCCACCCAAAGATGGCTGGGAAGAAAGGCCTGGTGATCCACTTTCAAAAAATCAGGCATTGACAACCCTATGGAGCACAGTTCTACTCTAACACATATGGGGTTGCTCCGAGTCAGAATCAACTCCACAGAAACTGGTTTGATTTTTTGGTATATATGCACCACATTTTGTTTATCCATTCATTTGTTCATGGGCATTTAGGTTGTTTCTACGTTTTGGCTGTTGTGAATAATGCTTCAATAAACATTGGTATACAAGTATCTGTTTGAGTTTCTGCTTTCAAATCTTTGGGGTACCGCTGGGCCCAAGACCGGTATCTTAGTCATCTAGTGCCGCCATAACAGAAATACCACCAGTGGATGGTTTTAATGAAGAGAAATTTATTTCCTCACAGTCAAAGTAGGCTAAAAGTCCAAATTCAGGGCGTCAGCTCCAGGGGAAGACTTTTTCTCTCTGTCGGCCTTCTCATCAATGTTTCCCAGGACTAGGAGCTTCTCAGCGCAGGGACCTCAGTCCAAAGGATGCTTTCTTGATGCTCTGAGGTCCCCCTGTCTTACTGCTCACTTCGGTCTTTTATATCTCAAGAGATTGCCTCAGGACACAATCCAGTCTTGTAGATCAGGTCCTGCCTTACTAACACAACTGTCACCCATCCTCCTTCATTAACATCATAGAGGCAGGATTACAACATACAGGAAAATCACACAGTAACAGGAATCATGGCCTAGCCAAATTGATACACACATTTTTGGGGGTACGTAATTCAAACCATTACAACTGGCCTTTCTGAAACAGCCCCTGCCTTCTAGGCATTACCCCCTTCCTGACCGTGGAACTGGCCAATTTAGTTTGAGGAAAACCTCAAGTCTTGGACTCTCTGAGATTTGCTTTACATTTTCTTATTATTTTTTGAATGCTTCTCCTTTACCATTGTGGTTACAAGGAAGGGCTAAATATCAGGGTTCGGGGTGTTCATGACACTCAAGAGCTGCCCTCAGCACAGCTGATGAGTCCCAGCTATATGGGTCTGCTCTGACGAACCAGAGACCCTTCTCTCACATATAAAACATCAGGCCAGATAATGCGCAGGATGACGACCTTCGACTAAGCCGTTTTGGAGAAATGCTACCACAGCGAAAACCTGGGCAAATCAGGAAGGAGAAGCCATTCAAGCTGCAGTATTAGCCGCTGTCAATCCTCTAGACAGGGCTAGCAGGGCACACCCTGCACAGGAGAATGGGCTGTGGCCCCCATGAGGAGGTGGCGTATCCCTGCTGCCCTCTGTAGGACAGGGACGGAGGAAGGTCAGCTTTCTCAAAGACTGTGGGTCAAAGTTTGTAAAGACCAAATGGGCACTGGTCAAAGAGTAAGGGCCACAACAGCAAAAGGGCCCTGACGCAGATATGTTCACACCTGTTCTCAGAATCTGAGCTGCAGCACAGAGTATAGAAAAGGAGTCCCATAAGTGATAACGTGAGTCCCTAGGTGGTACAAACAGTTAAGAGCTCAACTACCAGCCAAAGGTTGGTGGTTCAAACTCGCCCAGAGGTGCCTTGAAGACAGGTCTGGCGATCTGCTTCCGGAAGGCTGCAGCCTTGAAAACCTTGTGGAGCAGTTCTACTCCGCACACTTGGGGTTGCCATGAGTTGGGATCAACTGGACAACAACTAACAACAAGTGATCAGAAGGGCTTATCTTCAGGACACGCATCAGTGATAAAAATGCCAGGCACTGAAAATTCCATTGCAAAGAAATGAGTTCTAGTCAGCTGCTTGTCTGTCTTTTATGTCTATGGGCATCTCTCAGACTTCACCCTGAGTGCTGGGGAGGATTGCAGCAAATCTACTCACTGAGGTTGGTGGTTTACAGCCAGGCAGAGCTGGGGGCATACCAGGCTCCTGGGCTGGGCTCCTGGGCCAGGCTGATGTTCCCCAGGCAAATTTGGACAGCAAATAGTGAAATCAATTGTTCGTTTCCCTAAAGTACTGATGATTTCTAAATTCCAATCAGATGGCCAAGTCAATCCATAAATGCATTAGGGAAATGTCAGCAAAAGACACACAATGAACTCTGTCCCTGCTGACAGTCAGACTGCTGATGGTGAGCAAAATGGCTCACAGTGAATGCCCTTAGAAACAGCTAGGCTGATAGGGTTGTGAATACCCCCCCAAAAAGCAGGCCTCAGGGCCCCAGACAATTTGCCAGCCTGTGTGCTCTACCTTTTCCTGACAGAGAACAAAGGGCAGGACAAATAGGGGCAGAAAGGGCCCAACAGTCCAGAGAAACAAAGCACAAGATAAACATCTCCCGACTCCAGCCCAGGGAACTATTAAACAAAGGAAATGGGAAAATCCAACTGCCACTCTCGGAAGATGTACCCTGCACCCAGAGTAACGTAACACAGACAGAGACAGCGCTTCCTGCGCCTGCCCCACACACACCCGGCAACAGTGCCTGACTGTGGTGCCTCCAGCCCCAACCTCCGCCCATGCGGCTCAGAAGAGGCTGGCCCCCTCCACACTCCACAGCACCCCGTGCCCCTGGCCAGGGACAGCTCAGGCTTGGCCACGCCACCCCATGGAGCCAAGAAGGCTGGGCCCAGGAGTTTCATGGGAACTGCTGAGAAAGAAGTCCCCTCCTTTCGCTGGGGGAGCAAGGCTGAGGTGGGCGTAAACCTAGAGCTGCTTGGGGGCCATCCTGACATGGGGTGAGGAAGAAAGGGACCAGAGACAGCAGGGACAGATGCTTCATTCAGGCACTGGACCAACAGTCCTGAAACTAAGGATTTTTTTGTTACACGAGTAATAAGGTCCTTTTGGGCTTAAGCCAGTCTGAGAAGGGTTTGTCACTTCCAACTAAAAAAAATCCCGATTAAAGCCCCCCCCCATAAAGCCTGAGGGTTTATTACGTCTCCGTTATCAGTCAAGTGTAGATCACCTACTCAGAATGTGTTTGCATACCCTACCAATTTACTTTTGCGATTGTTCATAGCATGGGGGTTCCAGGGAGCATGCTGGGGCTTGACCTTGGGAAGGGCAGGCCAGCCAGGGCCTCCCCTGCCCTCTCTCTGAGCCCTGACTGCCCGTCCTCCGGCAGGACCCAGCCCCATCACAGCTCTCAGAGGGGAGACCCAACAAGGCCCCACCGGTTTGGCCCCAGGACCACCCCTGAACTCAGCAGGGGGATTCTCCAAGGACTGCTGTGCTGCCACAGGCCTCACCCTAATCGCCTGCTCTCACTACTGATGGCAATGAGGGAACAGCGAGAGCTGGGTGACGCACGTCTCCTAGACAGTAAAGGTGGGGCTGGCCAAGGGCTGCAATGTGGCCCGTGAGCATCCACCAGTCATATACTCTGCCCCTTAATGGACATCAAAGTAACCCAGGACACTCTGATTCTCTCAGTGCAAAATCGGGATCAGAAGATTCCAGAGGCAGCCTACGGGGAGTGCTCAACTAGACCCGGGCTCTGTCCCTGCTCTGCCCCTAACCAGGGGAGTGGACCCTGCCCCCTCTGACCTTCTCCAGTTTTACTCTCCGATCTGTTAACGACTACGGTGCTGCTGGAAGCAAAGCTCCTTCACGCCTATGATCAATTTACACTCACAACAACAGTGCGAGAAAAGGGGTATCACGTCTACCTGCCATGGTTTGGCGGGTAAGGCACAGGTCTGGACTGCACGTGCCTGGCTCTGCCCCTCACCAGCCAGGAGCCCGCCTCTAGGCCTCTACCCCTGTAGAAACGGGGAGTGGCAGCCACTGCAGGAGGTTCCTGCAAGCACTGAACATCTGTAAAGAACTGAGCTCCGCGTCCGGGAGGCGGTCAGGCCTCAATAATGTTGGCTATTGGCATCATTCTTACAAGTGGGGAGCCTGGGGGTCTCTCAAATCCCTTCCATTGTAAGTAAGCCTCTGAGATCTGGGCCCCTATAGTGCTCACGGAGCATGAAAGCTGTCGGAAATAAGGCCCACCTCCACCAAAGACCGCTTGCAACCCACGGTGGGAAGGAAGGGGTCACATGAAGAGGGAGTCCACTCTGCTGCCCCACAGGCCACACAGGGACACCAGATGCATTCTCTACCCAACCCAGCACCCAGCCCCTTTGAGGGCCTTGTGGCTTTCATCTGGGATGGTTACCCTGAATTCAAAGTGACAGCTTGATAAACAGAATCCACTGTCCTAAAGTGCAGTGCTAATCTTTGGCAGGGAGGTGATTCTTCAAAGCCAAACCAGTGGGGGTACGGTAGAGCCAGAGCCCTGGGATGTGACGCAACAGTGTGAGAGGCAGTTAGACTTCCCGGGTTCAAATCCCAGCCCGTCCACTTTCTAGCTCTGTAACTTCTCTGAGTGAAGTCTGCTCATCTGTAAACATAGTCTTAATTCCTAGGATTCAGCAAGCTGGCATCCTCAGCTTTCTGAATAAATGGTGCCCAGGCCACAGCAAAGACTAGGCAAGGGTATCAGGCTTAGCTATTCCCATCACTGGGGACACCTGCCCAGCGTTCTGAATGAGCCCCTGCTCCTCCTCCCCCCAGTGCCCTCGACTCCTCGCCGGGCCACGCCAAGGGTTGCTTTCTGCTTGTCGCAAAGCCACGGGGACTCGGCAGAGGCTGCAGTGATTCTGCACTGCTGACTCCGTTAAGGAGGACTGGGTATAGATCCTTACCGGTAGGTTGCCACCTCCAGGCTGAGGCCATTCTTCACCTGCAGGAGCTCCTGATAGTCCCGCAGCCGGTCAGTCATGACCAAGGTGAGGGCTTCCTTCTCATCTTCCAAACAGTCAATCACTCTCTAAAGAGAAAAGAAGGGCATTAGAGCCGAGAAGGGGGCTTTAGATCCGAGAAGTGGGGCTTTGCTGGGTCAAACTCAGGGTACTAACAATACAGGACACAAAAGAAGATGAAAACCCTCCAGGCTAATTAAAGACATAGTTATTTGTAAGGATTTGTGTATCTCTTTGTCTCAGTCATCTAGTGCTGCTATAACAGAAATACCACAAGTGGATGGCTTTAACAAAGAGAAATTTATTCTCTCACAGTCGAGTAGGCCACAAGTCCAAATTCAGGGTGTCAGCTCCAGGGAAAATTTCTCTCTTTTGGCTCTGGAGAAGGTCTTTGTCATCAATCTTCCCCTGGACTAGGAGCTTCTCTGCACAGGAACCCTGGGTCCAAAGGACACGCTCTGCTCCCAGCACTGCTTTCTTGGTAGTATGAGGTCCCATGTCTCTCTGCTCACTTCTCTCTTTTATATCTCTATCTCAAAAGAGACTGGCTTACAATACTATCTAATCTTGTAGATCTCATCAATATAACAGCCACTAATCCACCTCATCGCTTCATAGTGATAGAATTTACAACACGCAGGGAAAATTATATCCATCACAAAATGGTAGACAACCACACAATACTGGGAATCATGGCCTAACCAAGCTGACACTATTTTGGGGGAACACAATTCAATCCACGACACTCTTCCATATAAAAGGTTATTTTTTATTCCATATGGGAGATTTTTGATAGGACCCTGGCTTCTCTGTTCTTCCTTGCTAATAATAATGAATGCTTAGGAGTTTATCAAAGTCGTCTCTGCTGTTCAGACATCAGTCTGCTTAGGAAGGCCAACACACCAAACTGGTCAACCAAGATACCACTGAAAATAATACTAGAGAGTGGGGGTTTTTACAATATTTAAAACCGAACTCACTCAGATTTGACATAGAATTTCCCCCAAGCTCATGATTTCCTCCGATAATAAGCAGGTAAGCAGATACAGAGTTCTTTTCTTTGCTTCACCTCTTCTAAGCTACTTTAAAATCATCTGGAGAGAAAAGCTACATTAATGAGACAGTAATATATTCTGCCACCACCCGTCTGTCAGTTTGTCACACTGTGTTGGCTTGCATGTTGCTATGACGCTGGGAGCTATGCCACAGGTATTCAAATACCAGCAGGGTCACCCACGGTGGACAAGTTTCAGGAGAGCTTGCAGGCTAAGACAGACTAGGAAGAAAGGCCTAGTGATCTATTTCCAAAAATCAGGCAATGAAATCCTATGGATCACAACAGAATATTTTGTCCGATATAGTGCTGGAAGATGAGCCCCCTAGGTTGGAAAACCAAAACTAAACCAGACCATTGCTGCCCAGTCAATTCTGACTCATAGGGACCCGACAGGCCAGACTAGAACTGCCCCAGAGGGTTTCCAAGGAGTGGCTGGTGGATTTGAACTGCCCACCTTTTGGTTAGCAGCCAAGCTCTTCACCACTGTGCCACCAGGGCTGCTAGGTTGGAAGACACTCAAAATACACAGTGGCCACAACAATAAACTCAATCATACCAATGATAGTAAAGATGGCACAGGACTGGTCAACATTTCATTAGGTGTCCATGGGATCTCCAAGAGTCACAGGTGGCAACTAACAGTAGCAATATATTCTGGGCATAAATGTCAAAACTCAGACCCAGAGGTGAACTTCCTTTTTTAGTGTACTTCCACACTGTAGTTAGTAACTGTCCCTCAGCACTTGTTCAGGTCGCCATCACAGCCATTATCACCATTCCACTCAGAACACCTGGTCAATTACCCCTCCTCCTCTTTCCCGGGTTGGGAGGACACTGGAGGGCAAGAGTCCCACTGCTTTTCGTCCCAGCCTCTGGTACGGTGCCTTCCACATACAAGTTACACAATACCTATTTGGTGAACTGAATTCATAACAAAATGATCGAGATAATATTACCCTCCTTGAGATTTAATCATTTTAAACTGGAAATATCCTTTCATTAATACACATTGGCTTCATTTTTAGCACTTGTCCATCTTCTTCCTGTTAGCCAGTACTCCCAGGAATAATCAAAAGGGCAAATATTTAAACACTGGAGTGAAGTCTACACACTTTAACTTTTGTATAAAGAGCTTTTAATAACTTCTGATTTTTAATGGAAAATGGTATTGTTTCTGAATACAATTAACTACACTAGGATGCCCTTTTAAACATTTATCTTTTTATGAATTCAAAAACTGTAAAATAATCGGGAGAGGGACTATCTTCATTCCTTTTGTAATTTCTCTGTCAAAGGCACCTGGCAAGAAGCTGAAGTTCCATCATAAATATGTAATGTTGTCAAACCAAGGAATGCACTTAACCAAGATTTCACAGTATACCAAGCACTGGACCTATCACTAAAAAAAATGATCTATATGGAAGTAGTTTTGCTTCTCGTAACAGTCTATTTCTGAGCTAATAACTGTTAGGATCTTTTCGTATAAAAGTCTGCTAAACACAAAAACTCAAAACTACTTAGCTTTTAAAGCAAAGCAGCAAATTTAAGTACCGATGGCTAATGTCCCATGTGTAACAGACCTCAAATCTGGCATTATCCATAGATAAAACCTATAAACCTATTGCCATCAAGTTGATTCCAACTCAGTAATCCTACAGGACAGAGTAGAACTGCCCCATAGGGTTTCCAAGGAGTAGCTGGTGGATTCGAACTGCCAACCTTTTGGTTAGCAGCCAAGCTCTTAACCAC
>NW_004443955.1:14418359-14472866 GCF_000243295.1 Trichechus manatus latirostris
AGAACTG
The DNA here is from genome assembly GCF_000243295.1 of Trichechus manatus latirostris. Lineage (NCBI taxonomy): Eukaryota > Metazoa > Chordata > Mammalia > Sirenia > Trichechidae > Trichechus > Trichechus manatus. Next base: position 14,418,367 of record NW_004443955.1, read on the forward strand.
CCCCATAGGGTTTCCAAGGAGTAGCTGGTGGATTCGAACTGCCAACCTTTTGGTTAGCAGCCAAGCTCTTAACCACTGTGCCACCAGGGCCCCATCCACAGGTAAAGAGTCACTAAAGTGGACCATTTGTGGAGTCTTGATGTAAGTGACAGAGTTGCCAGAATTGACTCACAACATTCTCACAGTCTGTAGTTAAGTCTCAGTGTGAATAACCTGTGTTCCTCCCTGTCTGGGGGGAATACAAATTCAGGTATGAGATTACAATATAAAATGTGCTGTTGTCATATGTTCATTACTCCATCCTTCTACGGAAATCTGACCAACACATTAACACTTAAGAATTCATAGTAATTTATTCTTTACAAAGAAGTTCAAGTGGTGATAAACTGTTAAACTGGACTAAGATAAACTCAATTCTCCAACCACCAGAGTCACAAACCTCCTAAGCAGTTCAGGGTTTCCCAGCCATGCCAAGCTCTGCAGGAAGATTTTCTCTCCTCCAAGAGGGCACAAAATAGTTCTGGGCCCCACAAAATACAAGGAGGAAAATCCAACCGTGTTTAAGTTCAAATAAGCATAAATTCCAGCCACATTTCCATGTGACTCAACTCTCCCTAAACTGTCAAAGGAAAATGAATTCACTTTTGGAAGCAGGAACATGAGACTTGCTGGCTCCCAACTGTCTCTACAGAAATCGTAACCGATCCTGCTGGAAACACTTTTAATCGAGCTTCAGATTTGGGTTCTGCATTGCCAGGAGCTTTCAAGCTGTGGGCCGGGCCAAGGGCACTGCAGCCACCAGGCAAGGGACAGCTAATTTTAACCCAAGCAGAAGCAACAGCCCTAACATTGTGATAGCTCGGGAGAGAGGTCTCCTTTTTTAGCTGCTATTTAGAAAATGTCTGGGTTCCCTCCAGGGATGATGAAACCTAGGTGTACACTCGGGAAAGCACGCTGCTGTTAGCATCCAGAGAATTAGCTTTCTCCTAACCAAACCTGAGTCACCCCTTGTTGAGCAGGTCACAAAGCTGCAACAGGAAGAGCTTGCAAATGGCACAGCCACTTAAATCTTGTTAGATCTCAAAGGGAGCGTCAATCCTGGGATAACCTCATTTAGACACAAAAACTAAATGTAGTGATAATAAAAAGCATTAATGGAGTTCTAAGTATTTCTATCTCCGGCCCAGATGGCGCCCCTGAACTCCAGACTCATGATTATACCTTCCAATCGATGACAGTGGGTGTCTAACAGGCATCTTAAACCCAACATGTGCAAACTGAACTCCCATCCCCCTCCGAAGCCCACCCACCTTTAGTGAAGAGCACTTCCCCTCACCAGCCCTGGAATCAATCTTGATTTCTTCCCTCTACAGAGCCACATGGCGCAGTGGTTAAGGGCTCGGCTGCTAACCAAAATGTCAGCAGTTTGAATCCACCAGCCGCTCCCTGGAAACCCTAAGGGGCAGTTCTACTCTGCCCTATAGGGTCACTATAAGAAAGAACTGACTCCACGCCAACAGGGGTGGGGGTGTGTGTGGTTTTTTGGCTGCACAGCCACAAGAATCCATCCGCAAACCCTGTGGGCTTCAACTTCAAAACAGAACCCTAAATCAGCCCCTTCACTGCTGCCCTGGTCCAAGCCTCCAGTGCCTCCTGCCTTGATTATTGCAATTAAAATAAAACAACCCAGCTGCCATCAGGCTGATTCCAACCCATGGAGATGCCGTGTGTGTCAGAGTAGAATTGTGCCCCAGAGGGTTTCCAGTAGCTGAGTTTTCAGAAATAGATCTTCAGGCCTTTCTCCAAAGTACCTCTTGGTGGACTCAAACCTCCAACCTTTTGGCTAGCAGCCAAGCGCATTAAACGTTTGCACTACCCAGGGACTTCAACAGTCTCCTGAAAAGGTCTCCCAGCTCCCACCCTTGCCCCTATCTCTGACAGTCTATCTCTGACAGAGCAGCCACAGAGATTCTGTTCTGACACAGTCAGATTGCGGCTCTCTCCTGCTCAGAACCCTCAGCGGGTTCCTATCTCCTCAGAATGAAGTTCTGCCTCCATCATACAGCAGCGGCTCTCCCTCTCGCGGACTCCGCTCCAGGCGCTCGGCTGGCTGCCTGGCTCTTCCCTGAACATGGCACGCTGCTCCCACCTCAAGACCTCTGAAGTTACCGCATTTTCTCTTGTGTAGTTTTGTCTTTTTCACTGCTGCACCCCCGGCACATGGGGGATAGACAACTAAGACACAGCGTGGCACATACTCAATGCGTTAGAGTTTGTCAAATAAATGAACGACTGAACGCAGGTGCCCGGTGATCTGCTTTCATGAATCCTGTTTTACAAATGGGGAAACTGAGACACAGGAGGCAGCAGAGCCAAAATCCAGGCCCAGGCAGGGCAGCTGCCAAAGCACTGACCCTTACCCACGCGTCTAATCCCACCCGCCTTCCAATCAAGACAGTTCTCAGTCGATCATGTTTGGGGCACAGGGAAGGCTTTCAGAAACAGTCTGCCTCAGTGGTGAAGCGCTCACTTTCACAAGCAAAAATCTCAGTGTTCACAGGGTAAGGCTAGCGTACATCACAAATGTCTCGAAAACCTCCTACCCTGGGGTCTGGGAGACAGGGTGTGTCACTCGGGCGTCAAGTGATCCAAGTCACATATAAAATGCTGGGAACGTGGGTGTCAATCCAGCGAACACTCCTCTAGCAAATCTGCTTGAAGCAGGCCATGGAATCTCACCTAATAGGGAGAAGGCATGCAGGCCCTCTGGGATGGACTTTTCCTAGGAAGAGTCCAAGCGAGCATCTTCCCCTTCAAGCTAAGATAGGACAGAGGCCTGAGACACTGGGCACCAGGCATGGGGGCCCCCCGCTCCACTGGGTCCAGCTCCAGGTTCTCACCTCCAGGACTGGGGGGTTCCCATCATACCGCTTGGAACACAGAAAAAAGTACACGGAGGAGACTTAACCCTAAGACTATTCCAAAAACAGCCAGCTGGAAGGGTGGGAAGGCATCTTAGGTTAATGGGGGCACCTCTGGTCTAGCCCTTCTAAACCAAACCCACTGCTGTCAAGTCAATTCTGACTCATAGTGACCCTAAAGGACAGCACATAGGGTTTCCAGGGAACGGCTGGTGGATTTGAACTGCTGACCTTTTGGTTAGCAGCCAAACTGTTAACCACTTCACCACCAGGGCTGCAAAACCTATTGCCGTGGAGTCAGTTCTGACTCATAGCGACCCTACAGAACAGAGTAGGACTGCCCCATAGAGATTCCAAGGAGCAGCTGATGGATTCAAACTGCTGACCTTTTGGTTAGGAGCCAAACGCTTAACCACTGGTGCCACCACGTCTCCTGGGCTAGCCCTCAGGAAGAGCAGTTATCATGATTCTATGAATGCAAAGTTGAACCCTGGCTTGACCACTTACTAACTGGGGACCTATGTGCCTCGGCTTCCACATCTGTAAAATGGGGTTAATATTAGCACCCACCTCATAAGATTGGCGTGAGGACTAAGAGTGAATACATGTGTACAGTAAAGGGCTTGGCCCCTGTAGTGCCTCGCCACAAAAAGCACTTAATAAAGGCTAACTCTTAGTTAAGCATTCATCACAGGCTATTAGTTAAATCAAATTTTAAGATATTTTCAGTCTCCCTAGAGTGACCTTCTATAGAATTAGAAAAAATCAGGGGCTTGGTGTTCAATCATCAATACTTGCTCTTTAAAACAATTCCTAGCATTTTTACAAGTTTTTTTTTTTAAACCAATGCTTAGTATTGAATCTTTTGGAAGGCAATTTGAAATATGTTGTTTTAAGCTAACTGGGGAAAGACTGAGGATATGGATAAGGTAGTAACCGGTAACATTTTGTCAATAAAACCTCCACAAAATTAGAGCCCAAAAAAAAATCCAAGTCCTTATCGACACTATCCTTGCTCTAGCAAAGCCTAACAAGAGAAGATGTATGACTGGCCGGGAAGCTGAGGGTGGGCTCTGGGTCACGGTGCAACCGTGGGCAAAGCATTTTAAAAGAATATGGTAACCCAGAGGACTAACTTAGCTTCAAGGTCTGATGTGAGCTCAGAGAACTGTGCCTCTAAACAGTAAGCATTCAGTCCACCCAGCAAACTTCAAAGAAACATTTTCCAAATCCACACTGGTCCTGGAGGTGGTAGTATGGGTTCCCTAAATAAGGGTTCAGTGGACACAGTAACTTTCACAGGCACTCACAATACCCACTGGTAAAGGCTCCATGAAATCCTGCATTAAAGACAGTTGGTAACTTCCACTCAGCAGGAATCATACCGTCCTGTACAATGCTGACCACCATTGCATAGCCAAGTCCAGAGCATGCAGGAATCAGCTCACCCTGAAGCCAGCCCCTGTCCTTGCCCCACCCAGGTAAAGCCAAGCAGAAGGATTTCCAAAACTACGAGGCGGAGGCCAAACAAAATCCATACTCCCAAACAGTAAAATTCTAAACAAGTTAGTATGTGCTACTTTATAGATTTCCCATCTAGACTCCAGCTCTTTGATACTGAAACCCCAATGCAGTGCTAGGGACCCAGGGATGATCAATAAGCATTTGCTGATTATTTGTGGACACCTGTCACATAATCAGTCACCCAGGCCACAACCACCATACTTCCTTTACTTCTGTTTTAGAAATCACTCTATCATAAATCTTTACCTGCAAACTGTTTTCTTAAAATATTTCTGAAGTTGTGTGGATGATATTTCAAACTGGAGTGCCCCAAGAACTACTAATAGTGTGATTTGGGACAGGACAGGGGCCCAATGCTAGGGCTGGATTGACATAGAAACAGTAAGGCAGCGCAGGTGTCTCCAGTTGGGTCAGAGGATCTGCTTCTCTGAAATAGTAACTGTTCATACTATTCTGCACTTGTAATAACCTGGGACCAAAATCCACCCACTGAGGGGAGTCGATTACTCATAGCGACCCTATAGGGCAGAGTAAACTACCCCGCAGGGTTTCCAAGGCTGTAATCCTTCTCCGTAGAGTGGCTGGCGGGTTCAAACCACAGACCTTTCGATAGCAGCCAAGCACTTAACCACTGCGGCACCAGGGCTCCCATCCTGTGACAAGTACCCAATTTTCCACAACTTTTACGCTATGCAAAGATCTCATGTTTGATTCTACTGTGAGAAAAACATCTCTGATTAAGCTCTATTCTGCATGACGGTTGCTGCCCCACCCAACAAGCAAGGCAGCCACTGCCACAACCAGCTGCTTCCAGCTAGGAAACCATTCTGGCAAAATAAAACTGTTGTGGAAAACAACTCACGTTTTCCCCAGGGGAGCCTTATCGCTAATGTGGCTGCCATTTTGAATGGCTCCGGGTAAGTACTTGCCTCCCAACACCAGGACCTCCCAGAAAAGAAATGGTCTGTCACGTCTGGAAGCCAGAGAGGCTTCTTGTGTGACTTTTTATGTGCAGTAGGCCTACAAAGGAGTGCTGGTGGCGCAGTGGTTAAGCGTTCGGCTGATAACCAAAGAGTCGGCAGTTCCAATCCACCAGCTGCTCCCTGGAAACACTACAGGGCAGTTCTACTCCGTCCTACAGGGTCACGAGAAGTCAGAATCGACTTGATGGCAACGGTTTATTTTTTTAGGCCTACGAAGCACAGGAAATGGAAAGAAAACCTGGAGCTGAGGGGGTCGTTTGTCAAGATGCGCCTAGTCAAGGTCTAAAGAAGTTGACAAGATGAAGGGAATGGGGCTATCCCTCAGGAGCTGCCACAGACACTGGCCCGCTGAGCCGATAGACCAACCAACAGCACTCTTCTTTCAAGGCTGGGGAGGTGCGCGGACGCTGAGGCCCCGCTGCAGAACAAGGCCGGGTCCCCATGCCATTCATGTACCCTCAGGGCCGGCCCCACCCGTGGACGAAGCCCGCCCGGGTTAACGGGCTGCGGCCCGGGAAACCCCGCCGCTTCCTCCCGCTCAGGGCGCTCCGGGCCCGCACAGAGAGCGGGCCGTCCGCGCGCACGGACCTGCCGCTCCTCGGCCTGCAGCTCGTAAGCCTCTCGCATCCGCAGCAGCTCTTCCTCCAGCCGCGCGCGCAGCTGCTCGAGCTCGTGCGCCTCGCACCACAGTGCCTCCGCCTCCTGCGCGCACAGCCGCGTCTCCTCTTCGGCCTCGCGCCGGCTCTCCAGGCCGCGCCGCAGCGCCTCCTCCAGCTCGCGCACCTCGTCCTCGTACAGCTGCACGGTCTCCCGCCATGACTCGGCCACCAGCAGCGCGTAACTGTCGTGCACCTCTCGCAGGCGCGGCGGGGGCGCGGCGGGGCCTGTGGCACGGGCGCGGTAGTGCAGGGTCACATTGGCGACGCGCGCGCGCAGCTCCCGCACATCGCGCTCGTGGGCCGCGCCGAGGCCACGGCGCTCCGCTTGCAGCCGGCCTAGCAGCGCCTCGAGGGAGGAGTGCGCGCCCAGAGCCTCCTGCAGCTCGCGCTGCTCCGCGCCCAGCTCGGCGTCCAGGCGGCCGCGGGCGGCGCGTGTCTCCGCGCTCAGCTGCTGTAACTCCCGCAGCTCGCGCCGCAGCGTGTCGCGCTCGCCTTCGGCCAGCGCTGTGGCCCAGCTCAGCTCGTCCAGCTGCTGCCGCAAAGCGCGCGCCTCCTCGGCGAAGCGGGCCTCGCCCTCGGCCCACAGGTCCTCCTGGCTGCGCCGGCCGCGCAGCTCCTCCTCCAGGAGCCAGTTCTCGCGTTCCAGCTCCCGCACCCGGCACACGTAGTCGTAGAGCCGGGCATTGAGCTCCTGCAGCTCAGCCTTCTCCGCGCCCGTCTGCAGCCTCCAGGACAGCATCTTGCTGGGTGCGGGGATCTCGCGGCTGGCTGGTCCCTCCTGCCCTGGTCTTGTCCCCTCAACCACGCCGCTTCGGCCCCGCCGCCGCCCCAGACTCCCGCAGACTGGGGCCGGAGCTAGCAGGCGGCAGCACTTAGTCCGCAGGGCGGGCGGGTGTGGGGGCAGGCCACGGCCTCCGGCCAATCAGAGCCCGGCCCGGCGCGGCCACTATGGCCGGGCAGCGCCCCCTGCCGGACTGACCGCGGCGCCGTGCGGCCGTCCAGCTCTTGGGCCCGGTGCGGCGGGGTCATGGCTGCGGGATGTGGGTACACAGCGGGCAGGCGAGTAGCAGAGCTGGGCCTGGGAAGGGCTGCCAACTACGACACCCATGTGTTCTGACATTAATGGTGGAAATAGAAGCCCCTGTCAAGTGAGAGATGCTGAGTTGCTGTGATGCCGGTCACAGGAAACTTCTCACCCAAAGCCCTGGAGATTGGAGGTTTATTGATTTTTAAAAATTATATATATATATAAAATGAACTATATATAATATGCACATATACCATATGCACACATATATGGGCATTAAATATTGTGCTTTAACTTAAAACATAAATACACATCCATTTGCCAATGTTTTGATGTAGAGACAAAGCTTTTCTTTGGAATCTTGTGAGCGGCCATCCAAGATACTCCACTGGTGTCACCCCGTCTGGAGTAAGGGAGAATAAAAACCAAAGACACAAGGGAAAGATTAGTCCAAAGGACTGATGGACTACAACTACCACAGCCTCCACCAGACTGAGTCCAACACAACTAGATGGTGCCCAGCTACCACCACTGACTGCTCTGACAGGGATCACCATACAGGGTCCCGGACAGAGCTGGAGAAAAATATAGAACAAAATTCTAACTCAAAAAAAAAAAAAAAAAAAAAACCAAACTTACTGGTCTGACAGAGACTGGAGAAACCCCTAGTGTATGAACCCCAGACACCTTTATAGCTCAGTAATGAATTCACTCCTGAGAGTCACCCTTCAGTCAAAGATCAGACAGGCCCATAAAACAAAACAAGACGAAATGGGCACACCAGCCCAGGGATAAGGATGAGAAGGCAGGAGGGGACAGGAAAGCTGGTATTGGGGAACCCAAGTTCAAGAAGGGGAGAGTGTTGACACGTCATGGGGTTAGCAACCGATGTCACAAAACAATACGTGTACTAATTTTTTTAATGAGAAGCTAGTTTGCTCAGTAAACTTTCATCTAAAGTACAATAAAAAAAAGCAAAGATGAGAAGATAAGGGGGTAGGGAAACTAGAGTACTGGAAATGGAACAAACTGGAACACAAAGACAATGTTGACACATTGTGATCCATGTAACTAATGTCACTGAAAAATTTATGTGGAAATTGTCAAATGGAAACCTAACTTGCGATGTAAACTTTCACCAAAAACTCAATAAAATATTATTTTTTAAAAAAAACTTTTCTTTTGAGCATGAGTCGACTGTCCCGAGTTCCACGGTTTCCTCCTGACACAGACTACCTACGTGGAGCATAATCTACACTTTCAGTATCAGTTTCTTTCAATTGGAGGGAGAATTTAAACAGACCCCTGAGGTGCTCTGAGTGCAGAATTTTTCTGGGTTTGTAACATTTCCTCAGATTTTTACAATTGTCTCCCCTACACCTAATGTGGCCGGGGTCTCTTTTTCCAACAACATGCCTTTCAAGGACTCCGCCTTTAAGAAAGCACTCAGTAATTATCGGAGAAACCACAGTTCTGTTTTCACATTTGTACTTCATTGGTTTTCACAACAGTTATTAAGTTATGAATGACAGTAACCGAACATGCCATTAAGGGGCACAGGAACAAGCACAGCTGGCCCTCAGCTGGGGTGGCCCTGGACCAGTGGGGACAGAAGTGACCAGGGGGCCCTAGGGGATTTCTCATGGTAGGGCCACAGGCAGTGTATTTTACAGAGTGAAAAGGCTGGTTGATCAGTAAGTCAGTTCGGGGAAGGTCCTTGACGAAGTTCTAGTGCCCCTCCTTGTGGCAGGTGTGAGTCCTCAGCCTCAAATGGGGGCAGGAAGTGGCCTTTGTTTTTCTAGGACTACTCACTTTCATATCAGAGACCCCATTCTGCGGGTGATGGAAATTAACATCCTTTAATTCAGAAGTCCCTCTTCCTGTCTGCTGAGGCTAAGCCAGGGGTGGATTTGTTCAGTGTTGAGATGTTATGGGAGCCCCGAATCCCCGTCATTGTCTGTCCTTCTCCCATTCACCAAGGTGCACATCATTGCCTGGCCCTTGCTTGTCAAGCCACACGGGCTGCCACAGTGCCATCGCCCGGTCCTGTCTGGACAGCCCACCAGGGCACACTGGGGCACCAGGCGCGGTGAAGTAGGCCACTGGGCTGCCTGAATCAGCCTGCAGCCATTTGTTCTCACCTCCCTGGGTCTCCATCCTACCAGGGGACTCTGCTAACACACCCCTCCCATCTGGTGCAAGGGACAGTTTTGTAGGGTAGGAGGGCCTTCTCAGGGACCAGTGAGTCTCCCAGAAGGATGCAAATGCTGTGGCTAATCAGGTTATCTTTGCTGGATTGCCCTTCACTGCCTTGGATTTTGACACTCAAAAACTGTTCCCCCACTTATGCTCCAAGTCCCGTGCCAGAGGGAATGGCTGCTTTAGGGTACAGCTGCCCAGCTAGAGAATAGGTTAAAGGAGACCAGGTTACAGCAGGAGAAAAAAATCCCATTGGTTAATCTTTCAAAATAATATCCTGATGCATCTCGTGATCCTCACAAAACTGGGGCTCAGAGAAGTTGATTAACTTGTCTAAGGACACATCCTTCTTAAATTTGAGACCAGAAGTATTAGCAGTTGTGACCACAGGACTTAAGCTGGCAGGGTCGAGCAGGAAACAAAGAATGACAGGTTGTAATGAGGTGACTAGGGAGTGGTGGTTCAGTGGTAGAATTCTCACCATCAATGCATGAGACCCAGCTTCCATTCCCGGCCAATGAACGTCATGGGCAGCCACCTCACGTCTGTCAGTGGAGGCTTGCATGTTGCTAGGATGCTGAACAGGTTTCAGCAGAGCTTCCAGACTAAAACTAGGAAGAAAAGCCTGGCAATCTATTTCTGAAAATCAGCCAGTGAAAACCCTATGGATCACAAGGGTCTCGTCCCATTGTGCATGGGGTTGCCATGAGTTGGGGGCCTACTCAAAGGCAGCTAATAACAACGATAATGAGGGGATTAGTTACAAAGGCATGGACAGAGTAAGGGAAGAAACAAGGGGTGAAGAGGCACCCAGGGACCAGCAAGAGTGAGAAGCCAAGAAGCTTATGATGGTTAAGATAGTGTGTCAACTTGACTGGGCCATGATTCTCAGTGGTTTGGCAGTTATGTAATGATGTTGTTTGTCAATTATGTGATGATGTAATTAGGCAGTTATGTCATGATGTAGTCATCCTCCATGATGTGATCTGATGTGATCAGCCAATTAGTTGTAAGGGGAGTTCCCTCAGGGTGTGGCCTGCATTCAATATATATATGAATGTTCTGGCAAATCTCGTTTGCTTGCTCTGGATCCTGCCTCTGGCTCGTCATCTTCTTGGGACTTGAGCCAGCATCCTGCTGTATTGCCTGCCAATCTTGGACTCATCAGTCTCTGTAGCCCATAAGCCAGCAGCCTGCTGTCTGACCTGCCGATCTTGAGTTTTGTCGGCTCCCACATCTACTTGAGTCAGAAGAATCCTCCAGCCTGACACTTGACCCATGGACTTGGGACTTGCCAGCCTCTACAACCAGATGAGCCATTTTCTTGAGATAAATCTCTCTCTATATATATATATACATATATAAAAATAAAAAAAATAAACCAAAACTGTTGCCATTGAGTTGATTCTGACTCATAGCAACCCAATAGGACAGAGTAGAACTGCTTCATAGGTTTCCAAGGAGCAGCTGATGGATTAGAACTGCTGACCTTTTGGTTAGCAGCCCAGCTCTTAACCACTGCACCACTACGGCTCCATATCTATATCTATACATACATATGAAGGGTATATATATAGCCTTCACTGGTTTTGCTTCTCTAGAGAACCCAGCCTAAGGCAGTACCCTAGGGGCAAGAGGAAGGAAGAGTGGAATAGTGTTGACTGAGCCAGGAGGAGCCTGGAGCTGTAAAATGCATCCCAGGAAGGAGCAGAAGGAAAACCTAACCCTTCTCTCTTCCTAGGGTCCCTGGGTGGCAGTCATCTACAAACCTAAAGGTTGGCAGTTCAAACCCACCCAGCAGCACTGTGGAAGAAAGGCCTGGTGATCTGCTTCCATAAGATTACAGCCAAGAAAACCCTATGGAGCAATTCTACTCTGTAACACATTGGATTGCCATGAGTTGGAATTGACTTGACCACAACCAGTTTGGTTTTTGGTTTTCTCTCTTGCTGTCCTCCCATCCCTTGCCAGCGTCTCCCATTGCAGAAGCCAAAAGTCATGGGAGCCTGGCAGTGGTGTGCTGGAGCTGTCTCTACTGGCTTGTGAGAGCCAGTTGTTAAATTTTCAGGAATATTTTTAGCTGGCTGTTAAACAGAGCTGTTATTAAAAATTAAATTATAGAAGCTTACAATCAATAATATAAAAAAAAAACCAAAGGTAATACTCAGAACGTATCACTTCCTACTTATTATATTGCATTTCACTCTCATCTGTTCTTGAAGTTATGTAGGGCTAGTCTATCTGTATGATGGAAATATTATATAACGTGTGCATGTCTCTGCCCAACTCAGGGGTCAATGACTTCATGTCACCTTGAAATTGGTCACAGTGGGAGTATTTATAACACAGAAATCAGTAAATGATTTACTGTTTGTTGCCTCTATTTATTTATTGTTTTGCTGATTGTCTGGACTGAAGAAAGTGATGAAGAAAATGTTAATAATGCAGATTAAACTGAGTATCTATAGTTAGTGAATTGTGAATAGCACAACAGTTAGAGGAAATATTTTTCCAGTGTTTCAAAACAATTATCCAATTCAGCAAAGAAGTTGCTTCACACTGACAAATGAACCAAGTTTCTTATTTATTTCATTTTTGCCTTTTTTGTAAACATATCAACCAACAATCATGTTCTTGTATTCTCATTCATCAATTGCAACCATAGATTGGGTTCCGACTCATAGCAACCCTATCGGACACAGTAGAACTACCTCATAGGACGTCCAAGGCTGTAAATCTTTACGGAAGCAGTAAAGTTCCTGCAAAAATCATTGAAATCATACTGTGAGATTAATTTGCTACAGGAATTTACAATAAGGAATATATTTATGGAGCCCTAGTGGCACAGTGGTTAAGTGTTTGGCTGCTAACCCAAAGGTCGGCAGTTCAAATCCACCAGCCGCTCCTTTGAAACCCTATGGGGCAGTTCTACTCTGTCCTATAGGGTCGCTATGAGTTGGAATTGACTCGATGGCAAAGGATTTTATATATAGGGAGCCCTGGTGGTACCATGGTTAGTGCTCAGCTGCTAACCGGAAGGTCGACGGTTCGAACCCACCAGCCACTGCGTGGGAGAAAGATGTGGCAGTCTGCTTCCTTAAAGATTACAGCCTTGGAAATCCTATGGGGCAGTTCTACTCTGTCCTACAGGGTCGCTATGAGTTGGAATCGACTCAGTAGCAGTGGGTTTATGTATATATATCTCCATCCCCCGGTGGTGCAAACAGTTTGCACTTGTCTACAAACCCAAAGGTTGGCAGTTCAAATCCACTCAGCAGCACTGCAAAAAAAAGGCCTGGCAATCTGCTTCCATAAAGATTACAACCAAGAAAACCGCATGGAGCAGTTCTACTCTGTAACACATGGTGAGGAATGCCATGAGTGAGAAGTGACTCCACCTTAACAGGTTTACAAGATATATACATGTTGTTGTTAGGTGCCATTGCGTTGATTTCTACTCATATTGACCCCATGTAACAGTAGAACTACCTTATAGGGTTTTCAAGGCTGTAATCTTTCTTTATGGGAGCAGACTGCCACATCTTTCTCCCAAGGAGCCGCTGGATGGGTTTGAACTGCTCACCTTTTGTTTAGCAGCTGAATAACCATTGCACCACCAGGGAGCTCTCTCTGTGTCTCTATCTGTGTCTCTCTCTCCCTCCCTCCCTCTCTGCCTCTTTATATACATGCCTCCATGTCGCTACCATAATAACAAATGTACTATTCTATTAATAGCTTAATGGCAGAAAAAAAAAAAAGAATGAAGTCCTACAGTTCTCATTTCTTAAGGAGCCCTGGTGGCCCGGGTTAACGCTCTCAACTGCTAACAGAAAGGTCTAGTGGTCGGAACCCACCAGCCACTCCATGGGAGAAAGATGTGGCAGTCTGCTTCCCTAAAGATTTACAGCCTTGGACACCCTATGAGGTAGTTCTACCCTGTCCTATACGGTTGCTATGAGTCGGAATCAACTCGGGTCTCATTTGCTGTTCACATTCTTCCTGAATACAATGGATAATCCAAGCTGTAAGAAATATATGTGTGTGTGTGTGTTCCCTACATAGCATTAAATAAAATATTTGTTACTTCGATGTAATGGCCTGTAAACATTTATTCTTCTAGACTTGTCCTAATACAAAAGAAAATTTCACCATGCTTGGGAGCCCGTGGAGAGCTCCACGGCAGCTGTACGACAATGGTTTAAAGGCTGGTCGTTGCTGTCTATCCCAACCACAGCCCCCTGTGGCAGGCTAAACACCGGCCTGTTACCAATTTTCAATGAAAACAAAACTCAGGGATTCAAAGAATTGGAGACAAGAAAGTTACATTTTAGCAATACTTACTGATTTTCGGCAGATTAACAGTAAGACGTTTTTGTCATATGTAAAATGAACGGCCGTGGAACCGCCGGCCCCTAAGAACAAGAGAGGACGCACGGTTCCCCCGTGGGCTGTGGGCAGCGCCCTTTGACCAAGAGGCGGAGTGCTCCAGGCCGCCCAGCAGGGGGCACTGTTGGAGAATGGTGACTGCCTGGCAAGGTGCCTCCGCGGCGCTTCAGGCGAAGGGCTCCTACTAGACCCTGCGTAAGAGGCGCGGTGGGTGGGAACTCGGGGAGCAGATACCCGCCCCTCGCCACATTTCGAGGAAAGCTGGAGAAGTAGAGGGCTGCGCGGGCTGTGGAAGTGGAAATGGCGAGTCTTTTTCTATTTGGAGAATCTGGAGCAGCGTGGCCAGCGCTCCACCGGCTCCCAAGCATGGTGGAATAATTTTGGAGCGAATTAATGGACTCCCAGCCAACACCCACAATAGTTCACTTTTTCCTCCTTCCGTTTCAATCCAGCGCATCCCTTCTGCTCACTGCCTGAGGGGAGGGCTGTGCCACAGGCAGAAAGCCAAAACAGAAAGGTCTTCCTGACTTTGCTCTCCAGAAGCCAAGGTTTTAGGGGCTCTGAGAGAACTTCCTGCTAGACAGAACGCTGGGGGCGGGGAGGGGGGCGGGGGGAGCGGGAATTCTAAGGGAGGATTGAGCAGTCAGCTTCCCTGGAGACAAGGAAATATACTGCTGGTGAGGTGGAGGTTAAGGGAAGTGATGAAAGCACAGTCCTTCGTGGTCCTTAAGAGGGGGTCTTGCAGCCCTCCCTGGGTGGCACCCCAAGGAGACAGCAGAACCCCAGTTAGGTTGCGGTTCCAAGAGCAGGGGCCGTGTGCCCTACTTCCCAGGGCACCCTTGGGGAGACAGCAGACCAGAGGGGAAGGCTGCAGCCCCACCCAGAAAAGCCCTCCCAGGTTTCTGAGTCAGTAGGTCTGGGCGGAGCTGAGCATATGTCTGTTCCCAGGTGATGCTGATGCTGCTGGCCCAGGACCACCCCTAGCATGACTGAGGCCAGGATCCCAGCGCCACACAGAAATGGCAGGTGGGCACCAACCTTAGGGGGCTATTCTGACAGGGACAGGCCCCAGCAGGGCCACAGTGAGGTCTAAGGTGTCTTTGTACAAATTAGAAAAAGCCAGCATCTTTGGCCAGAGAGATGAGCCCACAGGTGTCTGGCCTGATCAGGGGATGGTTCTTTGGTGCAAAGAAAAAGTTGTCCCCTCCTCAGGGTGGTAGCAGCCTTGTGTTTGCGTACACACCTATAGAGTACAGAACAAGCTGGATTGCCATCCCACTCATTTCCCTCATCCAGCAGGCACTTTTGTGCAGTGGGCAACCTGCTCGACTGTCCATGGTGGCCCGCTCTCCCAGCCTCTGCCTGTGTGGATGGAGACCAAGGGCCAGCACAGACAGGAGACATGAGGACCAGATGGGCCTCTACCCTGGTGTCTTGGCACTGTGTAAGTTCTCGACAACTCTGGTGCAACCCCAGCGAAGGAGGCTCTGAGCTGATAGAGATTGAGTTTCTATCCTAGGGGCTCAAAATATAAATTAGGTTGAGATATAGAAAAAAAAATCTGTTGTTATTTCCTGCACACCTAAGTCTGTGGACTGAGAGGCACACCTGCCACCTTACAGGTTTGGCCAGGTATCAAATGAAGCAAGTGGGGGAAGGGAAATGCAGCACACTGGCCAGAAGGTCTGCTGGGCCCAGTGGCATAGAGTGGACTGAGCTGCTTCATGTCCTGGCGCTTATTACCAGCCTGACCTTGGCACAACAAACTCTCTGAGCCCATTTCCTTATCCATGTAATAAAGAGAACTAAATGGCACCTTCCTGCAGAGTTACTGAGAGGACCAGACATTCACATGCATCAGTATCACTGCAAAGCTTTTAAAACACGGAGTGCTGGGCTCCACCCCTGGGACTTCTTAGCCGGTGGGTCTGGGGAGGGGCGAGGATTTGCTTGTTCCCAGGTGATGCTGCTGGTCCAGGACCGCGTGAAGAACCCCTGGCTTAGACCATCATAGCTAGCCCATGTCCCAGGCACTGTTCTGAATGCTTTACATAGATTAACTCATATAATTGGCACAGCAACCAATGAAGTAGGCACTATCCGCTCTATTTTAATGATGAGGAAACTGAGGCACAGAGTGGCCAACTTGCTTAAGGTCATACAGGTAGAAAGTGCAGAACCAGGATCTGAACCCCGGTCTTACCCACTCTGCCTGTCACACTGTGACAGTGTGTGACACAGTGCCTGGTGAACAGCACTCAGCAAATGTTGGTCATCCTCATGAGCCAAGTTCCAAATCCCAGGAGTCAAGTGGAGGCCTGTGTCCAGGGGTGTGTCTCAGGAGGACTGGGAAAGAGGTGCTCCAGATGCAGGGAACCTATGCAGCCAACAGGCAGCTCAGCAAGGTCACGGCCCAATGGATCTAGGGAGCAGGAGAGCAGGCACTCATCAGTCCTTGAACCTCCCAGGCTCTTCCTCATCTACAAAATGAGAGTAACCCCTCCACCATAGGGTTGCTGCAAGGACTAAATAAGATGAGAATATAAAGGCATTCAGGACACAGTGTCTTCACTCCTATTTCATTTCAAAAACTGAACCTAGTCACTCTTGCTCAGAGCCCGGAGTGCTCCCACTCGGTCTCAGCTCTTCTGGCTATTTCGGGGTGGGCAGATCATTTGTTTATCGTGGTCTCATAGGCTCACAGCAGGTGTTCGTTGGGGGTATAGGCTGTCTTTTCAAAAGGTGCAAAAATAGCATTGGACATATGAAAAAAATTGCAGTAACTTAAGCTGCATAACTTCACTCTCTTAATTTGGAAAGTCTTGTCATATAGATTACAAATGAACTTGGGAAGGGCCCCAAGTGGCAAGGAAACATCTCCTGGTTAATCATCCCAAGAGGAACAAGACTAGTACTTCACTGTAAGAACTAAAAAAAGACATATGCCTTCAAAGGAGAAGACCACATCTACTGCTAGCGCCCTACCCGCACATTTTCTGTGGAGCGCTTTAGTGCAGGCCATAATAGGACAGCCCCTTCTTCTGCTGCCTTCCCCCTTTGCTTATTTGTAACTTCTTTCTCTGACAGTGAGAAACCTTATCTTCAGTATATGCACTTATTTGTTCAACCGTAATGTACATGGGTTTCTCCATAGTCTTTTTTAATACCTAAGCCAGCCCTGAGGTCACCTTTTAACAGAAAAGCAGAGTGACACACAAAATAAAGGATATTGCCCATTAGATGGGTGCTCTACTAAAACACCATCTGTATGAGTCCAAAAAGTCAACATTTAATCCAAAGCGAAGATGAGAAGAGAAAGGAGCAGGGAAACTAGAATAGTGGAAACGGAACAACCAGAACACAAAGAGAATGTTGACACAATATGAAAAGTGTAACTGTCATCGAGCAAATTTGTGTGGAAATTGTCAGTCAGGAACCTAACTTACCATGTAAACTTTCACCAAAAACACAATAAAATATTTAAAAAAAGAAAAACAGAAAACCAAAGCCAGAGCACTCCTCTGCTCTAAACCCTCCCATGCCTCCCCATTTCCCTCAAAGCAAAACCCAAAGTCCTTGTGTTATCGATTCAACTGTGTCCCCTAAAAAGATATGTTCTCACACCTGTAGCAGTGAATGTGAACTTGTTTGGCGAAATAGGGTTTTTCTTTGAAGGTGCTATCAGTTAAATTAAGGAAGTCATACCAGAGGAGGGTGGGGTCCTAATCCTGATCCCTTCTGAGTGGTGTTTTATAAAAGGAGAGAACAGACAAGGGAACAGTCACACACAGGAGAAAGACACCATGAGGTGACCGAGGCAGATGCATATAAGCAGGGAAGGAACGCCAAGGATTGCCGGCAACCACCAGGAACTGAGAGAGGCATGGAACAGTTCCTCTCTCAAAACCCTCAGAAGGAGTCCACACAGCTGCTACCCCAAATTCAGATGTCTAGCCTCCAGAACAGTGAGACAGTAAATGTATGTTCTTTAAAGCCACTCGCTCTGTGGTATTTTGTTACGGCAGCCCTAGGATGCTAAGACACTGGCAGTGGTCTATAAGACCTTACATGATATGAATCCCCTTTACCTATTGATCTTCCCTCCCTTTTGCTTCTGCTCTAAACCCTTTGGCCTTGCTGTTCCTCAAGGCATGGGCCTTTGCACTTGCTGCTTCCACTGCCTGGAATGCGCCTCCTCCAAATATCTGTGCAGAAGCCCTCATCTTCATGTCTTTCTCAACCTAACCTTTCGTGAGCATCCTGTATTTGAAATTAGACCCTGCACCCCTCTAACCACTGCCAGATACGGACCCTCCCGCTTACCTTTCTCTATCTTTTCCATAGCATACATCAGCTTCTAATATACAGTATACTTTACTTACTTATTATAGTTATTATTTTATCACCTGTTTCCCTCATTAGAATGTCACACCACATGGTGAGGGATTTTTTTTGTAAGCTTCATTCACTGATGTATCTCACGTTGTAGAACAGAACTCGACTCACAGTAGATGCTCAACAAATACTCACTAAATACTTACTGAACGATGAAAGTCATGGGTCCTGCCCTCAGGAAGGTGTGGCCTAGTGGAAGAGACCAACATGTAAACAAATCATAACTCTCTGGCGTCCCAGGTGCTCTCTGACGTCCCAGGTGCTCTCTGACTAGTCAGCGGATGGGGAGGTGGAGCTTGTCAGAAAATGTTTCACGAAGAGGTGACATCTGAGCTTGGTGTCGCCATACAAGCAGATTCTCTGGGCATAATAGGTGGATGTCTTAGTCTCTAGGGATGCTGCAACAGAAATACCTTAAGTGGGTGGATTTAAAGGACAGAAATTAATTTTCTCACAGTTTTGGAGGCTGAAAGTCCGAATCGGTCTCGGCAGTATCAGTAACCCCAGGTGTCCTTAGTTCCTTGGCAATCCTCACAAGGCATCCCCTGTGTGTGTGTCTGTGTTGATGCTTCTCTTTATACAACTCAGAAGTGATTAGGTTTAGGACCCACCCTCCATCAGTATGACCTCACTGATCGATTAATTATATTATGTTAGATTACATTATGGAAAGTAAACACATTACATTACATGGCATTACATTAACATATTGCCATCTAGTCGATTCCGACTCATGGCAACCCCATGCCTTGCAGAGTAAAACTGCCCCATTGGGTTTTCTTGGCTGTAATCTTTAAAGAAGCAGGTCACCAGATCTTCCTTTCACAGCGCTGCTGGATTAGTTTGAACCACCGAGCTTTAGGATAGTAGTTGAGTGCAAACCATTTGCACCACCCAGGGACCCTACATTACATGTAATTACATTACATTACATCCACAGTTATAGGGGTTAGAATTCCAATCCGTATTTTGGGAGGACACAATTTAATCCATAACAGTGGAGAAGGGCATTCCAGGAGAAAGCCGCCTTTTCTCAGAGTCCAGGAGGCATGAGGTAGCCACCTGGAGAGTTGCAAAGGATGAGGAGAGGGGCAGGGTTAGGGATGGGGGGAGAGTGGGGCTGAAGGTGAGGAGGGAGCAGCAGCCTCCAGTCAGGTCTTGGAGGGCCAAGGGGATCTGCTCAGAAATCTGTGCTTTGCCTTTTGGGCTGGTATTTCCCAAACCCCAGTTGTTCAGTTCCACTTCTATGATTTTTGCCTTATCTGTGCACCACCTAGATTCGTGGTTACTTCTTTTCCTTAAATTAACTATCATATTTTTACTTTAGTATAATTTATTTTAAAAAGAGATTTCATGCAACCCAGCAACCCCATTCCTAGGTATTTACCCAAGAGAACTGAAAACATATAACATCACAAATACTTGTACATGAATGTTCATAGCTACTTCAGTCATTATAGCCCCAGACTGGAAACAACCCCAATGTTCATCAGCCAAGGAATGGATAAACAAACTGTGGTACACCCATACTATTGAAAAGCGCTCAGCAATAAAAAGGGACAAACTAATGATACACACAATGATGTGGGTTGAACTCAAAAACGTTTGTGAAAGAAGCCAGGTCCAAAAGACCACATCTGTGGTATTACTCCATCTACACAAAATTCTAGGAAAGGCAAAACCATACCAACAGATACCACTTCGTTCATCTCCAGAGGCTACGGCAATGGGAGGGGATTGACTGAAGAGGGGAATAAAGCAATTTCTTGGGTTAATAGAACTGTTCCATATCTTGACTTCGGTGGTGTATCCATAACTTTATACATTTGTCAAAATTCACTGAACTGTACACTTAAAGGAGCCCTGGTGGCACAGTGGTTAAGAGCTCGGCTGCTAACCAAAAGGTCGGCAGTTCAAATCCACCAGCCACTCCTTGGAAACCCTATGGGGCAGTTCTACTCTGTCCTACGGGGTCGCTGTGAATCTCTACTGACTCAACAACTCCTAACAACAACCACAACGTACACTTAAAACTACTGAATCTTATTATATGTGAAATGTACCTCAATGAAATCGATTTTTAAAGGACACTTATCCTAAGCAATCATATCTGTGATATCACACATTTGAAATGTTCGTTATGTGTTTCTATAATATTTAAAAATAAACACATAACTAGTAAGAGAGCCAACGTTTTCATCCACTTCTACCTAAAATAATGTTTTACTTCACCGTGATATAGTCCCTGCTGTGAGCTCTGTTGGGTTTTAGCAGAGGAGCCAACATAGTTGGTAGATTTGGCTGTCTTTCTCTTCTCTCATACTGAGCACAATAATTATCTATCAAACTTTGTCATCCGTGACCACAATTAGAAGAAAATATATTTTTACATTGCAACCTAATACACATACATGCAAGTAACTGAAACAAAAGTTATGCAAAGCAATACTTATTCCATCAATATTTTCTATTTCGTATTCTTCTATTCTACCTCACTCTATTTTAATTTTATTTATTTATTTTTTTAATGCTGGCTTGGACTCATGAGTTTAATATCATGACACATTAATGGGTCTTCATTTATAATTTGAAAAACCCTCATCTAAATGATGCCGTCTACCACTTTAATCAATAACACTGGCTTGGCATGCATCAATACTTGTGATGGATAATAGGTCAAGTCTGAACACATTCTGTAACTGACATCCACTAGTTACCTGGGGCAGTGGTTAAGAGCTTGGCTGTTAACCAAAAAGTTAGCAGTTCGAATCTACCATCTGCTCCTTGGAAATGCTATGGGGCAGTTCTACTCTGTCCTATAGAGTTGCTATAGGAGCGTTTTGAGTAGGAATCGACTCGATGGCAGTAGGTTTGGTTTTTTGGTTTGTTTAGTTACCTCTCCAGGAGCCTCTGGGTGACACAAACGGTTTGTTCTTTACTACTAACTGAAAGGTTGGTGGTTCAACCCACCCAGTGCTGCCATGAAAGAAAGGCATGGTGATCTGCTTCCATAAAGATTACAGTAGGGCTACAGACTGGGCTCGTTCCTGTTAGAATCCCTGCTGATAATTTGCATTTCTAACAAGCTCTCTGCTGATAATTTGCATTTCCATCCCTGATATACTGAATCAGAATCTATATTTTAACAAGATCTCCAGGTGATTCTTATATATAACTTCCTGGGAACCCATGTACACACCCATGTTCATTGCAGCATTATTCACAGTAGCAAAAAGATGAAAAGAACCTAAGTGCCCATCAACAGATAAATGAATAAACAAACTATGGTACATACACACAATAGAATACTAAGCAACGATAAAGAACAGCGATGAATCTGTAAATCATCTCACAGCATGGATGAATCTGGTGGGCATTATGCTGAGTGAAATAAGTCAATCACAAAAGGACAAATACTGTATGAGACCACTATTATAAAAACTCACAAAAAGGTTTACACACAGAAAGGAGCAATCTCTGATGGTTACAAGGGAGGGGAGGGGTGGGGTGGGAGCGAAAAACACTAACTAGACAATAGATAAATGGTAACTTTGGTGAAATGTAGGTAAGACAGTGCACAATACTAGGAAAGTCAGCACAACTTGACGGAGGCAAAGTCAATAGAAGCTTCATAGACACACCCAAACTCCCCAGGGACAGTGGTCTCGGGGGACATCTAGCTCAACTGACATAACATAGTTTATAAAGAAAATGTTCTATACCCTACCTTGGTGAGTAGTGTCTGAGTAGCTTGTGAGCGGCCATCTAAGATACTCCACTGGTCCCACCCTGTCTGGAGCAAGGGAGAAAGAAGAAAACCAAAGACACAAGGGAAAGATTAGTCCAAAGGACTAATGGACCACAACTACCACAGCCTCCACTAGACTGAGTCCAGTACAACTAGATGGTGCCTGGCTACTACCATCCACTGCTCTGATAGGGATCACAGTAGGAGGTTCAGGACAGAGCTGGAGAAAAACATAGAACAAAATTCTAATTCACAAAAAAGACCAGACTTACTGGTTTGACAGAGACTGGAGAAACCCCAAGAGCACGGCCCCGGACAGCCTTTGAACTCAGTACTGAAGTCCCTCCTGAGATTCATCCTTTATCCAAAGATTAGACAAGCCCATAAAACAAAACGAGACTAAATGGGCACAGCAGCCCAGGGGCAAGGACAAGAAGGCAGGAGTGGAATAAACGGAAATGGGGAACTCAAGGTTGAGAGGGGGAGAGCATTAACACGTCATGAGGTTGGCAACCAATGTCACAAAACAGTATGTGTATTAACTGTTTAATGAGAAACTAATTTGTTCTCTAAACCTTCACCTAAAGCGTAACAAAATAAAATAAATGAAAAAAAAAGAAATGCAAATTCTCAGCAGAGGTTTGAACCAGAATGAGCCGGTTCGAAGCCGTGGCTTACAGTCAAGAAAACCCTGTGGAGCAGTTCTACTCTGTAACACATGGGGTCACCATAAGTAGGAATCAATTCGACGGCTATGGATTTGGTTTTTGGTTAGTTATTTCTCCACCTCCACCTTCCTGAAGGTTCCTGGCCTGTGGTCAGGAAAATGAAATGCCCCCACCCCCAACCAAGTTCAGCCTTTCTACCCTCTTGCCCCCTCCTCCAGTGTAAATCTCTCATATCAACTCACAGTCAGGTAAGTCAGTGGGCAAGGATAATTCTCCAAACCAACAGACATTGACTCACCAACTGTACTTAAAATAATTTAAGTGGTTGATGGCATCGTTTAGATGATGATTTTTTCCACCCTATTTGGGGATTGTTTTGATGACATAGATAGCCATGTGCAGAAATCTGATTTCAGTTTCTTGATCACAAAATAGCAACCTCACCAATAAAAACAGCAGCGGCAGCCAAGGAAACTGGGGCTCTCAGAAAAGCTGCCAGGGTCCTTCTTCCAGACAGCCCCAAATTTTAGTCATCAGTAACCAAGGAAGTGATTCAGAACTTGAACCTTTGTGTAATACTGCTGCATGGTCTTATTTGAACCTCACAGTGTTAGATTCAGAGATGCCATTGTTAAATCATGGACTCTCAGCCTAGCCTCACCCCATTCATCCTTATCTGCCTAAATCCATTTGTACTTCAAAGCCCAAAACAAATGTTACCACACCCACAAAGCCTTTTCTGATGGTGCCTATAGAAATCTGGCCTTCCTTTGAACTCTCAAAGGTTTTCAGTTGTAACTCTCTGATGAAATGGGCTCCATTCCACTGGGCAATCTCAGTAAGTATATCTCACCTCTCCTGTGAGCCTTGTGGACAGGAACCAAGATGATATCCTTTATTGTTGAAACTCCTTGCTGCCTAGTCCAGCCATTGCTCTTGGTAGGTACTAAATAAGTAAAATAAGTAGTTCCTAAATTGAAATGTCCTCAAATTTAGAAAGTCTGGATTCTATTGCTGGTTTGCTATTAACCAGGAGTGTGATCTTGGCCAACTTACTTAACCCTCTGAGTCTCGGCTTCCTCGGCTGCAACTGAGGGAATTGGACTACATTATCTCTAAGGTTCAGTGGCAACTAGCCTCCAGGATGGCGCCCCAATGATTCCCACCTCCAGTTATTCATTCCCTCATTGTACCAGGTATACTCTGCATGACCAATAGAATACAACCAATAGAATATAACCAATGGTATGTTACTTTCAATATTAGGTTATAAAAGGCCCTGTGGTGTCCATCCTGGTCACTGTCTCTCTCTCCCTTGGATCACTCATTCTGGGGAAGTCCAATGCCATGTCATGAGAAGCACTTTGGAGAGGCCTAGGTGGTGAGGAACTGAGGCCTCTGGTCAACAGCCAGTGAGGAACTGAGGTCTGCCAGTGACCATGTGAGCGAGCTTGGAAGTGGATTCTCCAGCCCCAGGCAATCCTTGAAATGAATGCAGCCCTGACTGAAGCCTGACTGCCACCTCATGGGATATCCTGAGTCAGAACTACCCAGCTAAGCCCCTCCTGGGTTCCTGACCTTCAGAAACTGTGTGAGATAATAAATGTTTATGGATTTGAGATCATTTGTTACGCAGCAATTAATAACTAATACAGATTGTTTCTGACTCTAAAATCCTATAAGCCTTGTTGCTGTTGTTAGTTGCCATCAAGTTGATTCTGACTCACGGTGATACCATGTGTGCAGAGTGGAACTGCTTCATAGGGTTTTTGAGGCTGTGACCTTTTGGAAGAGATCGCCAGGCCTGTCTTCTGAGGTGCTTCTGGGTGGGTTCAAACTGACAACCTTCTGGCTAGTAGTCCAGCACTTGGCAGTTTGTGCCACTCCTCCTCAAGCCTATAGTCCCTGAAACACAAGTTTCACATTCAGGAAAAACTTGACTTATGACAATTGTCAATCTTGCCCCTCCTGCCCACTAGCCAGAATCGTAAGGAGATAATGCTAAAAATGTCAAAATCTGTTTTGGAAGTATTTCTCTTATTTGTTTTTATAAGAGTTCCCGAAACTCTTGATTTTGCTTCACTGAACCCTTTATTTCACAGATGAAGGTAGAATTCCAGATAAATTAGGTGACTGGAATAATGCAAATGTTCCTCACTTTCACAACATTTGCATTTCTGCAGTGGTGAATAAAAATGAAGCACAGGCTTGCTTTGTTTCACCCAGCCTCATGTTGAGAAATTTGTCTTGAGCAGCAGTAATATTTGCACATATCTTCCCAGAAAGGTCCAGGCCCAGTGAAACCCCAGGGGAGCCCAAGACGGGACTCCCGCATGCTGAGTCACCTCCAGAAAAACAGCCAAAGGCTGGAGAGAGAGCCAGGCAACAGGGCTACCACATTAGCTGGGATTAAGAAAAGACTTCTGACAGCACAAGAAGTGCTTTTCTGTTTAAGTGAGACCACAGTCCCATGAGGAACAGGGGATTGGGAAGAAAATTAAAGGTATGAGCATGGTTGCTCCCAATTGAAAACAGTTTCCATACTATACAGCTCAGAAAGGGACAGACACACACTAAGGGCAATTCCTGGTTCTCAGGAATCAGGGTCAATGACAAATGAAGTAATAGGTGTGGTAAGGGAGTAGAATGGGGATGGGAGAGAAGATAGAATGGCCGAAACTGCTAAAATGCATTTGGAGGTGCATCAAAGGACTTTATCAGCAAAGTGAAGACAACCTACAGAATGGGAAAAAATATTTGGGAACCAGGTATCTGATAAGCATTTAATATCCAGAATACATAAGGAATTCCTAAAACTCAACAACAAAAAGACAAACAACCCAATTAGAAAATGAACAAAGGACTTGAATAGACATTTCTCCAAAGAAGATATACAAATGGCCAATAAGCACGTGAAAAGATGCTCAATATCATTAGAGAAATAAAAATAAAAACCACAGTGTGATACCACTTTATGCCCACTGGGATGACTATTATCAGAAAAATGGGAAATAGCAAGTGTTGGTGAGGATGCAGATAAACTGGAATGGAGGCATTGCAAGTGGGATTGTTTTCGTGGATTGAATCGTGTCCCCCAAAAATATCTGTCAACTTGGCTGGCTCATGATTCCCAGTATTGTATGACTGTGTAATCTGATATGATTTCCTTATGTGCTGTGAACTCTATCACTATGAAGAGGTTATACTGATGACATCTACAAGATTAGATAGTGTCTTAATCCAATCTCTTTTGAGATATAAAAGAGAGAAGCAAGCAGAGACACATGGGAACCTCACACGACCAAGAAAGCAGTGCTGGGGGCAGAGCGCGTCCTTTGGACCTGAGGTTCCTGTGCTGAGACGCTTCCAGACCGAGGGAAGATTGATGGCATGGATCTTCCTCTAGAGCTTACAGATAAAGCAATACCTTGGAGCTGACACCCTGAATTTGGACTTGCAGCCTACTGGACTGTGACAGAATAAACTTCTCCTTGTTAAAGCCATCCACTTGTGGTATTTCTGCTAGAGCAGCACTAGATGACTAAGACAATTGTAAAGCAGTGTAGCCACTGCAGAACACAGTTGTATGGTTCCTCAAAAAGTTAAACATAGAATTACCATGTTGTTGTTGTTAGGAGTAGTCAAGTCAATCCAAACTCATGGTGACCCTACGTACAACAGAACTAAACACTGCCAGGTCCTGCACCATCCTCACAATCATTGCTGTGTTTTAGCCCACTACTGCAGCTGACGTATCAACCCATTTCATTGAGGGTCTTCCTCTTTTTCGTTGACCTTCTACTTTACCAAGCATGATGTCCTTCTCCGAGGACTAGTCCCTCCTGATAACACGTCCGAGACGTGTGAGACAGAGTCTTGCCATCCTCACTTCTAAGGAGCTTTCTAGCTGTATTTCTTTCAAGACAAATACGTTCAGTCTTCTGGAAATTCATGGTATAGTCAATATTCTTTACCAACACTATCATTCAAATGTATCATTTCTTCTTCGGTCTTCCTTATTCGTTGTCCAGCTTTCACATGCATGAGAGGCAATTGAAAATACCATGGCCTGGATCAGGCACACCTTAGCCCTCAAAGTGATATCTTTGCTTCTTAACATTTGAAAAAGGTATTTTGCAACAGATTTGTCCAATGCAATACGTGGTTTGATTTCTTGACTACTGCTTCCATGGGCATTGATTGTGGATCCAGGTAAAAGGAAATCCTTGACAACTTCAATCTTTTCTCCATTTATCATGATGTTGCTTATTGATCCTGTTGTGAGGATTTTTGTTGTCTTTATGTTGGGGAGTAATCCATACTGAAGGCTATAGTTTTTGATCTTTATCAGTAAGTACTTTCAAGGCCTCTTCACAAAGTTGTGTCATCTGCATATCACAGGTTGTTAATGAGTCTGCCTCTAATTCTGACGCCTCATACAATTCCACTCCTAAATATATACCCAAAAAACTTGAAAATAGGGACTGAAACAGATAATTATACACCAGTGTTCACTGCAGCATTATTCACAATAGCCAAAAGGTGGAAACAACCCAAGTGTCCATCAACAAATGAATGGATAAACAAAATGTGGTATGTACGTACAATGGAATATTATTCAGTTATAAAGAGAAATGAAGTTCTGATACCTGCTACCATGTAGATGAACCTTGAAAGCATGAAGCTGAGTGAAATAAGTCAGATACAAAAGGACAAACACTGTACGAGCCCATTTACATGAAATACTTAGAAGAGGCAAATTCATAGAGACAAAAGTTTATTAGTGATTACCAGGGGCAGGGGAGAGGGGAGAGTGGGGAGCTTAAGGAATACAGAGTACTGTTTGGGGTGATGAAAACTTTTGGAAATACGTTGTCATGATTGTTGCACAAGATGGTGAAAAATTAATGTCACTGAATTGTACACTTAAAAATGGTTAAAATGAGAATTTTTTAAATACCGGTAAAAGAGAGCGTGAGCAAGCAATAGCTCCCTTTATATTTGTACACCACATCAAGACTTCTTTTTCTGAAATAGCATCTCTGGATGGATATATCATAAATGAGAAAGTGTCTTGAGTCCAGCAAACTGTTTTTAGCTGGTGTTGGTAGCACAGTATTTCACCTGTTCTTCTGATGTAACTGCCAGGAAAGGAAGAAGCAAATGTCATTGATGTTTTGCAACAAGAAGACCAAGCCACAAGAGTTTTGAATGACTTGCTCAGGATGGCAGGATGAGTCACAGTGAATCACAGGGTAACGTAAGTACATGGAAATCTCCCGGGTCCCGGATGTGTTTTCTCCACTAGGACCACATCGGAATGCACAGGGATGGGCAACAGATCCAAAGGAGTCAAATCTTCACTAGCTGAGTTAGTGGAGGGTCATGGGGTGAAGATAACCCTAAACCCAGAAGTAATTTATGTCGAACTTCATAAAGCAGGACACGTTGTCAGGATGCTGGGCAGGCACAACTACTGGGTCCGGTGGATGCTCAGTCATTATCTGGTACTTGATTTACCATGAGGCACAAGAGACCCAGGGCTGATCCTGAGTGGGTGTGGGGGGCAGGGCATAGATAATATTTGAAATTACAACCAAATTTCCCAATTTCGTCAGCGAGACTTTCTATGTCTCTTGGGGAAAGGACGACTCAGCGTAACGTGAGAAGACACACAGGTTCAGGCCTGGGCTTTTCCGATGCACCTCCAGTAATGACAAGCATTAGTCTGCTTTGTTCCTATCTGACCTTCTTTTTCTGTCTTTTCCCCATTGTTGTCGAACATTGTGCTAAACCATCATTGCTTTTTCTAAGGCTTTGTCTGAGCTCAGCAAAATAAAGTGTGGTAATCAAGTTGTGATGTCTGCCTACAGGGAATGGGGCAAGGTGGCAAGCTTACAGGTAGAGTTGATTCTCATTAGTTATATTCTTCAAAGACCACAAATGCTGAATTAGCGAATGCTGAACTATTGTTCCTAGAGAAAATACAGGGTTAGGCTCCCGTGAGCCTCTGGTCACATTTTCATCAACTGTTGAATGTATAACCTTGTTTTAGGTGTGTTTTTGTTTAAAGACACCTTATTTAACATGCACTATTGATTCATTAACACTGAATGCACAACCAACAGCACTATATCTCATGCCTGGGTAAAGCTTTATATGACACACGTATTTTCTCCTAAAGTCACATCACAGCCTTCTTGCACTTAGGGACACTAGACACTAGACTAGACTAGTACTACTAGTTTGCGGGCCATTTTAAACAACAAAATTACCAACACAAAGCACAAAAATCCATAAAATGCCCCACTAAATAGACTGTGAAAAGGACACTTATTTACAGTATGAGAAATGAAACAAGAAGGCAGAGGAACATCACCTCGGTCAACCTCAGCTGGAAACACTTGCATCAGGAGACTCAAATTTTCGCCCATCTGCACATATCTGCAAATGACTGCTAAAAGCACCACAAGCATGGATTTTGGGGTTACAAATAAATTTTAGCAAGTAGGTAAATTCACAAATACAGAATCCATGAATAAAGAGGATCAACTGTATTTGCCATTCTATCCTCTCTCAAATTGCAAGAATGAGAATAACTGAAAAACTGAGAGATGAAAACCTAGGGAAAAGATCCAGTTATTCAAACACACACAGAATTTTCTAGTAGGGTGAGGGAGTGATAATATTGCTAAACTAAGGATCCGTCCATCCAAGATGCCTGGACATTGTTCAAAAGGCCGTCCAAGACAGCTTCCAGTTCTTGAGGTTGGTGCTGCCAGTCTGACAGGATGAACCAGGCATCATTTTCTTGGTGACATGATGGGCAAGTGGGGTAGGGAGTGAGCCTGGAGGTGGTCAGGTATCATTATGGGCAGAAGTGAAGATGAGTAGGCAAGGGATGACGTAGAGTGGCTTCAAGAAACTGGACACCATCTTGGAATTAAAATATTCTAGGATAATAAAAAATGCACACTCCACCCTAGAGATAATCGAGACTTGACTGTATTGTTAACTATACTTAGTCAATTTCCAGGCAGCCATCTTCTCTTCTGAAAGGCATTGAATTTACAAACACCCTTATATGACAATGTGATAAAAATCAGTACATATGTCAGATTTCCAGCCTACTGCTTTTAAACTCTATATTCTAATAAATGGAAGTATATAATGTGCCACGAATACTCCGGTTGTCAGAAAGCCAAGTGGAGAAACCTGACAGAGGGAAGTCCGTGAGTGAAGCCATTAACTCTTCCGAGATGCTCCACCAAAGCCATTCTTCAGTAACTGTTGAAATGAAATGGGTATATGGGTTTTCATCCTGATTTGTCCAGCAAATCATGATGGAACAAATATTTTTGTCTATGTGAGGGAATTTTGGGGTAATTAGGTAATGATCTTCTTGTGGTCATTTCACTCAATTGCCCATCACAACTAATAATTCACTTACAGTAAAGAATGATGCAGCACTGTTCATGATAGCAAAAAGATAGAAACAACTTAAGTGCCCATCAACGGACGAATGGATAAACAAATTATGATATATTCACACAATGGAATACTATGCAATGACAAAGAACAACGATGAATCTGTGAAACATCTTATAACATGGGGGAATCTGGAAGGCATTATGCTGAGTGAATTTAGTCAGTCACAGAAGGACAAATATTGTATAAGACCACTATGATAAGAACTCAAGAAAAGGTTTAAACACAGAAGAAAATATTCTTTGATGGTTACCAGGGTAGGCAAGGAGGGTGAGGGTTATTCACTAACTAGATAGTAGACAAGAATTATCTTAGGTGAAGGGAGGGACAGCACACACTACAGGGAAGTCAGCACAACTCGACTAAACCAAAGCTAAGAAGTTTCCTGAATAATACAATCAAACACTTGGAGGGACAGAGTAGCAGGGGTGCAGGTCTGGGGACCATGGTTTTGGGGACATCTAGGTCAACTGGCATAACAAAGCTTATTAAGAAAATGTTCTGCATCCTACTTTGGTGACTAACATCTGGGGTCTTAAAACCTTGCAAGTGGCCATCTAAGATGCATCAATTGGTCCCAACCACCTGGAGTAAAGGAGAATGAAGAACACCAAAGACATAAGGAAAGTACTAGCCCAAGAGACAGAAAGGGCCACATAAACCAGAGTCTTCATCAGCCTGAGACCAGAAGAACTAGATGGTACCTGTAGCACGCATGAATACTTCATTCCTTTTTATGGCCAAATAATATTCCATTGTATGGATATACCATAATTTGTTTATCCATTCATCAGTTGATGGTATTTTGTTGTTTCAGCTTTTCAACTATTATGAATTAATGCTGCTATGAATTTTCAAGTGCAAGTTTTTGGGTGAACAGATCTTTTTAATTCTCTTGAATATATAGCTAGAAGCGGAATTTCTGGATCATATGGTAACTCTATGTTTAACATTTTGAAGAACTGCCAAAATGTTTTCCAAAGCAGCCTCTCCATTTTACTTTCTCAGCAGCAATGTATGAATTTTCCACTTTCTTCACATCTTTGTTGACACTTGTTATTGTGTGTGTGTGTGTTTAGCCATCCTAGAAGGTATGAAGTGGTGTCTCATTGTGGTTTTGATTTGCATTTCTCTAATGACTAATGGTGTTGCACATCTTTTCATGTGCTTATGGCCATTTGTGTATCTTCTTTGGAGAAATGTGTATTCAAATTCTTTGCCTATTTTTAATTGGGTTATTTCCTTTTTATTCTTGAGTTGTAAGAGTTGTTTATATGTTCTGGATACATGTGCTTTATCACATATATGATTTGCAAATATTTTCTCCCATTCTGTGGGTTGTCTTTTCACTTTCTTTTTTTTAAATTGTGCTTCAAGTAAAGTTTACAGTTCAAGTTACTTTCTCATATAAAAATTTATACACACATTGTTATGTGACCCTAGTTGCTCTCCCTATAAAGTGACAGCACACTCCTCCTTTCCATCCTGGATTTCCCGTGTCCATTCAGCCAGCTCCTGTCCCTTTTTGCCTTCTCATCTCACCTCCGGACAGAAGCTGCCCATTTAGTCTCATGTGTCTACTTGAGCTAAGAAGCACTCTCTTCACGATTATCATTTTATAGTCCAGCCTAATCTGTGTCTGAAGAGTTGGCTTTGGGAATGGTTTCAGTGCTGCGCTAACAGAGAGTCCGGAGGCCATGTCTTCCAGGGTCCCTCCAGTCTCAGTCAGACCATTAAGTCTGGTGTTTTTGCTAGAATTTGAGTTCTGCACCCCACTTTTCTCCTGTTCCATCATGGACTCTCTGTTTTATTCCCTGTCAGGGCAGTCATTGGTGGTAGCCAGGTACCTTCTAGTTCTTCTGGTCTCAGGCTGGTGGAGTCTCTGGTTTATGTGGCCCTTTCTATCTCTTGGGCTAATATTTTCCTTGTGTCTTTGATGTTCTTCATTCTCCTTTGCTCCAGGTGGGTTGGGACCAATTGATGCATCTTAGATAGATGCTCGCTAGCTTTTAAGACTCTAGTTGCCTCTCACCAAAATGGGATGCAGAATATTTTCTTAATAAACTTTGTTATGCCAGTTGACCTAGATGTCCCATGAAACCATGGTCCCCAGATCCCCACCCCTGCTACTCTGTCCCTCACAGCATTTGGTTGTATTCAAGAAACTTCTTAGCTTTTGGTTTAGTCCAGTTGGGCTGACTTCTCCTGTACCCCTGTAGTGTGTATTGTCCTTCCCTTCATCTAAGATAATTTTTTTGTTTGTTGTTTTGTTTTCTTTTTATTGTTGTAGTTTAAATGAAGTTTACATTTCAAGTTAGTATCCCATACAAAAATTTATACATACGTTATTATGTGACTCTAATTGCTCTCTCCATACAGTGACAGCACACTCCTCCTTTCCACCCCTGATTCCCCATGACCATTCAACCAGCTCTTAACCCTCTCTGCCTTCCCGTCTCACCTCTGGACAGAAGCTGCCCATTTAGCCTCTCGTATCTACTTGAGCTAAGAGGCACACTCTTCACGAGTATTACTTTATGTCCTGTAGTCCAGTCCAATCCCTGTCCGAACAGTTGGCCTCAGAAATTGTTTTAGTTCTGTGCTGATAGAGGATCCAGGGACCGTGCTTTCC
This sequence comes from Trichechus manatus latirostris, assembly GCF_000243295.1. Lineage (NCBI taxonomy): Eukaryota > Metazoa > Chordata > Mammalia > Sirenia > Trichechidae > Trichechus > Trichechus manatus. Next base: position 14,450,997 of record NW_004443955.1, read on the forward strand.
GGGGTTCCTCCAGTCTCAGTCAGACCATTAAGTCTGGTCTTTTTACTAGAATTTGAGTTCTGCACCCCACCTTTCTCCTGCTCCATCAGGGTCTCTCTGTTTTGTTCCCTGTCAGGGCACAGTCATTGGTGGTAGCCAGGCACCATCTAGTTCTTCTGGTCTTAGGCTGATGGAGTCTCTGGTTTATGTGGCCCTTTCTGTCTCTTGGGCTAATACTTTCCTTGTGTCTTTGGTGTTCTTCATTCTCCTTTACTCCAGGTGGTTGGGATCAATTGATGCATCTTAGATGGCTGCTTGCTAGCTTTTAAGACCCCAGCTGCCACTCACCAAAGTAGGATGCAGAACATTTTCCTAAGATAATTCTTATCTACTATTTAGTTAGTGAATACCCCTCTCCCTCCCTCCCCACCCTCGTAACAATTAAAGAATGTTTTATTCTCATAATAGCAGTCCCATACAATATTTGTCCTTTTGCAACTGACTAATTTCATTCAGCATAATGCCTTCCAGATTCATCCATGTTATGAGATGTTTGGCAGATTCATCATTGTTCTTTATTGCTGTGTAGTATTCCATTGTGTGAATATACCATAATTTGTTTATCCATTCGTCCATTAATGGACACCTAGGTTGTTTCCATCTTTATCCTATTGTGAACAGTGCTGCAGTGAACACCGTTATGTATTCTTTTCACTGTCTTAATAGCGTCCTTTGAAGCACTAAAGTTTTTAACTTTCATGAAATCCAATTTATCTTTTTTTTTTTTTTGGTTGCTTTTGGTGTCATATCTAAGAAACCACTGCCTACTCCAATGTCACAAAGATTTGCACCTGTGTTTTCTTCTGAAAGGTTTATAGTTTTGGCTTTTATAGTTTGATGTATTATCCAGTTTGAATTAATTTTTGCATAGTGAGAGGTACAGGTCTAGTTTCATTCTTTGGCATGTGGATATCCAGTTGTCCCAGCATTATCTGTTTAAAAAACAATTCTTTTTCCCACTGAACTGTCTTGGCACCCTTATCAAAAACCAACTGATCATAAATGTAAGGGTTTATTTCTGGACTCTCAATTCTATTCCATTGGTCCATATGTCTATCCTTATGCCAGTATATTTCTTGATTACTGTAGCTTTGTAGTAAGTTTTGAAATAGGAAAGTGTGAGTCATCCAACTTTTTTTTTTCTCAATATTATGTTGGCTGTTCTAGGATTCTTGCATTTCCATGAATCTTAGGCTCAGCATCTCGTTTCTGCAAAAAAGGCGACTGGGATTTTGATAAGGATTACATTGATTCTGTAGATCAATTTGGGCAGTCTTGCCATCTTAACAATACTAAGTGTTTCAATCCATAAACATGGGATGTCTTTCCATTTATTTCGGTATTTTAATTTCTTTCATCAATGTTTTGTAGTTTTCAGTACAAATGTTACACCTCTTTTGCCCAATTAAGTTAATCCTTCTGATGTTATTATAAATGTAATTGTTTTCTTAACTGAAATTGTTTGCTGTTAGTATATAGTGTATTGTCTGATATAGTGCCAGAGGATGTGCTCCTCAGTTTGGAAGGTACTCAAAAAATGACCGGGGAAGAGTTGCCTCCTCAAAGTAGAGCCCACTTTAATGATGTGGATGGAGTCAAGCTTTTGGAACCTTCATTTGCTGATGTGGCATGACTCAAATTGAGAAGAAACAGCTGTAAACATCCATTAGTAATTGGAACATGGAATGTATGATGTATGAATCCAAGAAAATTGGGAATTGCCAAAAATAAAATGCAACCCATAAACATCTACATCCTGGGCTTTAGTGAGCTGAATTGGACTGGTATTGGCCATTTTGAATCAGACAATCATATGGTCTACTATGCCAAGACAACCATATGGTCTACTATGGTCTACTATCCTTAAAGAGGAATGGCATTGCATTCATCTTCAAAAAGAACATTTCAAGATCTATCCTGAAGTACAACACTGTCAGTGATAGGATAATATCCATACACCTACAAGGTAGACCAGTTAATATGACTATTATTCAAATTTATGCACCAACCACTAAGGCCAAAGATGAAGAAATTGAAAGTTTTTTCCAACTTCTGCAGTCTGAAACTGATGGAACATGCAATCAGGATGCATTGATAATTACTGGTGATTGGAATGCAAAAACTGGAAACAAAGAAGAAGGATCGGTAGTTGGAAAACATGGCGTTGGTGATAGAACCGATGCCGGAGATCACATGATAGAATTTTGCAATATCAACCACTTCTTCATTGCAAATACCTTTTTTCAACAACATAAATGGCAACTATACACGTGCACCTTGCCGAATGGAATACACAGGAATCAAATCCACTACATATCTGGGAAGAGATGATGGAAAAGCTCAATATCATCAGTGAGAACAAGGCCAGGGGCTGACTGCAGAACAGACCATCAATTGCTCATACGCAAGTTCAAGTTGAAGCTGAAGAAAATTAGAACAAGTCCATGAGAGCCAAAGTACAACCTTGAGTATATACCAGCTGAATTCAGAGACCATCTCAAGAATAGATTTAACTTGTTGGACACTAATTAATGACCAAAGACCAGACAAGTTGTGGAATGACATCGTACATGAAGAAAGCAAAAGGTCATTAAAAAGACAAGGAAGAAACAAAAAACCAAAACTGATGTCAGAAGAGACTCTGAAACTTTCTCCTGAATGTCGAGTAGCTAAAGCAAAAGGAAGAAATGATGAAGTAAAAGAGCTGAACAGAAGAATTCAAAGGGCGGCTCAGGAAGACAAAGTAAAGTATTATAGTGACATGTGTAGAGACCTGGAGTTGGAGAACCAAAAGGGAAGAATACACTAGGCATTTCTCAGGCTGAAAGAACTGAAGAAAAGTTTCAAACCTCAAGTTGCAATATTGAAGGATTCTACAGGAAAAATATTAAATGATGCAGGAAGCATCAAAAACAGATGGGAGGAATACACAGAGTCACTATACCAAAAAGAATTGGTCAATGTTCAACCATTTCAGGAGGTAGCATATGATCAGGAGCCAATGGTACTGCGGGAAGAGGTCCAGGCTGCACTGAAGGCACTGGGGAAAAACAAGGCTCCAGGAATTGATGGAATACCAGTTGAGATGTTTCAAAAAATGAATCATCACTGGAAGTGCTCACTCATCTATGCCAAGAAATTTGGAAGACAACTACCTGGCCAATTGACTGGAAGAGATCCATATTTATGCCTATGTCAAATGATGATTCAACCGAATGCAGAAATTATCAAACAATATCATTAATATCACACGTAAGTGAAATTTTGCTGAAGATCATTCAAAAGCAGCTGCAGCAGTACATCGACAGGGAACAGCCAGAAACTCAAGCCGGATTCAGAAGAGGGCATGGAGTCAGGGATATCACTATTGACATCAGCTAGATCTTGGCTGAAAGAAGAGAATACCAGAAAGACGTTTACCTATGTTTTATTGACTATGCAAAGGCATGGATCATAACAAATTATGGATAACATTGAGAAGAATAGGAATTCCAGAACACTTAATTGTGTTCATAAGGAAACCGTACATAGATAAAGAGGCAGTTGTTTGAAAAGAACAAGGGGATGCTGCGTGGTTTAAAGTCAGGAAAGGTGTGTATCAGGGTTGTATCCTTTCACCATACTTATTCCATCTGTACGCTGAGCAAATAATCCAAGAAGCTGGACTATATGAAGAAGAATGGGCATCAGGATTGGAGGAAGACTCATTAACGACCTGTGTTGTGCAGATGACACAACCTTGCTTGTTGAAAATGAAGAGGACTTGAAGCACTTACTGATGAAGATCAAAGACCACAGCCTTCAGTATGGATTACACCCCCAGATAAAGAAAACAAAAATCTTCACAACTGAACCAATAAGCAACATCATGATAAATGGAGAAAAGATTGAAGTTGTCAAGCATTTCATTTTACTTGGATCCACAATCAACACCCATGGAAGCAACAATCAAGAAATCAAATAACACAGTGGGAAGCAAATATGCTGCAAAAGTCCTCTTTTAAAGTATTAAAAAGCAAAAATGTCACCTTGAAGACTAAGGTAAGCCTGACGCAAGCCATGGTGTTTTCAATTGCTTCATATGCATGTGAAGGCTGCACAGTGAATACGGAAGATCAAAGAAGAATTGATGCCTTTGAAGTATGGTGTTGGCGAAGAATATTGAATATACCATGGACTGTAAGAAGAACAAACAAATCTGTCTTGGAAGAAGTACAGCCAGAATGCTCTTTAGAAGCAATGATGGCGAGATTACATCTCGTATACTTTGGACATATTATCAGGAGGGATCAGTCCCTGGAGAAGGACATCATGCTTGGTAAAGTAGAAGGTCAGCGAAAAAGAGGAAGACCCTCAACGAGATGGATTGACAGAGTGGCTGCAATGATGAGCTCAAGCATGACAACGATCGTGAAGATGGTGCAGGACTGGGCAGTATTTCGTTCTGTTATATGTAGGGTCGCTATGAGTCGGAACCGACTCGAAAGCACCTAGCAACAACAACACTGTACAGAAATACAGCTGGTTTTTGTACATCCACTTGTATCTTGCCAACCTTGCTGAACTCATTTATTAGCTCTAGCAGGGTGTGTGTGTGTATGTGTGTGTTCCTTAGGATTTCTTTATTCAAGATGATGTCATCTGCAAATAGAGATAGTTTTACTTCTTCCATCCAATCTGAGTGCCTTTTATTTCACTTTCTTGCCTAATTGCCCTTCCTAGAACCGCTAGTTCAATGTTAAATAAAAGTAAGGAGAATGGACATCCTTGTCTTATTCCTGATCTTAGGGGAAAAGCTTTCAGTTTTTCACCATTATTTCGATGTTAGCTGTGGGTTTTTCTTAGGTGTCCTTTATCAGACTGGGAGTGAAGTTCCCTTCTATGCTTAGATTATTGAATGTTTTTATCATGAAAGGATGTTGGATTTGTCAATTGGTTTTTCTGCATCTATTGAGATGATCATGTGGTTTTTATCCTTTATTCTGTTAATATGATGTAATGTATTGATTTATTTTTATATGTTGAACCATCTAATGGTGTCTTTTGATGAACAGAACTTCTTGATCTTAAAGTAGTTTAGTTTATCACTCTTTTACTTGAGGTTGTGTGTGTGTGTGTGCCCTGTATAAGAAATCTTTGTCTACCCTAAGATGATCAGGTATTCTTCTATATTATCTTTCATACGTTTTATTGTTTTACCCTTCACTTTTAAGTCCACAATCCATCTGGAACTGATTTTTATGTAGAGGGTTTATAGGGATCAACATAAATTTTGTCCATACTGATATCCAGTTGACCTAGCAGTACTTATTGAAAAGATCATCCTTTCCTATTGCTCTGATGATAAAATAAATCAAGCTTGTGTGTGTGTTTCTAGACTCTCCGTTACATTCCATTGGTCGTTTGTCTAAGCTTGCTCCAATATCACATTGTCTTAAATAAGTCTAGATACCCTGTAGTGTATATGCACTGATTTTTTTGTTTCTTCATGATTAGCTAGGCTATTCTCAGCCTTTTGTATTTCTGTACAGATTTTACAATCAACTTCTGAATTTATACATACACACACACAATCCATTGGGATTTTATTGGGATTGCATTGACTCTATAAATCAATTTTGGGGAAAACTGACATTTTTACAATATGGAAGATCCAAGCGAGTTCATTAGTAAGGAGTTTTTCAAGTCTTGTCTTTTGTATAATTTTATTTGATGAGAATAAGTGAAGATAATAATAATAGCTAGCATTTTTAATAATTGTTAGATGCTAGATATTTGGGTTAAGTGCTTTATAGGTCTTATTTCTTCATAAAAATTAACTATAAAATTTTCCAAAAGTTATTAGACCCCACTGAAGAAAGCTATAACGTTTTGTTAAAGGATGTAAAAACGATATTTGAACAAATGGCAAGACACAGAATGTCCTTGAATGGGAGGAATTAATAATCATAAAAATGTCAATGTTTTCCAAATAAATATTTACCTTAAATTAACTCCAATTGGAATATCAATGGTGTTTTCCTGAGGGTGTACAAAAAGGATTTTATCATTTATACTGAAATTCTAAATCTTTTAGAATTGTCAACAAAGATTTTTCATTTTGAAAAAGAATAGTGAAGTAGGATTTTCTTACCAGATATTAAAACTTTCTACAAAGCTAATGTAATAAAAAAACGAAACAAACAAAAAAACTATATGGCTCTGGTCCATAAATAAGCATATATATCAGAAACCAGAAAGTCAAAAACGTCTGAATTTATTGTATTTCATGTATGATAAAGGTAGCGTTTTAGTTCATTGGGCGAGAAGATGGTTTATTTAATTAATGTTATTGGTATAACTGGCTATTGAACTGGAAAAACGCTTTCAACCATGTATAAAATAATAATGAATGGATAAAAAGTCTAAATGAGAAACATAAAAATATATATACTAAATAAATTTAGGATAAAATTTATGTGACTTCATGATAAGAGTGGGGATTTATTATGCAATACAGGGAACTAGAATCCATAGAGAAAAGACTGACAGATTTGACAATAGAAAGTTAAAAGGAAAAGTTAGACTAGGAGAAATATTTGCAACTTTATTGACAGACAAGTTGTTGTTAGATGCTGTGGAATCGATTCCGATTCATGGCTACCCCATGTACAACAGAACGAAACACTGCCCGATCGAGTTAGTATCCCTAATATACAAGGAACACTAGCAACTGATAAGGAAATTCAAAAACAAAAAAACCCCAATAGAAACATAAGCAAAGGGTATGTCTGGGCAATCATAGACGAGAAAATGAGAATGGCTAGAAAATGTTTGAGGAGATCTTCAGACTCACTACTAGACAGCATTAGCATTTTCAACCGATTATACTGGCAAGAATTAAAATGCTTGGTAACATTCAGGGCTTATGAAGGGAGCAAACCAAACAACCCTAGCGGGAAGTAAAGTAAAGTAAGCTGGCTGGCAGCATCGGTTAAAATGTCAAAAGTATACACCACTTATCCCAGCAAATCCACTTGGTGGATGTTCTACCTCAGAGGACACATGTTCACTGATTTTTTTTTTTTTTTTTCAAATATTGAAGAATGAGTTAGATCTGTTGTATTGACTGTGGAGATATCCATAACGTATTAAGTTGAAAAAGCAAGTTGCAAAGTAATTCTAGGGACATAATAACACACATTTATATGACACTTACTATGCCCTAGGCTCAGTTTTAAGTGAGTCACAGGTATTTAATCCCTGAAACCCCAGAAGAATCAATGAGGTCAATGCTTCCATCAATCCTGGTTCAGAGATGAGGAAGCTGAGGCACACAGCAGGTCTGTGGAGGACCTGGAGTTTGAACTCAAGCTGACTCCATGCAAGTTTGTGCCTGCAACCTCTCTGGAAATTCTGCACGTTGATTTCGTTTTAAAAAGATGATCCAGTTTTAAAGAAGTAAAATAGAAACCCCTATACTTGAACTACAGGGGTTTCTATTTTCCTTCTTATAAAAAAAAAAAAAATTCTACACATGAAATGGAGACCTGGTGGCACAGTGGTTAACAGCTTGGCTGCTAACCAAAAGGTTGGCAGTTCAAATCCACCAGCCGCTCCTTGGAAACCCTGTGGGGCGGTTCTACTCCGTCCTATAGGGTCGCTATGAGTCGGAAAAGACTCGACGGCAACGGGTTTTATTTTGTTTTTGTTTTTTTAATACATGAAATATTTTTATGATAGATGTGTTATAAGATAACTGCATGAAGTTTTTCTACCTTTTAATCCATTGTTTTGGTTGCAAAGATCACTGATTCTCAACCTTGTCTTGGCTGCCCGTTGGAATCACCAAGGATATTTCAAAAAATGCTAATGCCCGGGCCCCACTCCCAGAGATTCTGATATATCAGGTGTGGAGTGTAGCCTGGGCATCAGACTTTTACAAGTTCCCCAGGTGACTCTAATGTGCAGCAAAGTTAGAGAACCGCTGGTATCGATAACTTAGTTCTGAAACCGAGTTGGAATAGTCGGACACATGACCTGTGAGGCTGTTTTTGCAATTGTCCGGTCCACCGCTAGATGGAGTATTGTCTGCATGACAGCGTTTCAACAACCAGGTTTTTGCAGAGCTGTTTGGTAGGCAAAGGACGGAGGCGGGCAGGAAACGTCCTAAGATTGAACCGCGCAGATCTGAGACCAGGTATACTGCCAGGCTTTGACCTCGCACTCAATGTAGTTAGCACACATCTTTTCTAAGTTCTGGGAAGAAGTTCTCATCGTGTTTCAGCCTGAATTTCCCCAAGTCAAAGCGAAGCACCGCTCCTTGGTTCCTTCCTGCCGCTGCGTCTTTTCTTGGATATGAATTACAGAAAGCCATTCTTGTGGAAAGACCACACCCTCTGTTGTTTTGGCTGCAAGGGTAAGATAGAATGAGACCCTCTGGAAATCTCTTAATTAAAAGTACATAATTGACTATGTAATAAATAGCCAAGAGGGCAATATTTAAACACTATTTATAGACTCAAGATTAGTGGTAGAAGTAAATAGGACAGTCAGGAGCAACACTGTTAAATTAAGAAGATTCCCGTTTCCCCAACACACAAGAGTGTGATTTTTCCAGAAAACGAGTACCTCTGGGCTTAATTTTTCTCCCTTTGATCTCAAAATAAACACCAACCTCCACACTTCTTGGTCATGCACTGTTGGTTCGTTAAAGAGCCATATGCTGATTTCCTGTAAGTGCTTAATTCGTAATGATTATGGGCAAAGTCAAGAAGCGTAATTTAAGAAAAGCTTTGCAATAAAATTAGCCTCAAAACTAAGTGTAAGTACTGTATCAGTGTTTCCACTATTTGGACTTTTGCCCATCAGAATTCATAAACAGTATTTTTAATGAATGCAGTATTTACGTGTTTCCTAGAATGAAGAACTCCAACTCCAAGTGGAAAGAGATGGTGGCTGTTTCCCAGAATTAGATGTGAGGGACTTGAGATTTCTGTCATAGCAAAGTGTCCACAAAGCAGTCTGTGGATGACGAGGTTCTGTGGGGTCAGCCTACCCAGTATCCACGGAAAGGTTGGGGCTTCTTTTGACTGTCAGCGACCTCAACAAGTTTAGGGAATCCAGTAGTCTTCTCAAAGTGTATTCCACACATTTCTGCTTTCTTAGGATGTTAATAGAGGCTATTTGGTTAAAAGGGGGAGATGGGTTTCAAGGTTGAATATGCTGGGAAAATCCTGGGCAAAATAGTGAAACAGGTCTCTTTTCTGCAGGCCTTCTCAGAGCCTTTACCGTGTCAATGTGCTCTGCAGTTATCCCAGAAGAGGTGAGACTTTGCAAAGCTCTCCAAATGTGTTTGACACAAAATCTTGTTTGGCTTTTAGCACTTCTGTAAATACTGGGGAACACCAGTCTACCAACTACTTCGGAGCAGAGACTGTGCTTATCTGAGTTTGTACCCCCAGTTTCTAGCTCAGCACTTGCCAAACAGAACCAGCCAGTAACAAGTTGCTGTTGAGTCTATTCTGACTCAATGTTTAAGGGCCTATTAAATGAATTGACGGATGATGGATGAAATGACAGTAGAGACATGGCCAAGCATAAGCACAAATTCTACACAAGAGAGCTTGAGAGTATGCCAAGGATTCTGCAATCACTCCCACAGGGTCAGAAAATGGAAAAGAGACTCCAAGGGCCTTAGTGTGGAGCCCCAATTCTCAACATCATGGGGTGCTACGGTGAGAATAAGGGTGAATTTTCTTTTCCTTGGTGAAGCAGATGTTGCCTGTGCTCTGCCCATATCCCCAGCTGCCAGCGCCTGCATTGCTGCCTGAGCTTTTCTCTTGCTGCAGGAGCCAGTGTTGCCATCCGCTCAGCAGACCCCCGGGAGCAACTCTCCACCATGACTGACTGGAGTTGGTGTCTAAATACCCCAGCTCCCTCACTCCTCAGCTGGGATAATTCTGGGGATTTGTTTTACCCCAGCCCCAGAGTTCTCCAGGGGGGCCTAGGCTTAAATGGCCCACAGTCACACTTGATAATACACTGGCTTCCTTCCCACTCCCCTGCCAGTGTTCCCTAGACAACCTCTCCCATAAACCACCTACTCCTGAACCTTAGCTCAGGTTGTACTTCTGGGGGAACCCTAATAAAAGCACTCAGCTGCTAACCTTAGGGCTGGCTGTTTGAACCCACCCAGCAGCTCTGCAAAAGAAAAGGCCTGACGATCTGCTTCCATAAAGATTACAGCCAACAAAACCCTATGGAGCAGTTCTACTCTGTAACACAAGGGGTTGCCATGAGTCAGAATGTACTCAACACAACGGGTTTGGTTTTCATTGGTTTTTTAATCTTTTCTATAGACTCTCTCCTTCCTTGACCCCACCTCACCTATAGGAGCTCTGGATCCCCTAAAGTATTTCCTCAAAGGGGAACCTCACATGTGCTCACCATCCTGCTTACGTCTGCCGCCACCTCACTGCCTGCTCCAGTGATTCATTCAGTTCTCGTTAAGGAGAGGCTCTCTGATATGCCCAGTACTGTGCCAGGTGCTGGGGATATGAAAGTGAGCAAGACAGGCTTGGTACCTGCCCTCATAAAGCTTCCAATCCTTTAGGGAAGGCAAGCGTGATCAAATAATTACACAGATCAACATACAATAACAATCGGAAATAAGTGCTAAAAAGTAAAACTATGGGGTGCTGTGAGAGAGAATAACAGGAGAGCTTGATCCAGTCAGAGGTGTGAGGGAGGCTTCCCAAGGAGGTGAGCTTATTGCTGCCCCAGGAAGGATGAACAGGAAATAACTAGGTGTTGGGGGAGGGCAGGGAGGAATGCTCCAGGCAGAGGGAACAGCATATGCAAAGGCCCTTGGTAGAGGAGTGTGCCTCTTTCCAAGCCAATATTCCTCGCCCGTCTGTCAGTGGAGGCTTGCGTGTTGTGTTGTTGTAATGTGGCACAGGTTTCGGCAGAGCTTGCAGACTAAGGCAGACTGGGAAGAAAAGCCTGGCAATCTACTTCCAGAAATCAGCCAATGAAATTCCTGTGCATCGCAACGGGCTTGCCACATCTGATCATGGGCATGGTGCAGGACTGGGAAGCATTTTGTTCCCTTGTGTACAGGGTCGCTATGAGTCGGGGGTCGACAGTTCCTAGTAGGTGGGCCTCCAATGTTCCTGAAGCCATCAATCCCTTCTAGAGAGCAGGAGCAGAGTAGGGAGAAAAGCCCCCTTCCTAACTCTGTGCCAGATTTTGTCCTCTGGGCCCTAACACAGCTCTGCTTGTGCCCTGAGACTCACAAATGTCTCTCTTGAAGGTCAGTTCCATCTCCTGTGGTGTGGATTGTTCACCATACCAAGGTCCTCCCTCTGCACGATTGCACTTTCTAGGCTTTCTGGAGTCAGGTTTGACTGTGCTTTGGCCAATGAAATGTGAGTGGAAGTGATACACACCACTTCCTAGAGGATGCCTTTAAGAGCTGGTGCACAATTACTGTGCTCTCTTTTCCCTCCACCAGGGCAACTAGAAATGTCCTAGCTGAGTCAGCTCTACCTGTCCAGGATGACAATGACACATCAGCCGACTCTCAATAATCATGGAGCATAAGTGAGAAAGAAACCTCCGTTATTGTAAGCCACCAGGATTTGGGGCTGTATGTTACTGTGGCATGGTCTAGCCCATCCTGACTGATATACCTGTGAAATGCTTCTCCAGGAAAAACCCACACATTGCTTGTGTTTGAGTCCTGCCTCTGCCACTTACTACTTGAGAGGCACTGGGCAAGCTAGTCATCTCTTTATACCTCTGTTTTTCCATCTATAATTGTATTTACTGTATATCCCTGTGAGAATTACAAAAGTTAATCTCCGTAAAGAGCTTGGAAAATTGCCAGGTACAGAGTAAGTGCTCAAGAAATATTAGCTATTATTATTACTATCATTATTTCTTCAAAAACAAACAACAGTTGGATGCCACAGCTGGCCCAGATCCCTCCTTAGAAAAAATATTACCCAAAGCAAAACTCACAGGCATTTGGCCCCAAGGAGAGATAAGCTTCTGTATCAGGGATGCAAACCCAAGTGTCTCCAAGGCTCTACCAGGCAGCATCCATGTGTTTTGCTTTGTTTTATTTCCCTCTGTGATAGAAGCCCAGGTACAAAGAAAATATGTATCTTCTATAATTAAAACAATAACGCAAAAGGTTTACACACAGAAAGAAACAATCTTTGATGGTTACTAAGGAGAGGAGGGAAAAATACTAACTCAACAATAGACAAGTGTAATTTTGGTGAAGGGTAAGACAGTACACAATACTGGGGAAGTCAGCACAACTTGACCAAAGCAAGGTCGTGGAAGCTTCATAGACACATCCAAACTCCCTGAGGGACCAAATTACTGGGCTGAGGGCTTTGGGAACCATGGTCTCGGGGGACATCTAGCTCAATTGGCATAACATAGTTTATAAAGAAAGTGTTCCACATCCTACTTTGGTGAGTAGTGTCTAGGGTCTTAAAAGCTTGTGAGCAGCCATTTAAGATACTCCACTGGTCCCACCCCTTCTGGAGCAAGGAAGAAGGAAGAAAACCAAAGACACAAGGGAAAGATTAGTCCAAAGGACTAATGGACCACAACTACCACAGCTTCCGCCAGACTGAGTCCAGCACAACTAGATGGTGCCCGGCTACCAGCACTGACTGCTCTGACAGGGCTCACAACAGAGGGTCCTGGACAGAGCTGGAGAAGAATGTAGAACGAAATTCAAACCCTGAGAGTATGGCCCCCAGACAACCTTTTAACTCAGTACTGAAGTCATTCCTGAGGTTCAGCCAAAGATTAGACAGGGCCATAAAACAAAATGAGACTAAATGGGCACATCAGCCCAGAGGCAAGTATGAGAAGGCAGGAGGGGACAGGAAAGCTGGTAATGGGGAACCCAAGGTTGAGAAGGAGAGAGTGTTGACGTGTCGTGGGGTTGGCAACCAAGGTCAAAAACAATATGTGTATCGTTTAATGAGAAACTAATTTGCTCTGTAAACCTTCATCTAAAGTACAATAATGAAAAAATAATAATAATAAAAATAATGCGAATGAAGGGCTAGGTAACAGCTGATGTTCACCTTCAATTCTAGGGGCCTACAGGTCACAGGGACGCTATGGAGAGAGTGGGGCACTATGGAGGATAGTGGCCGCCCCATCCAAAGGGACAGCTGGGGCTATCCACGAAGGCAGGTGTAGTGATGCTAGCATTTCAGGGTTTTGTGTGTGTGCGTGTTTAAAAATAAACTTTATTTTTTTAAAGCAGCTTTAGGTTTACAGAAAACTTATGCTGGAAATACAGGGAGTTCCCATAATCCCTTTTCTGCCTGCACACAGCTTCCCCTATTGCTAACCCTTTGCATTCCTGTGGGACATTTGTTACAACCGATGAACCCACATGAATACAGTGTTATTAACCAGAGTCCATAGTTTACATTAGGCTTCACTCTTTGTGTTGTACAGTCCTATGGGTTTGACAAATACATGTCATGTGTGCACCATTACAATGTTATACAGAATAGTTACACTACCTTAAAACTGCCCTGTACTCCAGCTACTCATCCCTCCTCCTTCTCCCTGAACCCCCGGCAGCCACTTTCACTGCCTCTATAGTTTTACCTTTTCCAGAATGTCATATAGTTGGAGTCATACCAGTACCATACCAGTTGTTGCCAAGGCCATTCTGACTCCTGGCAACCTCATGCGTGTCAGAGAAGAACTGTACTCCATAGAGTTTTCAGCGATTGATTTTGCAGAAGAAGATCGCCAGTCCTTTCTTCCAGTGTGCTTCTGGGTGGACTTGAACCACCAACCTTTTGGTTAGCAGCTGAGCATGTTAATCACCACCCAGAGACTTCTGGAATCATGCAATATGTAGCTTTTGCAAACCGATTTCTTTCACTCAGCAATATGCATTTAAGTTTCCTCCATGCCTTTCCATGGCTTGACGGCAAATTTCTTGTCATCGATGAATAATGCTCCATGTGACGGACATGCTACAGTTTGTTTATCCCTTCACCTCTGGGTTTTTAAAGAACTAGGAGACTCGTATGTTTAAGCGTGCACTGTTTCGTTTAAAAACACTGTTGAGGCCAAACAGATTGTAGCAGATGTTTGGATGCAGTGCATGGGGCTGCTGGTCTGCATCCTGTTTCCAGATCCCAGGCTGGCAGGAAGCAGAATTTCAAACGCTGGCACCACTCAGGGTTTGGGGCATGTGCGGATGGCTTCCCAGAACCTCCAAAACGCCTTCCCTAAGATGCCTTTAGACCCCCTTCTCGTGCAAACTCAAAATCCCTCTCATTCTTGAAATGACTACGTTTTCAGGATCCACCACCTCTCAAAGTTCAGAGTTGCCCGGACTGAGGTCCCCACCTCAGTCTGAGCTCAAACCAATGCCAGTGGTCTCTCCTTGGCTGTCTCTGGGAGAAGCAAGCTTCTTCCAGGCTCGTGGCCTCAAAATAGTTGCTGAACAGAGGGGAGGGGAGCACATGGTGAGCCCTGCTTCCCCGCTCTCTCCACACCCCTCTCTGCCACTATCTAGAGGGCGAAAGTCTTTAAGGGAGTGGCCTTGGCTGCAGCCCCTGAGGCAATGCATTTTGTTTGTCCACTTTGGAATCCACCTTTCCCTCCTATTATCAGGGATCAGTCAACCACAGGTGGGCAACCCCAGGTGTTCGCATGCAGGTAAGAGGCCTCCGTGACTTCCTCCTTTGTCACTTCTCTGCGGGGGCTCCTCCCACCCCTCCCTCCTTTCCCACACAATAGGAAGAGGGTCTGAAGAGTGGAGCATTTAGAAAGCAGCTTGCTTGACCTCTTGTCTGTTAACCTTGACCTGGGGAGACGTGATTTTACAGCGGGTAGAGAGCAGCAAGGGCCCTTCGAAACCATTACCGTGACTTCTGAGTTGACCCCAGGCCTATCACTTAGATTTTTTGATGATTCTGTCTCCTATCTGTATCGTAGGTGTAATAAGAGAATATTCAGAGTCATGTGTCACATAGGTCATTAGTATCCCAAATCCCCGTGAGGGAGAGAGGGTATAAGTGGCAGCACTATCTAATAGGATCGAAAACATGAAGAGCTCCATGTTTCAGTAGCATCCAAGTGGGGAAAATGATGTTAAGAATTGTGATTTAAAATACTTCACAATGATGCGTTAATACTTCACACAACTGCCAGCGTTTCTCACTGCAATTTGTCTCTCCACGTAGATTTCTCTGAACAGAGCTGGCAGAGTTTTTTCCCCTTAATCCAATCCCAATCCTAATTCCAATCTTTGGTTAATTTCTTGCATGAGGTCTAAACACAGCCACATGTAAACATGGAAACACATTTTTAATAATAAGGAAGAGGAAGCAAAGGGGAGAGGCCTTCCCTGGATAATGAAATGCGGAGAGGCTAACGTTCTAGAAGAACAAAAAACCTTTCTTAAGACTTTTTTTTTTTTTTTCCAGATTCATCCTTATTAACATTAGAAGGCATTTGCTGACACTTTAAAAGATGAAGCTTTGTAACATGTCTGTGACAAGCACAGAACAAATTAATTTATTTCAGGTGGATTCATATCAGTAGCCGAGAGAAGCTCTTGCTTACAACATGATCCTTCTGGCACATACTTGGGGTCAGATTCTTCCTCTGTGGGAACTTTGGAAGGGCTTACTTACCAAGGGGAGGGGGCAAGCTGTTCTTTTATCTCTTTCAGGCACTGAAGCAGAACACACAGGCTTTAAGCACAAGACGACGATCTGGGTTATATCTATATTCTTTTCTTACTCTCCAAATGTGTGGTGAGGACCATGGGGGTCAGGAGTCAGGTCTAGCAACAATGGGCCATCCATACATGCTTGCCAGCCCCTGGTGGCCAGGAGCACACAAATAGGCCTTAGCCAGCAGAGGTCAAGAAGCCAGCCAATTCTGAGCAACTTTGCCTTCATTACATGAAGGCACACAGTTAGCTGGAGCTCACCAAGCAGCGAACAATGAAAACACAGCCATGCAAAGGCCAATATTCAGCACACTGGCGAACCTGGTTCAGAGAGGTCAGATGTCTCTTCTGATGGATTGGTGCCTGTGCCTTCCTGTTACCCCACCCAGGGCATGGAAGAAGCTGGTGGGTCCCAGGCGTCTATGTGCAGGATCCCATGTTATCTTCACAACCATCTTGCTATGCAGGGACGTCTTTATTATGCCCATTTTACAGGTGAGGAAACTGAAACTCCAGTTAAGGTGCATGAGGCCATCTAGTCCATCAGCTGGAGAGACAAGATTCTCCTCTGCGGACAAGGGTCCACACCAGTCTCATTCATCTTTGTACTCCCAGAGCTGGCACAGGGCTTGGCACAGAGAAGGTGCTTAGCGAAACTACTGGGTGAATGAACAGAGGAGTAAATGGCTGAATGAATGCCCATGGACCCACACTACTTCCACCTCATGGTGATGCCTCCTTGGGAAATAAAGACCCTTCTGACTTCTTGGAGTGCCTCTTCCTCTAACCAAAAACCAGTTGCTGTCAAGTTGACTCCGACTCATGACGGCTCCACGTGTGCACTTCATAAGGTTGTCATGGCTGTGACCTTTTGGAAGTCAATCACCAGGCCTTTCTTCTGAGGTGCTTCTGGGTGGGTTCGAACTGCCAGTTAGTAGCCCAGTGCTTAACCATCTGCACCACCCAGGGACTCCCCTCCTCCTCTCCCATTGCCATCGAGTCAATTCTGACTCGTAATAACCCTGTAGGACAGAGTAGAACTGCCCCATAGAGTTTCCATGGAGCGGCTAGTGAATTCAAACTGCCAACCTTTTGGTTAGCAGCCAAACTCTTAACCAGCGCACCACCAGGGCTCCTGGCACATAGTAGTACACCATAAAAGTGGACTCGAACTGCCGAACTTTTGGTTAGTAGCCATAGCTCTTAACCACTACACCACCAAGGTTTCCCCTCCTCCTCTAGCCCCTGAAGAAAGAGCTCGGCTCAGAGCAAAGCAGGCACCTGGGACTACCAGAAGCTGGGAGAGACAAGAAAGGCTCTTCCACTTGAGCCTTTGGAGAGAGCATGGCCCTGCCCATGCCCTGATTTCAGGTATCTAGCCTCCAGAGCTATGAGACAATAAATTTCCATTCTTATAAGCCACCCAGTTTGTTGTATTTTGTTATGGTAGCCCTAGGGAACAAATGCACTTGCCTTTGGGTCTTATCTCTGAAGGCTCCTATTAAAATGTAGGTATGCTACCTGACCAGGCTAGCACATTAACCTGTGGGTTGGTTAGTGCCTCCTGCCTCATTGCGCTCAGTTGATTTGAGATGTGGGCATGTGTCGTTTTCTTTTTGGCTGCCTGGCATCCCACCCTCTTCCTTGCCGGGGGCTTCCCCACCATGGGGATCTCACTGGCTGGGTACACCAGCCCTCCAGAACCGATGTTAAAATTCTCAGGAATCTTTTGAGCTGGGTTTTAAATAGTTGACAGCTTAAAATTTGTCATGGTGGGAGTATTTACACCACAGAAGTCAGCAAATGCTACAGATCAGGGTTTCTCCCCAGGAGAGCAGGTTGTTACGTCCGGGCACACCACTAGCCACACCACTTGGGTTTAGCCAAGTCATCCCATTGGAGGCTTTGAGTCTCAGGCAAGTGAGCCAAGACAAAGGGACAGACAGAATCCATTCACTGCAGCAGCATCTGGTCATATTGGGGTGTCTGCTGGGGTGTCTGCTGGGGTGGCAGCAATGACCAAAGGTGCCAGAGCCACCTGCCTCTCCCTGGCATGACCTTGGCCAAGTCTTCCTCCTACCTGATCTCCTTTGTTCCTGCCCAATTTCCAAGCCTCCTTCTCCTGCCTTCCCATTAATCCCAAGACCTCCCCTTTTCTGCTTGTTGTAGCCAGAGCCAGCTCCTGCGGAGGGGATCTGCCCTATATGGGTGATGAATCACGTGGTAGACACGAATGAGAGGAAGCTCTTCTTCTGACTTCTCAAGGGCAAGGGCTGCTTCAGCCCTGGGCTCATTCATTTAGCAAACTTTTATGGTGCACTACTGTGTGCCAGGAGCCCTGGTGGCACTATGGTTAAGCATTTGGCTGCTAACCAAAAGCTCGGCAGTTCAAATTCACCAGCCGCTCCATGGAAACAAGATGGGGCAGTTCCACTCTGTCCTATAGGGTCGCTATGAGTCGGAATGGACTCGAAGGCAATGGGTTTGGTTTTTTTCAGGACTGTGTGCCTGGCACTGTCCTAGTGCCAGGATGTGGAGCTGAATAGAACAGGCACATCCCTGTCCCCAAGGAACTTCCTCTCTGGCAAATAAAAGGCAGACATCAAACAACTAATTATGCAATTAAATCTTCTGCAAATGCTTCCATTATCATTGGTTCATACCAGTCTATCTGTGAATAGTTGAACCCTGCAATGAGTAAAGTACTGTGCAAGGTACAAAGGGGCATACAGGAAAAAGTTCATTGTACAATCCGTCTCCCTTCCTCGAGCTTACAGTTTAGCTGGTGACAGAGGTATCATCACACACGGTGGTATCTGATGACACACATTCCCTCCCATAGGGAGCATTAGAAGCTGTAATTCCCAGCTTTGGGGATCAGGGAAGGTTTTGTGGAGAAAGTGGAATTTCAGCAGAGCCTTGACAGTGGTGAATATAAAAAAATTAAAAAAGAAAAAAAACCTATTGCCATCAAGAAGATTTCAACTCATAACAACTCCATAGGACAGAGTAGAACTGCTCCATAGGGTTTCCAAGGAGGGGCTGGTGGATTTGAACTGTCAACCATTTGGTTAGCAGCCAAGCTCTTAACCACTGTGCCACCATATATCACTATGGCTGGTAACCCAAAGGTTGGCAGTTCAAACCTATCCGGTGGCTCCTCAGAAGAAAGGCCTGGCAATCTGCTTCCACAAAGATTACAACCAAGGAAACCCTATGGAGCAGTTCTACTCTGTAACACGTGCGGCTGCCAAGAGCTAGAATAAACTCCACAGTGCTAGACAAATATATATATGTCATGGATTGAATTGTGACCCCTCAAAATATGTGTCAACTTGGCTAGGCCATGATTCCCAGTATTGTGTGGTTGTCCTCCATTTTGTGATGTGATGTAATTATCCTACCTGTTGTAAATCCTAATCTCTATGATATTAATGAGGCAAGATCAGAGGCAGTTATATTAATGAGGTAAGACATAATCTACAGGATTAGGTTGTATCTTGAGTCAATCTCTTTTGAGATATAAAAGAGACAACTGGGCAGAGAGGAGAAGGACCTCATTACCACCAAGCAAGAAGAGCCAGGAGCAGAGCTTGTCCTTTGGTACCAGGGTCCCTGTGCTAAGAAACTCCTAGACCAGGGGAAAATTGATGACAAGGACCTTCCCCAAGAGCTGACAGAGAGAGAAAGCCTTCCCCTGGAGCTGGTGCCCTGAATTCAGACTTCTAGCCCCCTAGACTTGAGAGAATAAACTTGTGTTTGTTAAAGCCATCCACTTGTGGTATTTCTGTTACAGCAGCACTAGATAACTAAGACTATATATACACGCTCTCTGTACATATGTATACACACTATATATATACACACTATATATATCAGGTAAATATATGTTATTTCCTTTATGCCATTATGCCCTCTCTTGTATTAGAAAATAGCTTTTTTAAATTAGAAAACAATATACATGCATTTTCTACTGAGTTCAACAATACAGAAAACACACCTGTGAAAATCGGCCACCTAGAATTCTGCTGCCCAAAGATGACCACAGTTAGCCCTGAGCACCCTTCCACACAGTCCAGGATCCTATTATGCACGCTGTATGCTATCAGCTGTTTTCACTCACCAATATGTCATGCACATTTTTTCATGCCAATTATTCTCAATCTACACTACCGTTTAAGTGGCTGGAGAGTATTCCATTATATGGATGTACTGTAATCAAATCCCCATCAATAAACATTTAGTGCTGTGGTCAAGAGCACAGGCTCTGCAGCCCCACTGCCCATATAAAACCTGGCTCAGCCACTCACCACCACCGGGGTGATGTAGGGCGCAAACCTGACCTTTCTGAATGCCTGTTCCTCGTCTGTAAAATGGTGGTGTTAATACTCACAGAGTCCCTGGGTGGTGCAAATAGTTAATGTGCCCAGCCGCTAACAGAAAATTTGGAGGTTCGTGTCTATCCAGGGTCATCTCAGAAGAAAGGCCTGGTGATCCACTTCCAAGAAAATCAGCCATTGAAAACCCTTTGGAGCACAGTTCTGCTGTGACATACACGGGGTCGCCATGAGTTGGAGTCAACTGGACAGCAACTGCTTTTTAATAATACTCACTGCATACACATGTTGTCGAGATATTTGTAAAATATTTGGGACCGTTTCTAGCACATAGAGAATGCTCAGCTAATGGCAACTGTTATTACTATTACAAGCAGGGTTGTGACCATCATGCAGTGTCCACCTTTGTGCACTTTTCCCATCATCTATTTAGGAAAAACACCTAAAAGCGCAATTAACTGGTCAAAGGTATACACATTTAAAATCCCGACAAATATCATCCTCCAATTGCCCTGCAGAATGAACCAACGGCTGGCGGGCAGAGGACACTCCTTGTGTGGAGAGGGGATACCTGCCCGTCACAAGTCCTCCGTCCCACACCCCCACTTTTCCAAGGAGGAGAGCAAAGCCAGCGAGGTTAGTGACTTGCTCCATCTTCTGGAATATAAAGCAGAAGGAAAATTCACCAAGTCACAACTCTCTTACTTTGATTTTGACAATGAAAGCTAGAGTTGAGGCCATGTTAGAAAATATAGGTCACATCTCGGTTTCTGTGGTTACCAAACACTGTAAACCACCAGTGACTTCCTCCCTCGGGGGGTGATGCCAGGGTTCCGAGGCCTGGCAGCCAGGCCTGGCCACCCTGGTATGCGCCCCTCGCCCCGCCGGGATCCCTGCTCCTCACGGGGCGCCGGAGGGTCTGCAGAGCGTCGGGGACATAGCTCAAGGGGCCGGGGGTCGCGCGGGCACCCTGGCGTTCACTTCTTTGGAAGGCTTGGCGGTGCGGCCCCCGAGGCCCCCGAGGCCCCCGAGCAGGCCCTGCGCCCAGGCGGCCCGGCCCTCCGGCGTCGCGGCTGCAGGCAGCGCCCCGCCCGGGCACAGGCCGGGCCGCCGCCGCGGGAACAATGTGGTCGGTTGTTTTGCCGACTGTCAGCCTCGTTCCTGGATCCTCCTTTCCACGCCCCTTGGCCTAACCGCCGGAGGCCCAGCCTGGAGAGGGAAGAGCCCCCTTATTTGGTCTTGGAAAGAAAGGGGAAAGGTTATCCTCAGATGCCTGCGGCGTTGGGTCATCGGCCCGCAGTTGTTTGCCAGGCCCGAGGGCGCAATGCCATCTTCCGCCAGTAGGTGGCGGTGCCGGTCAACGCCTCGCGGCGCTGCCCGAACTGGTAAACAACCCTGCAGGTTCCGGGGCCGTCTGGGATGGTGGTGGTGGGGTGGTGGTTCTTTTGTGTGTGTGTGTGTGCAAGGGGCGGGGTGGCGGTGGGGGTTGGATGGAGGGACGGGGCAGAGGAAGGGGAGAAGAGATGGGAAAAGAGGAAAACAAAGCCCTTTTAATGGGAAACTCAAGCTTTCAAAAGGGAAATCTGCTTGGGTTTGAGGATGTGACACTGCCTTGTCGATTTCGCGTGAACCATTTGCGAGTGCGCGATGGGGTGCAGGAATCAGTTTTAAAGTCATCCGAGCAGTTTGGATGCAAGTTCCTTGTGGTACATGAGTAAGGTGGAGATTAGTGCCAACCTGGGGGTTTCCTTTCTTTCTCCCGCCCCCCACCCC
>NW_004443955.1:14475515-14501568 GCF_000243295.1 Trichechus manatus latirostris
AAATTTATGCACCAACCACTAAGGCCAAAGATGAAGAAACTGAAGATTTTTACTAACTTCTGCAGTCTGAATATGATCGAACATGCAATCAGGATGCATTGATAATTACTCGTGATTGGAATGTGAAAATTGGAATTTTGCAAGACCAATGACTTCTTCATTGCAAATACTTTTTTCAACAACATAAATGGTGACTATACACGTGGACCTCACCCGATGGAATACACAGGAATCAAATTGACTACATCTGTGGAAAGAGACGATGGAAATGCTGAATATCATCAGTCAGAACAAGGCCAGGGGCTGACTGTGGAACAGACCATCAATTGCTCATATGCGGTTTCAAGTTGAAGCTGAAGAAAATTAGAACATGTCCAAGAGAGCCAAAATATATCCCACCTAAATTTAGAGATCATCTCAAGAATAGATTTGCCGCGTTGAACACTAATGACCAAAGAACAGACGCGTTGTAGAATGACATCAAAGACATCATACATAAAAAAAGCAAGAGGTCATTAAAAAGACAGGAAAGAAAGAAAAGACCAAAATGGATATCAGAAGAGACTCTGAAACTTGCTCTTGAATGTAGAGTAGCTAAAGTGAAAGGAAAAAATGATGAAGAAAAGAGCTGAACAGGAAATTTCAAAGGGTGGCTCGAGAATACAAAGTAAAGTATTATAATGACGCGTGCAAAGACCTGGAGATGGAAAACCAAGAGGGAAGAACGTGCTCGGCATTTCTCAAGTTCAAAGAACTGAAGAAAATAGTCAAGCCTCAAGTTGCAATATTGAAGGATCCTGAGGGGGAAATATTAAATGATTCAGGAAGAAGCATCAAAAGAAGATGGAAGGAATACACAGAGTCACTATATCAAAAAGAATTGGTCGATGTTCAACCGTTTCTGGAGGTAGCATATGATCAGAAACCAGTGGTACTGGAGGAAGAAGTCCAAGCTGCACTGAAGGCATTGGCAAGAAACAAGGCTCCAGGAATTGACAGAATACCCACTGAGGTGTTCCAACAAACGAATGCAGCGCTGGAAGTGCTCACTCGTCTATGCCAAGAAATTTGGAAGACAGCTACCTGATCAACAAACCAGAAGAGATCCATATTTATGCCTATTCCCAAGAAAAGTGATCCAACCAAATGTGGAAATTATCAAACAATATCATTAATATCACATGCAAATAAAATTTTGCTGAAGATCAGTCAAAAGTGGCTGCAGCAGTATATCCATAGAGAACTGCCAGAAATTCAAGCCGGGTTCCGGAGAGGACATGGAACCAAGGGATATCATTGCTGATGTCAGACAGATCTTGGCTGAAAGCAGAGACTAGAGATAGATGTTTACCTGTGTTTTGTTGACTATGCAAAGGCATTTGACTGTGTAGATCATAACAAATCATGGATAACATTGCCAAGAATGGGAATTCCAGAGCACTCAATAGTGCTCATGAGGAACCTGTACATAGATCAAAAGGCAGTCATTCAAACAGAAGAAGGGGATACTGCATGGTTTAAAGTCAGGAAGGGTGTGCGTCAGGGTTGTTTCCTTTCACCATACTTATTCAATCTGTATGCTTAGCAAATAATCTGAGAAGCTGGACTATATGAAGAAGAACGGGGCATCAGGATTGAAGGAAGGCTTGTTAACAACCTGCATTTTACAGGTGACACAACCTTGCTTGCTGAAAGTGAAGAGGGCTTGAAGCACTTAGTGATGTAGATCAAAGACCACAGCCTTCAGTATGGATTACACCTCCACATAAAGAAAACAAAAATCCTCACAACTGGACCAATAAGCAACATCATGATAAACAGAGGAAAGATTGAAGTTGCCAAGGATATCCATTTACTTGGATCCACAATCAACACCCATGGACGCAGCAGTCAAAAAAACAAAAGACACATTGCATTGGGCAAATCAGCTGCAAAAGACCTCTTGAAAGTGTTGAAAAGCAAAGATGTCACATTGAAGACCAAGGTGCGCCTGACCCAAGCCATGATGTTTTCAGTTGCCTCATATGCATGTGAAAGCTGGACGATGAATAAGGAAGAAGAATTGACGCCTTTGAATTATGGTGTTGGCGAAGAATATTGAATATACCATGGACTGCCAAAACGATGAACAAATCTGTCTTGGAAGAGGTACAACCAGAACGTTCCCTAGAAGCAAAGATTGCGAGACTACATGTCACATACTCTGGACATGTTATCAAGATGGATTAGTCCCTGGAGAAGGACATCATGCTTGGTAAAGTAGAGGGTCAGTGAAAAAGAGGAAGACTGTCAGGTGGATTGACACAGTGGCTGCAACAATGGGCTCAAGCATAACAACGATTATGAGGATGCTGCAGACCAGGCAGTGTTTCGTTCTGTGGTGCACAGGGTCGCTATAAGTTGAAACCGACTCAAGGGCATCTAAAAACAGCAACAACAATGGGAGTAGTATAATCAGCTACCTCTTTTTGAGGTCTTATATATGCTACAAACTATTTAAGACCCTTTATATATACATTAAGGAGCCCTAGCGGCACAGTAGTTAAGCACTTGGCTGCTAAGTAAAAGGTTGGTGATTCAAACCCACCAGCCACTCCGCAGGAGGAAGATGTGGCAGTCTGCTTCCATAAAGATTACAGCCTTGGAAACCCTATGGGACAGTTCTGTACTTTCCTATAGGGTGGTTATGAGTCGGAATTGACTTGACGGCAACAGGTTTGGTTTTGGTTTATATATATGTATATTAATGTATATATATGTATGTATGTATATATGTATGTTTGTGTATATATATACATTTTAATTCTTATAGAAAACCTAGGATGTAGATAAAATTATTGCCTGTAAAGGAAATTGAGAAATCTGGGTTAAGTAAATTACCCAAAGTCTCACAGCTAGTATGTGGCAGGGCCAGGATCTATCTGACTCCAACATGCGTGAACTTTCAATTATGAGTGCCTGGTAGAAAGGAAAAATTATTAACAGCCCTGTGTGGTGAGCTGAAGGGTCTACATGAAATGGGGAGGAGGATTATTCCTGACTCCTGAATATCAATAACTAGCTATTATCCCTGTGTCTTGGGGATGACTGGGGAACAGTGATGTAAGACCGATTACACACGTAGATATACGCACCAGTGTACAGCAGCCACCTTTGAGTCTTCTGATTGTTGTCTGTCCAAGTCCTCAAAGCTACGTGGGACCCTTTAAAGCCTAGGCTGGAGATGGCTCTATGTACTAGTCAGGACTCTTTCTGTTTTTGCAAGAGACAGAAACCCAACCCAAACTGTTTTAAGCAAAATAGAGATTTAATTGGCTCCTGAAACTGAAAATGGAAATGTCCAGCCATCTTCAGGCATGGCTTGATCCAGGAGTTCAACAGCATCATTTGGACTTGGTCTTATGCAGATCTCAGCTCTGGTTTCTTCCATGTTGGTCTTTTACTAGATTGGGTCCCCCATTGACATTTATTGGCTCTCATTGATTAAGCCTAAGAAAACTTGAGTCTCCCCCCAAAAAATCTTGATTCTATTTATTAAAATAAGTGGCTAGGGATGCTGGTCAGGTAAGAACAGCAGATGTCCATTCCACCCTGTCTGTGTAGCATCATTGATCAGAAAGATGGCAGAGTAAAACTTTTAATGGTGAATATTTCTACCGCAAAGACACTCATAAGTCAAGCAGACAGAGGAAGGGTAACTGAAATTGTTTCCACTTACACAGGGAACCAAGGCTTCTCCTGTTCTGAGTCAGTCTAGCTAATTTTAGATAATAAGAGTAAAATCTTGATATCCGTAGATCTTTGGAATTCCTCAATGCTCTACTGCAGCAAAATGCTATAACAACCAAATATGTAACCAAAACAAACCCGTGGTGGTTGAGTCAATTCCAACTCATAGTGACACTGTAGATATAAATAATATAAATATAATATATAATAAAATGTTCTGACAATATAAATGGGCTCCCTGGGTTGTGAAAACGGTTACTACACTCAGCTGCTAACCAAAATATTGGAGGTTTGAGTTCACTCAGAGACTCCTTGGAAGAAAGGCCTGGCAATCTACTTCTGAAAAATCAGTCACTGAAAACCCTATGGAGCCTAGTTTTACTCTGACTCACATGAGGTTGACCTGAGTTGGGGTTGACTCGTCAGCAACTGTTTTTTTTTTTTAAACAATATAAATATATGCAAATAAATGTAAATATTTTTATATACGTATATGATGTTATACTATCATATATATATAAAAAACAAACCTGTTGCTGGCAAGTCGATTCCAACTCATAGCGACCCTATAGGACAGAGTAGAACTGCCCCATAGGGTTTCCAAGACTGCCACATCTTTCTCCCACGGAATGGCTGATGGGTTCAAACCGCAGACCCTGCCGAGTGCTTAACCACTGCATCACTAGGTCTGTTTATATTATAGTATAAACCCTTTGCCGTCGAGTTGATTCTGACTCATAGTAATATAGCATTCTATAAATATATGTAAAAATGCAATAAAATCTTACCGAACTAAAGATCCCTGTGAACCCTCGGGAGAGTTACCACCCATGGCGTACATAAAGCATTACAAATCCGTGCTGAGGGCGGAGGCCAGGCTCTTGCCGAGGTTCACTCATGAGCTGCCTAGTGATTTGTTCCTCTCCTCATTCTGAGGCAATTCAGATTGTGCCTGAACAACAGGGCAATTTATTGAATGTCATGGATCTTGGGGCGCTTCTCAGTCAAGCTTGAGAATGTTCACTTGACAAAGTCCAAGATGCTGCTCACCTGCTATTAAATGTGCCCTGAGCCCAGGTGAGGCCACTGAGGCATGTCCCAGGTGTGGGAGCCCGGGTGCCACTGGGCAAGATCTCCCTTCTGCTTGGGGGAGGTCTCCCAGCACTCACATGCCCCATCCTGCACTGCCCCTGTATCAAGTGGACCCCCATTCAGAGGACAGCACTCACAGTGAACTTGTCCTTGATGTCTGTCAATCAAGGGTGCCCATCTTGTGCCAAGAGCGCTTTACCGTCATGTCTCACCACACAGGCAGGGAGCAGGCAAAACCCAGCCCAGAACAGGGGACTGCATCTCCTCCTCTCCCTCTCTGCTGATTCTCTGGCCTCCCTGCACTGTCGATTTACTTCTCCAGGGTCCCCACTGTGCAGGTCAACTTGGGACCAGAGAATGGTTATAGTGGCTGGCACCTACTGAGCATTCGCTGTGTCCTAAGTTCTCTCTTAAGTGAATTCATCCCATCCTCCAACAGCCCTGGGAGGTTGACACGATGAGCTTCAATTTTGCACAGAGGAGTTGGGGCTTAAAGAGGTCATGTTGTCACCTGCCTGTATCACATAGGGGGGATGTGGATGAGGCCAGATCTTATCTCAGGCCTATCATTTATCTTTTCATTTGTTATTAGTCAGCTGTAATACATGGCAACCTTATATACAACAAAATGAAATGTTGCCCCGTCCCGTGCCATCTTCATGATCGTTGGTATGTTCAAGTTGTGACCACTGTGTGTTTTGAGTGCCTCCCAACCTAGGGGCTCATCTTCCATCTTCCGACATTATATTGGACAATATTATGTTGTCGTCCATACGGTTTTCATTCATTGGTGAATATTTGGAAGTAGATCACCAGGCCTTTTTTCCTAGTCTATTTTAGTCTGGAAACTCCACTGAAACTTGTCCAGCATGGATGACCCTACTGGTATTTGAAATACTAATGGCATAGCTTCCAACATCATAGCAACACAAAAGCCACCAGGGTACAACAACCAGACAGACAGGTGGTGGACCTTTTCATTTACCAAGTATTTATTGTTTATTGAATGCCAGGCAGGCTGCTGGGGCCTGTGGAGTCAATGAGGGCCAAAACAGACTGGACTTTGTCCTCAGGGAGTTTAGAATCTATTGGAGAGACTGACATTAATAAAGCAATCATAAAACCTATTTCAAATTATGCAGAAGAGGTACCTCGTTCTGGAAAGCATATAACAGAGAGACCTGTCTTCACCTGGTTCTCCAAAAGTTGACTGTAAGACAGGGTTTGGGTGTGAGTAGTTTATCTGGTAAGTCAGCCAAGGGTATGTTAACGGGAGACTTACTGCTGTGGGCAATTGGAGCTCAGCCTTGCTGGGAGTGCTGTCAGGGACAATGAAGAACATACTTTGGAAGTGTCCCACAGTGGCGTGAGGAATCCGGGGTGTTTGTCACCAACTACTGCCCCTCGTTAGTTGAAGGGTGCTCTTAGGGAGCGTTGACTGCCCAGCACTTCTCAGCTGTGTCATGCATGGGCTGAGTCTGTCCTGGCAACCAGAGGAGACCGTCAGGCGGAGAGAGGTGGGTGCTTGATGGAGGAGCTGTCCGCCCATGGGGAGCTGTCCACCAAAGCTGCAGGACTCAGTGGGCACTGACTGTCTGCTCCCTAACCCGATGCCTGAGTTAGTTAAGATCTGAAAGTTAACTAAATAAAGGGTGGGACAAAGGGCCCAGGAAGAGAAGAGGGAACAGAATATGGAAAGGTACAGAGCCTGGAAGGAGCTCCGGGGTCAGACAATCGGAAGGATGTCAGAGGAGCTGAAATGCAGGTGTGTGTGCTGTGGAATGTAGCCAGGTCAGAGAACTTTTACTGTCCTGAGAGCTAAGGAAAACAAGGAAAAGCTTTAAGGAGGTGGGTGGCATGATCAGGTTGACATTTTAGAAAGATCCCCCAGGCTGCAGTGAAGTCAGTGGATTTGAGAGGGTCAGAGTTATAAGAAAGGCTGCCTAGTCCTAAGCCAACCCCATGACTGGTTGCAGATAGGACCATTGTGATGCATGGGGTTTTCATTGGCTGATTTTTGGAAGTAGACCACCAGGCCTTTCTTCCTAGTCTAAGTCTAGAAGCGCCACTGAAACCTGTTCATCATTACAGCAACACACAAGCCTCTACTGACAGATGGATGGTGGTCAGTGCATGAAGTGACTTGACCAGGATAGGTCTCCAGCATGGAAGGCAAGAATTTTACCACTGAACCAACACTGGCCTCAATGAAATAATTACTATGTGCAGGTAAGGGCAGGGTCTTCAAGTTTATGAAGGACACCAGATCAAAGAGGCTCCAGCATGTGCCATGGGCGGTAAGGTCAGGGACTAGAGCCAATAAGCAACAGCACCAGGGAGGCAGAGTCTGATTTGGTCTAAGAAGGAAATTTCCAATCCTTTCAAGACCCCCTGAGCATCAGCTGGGCAAGCACTGGGAGGGAGATGGTGGAGGAAAGTGAAGCCCAGCAAGTGATTGAACCAGGTGAGAGCCTCAAAGTGCTTTGACTAAGCACTGTTGTCAGGAAAATATTTTAGGATGCACCCCAAGATATATTTATTTGTTTATGCCAAACATATATCATGTTCTTCTGTAATACTAGTTATACCTATGGTAAAACATCACCAAACAGACTTTAAAAAGGATGAGCAATAGATGAAATACACCTGTTTTAAATTAATTTTATTTATTAACAATACTAAAAATCCTTTGTTATCAGGAAAATATTAGATTAATTATTAATATTTTAGAGCAACGGGATTGAAAATATTTCATTACTTGTTTTAGTGCTTAACATTCAGTAAGACAGTAATGTGCAGATCTTGTTCTAAATTTAGTTTCTTTAATACTTGGTTTTAATAACTGTCGAGCTGTATAAGCTAATTTAAAAAGATACCTGGTTCCAAAAGGCAGGGGGGCTCATCAGCTGTACTTCCATATTTCAGTCTCACCCATCAACTGATCATAAAAATTTAAATGAAATGTGGTTAGTATTCTCCATCTCTTCTGATGTCAATCATTTATTCTTGAAATGGAATTGAAGCTATCACAGTTTTATAGTTTTAATAACAGAGCTCAAAAGCCAAATAAATATTTCATCTGAAAAATAAAAACTCTGTCTCTAAATTCTTAAATATGTACCTAGAAGAGTTTTTTACAACCACACACATCATTTTGTTACAAACTAAAAAAAAATCACAGCATGTTGAAGACATTTAAAAACATCTGTTTCAGAGTGATCTCTGATAGTATTGTCTTTCAAAAAGCAGTTAATTTTGAACTCATTGTTAAAAGCAGCACCTTCACTTGAAGGTACAGGTTAAATCAGTTCCTTTCTTCACTTTTACCTACTATGTGGCTGTATGATTGACAGCCACTTGCTATTGTAGGAAAGGTCAGCAAATATGAAACTTTTTTTTTTTTTTGTCCAAAAAGACAACACCTGTTTCTTAAGGTCACTGCCTGGCATTCTAACATTGTGTAAAGATTTGAGTATATTTTAAAAGTCTTATTTTTGTAAAATTAACCAGCCCTGATAGCATCTTATATCACTTTATGCCTGTGGTAAAACATCACAAAACAGACTTTAAAAAGAGTGAGCAATAGGTAAGATACACCTGCTTTAAATTAATTTTATTTACTAACAATACTAAAAATCCTTTGTTACCACTAAAATATTAGATTAATTAGTAACATCTTAGAGCAATGGGATTGAAAATATTCCCTTACTTGTTTCAGTGTTTAACACTCAGTAAGACAGTAACAGATTATTGTTGGCTTCACATTCTCTAATGCAATGCTTTGCCTCTGAATGATGCAGTGAATGAACTTCATTTGTAATATGCACTGTGAAACTCAACCCCCACCCCAGATTCTTTAATTGCTATGAAAGTAGTCATCCCTCTAGTTTCTACATTCACACCAGTTTCCCACAAAGCACTAGTTTTAGGAAAGTCATATACTTAAAAAATATATATATTTTATTGTGTTTTTGGTGAAAGTTTACACAGCAAATTAGGTTCCCCTTCAACAATTTATACACAAATTCCTCAGTGACATTGGTTATATTTTTCACAATGTGTCAACATTCTCGTTATTTCCGTTCTGATTGTTCCGTTTTCCCTTACCTTCTCAGCTTTGCTTTAAAGTAATTGCTGACCACTTGGTCTCATATAGATGATATTTTAAATGAGGACAGTACTCACGGGTCATGTTCTTTACTTTGTGAGCCAATTTGTTATTTAGCTAAAAGATGACCTCAGGGGATAATTTCGGTTCCAGGTTTTAAAGAGTATCTCAGGGGCATAGTCTCAGGGACTCCTCTCGTCTCAACCAGTCCAGTAAGTCTGGACTTTAAGAAATTGAGGTCTGTGGAAATTTCTTCTCCCGTTTTATCAGGATCCATCTACTGTGATCCCCTGATCAGAACATTTGGTGGTGGTAGTCAGGCACCCTTTAGTTCTTCTGGTTTCAGGGTAGATGGGACCGTGGTTCATGTAGACCGTCTTATAGACTAATTTCTTCTCAGAATCTTGGGTTTCCTTCTTTCTCTTTTGCTCCAGATGAGTACAGATGAGTATCCTTAGATGGCTGCTCGCAAACTTTTAAGACCCTCGACACTACTCACCAACCTGGGAGGTAGAACATAAACTTTATGAACTATACTATCCCAATTGACTGAGTTGTCCCACAAGACTATGGTCCTAAGTCTTCAAGCCAGAAGACCAATCCCGTGAAGTGTTTGGTTATATCTAAGAAGTATCCATTACTCTGCCCCCATGTGCTTAATTATATATATAAATACATGTGTATGCACACAGATACACGCATATACATATAGATGTATATACATCCATACGTACACACATATATACGCACATTTACATACCCATACACATACATGCCTGCATACGTACACATATACCCACACACATATTTTTGGTTGTTTGTTACTGTTGTTGCAGACTTATACGTATCATAACATTGACCAAAACACCCTTTTTTCTTGTGTTCATCTTAGTGATCTCGTTTACCCTGGTCACACTGTGCTCACTTTACCCATATTCGGTGTTACCTTTCCCATCACCAAAAGTAACCAGTGTCTACTATGTAGAGCGTGATTCCCCTCTCCCACCCCCCCACAGAAAGTCATATACTCTTGAAAATATATCATCTCTGCTACATCTTTCCTCTAATTGCTTTCAAACCATCAAATGCTTTCTCTTTCATCATCGAAACAAAATTTACCAAATACTATAATACATGTAAAAAACCTCTGTCTTTTCATGCAACTCTGCAGCAAATGTCTCATGTTACATATTTCTTTCAGACTCATATTTTCACATCTTCAGCAATATGTTCTATGTCTTCCAACAGTATTTTCTGACAAATGAACACATTTTAGTTTGTATCTTATTTGTCTTTATTTTTCTATTATCTCTGCTATTTTTACGTGAAAAGAAGAACAAATATTCATACATGGTATGTGATTTTTTGCCTTTTGCATCAAAAGCCTTAAGAGAGACTTCTAAACATTTTTCATTGCATTTAGTGAAAGATTTTCAAGTTTGTATTGAATATTTCATTACTTTAGAGATGGCTAGAAAAAATTACAGAGGTTTACCTGCATGTT
This sequence comes from Trichechus manatus latirostris, assembly GCF_000243295.1. Classification (NCBI taxonomy): domain Eukaryota; kingdom Metazoa; phylum Chordata; class Mammalia; order Sirenia; family Trichechidae; genus Trichechus; species Trichechus manatus. The sequence continues at coordinate 14,485,949 of NW_004443955.1, forward strand.
CTGAATGTTTATTTTGTTTTCTTTGTACATCACTAAGTCTTAGGTGTACAGCTCAATTCCTACCTGCGTATCCTCCATGTAACCAGCTTCCAGGTTAAGATACAGAAAGTTCATTGTTCTCCTTTCCAGTTAATAACCTGCAGCAGTAACCACTACTCTCACCTCTAACACAATGGGATTTGTTTTGTCTGTTCCTGAACCTCATATAAATGGACTCATCCATCTTTTATGTCAGCCTACTTTCTCTCAACATAATGTTTTTTGAGATAAATCCTGGTTGTTGCACATATCAATCGTTCATTCTTTCTTCTTGCTGTGTAACATTATTTCATTTGTGAATATATGAATAAACCACAGCTTATCCATTTTCCCACTGATGGACGTTTGGATTGTTTCCAGTTTGAGGTACTTATAAATAAGTTGCTATAAATGTTCTTGTACAAGTTTCAGACAGTAAGTGTATGTTTAATTAGAAACCACCGAACAGCTTTCCTGAGTGGTTTGTACATTTTACCTTCTCACCTGAAACAGATGAGCATTGAATTTGCTCTAATCCCTGCTATCCTTTGGCCTCAGTCTTTCTTATTTTCACCTTTCTGGTGGGAGTGTATTGATATCTCATTGTGGTTTTAACTTGCATTTTTATGAGTAATAAAATTTATTGATCATTTGAATATCTTCTTTAGTGAAGTTCTTGTTCAATCTTTTGCCCGTATTTTAAAATTGGGTTGTTTGTCTTTTTATTATTGACTTGTAGGAGTTCTTCATATATTCTGGATATGAGTTATTTGTTAGGCATATGTACTGCAAATATTTTCTCCCACTCTGTAGTTTGCCTCTTCACTTTCTTAATGGTGTCTTTTGATTGGCAAAAGTTTTTAATTTTGATGAAATCCAATTTGCTGACTATTTCAGTAATAGCTTTTTGGGTCTGACATAAATCTATGCCTATTCCTAGATCATGAGAATATTCTCCTATGTTTTATAGTTTTCCACTTTATAGTTTTAGCTTTTACATTTATGTCTAGGATCCATCTCAAGTTAATTTTTGAGGTAATGGATGGAATTCTTTGCCCGCCCCCAATATGGATAACCAGTTGTTTGCAGTACAGTTAGTGAAAGGTGTATGTAAATTTTCAAACAAGTCACGATGGCTTCATATTACCACTAGCGAGTATCTCCAGCACAACGTACACTTAGGGCAATGTTCATCATTACGGATAGTAGATATAAGCTCTTATTTAAAATAGTATTCTTGGAGAATCCACCAGAAATACTAGAGCTAATAAATGAATTCAGCAAAGTTGCAGGGTACAAGATCAATACAAAAAAAATCAGTTGTGTTTCCATACGCCAACAATGAACAAACTGAAAAGGAAATTAAGAAAACAATCTCATTTTACAATAACATCGACAAGAATGAAATATCTAGGAATAAATTGGGTGAAAGATTTGTACACTGAGAACTACAAAACATTGCTGAAATAAATTAAAAACCTAAATAAATGGAAAGACATCCCAAGTTCATGGATTGGAAGACTTAATATTGTTAGGATGTCAATATTACCCAAAGAAATCTACAGATTCAATGCAATCCTGGCAAAATTCCAACAGCTTTTTTTTTTTTTTTTCAGAAACAGAAAATCTGATCTTCAGATTCATTTGGAATTGCAAGGGAGCCTGGATAGCCAAAACAATGTTGAAAAAAAAAAAAAAAATGGAAGGGCTCATACTTCCTGATTTCAAAACTTAACACAAAGCGCAGTAATGAAAACACTGTGGTGCTCTTATAAGGTTAGACATATAGACCAATGGAATCGAACTGAGAGTCTAGATGAAAACCCGTACATCTATGGCCAATTCATTTTTTATAAGGATACCAATTCCATTCAATGGGGAAAGAATAATTTGTTCAACAAATGATGTCGGACAACTAGATTTTCACATTAAAAAATAATGAAGTTGGACCCCTATCTCATGCCATATACAAACCAAACCTGTTGCTGTCGAGTTGATTCTGACTCATAGTGACCCTATAGGACAGAGTAGGACTACCCCATAGGGTTTCCAAGGAGCAGCTGGTGAATTTGAACTGCCAACCTTTTAGTTAGCAACCAAGCTCTTAACTGCTATGCCAATAGTGCTCCCCATATACAAAAACAAACTCAAAATGGATCAGAGACCTGAATGTAAGAGCTAAAACCATAAAACTCTTAGAAGAAATCATAGGGTAATCTTCATGACCTTGGATTTGACAATGGATTCTTAGATATAACACCAAAAAAAGCAACAAATGAAAAAAACAGATCAGATAGACTTCATCAAAATTAAAAACTTTTGTGCATCAGAGGACATTATCAAGAAAAGGTCCACGTTTTCAAGCCACTGAAGCCCCTGATTGTCTAGAAAACGAAATCTACACAGTAGTGTTTTGAACAGTAAATCATAAAATTGAACATCTGTGAGTGAACATCTGAGAGTGAACATCTGAGAATGATAACATCAGCAAATCACATGCTGCAACATTATATGTAGTACACATTGCTAACGATGAGAAGTATAAAAACGAAAACGGATGGTCTTAAGCTGGGGACTCTACACATATATGTGGAGCCCTGGTGGTGTAGCGCTTAAGAGCTCGGCTGCTAACCAAAAGGTTGGCAGTTCAAATCCACCAGCCGCTCCTTGAAAACCCTATGGGGCAGTTCTTCTGTGTCTTTTAGGGTTGCTATGAGTCAGAAGTGGCTCGATGGCACTGTACAACAACACTCATATATAGTATGGCTCATTATATCTATATACAGATCCCATTGCTGTTGAGTCAAATTCTGACTCATAGCGACCCTATAGAACAGAGTAGAACTGTCCCATAGGGTTTCCAAAGCTGTAAATCTTTATGGAAGCAGATTGCCACATCTTTCTCTCACAGAGCAGCTGGTGGGTTCAAACTGCCAACCTTTCGGTTAGCAGTCACACTTAACCACTGTGCCACCAGACATTCTCTTTCTTTCTCTCTAAAAATAAATACATATATGTGTATATATGTATATCGAACGAAGTCTTAAGTTAATCAATGCTTTTACCCTCTTGCAGGAAAATACAAAGTCCATAGACCACTATAACTCCGTATGCCCTCTTCTGACCTTATAAAACACTGTTGTGTATTTCAGCCTATTTTTTAAACACGTTTTTTATTATAAAATAAAATCCAGAAACGGAAAGACACATGAATCAAATGTATGGATTAAAGAGTGATTTTAAGACAAACACTATCCAGGTCAGAAATAGAATTTTGCCAGTCACCCCCAAAGTACCTTTGTACATCTCATCTCAATCATACCCCCTGCCCACCCCTTAATTAACCCCCTGCCTGATTTCTATGCTTTACACTTCCTTGTGTTTCTTTTCAAGATAGTTTTATCAACTAAATGTGTACCCCTAGGCACTGGACCATTGCCTCCTCTTTACATTTAAAAAAAATACATTTCTTTTAAGTCTCTTTTAACGTGTAAGTTCCCACTCCATTCTTTCCCCTACAGTTTATCTGTTGAAGAACCTGGGCTGTATGGCAAGTCATTTCCCACAGTCTGGATTTTGCTAATTGCATCCTCATGGTACAGTGTATTTGTCTGCTCTGTATTTCCAGAAAATTGGGCAGGTGGATTCAGGAACTGGGTCAGATTCAGGTTTGATAATTAGAATTTGGCAAGACTAGTTCCAGTTGCCATTGAGTCAGTTCCGATTACATTAGCCCACTCAGTCATGCCCTATTGCCCAAGAATAAGCCATACTATAAAGTTATCCACTGTTTATTTCCATCTATAATAACTTTAATTCTTAGCTGCCTCTCTAGAAGGTGTTGGAAAGAAAGCAATCTGATTTAGCCAACTTATACTAATGGGTAAATGACTGACTTATGCCTTCATTTATGTTTTCAGTGACTGATTTTTCAGAAGAGGATTGCCAGGCATTTCTTCCAAGGTAGTAAGACTATTGTTGTTGTTAGGTGTCATTGAGTCGGTTCCGACTCATAGCGACCCAATGAACAAAGAACGAAACACTGACTGTCCTTCGTCTTCCTCACCATCGTTGTTATGCTTGAGCCCATTGTTACAGCCACTGTGTCAATCCATCTCACTGAGGGCCTTCCTCTTTTTTGCTGGCCCTCTACCCAGCATGATGTCCTTCTCCAGGGACTGATCCATCCTGATAACATGTCCAAAATATGTGAGACGTAGTCTCGGCATCCTTGCTTCAAAGGAGCAACCTGGTTGTACTTCTTCCAAGATAGATTTGTTCGTTCTTCTGGCAGTCCATGGTATATTCAATATTCTTCACCAACATCACACTTCAAAAGCATCAATTCTTCTTCGATCTTCCGTATTCACTGTCCAGCTTTCACATGCATATGAGGCAATTGAAAACATCATGGCTTGGGTCAGGGTCACCTTAGTCTTCAAGGTGACATGTTCGCTTTTCAACACTTTAAAGAGGTCTTTTGTAGCAGATTTGCCCAATGCAATGTGTCTTTTGATTTCTTGACTGCTGCTTCCATAGGTGTTGATAATTGATACAAGTAAAATGAAATCCTCGACAACTTCAATCTTTTCTCCATTTATCATGTTACTTATTGGTCCAGTTGTGAAGGCTTTTGTTTTCTTTATATTGAAGTGTAATCCATCCTGAAGGCTGTGGTCTTTGATCTTCATCAGTCAGTGCTTTAAATCCTCTTCATTTTCGGCAAGCAAGGTTGTGTCATCTGTATAATGCAGGTTGTTAATGAGTCTTCCTTCAATCCTGATGCCCCGTTCTTCTTAGTATAGTCCAGCTTCTCCGATTATTTGCTCAGCATAGATTGGCTAAGTACGGTGAAAGGACACAACCCTGATGCACACCTTTCCTGACTTTAAACCACGCAGTATCCCTTTGTTCTGTTTGAACAACCGCCTCTTAATCTATGTACAGGTTCCTCATGAGCAGAATTAAGTGTTCTGGAATTCCCATTTTTGGCAATGTTATCTATAATTCGTTATGATCCACACAGTCGAACGCCTTTGCGTAGTTAATAAAACACAGGTAAACATCTTTCTGGTATTCTCTGCTTTCAGCCGGGATCCATCTGACATCAGCAGTGATGTCCCTCTTTCCATGTCGTCTCCTGAACCCGGCTTTAATTTCCAGCAGTTTCCTGTCGATATACTGCTACAGCCGCTTTTGAATGATCTTCAGCAAAATTTTCTTTGCGTGTGATATTAATGATATTGTTTGATAATTTCCACTTTCAGTTGGATCACCTTTCTTGGGAATAGGCATAAATATGGATCTCTTTCAGTCAATTGGCCAGGTAGCTGTCTTCCAAATTTCTTGTCATAGACAAGTGAGCACTTCCCGTGCTGCAACCATTTGTTGAAGCATCTCAATTAGTATTCCGTCAATTCCTGAAGCCTTGTTTTTTGCCAGTGCCTTCAGTGCAGCTTGGACCTCTTCCTTCAGTACCATCAGTTCCTGATTATATGCTACCTCCTGAAATGGTTGAATGTCAACCAATTCTTTTTGGTATAGTGACTCTGTGTATTCCTTCTATCTTCTTTTAATGCTTCCTGCATGGTTTAATATTTTCCCCGTAGAATCCTTCAATATTGCGGTTCTAGGCTTGAATATTTTCTTCAGTTCTTTCAGCTTGAGAAATGCCGAGTGTGTTCTTCCCTTTTGGTTTTCTACCTCCAGGTCTTTGCACATGTCACTATAATACCTTACTTTGTTTTCTCGAGCTGCCCTTCAAAACCTTCTATTCAGTTCTTTTACTTCATCATTTCTTCCTTTCGCTTTAGCTACTCTACGTTCAAAAGTAAATTTCAGAGTCTGTTCTGGCATTCATTTCGGTCTGTTCTTTCTTGCCAGTCTTTTTAATGACCTCTTGCTTTCTTCTTGTATGATATCCTTTATGTGATTTCACAACTTGTCTGGTCTTTGGTCATTAGTGTTCAATTCATCAAATCTATTCTTTAGATGGTCTCTAAGTTCAGATGGGATATGCTCAAGGTCATACTTTGGCTCTCGTGGACTTGTTCTAATTTTCTTCAGTTTCAACTTGAACTTGCATGTGAGCAATTGATGGTCTGTTCCACAGTCGGCCCCTGACCTTGTTCTGACAGATGATATTGAGCTTTTCCATCATCTCTTTCCACAGTTGTAGTTGATTTGATTCCTGTGTATTCCATGTGTCAAGGTCCACATGTATAATTGCTGTTTATGTTGATGAAAGAAGGTATTTGCAATGAAGAAGTAGTTAGTATTTCAAAATTCTATCATGCGATCTCCGACATCGTTTCTATCACCAAGGCCATATTTTCCACTACCAATCCTTCTTCTTTGTCTCTAACTTTCACATTCCAATCACCAGTTATTATCAATGCATCCTGATTGCATATTCGATCAATTTCAGACTGCAGAAGTTGGTAAAAATCTACAATTTCTTCGTCTTTGGCCTTAGTGGTTGGTGCGTAAAACTGAACAATAATCATGTTAACTGGTCTTCCTTGTAAGCATAGGGATATTATCCTATCACTGACAGTGTTGTACTTCAGGATAGATCTTGATATGTTCTTTCTGACCAGGAATGCAACGCCTTTCCTCTTCAAGTTGTCATTTCCAGCATAGTTGATCATATGATTGTCTGATTCAAAATGGCCAATACCCGTCCATTTCAGTTCACTAATGCCTGGGATATCGATGTTTATCGTTCCATTTGATTTTTGATGATTTCCAGTTCTCCTAGATTCATACTTCATACATTTCACCTTCCAGTTATTAAAGAATGTTTGCAGCTGTTTCTTCTCATTTTGAGTTGTGCCACATCAGCTAATGAAGGTCCTGAAAGCTTGACTCCATCCACGTCATTAAGGTCGACTCTACTTTGAAGAAGCAGCTCTTCCCCAGTCGTCTTTTGAGTGCCTTCCAACCTGAGGGGCTCATCTTCCGGCACTATATCAGACAATGTTTCACTGCTATTCATAAGGTTTTCACTGGCTAATTCTTTTTAGAAGTAGACAGCCATGCCCTTCTTCCTAGTCTGTCTTAATCTGGAAGCTCAGCTGAAATCTGTCCACCATGGGTGAGCCTGCTGGTATCTGAATACTGGTGGCATAGCTTCCAGCATCACAGCAACATGCACGCCCCCACAGTATGACAAACTGACAGATGGGTAGGGGAGGTACTATAGGAGTACTGTGGGAGGTACATAATATCCAGTTACTCTTTCCATGATAGTTGATGCTTAATGCATAAATTATTAATTCATCTACAGTTGCAAAATGGTGATGTTCTATTATATTTTTTTGTAATTTGTTAGTTGAAATACTATTATAAGGAGAAATTTCCCCAGCTACTAGCTGGCTACTTGGTGGTAGAGCTCATATAGGAAAGATAGGATAAATGCTCGATTCTTGCCTCTCTTCACCAGTTTTTAAGATAATGAATTGGTTCCCTACCATCCTCTGAGGGTGATCAGTTTTTTTAACATTATTGTGAACTTGTGGATTTAAATAGTATCTTTACTGCATCTCAAATTGCTGCTTCATTGGCCAGTGGGAGCTGCTACAGGTTGGCTCCTGAGGGCTTTTGACCCCACCCTAGAGTCTTAGCTGTACTTCTGTAATAGCTTCTTTGCCATTTGGTATGACGAGACATTCAGGCTCACCTTGTACATTACCTGCCCTTGACCTGGATCCAGCCATTTCTTCAGGAAGCCCTGGTTCCTTTTAGTGAGAAATGGTACCTTAAGACCACAGTCTCAGTACTGGGAATCTCATTGCTCTACACTGGTTATTGTTTCTTTTCAGTGGAGCTAGATACACACACACACACACACATACACACACACACACACACACACACACACGTGCACTATATACATATGCATATGCAGATATTTCTGAGCTTTTCCTAATATATACAAATATATTTCTGAGTTTTTCTAATTCTGATGTATACTGTATATTGTTCTTTTCATGTCTTGTACACATGTATTCAAATATATATAATGATATCTCAGAAAATAAAGATATCTCATGAGTTAATATTGATACTTCTAATTTCATTTCAAAACTATCACGATTTTTATTTCCCTTCTTCTATATTACAGCTGTATCATCTTTCTTCCACACGAAGAATCCTGATTCAAAAGTATACAGGGGATGATATAATTAGAATTTCCCATAATTAGTCATTTGTTTTATCCCATATTACACACACAATAGATTCCGAACAAAATTAATAATCCACTACCAATGCAATTATTTAAAACACTAAAATAAATCTTTTTGCATATGCTTCCCTATCCTTTCTCCATTTTTTAATCTTGTACTGTATCCAGACATGACCTTTCTGTCAGTCTGTTGTGTTGTAGGGACACATGTGTTGTATGATGCTAGAAGCTGTGCAACTGGTATTTCAAATACTAGTGGAGTCACCCATAGTAGACAGGTTTCAGTGGAGCTTACAGACTAAGATAGACTAGGAAGAAAGACCTGGAGACCTACTTCTGAAAATTAGCCACTGAAAACCTTATGATTACAATAGAACCTTGTCCCCTTTGCTTGCTTTGGGATCAATCACTGGAAGAGGAAATCATGTTTGGTGAAATAGAGGGCAAAGGAGGGTGTAGAAGACCCTCAGTGAGAGGGATTGACACAATAGCCTCAACAATGAACTTGAACATGCCAGTGATCATGAGGATGATGCAGGACTGGGAAACATTTTGTTCTGTTGTACGTAAAGTCACCATGAGTAGGAGTTGACTAGATGACAGCTAACTACAACAACACTATATCTACATTGTCACAACATATGACCATTACAATCTATATTCTCTCTGCTCTTAGCCATCATTTAGTCTAAGTTGTACGAGTGACTATAAATTTAATGTTCACCACTGTCCTTGCATCTATGTCTCTCTGGTCATTTTTGTTGTTCGAAGCTCTAGAACATTTCTCAAAAGGACTCAGTAAACAATATTCCCTGAGATCTTTCGTGTTGATAACAGTTTCTGTTTCTACTTGAAAGACAATTTTGCTGTATATAAAACCCGGGGTGCATATTTATTTTATTTGTGTGAGTATCCTAAATATAGTACTACCGGTCTTAGTTATATAATGCTGCTATGACAGAAATACCACAAGTGGATGGCTTTAACAAAGAGAAATTCATTTTTTCACAATCTAGTAGGCTAGAAGTCTGAATTCAGGGTTCCAGCTCCAAAGAGAGGCTTTCTCTCTCTGTAGGCTCTGGAGGAAGGTCCTTGTCATCAGTCTTCCCATGGTCTAGGAGCTTCTTTGTGCAGGGACCCTGCTTCCAAAGGACACACTCTGCTCCCTCACTTTTGGGTGGCCCTATTCTCCTAGGCCATCTGAGGGGCAACCCTGCCCCCTTGGCCCAGGCAACCCTATCCCTTTCTTCTGTCCCTTGGGCATGGCAGCCCCACGCCCATCCCACTGGCACTCGTGAATGGCAGTCCCACACAACAGAACCGAGCTGGTGAAGATCTGACTCTTTGAAACCTAGGAAACTGTGGCTCCACCCCTTGAAGCCTCAGAGGCCATGGCTCCACCCTTTGAAGCACAAGATGGGCCTTACCCTTTGAGACTGAGGTAGCTCTGCTTCCTGTATTCCTTGTCTTTTCAGCTTCTGTTTCCTTGTTCCTTGGCCTCTCAGCTCCTCAGGCCTCATAGCCCACATCTGCCCTGCTGGAGCAAGTGTTCCAAATCTCTGTAGCTCCACCGATAAGTGCCTGGAGGCACACCAGTAAACTTCAGCTGGAAGGCACTCAGCTCTCTTGCTCTGTGGGTCGGCAAGCCTACCTCCACCAATAAGTGCCCGAAGGCACCCCACTCCGCCAGGAAGCCTCCTGCACACAGGCACTCAGCTCTCTCAACTCCAGCGCTGTTTTGCACTGGTACCCTGGTTCTGCTGCTGCCACTGCTTCTCTGCTGCCGAGGCTTCTCACTATCTGCATTGTCTCTAATGTAGCAGCTCTCCTCATTTCCTTCTGAGTTCTCACCAGAATTGTCTTTGATGTCCACAATTCCACCAACAGTCTCTTCAAGGCAATCTAGGCTTTTACTATTAGGCACTTTAAAACTCTTCCAGCCTCTATCCATTTACAGTTTCAAAACTGCTTCCACATTTTAGGTATCTGTTAAAGCAGCACCTCACTCTCTCAGTAGTAATCTAGTTATCTCTTAGAGCAGCACCTCACTCTGTTGTAGTTCTCTAGTGCTGCTATAAGAGAAATATCACAAGTGAATGCCTTTAACAAACAGAAGTTCATTCTCTCACAGTCTAGTAGGCTAGAAGTCCGAATTCAGTGCACCAGCTCCAGGGGAAGGCTATCTCTCTCAGTTGGCTCTGCAGGAAGGTCCTTATAATCAATCTTCCCATGGTCCAGTGCAGGAACCCCAGGTCCAAAGGACACACTCTGCTCCTGGCACTACTTCCTTGGTAGTATGAGGTCACCCTTTCTCACTGCTCGCTTCTCTCTTTTGTATCTAAAAAGGTATTGACTTAGACACAATCTATTGACTTAAGACACAATAGATTGAGTCCTGCCTCATTAAGTTAACTGCCTTTAACCCTGCCTTATTAATCCTACCTCATAGAGATAGGATTTACAACACATAGGAAAATCACATCAGATGAAAACAATGGTGGACAATCACATAGTACTGGGAATCATGGCCACATTTTTTGGGGACACAATTCATTCCATGACACTACCATTTTTTTTTTTTTACCTAAAGGCCTGCTATCAATATTGCAACTTAAGGCTTGAATTTTTTTCTTCAGTTCTTTCAGCTTGAGAAATGCCGAGTATGTTCTTCCCTTTTGGTTTTCTATCTCCAGTTCTTTGCACATTTTCTTGTTTTGTCACTATACCAAAGAGAATTGGTTGACGTTCAACCATGTCAGGAGGTAGCATATGATCAAAAACTGATGGTACTGAAGGAAGAGGTCCAAGCTGCACTGAAAGCATTGGCAAAAAACAAGGCTGCAGGAATTGACAGAATACCAATTGAGGTGTTTCAAAAAACAGATGCAGTGCTGGAAGTGCTCACTTGTCTATGGCAAAAAATTTGGAAGACAACTACCTGACCAACCAACTGGAAGAGATCCATATTGGTACCCATTACAAAGAAAGGTGATCCAACAGAATGTGGAAATTGTTGAACAACATCATTAATACCACACACAAGTAACATTTTGCTGAGGATCATTCAAAGGCGGTTGCAGCAGTACATCAACAGGGAACTGCCAGAAATTCAAGCCAGATTCAGAAGAGGACATGGAACCAGGGATATCATTGCTGATGTCAGACGGATCTTGGCTGAAAGCAGAGAATACCAGAAAGATGTTTACCTGTGTTTTACTGATTATGCAAAGGTATTCGACCATGTAGATCATAACAAATTATGGATAACATTACTAAGAATGGGAATTCCAGAACACTTAATTGTGCTCATGAGGAACCTGTACATAGATCAAGAGGCAGTCGTTCAAACAGAAGAAGGGGATACTGTGTGGTTTAAAGTCAGGAAAGGTGTGCATCAGGGTTGTATCCTTTCACCATACTTATTCAATCTGTATGCTGAGCAAATAATCTGAGAAGCTGGACTGTATGAAGAAGAACTCAGCATCAGGATTGGAGGAAGACTCATTAACAGCCTATGTTATGCAGATGACATGATCTTGCTTGCTGAAAGTGAAGATGACTTGGAGCACTTACTGATAAACATCAAAGACCACTGCCTTCAGTACGGATTACACCTTGTTGTAGTCATCGAGTTCTGCTATAACAGAAATACCAGAAGTGGATGCCTTTAACAAAGAGAAATTTATTTTCTCACAGTCTAGTAGGCTAGAAGTCCAAATTCAGGGCATCAGCTCCAGGGGAAGCCTTTCTCTGTTGACTCTGGAGGAAGGTCCTTGTCATCAATCTTCCCCTGGACTAGGAGCTTCTCCATGCAGGAAATGTGGGTCCAAAAGACTTGATCTGCTCCCGGTGCTTCTTTCGTGGTGGTATGAGGTCCCCACTCTCTGCTAACTTCCCACTCCTTTTATCTCTTGTAAGATAAGAAGTGGTGCAGGACACATCCCAGGGAAACTCCTTTTACACTGGTGCAGGGATGTGACCTTTGTAAGGGTGTTACATCTCACCCTAATCCTCTTTAACATAATCTAATCTTGCCTCATTAACCACAGGCAGAGATTGGCGTTTACAGCACATAGGAAAATTACATCAATCACAGAATGGAGGACAACCGCACAATACTGGGAATCATGGTCTAACCAAGTTGACACATATTTTGGGGGGACCCAATTCAATCCATGACACACCTCAACATAAAGAAAACAAAAATCCTGACAACTGGACTAATAAGCAATGTCATGATAAAAGGAGAAAAGATTCAAGTTGTCAAGGATTGCATTTTACTTGGATCCGCAATCAAAGCCCATGGAAGTGGCAGTCAAAGAAATCAAATGATACTTTGCATTGGGCAAATCCGCTGCAAAAGATCTCTTTAAAGTGTTAAAAAGCAAAGATGTCGCTTTGAGGACTAAGATGTGCCTGACCCAAGCCATGGTGTTTCCAATTGCCTCATATGCATGTGAAAGCTGGGCAATGAATAAGGAAGACAGAAGAAGAATTGATGTCTTTGAATTATGGTGTTGGCAAAGAATATTGAATATACCATGGACTGCCAGGAGAACAAACAAGTGTGTCTTGGAAGAAGTACAGCCAGAATGCTCACTAGAGGGGAAGATGGCAAGACTTGTCTCATATACTTTCGAAACATCAGGAGGGACCAGTCCCTAGAGAAGGACATCAAAGTAGAAGGTCAGTGAAAGAGAGGAAGACTCTCAACAAGATGGATTGACACAGTGGCTGCAACAATGGTCTCAAGCATAACAACAATTGTGAGGACGGTGTAGGACAGGGCAGTGTTTCGTTCTGTTGTATATAGGGTCACTATGAGTTGAAATGAACTCAATGGCACCTAACAACAACACTGCTATCAAAAAGTGTGATGACAATCTAGTATTATTTTCCTTGTAAGTTCCATTCTCTTTTTTCTAGATGCCCTAATAATTTTCAAATTTTTCATTAAAGTCCAGTAATTAGAATATCTCTAAATATTGGTAACTTTTGGCTGATATTTGTAGATACCCGGTGTACTCTTTTGACATATAATTTCAAATTCTTCTTCTTTTTTTAACTTTAGGAAAGTTTTCTTGGATTATACTCTTTAGTATTTGTCCATTCCCTTGCCTGGTTTGCTTCTTCAGGTCGTCTATTGTTCATATGCTTGGTCTATTATTACTATTTTATACAGTTAATGTTTGTTTAGAATTATTCACTTATCTGCTACTTTCTTGGCTCGTCATTCTTTTTCTTTCTTGTTGCTATCTTTAACATTTATCACTTCCCTAAATCATTTTTATCTTTTTCTTCATTTCTTTCTTATTTGGTAACTTTTTTCTTTTTCTCATCTATTTCTCTTAAAGGTGTAATTTGTTGTTTATTCTTTCTCAGGTTGCGTCTAGCTTAGTCTTCATTTCTGAAACAGTTTTTAAATTTTATTTGTCATCCAATTTTTGCGTTTTTATTGTTCTAATACATGCTTTCTTCCCACGTCTTGCATCATTTTCTTAGTGTTTTTAAGCTCCTAGGTTACGGTTTTTATCTATTTTGTGGGCATGGCTTTTGTGTGTTTTTATTGTCTCTGCTCTTAAATATCTTTTTTTTTGAAAATTTTAGACTTTAACGTTTTTTCTAGTATTGAATTTTGGGTTAAATGCATTTCCCTGAGCATTTTGAATGAGGAGGAGTTCAGGAAAATTTTCCTAACATCACAAAGCTCCCTTCTCTATTGAATGTGTGTTTGTGTGTGTGTGTGTGTTTGTATAGTGTCAAAGATATGTTTTACTTTCTGAGATTTCCTGTTCCTTGTTCCATCTCGCATTTTTGTCTGGACCTTCTCTTTCTTTTATCTACATTGTCCCTATCCTGCTCAATTTTAATTCCACTGCCAGCGCTTTCTCCCCAGCGTGGGACCCTGGCCTAGAAGAAAGCCTGGGTGGTCAGTTTTTAGAGTCCGTGACCTTTGCCCTCACCCAGTTGGCTCTTACAGGTTCAACTGCTGTTCTCATTTGGCTTCCGGTGCTTTCCAGTGAATTCCCGTTGGAGTTCTGCTGTTCTCAGGTCTCAAATGCCATTCTTTTGCTTCTTGTTTTCACATAGACTTAAGGTCCCAGGTTCCCATTCAGTGGTCTTTTCAGCGACCACTGTGGGTAGTTTTCTCATTTTGTGTTTGCCATTGTTGTTAAGTGCCGGCGAGCTGGTTCTGACTCATAGCAACCCTACGTAAAACAGAACAAAACACTGCTGGGTCCTTGGTCATCCTCACAATCGTTGCTATGTTTGAACCCATTGTGGCAGCCACTGTGTCACTCTATCTCATCGAGGGTCTTCCTCTTCGCTGAGCCTCTAACTTACCAAGCATGATGTCCTTCTCCAGGGACTGGTCCCTCCTGATAACATGTCCAAACTGTGAGGTGAAGTCTCGCCATCCTCTCTTCTAAGGAGCAGTCTGGCTGTACTTCTTCCAAGACAGACTTATTCTTTCTTCTGGCTGTCTATGGTATATTCAGTATTCTTTGCCAATACCACAGTTTTGTATTAGGAGGAATAAACAGGCTTTATGGCAGGCAGGAAATTTGTGTTCTCCCCTCCTGTCTATTGCCAACCAGCTAGTAACCTTGAGTAAATTACTCTACCTCTCTGCATGCCAGTTTCCACTTTTGTAAAGAGGAGGGATTGATTTGGCTTGATGCTCTTTATAATTCCATCCATCCCTAAAACAATGATATGTTCCATATCCTGGCTGTTCCTATAAAGATTTCATTGGTCCTAATGCATTGAATTTGTGGGAACAAAAAAATCAGCACGACTCTGCTAGAGGAGTTTAACTTTTGGTCATTTTTAAGTGGTTGGTCACAAAATTGTCACTAAGACTGAGAATGAGTTTCCTACCAGGACAAATGCAATGTAGATATTACAGCTCAAGTTTCATACAAACCCAAGGCCGTCGAGTCCATTCCGACTCATAGGGAACCTAGAGGACAGAGTAGAACTTCCCCATAGGGGTTCCAAGGAGCAGCTGGTGGATTTGATCTGCCGACCTTTTGGTTAGCAGCCGAGCCCTTAACTATTGCTCCACCAGGGCCCAAGAGTTTAATAAAAGGAGAGATAATCTGGCCTAGTGTCTTGGATTACATGCTACAATTATTGCCCCACTTCTAAAAAATCAGAAATCATTTGGAATAAAAGCACATTTCCAAGGTATTACTTCACATGTTAAAGCTATATCCATCTCCCCCTAAAGACAATCCTTGCTTAGATTTCCTTTTCGTACCCTAACAAGGCAGCAGCAGAAAGATTTCCTTGCTTGCTCTTCAGTGCTGAAGTCTGGATATAGGTATATAGTGTATCTGGATATAGGTGTATGGTGTATCTAGATATAAGTATAGAGTGTGTCTGGATGTAGGTGTATAGTGTGTCTGGA
>NW_004443955.1:14502526-14521242 GCF_000243295.1 Trichechus manatus latirostris
TGTGTCTGGATGTAGGTGTATAGTGTGTCTGGATGTAGGTGTATAGTGTATCTGGATGTAGGTGTATAGTGTGTTGTGCCCTCTCCAGGTAAAAGCAGGTATGCCATCTTGCATTGACTTTTCTTCTCTTCACTTTTTCTATAATCTAATTTTCACAATGTAAGCTTCGGTTTGGAACTCAGAAGAAATTCTGTTATTTTAAGGCAAGCACAAAAGTTTGGAATGGTTTCCTCTAACTCGCCTCCAGAATTGTTGGAGAAGGAGTTTCCCCAGTAACCAGGCATGGTCAGAATGTTCTGGATCTCACCTGGCTTCAGGCAGCATCTCCTGCCTTAGAGAGAACAGATGCCCCGGCCCTGCTCCCAGCTTGTGGTGGAGAGCAACTCGCCATCCCACTAAGCAGAATGGTCTTCTCTTTGACTCATCCCTCTTTAGTTATTTTTCTCTGTACACCACATGTTCAGATCCCTTTCTTAAAATTATGTGCCTCAATGGATAGTCTGGTGAGTTTCCAGGATTCCTGAAAAAGGTGTCAGCCGCCATCTGTTCAACTGCTTTTCAACTCGGGAACATGAGAAGTTAGCTTGACATTGGCGCGAGATGATGGTGGGACTCAGGCGGAGGGAAGGATGTTCACATCCCCCCTAGGATCTGTTTCAACAGCAATAAAATACCAAAGCAGGGCCTAATCATACTGTGCTGGGGCTCCTTTCAGGGAAATCACAACGGCAGAGAGATTCCTGAAAACAATGAAAAGCAGACCTTCATTTCTGCTGTGATGGCTTATTAAAGCTAATCATTTGCTTTAAATCTATCCTCACCTTCTCCCCTCTCTTGCTCTCCTCCCCCAGGATTCCTCCTAGAAGAACAAAGTGACACGCTTTATTTCTCTTCCTCTTCCTGTTTGTTTACCCCTTTCCCCCAGCACCAAGAATCAGTCACCTCAGTGAGCAGAGCTGGAGATGTGGAGCTGATAGGCACATATATCAGATGCTGTCAGCGCCCTGCCAGGCACTTGGACTATACTTCTCAACAAGGGTAGTATTGTCCCCAAGAGGGAGAAAATTGGTTCCTTTTTAAAAACTGTTTTTATTGTGGTAAAATATATATAACATAAATTTTGCCATTTTAACCATGTTGAAGTGTACAATTCAGTGGCATTAATTATATTCTCAATGTTGCGCAACCATTGTCACTATGTTTCCAAAACTTTTGCTAACAGAAACTCAGTATCCATTAAGCGTTAACTCCCCCTCCCCTCTCCTCCCAGCCCCTGTAACTACTTATCTATTTTCTACCTCTATGCATTTGCCTATCCTGGATGTAAATGAGATCATACAGTATTTCTCCTTTGCGTTTGACTTACCTCATTCAGCATAATGTTTTCACGATTCATCCCTGTTGTAGCATGTATCAGAACTTCATTTCTCTTTCTGGTTGAGTAATATTCCGTTGCATATATGTGCCACATTTTGTTACCCATTCATCTGTTGGTGGACACTTGGGTTGTTTCCATCTCTTGGCTATTGTGTATTGATGAATAACTATCTGTTTGAGTCTGTGCTTGTAATTCTTTTGTTTGTATATCCAGGAGTGGAATTGCTGGGTAGAATATTGGTTCTTCTTGTTGTCGTTAGGTGCAGTTGAATTTGTTCTAACCCATAGCGACCCTACATACAACAGAATGAAACACTGCCCAGTCCTGCACCATCCTCACAATCGTTGCTATGTTTGAGCCCATTGTTGCAGCTACTGTGTCAATGCATCTTGTCGAGGGTCTTCCTCTTTTTCCCTGACCTCTGCCTTGGCAAGCATGATGTTCTTCTACAGGGACTGATCCCTCCTGATAACGTGTCCAAAGTACATGAGACAAAGTCTCACCATCCTCGCTTCTAAGGAGCATTCTGGCTTGCTCTTAGGGAGCACAAACATCTGAGATGTTATAATGGCTTGTGGCCTTCCCATAGCACGTCAACAGATACACAATATATCCGCGGTATGAAAATGTCACGGGAGAAAGGGGAAGGCAATTAGAAAAAAAAAATTTAAGGACTCCATGGCGGGGGATGATGATAAAAAAAAAAATTGGAAGGCATTGCCTTGGACCCTGCTTTTTCATGACCCTAGATGACTTCCAGAAACCCTAGTGGAGTAGTGGTTAAGTGCTATGGCTGCTAACCAAAAGGTTGGCAGTTCAAATCTACCAGGTGCTTCTTGGAAACTATGCGGCAGTTCTACTCTGTCCTATAGGGTCACTATGAGTAGGAATCGATTCTATGGCAATAGGTTTTTTAGGTGACTTCCATCTACCAGCGTCTGCATCTCAGTCCCCAAGGGCTTCCCCCCGCCCCCGACTCCCCAGTACCTGTCAACCACGGGTTGACTGGAGTTGGTTTATAAATACTCCCACTCCCTTGCCCCTAGGATGCACTGGACAATTCTGAGGCACGGGTTCCCTAAAGTTTGCCCACAGGAGGAAGCTCCAGTTGCCCTCTGGGATTGCTGCTTAAGGACGTAACCTTCATTTTCTCCCTTCCTTCCCGTCTCATGTTTCCACTCTCCTGCACCTCCCAAATTAACCACGCTCACTCAGATCCTTGCCTAAAGGTCTGTTCTTGTGGAAACCCAGACGAAAACTCTGTGTGTGTACGTGCATGTGTGTACTTAAATGATTTGTAAATTCATTGGTTAAATAAGTAAAAGAGGGCCCGTGCATGAGAGAACGTGTCATGTACAGGGATTGTAATTAATCCAATTCTATGTACCTGAGGTCCTCTAAAAAACTATTTAAAAACTTGCACTCTGGAGCCAGACTGCCTGGCTCCCTCACTTTCTAGCTGTGTGACCATAGGCAAGTTACTCAGCCTCTCTGTGCCTCGCTTTCCTCATCCATAAAACGGGGATGATACTCGTACCATTTCAGAGGGTTGTGTAAAGCTCTTAGGACAGTGACTGGATAAGGGTGAGGGATCATCACTCCACGAGGAGAACAGGAAAGGGACAGCAGTCATAAAAGCTTTACTACGATGTTTTGAACTAGAAGTCACCTTTTGTATGAGTAGGAAGGCCCAGATGTCAGGCTAGCTGGGTGAACAAGTTCTCACGGTGTTAATAGTCACACTACGTAGTGTCTACCCAGAGCGATTCTACACCCCACCTTTAAGACTCAAAGATTCCTATTTCCAGTAAAATCCACAGCCAGTACCTGCTTTATGACCCACTGGGTTACTGAATCCAAACACTAAAGGATTGAACAGGTAGGCACTGGCCTAACATAATGAGCCCTATTGGGCAACGTGTCCATTAGGCATGAGAAAAATGCTCCGAGTTTCTTTTCTCTCCATTTGCAGCCATAGTACAAATGCAGGTGAAGCCTTCACACCAAGCCTTACAAGCAAGAGAACCCAGCAGCTTTTAAATACCCCTACCAATCAGAAAGAGGAAGTTAGGTCCCTTCCTCCTCTCTGTTTGAGCTCCCAGAGAGACATGTTGCCCTACTGTCGTTCTGATTTTGACGTGATTTATTTGTGAGTCAGAGATTCCATGAGTTGATAGAATGTTTAATACCTCTATAAAAACCTGTGAGGTAATTTCTCTTTATACCCAAGCATTTCCATTTGGATTTATACTCTTGCATAGGCTACTTACTAAAGAATGAAATCACAGCCCACATCACACTTTCCACTCCCTGTTCAGGTTGGAACCCACCTCCTAATTGATTCTCTGCCACTGGGTCTCTCCTGATGTGGAAGATGCCTCCTGAGCACCGCTGCTTGCCTTCCTCACTGCACACATGAGCTGATCCGGGCTGAAGGGCTCCGGCTCCCACCAGGTCAGGTCTGGCAACTCCTCGCTACTTCCAAACTGTTTCTCCCTCCCCCTGCTGCTCAGTCCAATTCCTCAACTTTGCCTTGGATGTTTAGGGTTCCTAGATTGTCATATATAATCGATTCACTTGTTTTTTCAGGTCTTTGTTATAAGAGGGACCACTGAAAGCGTCTGACTACTCTACCGTCTTGGCCCCACCTCCCTCCACCTCCTAATTGATGACCCCGATTCCCCTGCATAGACTATTTCTGTTTCTTCCTTCCCATTATCTTGGCATATGTGACTTTTTCTTTCCCCACTCCACCTGTCTATTCCCTCACAAATGGCATGTGAACCTTTTCTGAAATAACTGTTTCTAGTAGAACAAGGTCTGTGACTTTTTCTGTAAAATATTTTAGGCTTTGCACGCCATGTAGTCTCTTTCCTTAACTCTGCATTGTAAGGCGAATGCAGTCACAGACAGTACATAAATGAATGTGGCTTTTTCCAATAAAACTTTATTTACAAAAACAGACAGTGGGCCACATTTGGCCCACGAACTGTGGTCTATCAATCTTTGCTACAGAACAACAACAAAAATTAATCATCTTGGCTCCCTGGTGGCACAGTGGTTAAGAGCTCGGCTGCTAACCCAAAGGTCGGCATTTTAAATTCACCAGGCACTCCTTGGAAACCGTATGGGGCAGTTTACTTTGCCCTATAAAGTCGCTGTGAGTTAGAGTTGGCTCAGCGGCAATGGGTTTTGGGTCTAGCTCCATTCAGTAAGGCACTAAAAAAAATGATTTTCCTAATATTTTTTAACATCCTGCAAGTACACAAGAATTTCTATATTTGCTTCTAAAACTTCTTTGAGACACAGCCAGAGTTGCACTGCAATGTTCTTTATATTCACCATACTTTGTACATTGAAAGCAATAATTAGAGTCCTCACATTCATGCATTCATTTAATAAAAACCACATACTGGCCACCGAGGTTACACTACTTGGTACATTCATCAATGCTGCTTATTTCACTGTTCTTCTCGTTGTGTACAGTATAATTTTGTTTACCACATTAGGCACAGTAACAAGGTTTCTCTCTACCAGGAACACACAATCAAAAGAGAAGGAGAATATTGACTGTACTAACTTTCGCCCGAGACATCTCTACAGAAGCATTAAAACAGAAATGCAGCTTCTCTGGTTATTTTCCTCACTCACCCGAGTTCAACTGTGCACAAATTGCTTGTCATTGTGGTGACACAAATAAGACCTCATTAACATTGCCATTCTGATCTTGGTAAACAAGTTTATTTACACTTGAGCACTGCTGAAGAATGAAGTCATAGAGAAAAGTTCATGGTAGGTGGCCCTGCCTTATTCATTAAGGCGGGCTTTCACAAAATCCCAGCACCTCAGTTAGACAAGCTGCTATTCAGCTGCCCGGGGTTAATGAAAGCGGGGGTGTACGCATGTTAAAAGAGGAGTACAACACTTGTAATCAAGGCTGGTCACTTTTTTATTTAATGATATGTGCCATCGCTGTTTCTAGCGTTTTTTCCTCGCTCCTTCCGCGTTTGTTCTCCCTGCGGATATGAAGAAGATAAATCAGGTCTTCTCTGTGACCTGATGGTTGGTCAGCTACCAGCTAAATAGGTTTTTGACTTAAAATTAGCATCAAATAGTCCTCATAGATGACGAAACCCAAGATGGTACAGTTTCGAGTACGTATCTGGGATTGTGCAAAAGGAAAAGTCTAGCTGTTACGCGGTGAAGAACACTGTGGGGGCTGTGACTGCTTTTCCTTCATTGAAAGCAGAATACATGTTGTTCACTGGTGAGGGTTTAAAAAAAAAAGTTGCTGTTGAGTCGATTCCAATTCATGGTGACCCCATGTGTGTCAGAGTAGAACTGTGCTTGATAGGGTTTCCAATGGAGGATTTTTCGGAAGTGGATCATGAGACCTTTTTTCTGAGGCACCTCTGGATGGCCTTAAACATCCAACGTTTCAGTTAGCAGCCAAGTGCATTAACCATTTGCATCACCCAGGGACTCTGGTGGTGATTACCCTCCATCTAAATGTTGGGGCCCTTGTGGCAGGATTGGCTGGTGGGTCCTCACATAAGGAAAGCAGGAAGGAAAGTCAAGTTCCTGATGCTGCTGTGTATGCTGGCAAAATCTGTGGGGACAGATGCAGGTGTGAATGCACACCTGAGCAGGTAGGAATGAGCTGATCTGGCCTCCCGAGCCTCCTGGATCAAGGCTGAGCTCTTCCCCTGGAATGGCCCAGTCCTGTCCTGCTAACAGATTCCTTGGGGTGGCCAGTGGAGTCTCTCTATTCTGGGGGAGTGAGAGAAACCCCTGCCTGTAGTAGCTCGGAGCCAGATTCCAGAATGGTCTTTCTGAGGAGACAGCTGGGTAAGGGCAGGCTCCAGGTAGAGGTCTGGGACAGGGCAGGAGGGAGGCCAAACGTTGAGGGAGTGTCAGCTATGCTCTGGGCATGGTGATAAGTGCAGTACGGCATTGAATCACACAGAATCAAGGTTACGTGCGACCCCGACAGCAGTGTCCTCCCCTGCCCCATGCAGGTTGGTTTCCTCCCCCATACCCTTTTCCTAGGAAGTTGGCTTTGGCAAGGGTCCCCAGGTGGCGCAAATGGTTTGTGCTTGGTTACTAACTGAAAAGTTGGTGGTTGGAACTCACCCATTGGTGCCATGGAAGAAAGGCCTGGTGATCTGCTTGCATAAGATTCCAGCCAAGAATGCCCTGTGGAGCAGTTCTGTTCTGTAACCCATGGTGTCACTATGAGTCAGAATCAACTTGAAGGCAATGGGCTTGGCTTTGACTGGAAGAAAAGGTAGAGACTTGGGTAACATAATCACACAGTCGGCTGTAAGAGGGGTCAACACCAGTCAAAGAAAGATTGTATGTCTGGATGGAGTTCCATGCTCAGGAATCTAAGGCTACCTCCCTCCTCCAATTTCTGCAGGAGGAAAACTTGATGGAACCAGTTGACTTTGAGCTTGGCATCCTTTGTGGGGGAGGGTGGTGGGTGTCAGACATAACAGAGAGATCGAGAGAGGGAGGGTGTTGGAGAAGGAAAATGAGGGGGAGTGACTAAACACAAGGGACACCTGGGTGCACATCTGAGGCAAACTGTTTGAACTAATAAGTAACCCCATCAAAACCAGTTGCTGTCGAGTTGAATCTGACTCATGGCGATCCCACGTGTGTCAGAGTAGAATTGAGCTCCACGGGGTTTTCAGTAGTGGATTTTTTTCAGAAGTAGATCACCAGGCCTTTCTTTTGAGGCACCTCTGGGTGGACTCAAACCTCCAGCCTTTCAGTTAACAGCTGAACGTGTTAACTGTATGCACCACCCAACGACTCCAAATAACTCAATGTTGTTATTGTTAGTTGCCACGGAGTCACTTCTGACTCATGGCAACCCTTTGTGCGCAGAGTAGAACTGCTCCATGGGGTTTTCAAGGCTGTGACCTTTCGGTAGCAAATCACCAGGCCTGTCTTCCATTGTGCCTCTGGGTGCGTTCAAGGAACATTTCAAAAACAGATTCTGCACCATTATCTGGACGCTGTGCAGATGAGTGGGCATCTGGCGTTACCGTTTCCTTCCTGGGAATGGCCTCGACAATGCTAGAGATGCAACTTCAGAGTTTCATCACTTTACAGATGGGACCTGAGGCTCAGACGCCGAGGGTGTGGCCCCAAGTTTACTAGCCTGGAGACTGGCCACAGCCTGCACTCTCCCTGCGTGTGCAGACCAGCAGCGAGTCCACAGGAATGTTCTGAGCATCTCAAGCACCAGTTTAACAGCACATGGGATTTTGCGGCTGGGAAACAGACAAGGTTCCAAGCCCCAGGGAGCTTTCAGTCCAAAAGGGGAGACAAGATAAACCAACAAGTAATCCCTTCATATGATCATAATAATGTACTGAATACTCTTATGTGCTCGACGCTGCTCTGTGAGCTTTAGTACTTCAACTCATCTAATCCTTACAATGGTCCTTGCAGGTCGGCATGGTCCCTGTCCTCTTTTAAAGAAGAAGAGGCAGCACAAAGAGGCTGGGTTATTTGGACACATTACACACCATGTTAAGTGGCAGAGCTGGGATTCTAACTGGACAAATGGCTCCTGAGCCTTATCAGTTGAAATGGAGCAAATGAGAAAGAAGTTGGCTAGCATCAAGTGAGACAGAGCTGTCTGGGGCAGGAGCACTCTGATCATTGTTGCAGACATAACTACATTTAAGCCCGTTGCCGTCAAGCCCTTTCTGACTCATGGCGACCCCATGCGTAGCAGAGTAGAACCCCACGATAGGGTTTTCAATGGTCAATGGCTGTAATCTTTTTTTTCCTAATTGTGCTTTAGATGAAGGTTTACAGAGCAAATTAGTTTCTCATTAAACAATTAATGCAGATATTATTTTGTGATATTGGTTGCCAACTACATGAAATGGGTTCCCCATTTCCATTCGTCTAGCTTTCCCATCCCCTCCTGCCTTCTCGTCCTTGCCACTGGGCTGGTATGCCCATTTAGTCTTGTGTACATGGTTGAGTTATGCGTATTATTGTTTGTTTTATGGGCCTGCTAATCTTTGGCTGAAGGGTGAACCTCAGGAGTGACCTCAGTACTGAATTAAAAGGGTGTCCAGGGGACATGCTCTCTTGGGGTTTCTCCAGTCTCTGTCAGACTCAATGGCTGTAATCTTATGGAAACAGGTCTTTCTTCCACCCAGAGACCTAGTCACATTTACAGAGGGTTTTATATTCATATTCCGCATTTCACATAGGGTAGAAATGGACCCCATTTTGCAAACGAGAAAATTGAATGTCAGAGATGTTAGGAAAACCCTCATCCCTCCTAGTTTTGGTAGAGCTGGGATTAAAATTTGGTTCTGTTTGACCTGCAGCTTCTCCTCTTTCCACCATTCCACTATGGATTAATTTACAGCAGGTTGGGACTCCCTTAGCCCTTCCAGAGGTCCTTGGTGTCTGATTTCTGGAAGCTTTCCAGACTCATGAGCATTTATTCCCACTTATACATGCACAGCAAGATTTATCAAGGGTTGAGGTCTAATCATGGCAAACGTCCCAGAGGATGAAAGATGGTAACAGTTGTCTCTGTGGCATGAAGTGCTAAATGGGGGTTCTAACACCACCAATTTTCTGTCAGTTTGTCATACTGTGGTGGCTTGCATGTTGCTATGATCCTGCTATGATCAGATATACCCACAGGGTCACCCATGGTGGACAGGTTTGAGCAGAACTTCTAGACTAAGACAGACTGGGAACAAAGGCCTGGTGATCTACTTCTGAAAACTAGCCAATGACAACCCTATGCATAACAACAGGGCAGTGTTTTGTTCTGTTATACATAAAGTGGCCATAAGTTGGAACCAATTCCACAACAAGTAACAACAACAACACTGAAGGGCTCAGTCCAAGCCACCAGCTCCAAGGTCCTTTCCAAGCTCCTCAGAAGCTATTGCAAGGGAAGGGTGAGATTTTAAAGGCAATGGGAGCAACGTCCTGGTTCGTAACCCAGTGTCACAATCACACCGTCATTAGCAAGATCAGCTTTCGACCATACAGAATGTTTAAGAAGCAGTAAAAGGGTCATTCTAAGTTAGTTAGTGTGTTTGACTGTTAATCCAAATGTGCCAAGTGGAGTTCTAAGAAGTGGTAGAGACCAAGCTTTTTAAATGTACATGGGGAAGATCACAACCTAAAAGTCAACAGTAAAAATTCCTGAATGTAATTCATCACACACTAATTGAGTCATCTGTTGGGCTAGTGTGGATTTTTGCATGTCTGGGGCACCACCCTGCCAGCCAGGAGGGCTGGTTCCTTGAAGTAACCAGGACTGGAGGCAACAAAGGGCATCTTTGGAATACGTGGTATTTTGGAGGCTCTGAGAGTCAAAGTTGGCAAAACAAAATTTGTTGGAAACTTCGAGGATCAAAAGTCAGATGCACACTGGAATAAAACAGGGATGAAAACAAAGGTAAGGCGATATCTAAAGTGACCATGGCAATTGCAACGGATGGCGCAGGACTGGGCAGTGTTTTGTTCTGTTGTACATAGGGTCGCTATGAGTCAGAATGGCCTTGATGGCACCTAACAACAACAACAACTGTTATGATTAGATTCAATTCATCTGTGTACAGCAGAAAACCCCAGTTAACAAA
Organism: Trichechus manatus latirostris; assembly: GCF_000243295.1. Taxonomy (NCBI): domain Eukaryota; kingdom Metazoa; phylum Chordata; class Mammalia; order Sirenia; family Trichechidae; genus Trichechus; species Trichechus manatus. The sequence continues at coordinate 14,512,544 of NW_004443955.1, forward strand.
TAGAAGTTATGGAAGTCACAGAAATAGTAGATAGAAAGCAATAAGAGTAGTTTGCTTCTTTCTCTCATAAAGTCCAGATGTGCACAGTTTAGGGCTACTATGGCAGATCTGTTCTGCAGTGGTATTGAGGACTATTAGTTAGGGTCAATGCTAGCTAGCTGCTATGACAAACAAGCCCCCAAATTTCAATGCCTTAGCATGAAGTTTTTTTTCCCACTGGTTATTTAACAGTCCAATGCAAGTGTTCCTGATCAGCAGGCAGCTTTCCTTCACGTAGGACAGCCCACTGTAGACTCTAATAAGTATTTGTTAAATAACCATCTTTAACAAATATACTCAAGGAACCAGAGACACAGATTCCTTGCATCCTCTGGTTCTGCCATTCCTTAAAATCACAGAATCCGCTGCATGTAGCCACATGATAAGTTCAGAGGAGTGACTGTGGGACCCTAATCGTGTCTGGAGGTGGCACACATCCATTTTCTTCCACAGTAATAAAACCTCTGATTGTTAGCCAGCCAGTGTAATAAAAACTACATTTCCCAAGCTCCCTTGCAGCTACATGTGACCATGTGACTAACTCAAGTTCCATTGGCTAGAAATTATTCTAAGTTGCAAAGGAACCTGAGGAATGTAATCTAGCAGTGTGCCGAGGAAGAAGAGCACATGGCTTTGGGGGACATCCCTGCCATAGGGACCCAGGCTCCTTCCACCTCCTTGCGGCTCATTGGCCCATCGTCCTCATGGTCTGACCCTCGATGGAAAATGGCAGCCAGCACATCTGATTTCTAGGTCACAACTTGAAGGGCCACTAAACTAAATCCTTCATATAAGTCATCACTCCCCTCGAAAATTAATCTCTTGGGCCAGTTTAGATTCTTGTACCCATCAGACAGAGGAAAGAGCAGAGGAAAAAAAAAAAGAGAGAAATAAGGGCACATGTCCAGTGTCCCCTCATATCCCTATCTGTAGAGATAATAAGAACACCTACTTGATAGAGCTGTTGTTGGAAACAAAGGCAGCAATGTGCTTAGAAGAGTGCCTGGCACATAGGAAATGCCTGGTGAGAGAGAGTCACGGAAGGAGGAGAAGGGAGGAGAAGGAGGGGGAAGCAGCAAGGAAGCTTACCCCCAAGCAGAAGGTTCCTGGGAACAGAAATTTCCCAGGAGTTTCTGCTTATTTCCCATTGGTCAGAACTTAGCTGCGTGGTCACACATAGCTGCAAAGGAGATTGGGAAATATAATTTTTATTTCAGGGACTCACATGCCTGGCTAACAATCAAGGGTTTTATTACTATGGAAGAAAAGGAGAACAGATACTCATGAACAACTAGTTGTTTCTGCCACAGTTACCAATGACCTGGACAAAGTTCATTTCTCAAAGCTGCTGGGCTCCCAGGAAGAAACCCCCTGGTTTAAAAGTCAGCACGGGGACCCGAGACAAAATCCTTAGCCAGGACTATGGAGTGATGGGTGATCTGGGCTTGCTGTCAGGTGCTCTGGCCTCACAACTCTCCCCATGTGTGTATCACCAGGGAGATTTTGGCACCTAATCAGGGGACAGCCCTGAGGTGACCTATACTGGGGGCTGCTGCTTCGTGGCTGGAGCTCCCCCCATTCAGATGCGCCCCATTCATCAGGGCATATGCAGGAACCTGACCACCTCCAGGCTACCTCACCTAGCCTGGGCTCTGCCTCCCGGAACAACTCAGGAGCTCTGGACCACGGCCAGTCTTCATCCACGCCTCAATCACTCTCTCTTCTTTGCTTGGTCCTTCAGTCCCCGAGGACCCCAGGGGTCCCTGATTGCTGCCTTGGACTACCGGCTGCTTGCTTTGACTCCCCAGATTGACTGCCCAGGCTCCATCCAGGCCTTGCCTCTCCTGGACCTGGTCTAGCTCCAGATCAGCATCAGCTTTTGCTTGTTCTTTGATATTTTATTGTGTTTTCAGTGAAAGTTTACACAACAAATTAGGCCCCCATTTAACAATTTTTACACAAATTGTTCAATGACATTGGTTATATTTTTCACAAAGTGTCAACATTCTCATTATTTCCGTTCTGGTTGTTCTGTTTCCAGTAATCTAGTTTCCATGCCCCCTTACCTTGTCATCTTTGCTGTCATCTTTGCTTTAGAGTAATTGTTGACCATTTGGTCTCATATGGACGATTTTTAAAAGGAGCACAGTTCTCGTGGGTGAGATTCTTTTTTTTTTTTTTTTTTTTATGAGCTAATTTGTTATTTAGCTAAAAGGCAACCTCAGGATAGTTTCAGTTCAAGGTTTAAAGAGTATCCAGGGTAATAGTCTCAGGGAGTTCTCTAGTCTCAGCTGGTCTAGTAAGTCGAACTTTTTTTTTTTTTAATTTTGCTTTAGGTGAAAGTTTATAGAGCAAATTAGTTTCTCATTAAACAATTAATACACAATTTGTGTGGCATTGGTCGCCAATCCTTCGATGTATCAACACCGAGTTTCCCTGTTTCCATTTGTCCAGTTTTCCTGTCCCTTCCTGCCTTCTTGTCTTTGCTTTTGGGCTGGTTTGCCCATTTAGTCTCATATACATGATTGAACTTTGAAGCACGTACCTCACTTGTGTTATTGTTTGTTCTATAGACCCGTCTAACCTGAAGGGTTAACCTTGGGAGTGACTTCAGTACTGAGTTAAAAGGGTGTCCCAGAGCCATACTCTTGGGGCTTCTCCAGTCTCTGTCAGACCAACAAGTCTGATCTTTTGTGTGTGTGTGTGAATTTGAATTTTCTTCTACATTTTAATCCTGCTCTGTCCGGGAGCCTCTATTGTGATCCCTGTCAGAGCAGTTGCTGGTGGTAGCCAGGCACCATCTTGTTGTTCTGGGCTCAGTCTGGTGGAGGCTGTGGTAGTTATGGTCCATTAGTCCTTTCCCTTGTGTCTTTGGTTCTCTTCATTCTCCTTGGCTCCAGCTGGGATAAGAACAGAAGAAGTGTCTTAGAGGACCATTCGCAGGCTTTTAAGACCCCAGATGCTACTTACCACAGTTGGATATAGAACTTTTTTTTTTTTTAATTGTACTTCAGGTGAAGGCTTACAGAACAAATAGTTTCTCATGAAACAGAAGTACACATGTTGTTTTATGACATTGGTTAACAACCCCACAACATATCAACCCTCTAACTTCTCAACCTTTTTTTTTTGGTGAAAATACACATAGCCAAAGATACACCATTTCAAAAATTTCTACATGCACAATTCAGTGACGTTGACTACGCTCTTCGAATTGTGCTGTTATTCTCACTTAAGATGAAGGCTTACAGAACAAAATAGTTTCTCATTTAACAGTTACTACAAATGTTGCCCTATGACAATGGTTAACAATCTCACAACACATCAACAATAACCTTACTCAACCTTGGGTTCCCTATCACCAGCTTCCTTGTCCTCTTCTGCTTTCTGACCCTTGTCACTGGACTCCTGTACCTCGTTAGTCTCATTTGGTTTTACAGGGCTGTCCACTCCCAGGCTGAACAGTGAACCTCGGAGGTAACTTCACCACTGAGCTAAAAGGGTGTCTGGGGGCCATACTCTCGGGGTTTCTCCAGACTCCTTTAGGCCAGTAAATCTGGTCTTTTTTTGTGGGTTAGAATTATGCCCTACATCTTTCTCCAGCTCTGTCCAGAACCCTCTGTTGTGATCCTGGTCAGAGCAGTCAGTGGTGGTAGCCGGCCACCATCTAGCTGTACTAGACTCAGTCCGGTGGAGGCCTTGGTAGCTGTGGACAATTAGTCCTTCAGACTAATCTTTTCCTTGTTGGATATAGAACATTTTCTTTATAAACTATGTTGTGCCAATTGAGCTAGATGTCCTCTGAGACCATGGTCCCCAGTCCTCAGTCCAGTAACTTGGTCCCTAAGGGAGTGTGGCTGTGTCTGTGAAGCTTCTATGACTTTGCCTTGGTCAAGCTGTGCTGACTTCCCCAGTATTGTGTGCTGTCTTACGCTTCATCAAAGTTACCACTTATCTACCATCTAGTTGGTATTTTTCCCTCCTCACCCTTCCCCTCCCTTGTAACCATCAAATATTGTTTCTTTCTGTGTGTAAACCTTTTCATGAGTTTTTATAATAGTAGTCTCATACAATGTTTGTCCTTTTGTGATTGACTTATTTCCCTCAGCGTAATGCGCTCCACGTTCATCCATGTTGTGAGATGTTTTGCAGATTCATCATTGTTCTTTACTGTTGTGTAGTATTCCATTGTGTGTATGTAGCATAGTTTGTTTATCCATTCATCTGTTGATGGGCAGTTAGGTTGTTTCTATCTTTTAACTGTTGTGAAAATGCTGCAGTGAACATGAGTGTGCATATGTCTATTCGTGTGATGGCTCTTATTTCTCTAGCATATACTCCTAGGAGTGGGATACTGGATCATATGGTATTTCTATTTCTAGCTTTTTAAGGAAGGACCATATTATTATCCAAAACAGTTATACCATTTTGCATTCCCACCAGCGTGCATAAGAGTTCCAATCTCCCCGAAACCTCTCTGACGTTTGTTATTTTCTGTTTTTTTTTTTTTTTTGATTAGTGCCAGTAATGTCAGGAAGAGATGGTATCGCAATGTAGTTTTGATTTGCATTTCTCTAATAGTTAATGATCACAAGCATTTCCTCATGTGTCTGTTAGCCGCCTGAATGTCTTCTTCAGTGAAGGGTCTGTTCATATCCTTTGCCCATTTTTTAATTGGATTATTTGTCTTTTTGTTGTTGAGGTGTTGGATTTTCCTATAGATTTTAGAGAACTTTATTGGATATGTCATAGCCAAAATTTTTTTCCAAGTCTGTAGGTTCTCTTTTTACTCTTTTGGTGAAGTCTCTTGATGAGCATAAGTGTTTAATTTTTAGAAGAACCCAGTTATCTAGCTTATCTTCTGGTGTTTGTGTATTGTTAGTTATGGTTTATATCCTGTTAATGCTGTCTATTATGACCTCTAGTGTTGACCCTATTTTCTCTTTCATGATCTTTATAGTTTTTGGTTTTATATTTAGTCTTTGATCCATTTTGAATTAGTTTTTGTGTATGGTGTGAGGTATGGGTCCTGTTTCATTTTTTGCAGATGGACATCCAGTTTTACCAGCACCGTTTGTTAAAACGACTGTCTTTTCCCCATTTAATGGACTTTGGGGCTTTGTCAAAAATCAGGTGGCCATAGGTAGATGGATTTACATCTGGGTTCTCAATTTTGTTCCATTGATCAATGTGTCTGTCATTGTGCTAGTACTAGGCTGTTTTGACTGCCGTAGCTGTGTAGTAGTTTCTGAGGTCAGGAGGTTTGAGGCCCCCTACTTTGTTCTTCTTCTTCAATAATCCTTTACTTATCTGGGGCTTCTTTCCTTTCCATATAAAGTTAATGATTCGTTTTTCCATCTCATTAAAGAATGCTGTTGGTATTTGGATCGAGATTGCATTGTATTTGCAGATTGCTTTGGGTAGAATTGACATTTTCACAATATTGAGTCTACTACCTATCCATGAGCATGGTATTTTTTCTCATTTATGTAGGTCTCTTTTGATTTCTTGCAGTAGTGTTTTGTAGTTTTCTTTGTATAGGTCTTTTACGTCCCTTCTTAGATTTATTCCTAAATATTTTTTTTTAGAGGCTTTTATAAATGGTATCACTTTCCTGATTTCCTTTTCATAGTTCTCTTTATTGGTGTATAGGAATCCAACTGATTTTTGTATGCTTATCTTGTATCCTGCTACTCTGCCGAATCTCTCTGTCAGTTTCAGTAGTTTTCGTGTGCAGTCTTTAGTGTTCTCTATGTATAGTATCATATTATTCACAAGTAGGGATAGTTTTACTTCTTCCTTACCAATTGGCTGCACTTTATTTCTTTTTCTTGGCTTATTGCTCTGGCTAGGACTTCAGCACAATGTTAAATAGGAGTGGTGATAAAGGGCAGGCATCCTTGTCTTGTTCCTGTTCTCAGGGGGAATGTTTTCAGCCTCTCTCCATTGAGAATGATGTTGGCTGTTGGTTTTGTATAGATAGCCTTAATTATGTTGAGGAATTACCCTTCTATTCCTGTTTTATAGAGAGTTTTTATCAGGAACGGGTGTTGGACTTTATTGAATGCCTTTTCTGCGTCAGTTGAGAAGATCATGTGATTCTTTTGTTTCATTTAAGTGGTGGATTATGTTGATGAATTTTCTAGTGTTGAATCATCCTTGCATACCTGGTATGAATCACACTTGGTTGTGGTGTATTATTTTTTTGATATGATGCTGAATTCTATTGGCTAGAATTTTGTTGAGACTTTTTGCTTCTATATTTATGAGAGATATTTTTCTGTCATTTTATTTTTTTGTGGTGTCTTTGTTTGTTTTTGGTATCAGGGTTATGCTGGCTTCACAGAAGGAATTTGGAAGTATCCGTTCCTTTTCTATGTTCTGAAATAGTTTGAGTAGTACTGGTGGGAGCTCTTCTCTGAATGTTTGGTAGAATTATCCAGTGAAGCCATCTGAGCCAGGACTTTTTTTTATTAGGAGGTTTTTCTTTTTGTTTTGTTTTGTTTTACTCTTTCAATCTCTTCTGTTGTTATGGGTCTGTTCAGATTTTCTACCTCAGTTTTTTTAATTTACATAGTTAGTGTGTTTCTAGAAATTTGTCTATTTCCTCTATATTTTCAAATTTCTTGGGGTGCAGTTTTTCGTAGTACTCTGTTATGATCCTTTTTATTTCCATTGGGTCTGTTATAATGTCTTCCATCTCATTTCTTATTTGGATTATTTGCTTCTTCTACTATTTTTCTTTTGTCAATTTGGCCAATGGTTTGTTGATTTTGTTGATCCTTTCAAAGAACCAACTTCGGTTTTGTTGATTCTTTCTATTGTTTTTCTATTCTCTATTTTCATTTATTTCTGCTCTGATTTTTATTATTTCCTTTCTTCTGGTGGCTGTGGGCTTCTTTTGCTGTTCTCTATCTATTTATTTGAGTTGTAGGGCTAACATTTTGATTTTGTCCCTTTCTTCTTTTTTGATACGTGCATCTATTGCTATAAATTGACCTCTGAGCACTGCCTTTGCTGTGTCCCTAAGGTTTTGGTATGATGTGTTTTCATTCTCGTTTGACTCTAGATATTTTTTGATTCCATCTTTGATTTATTTTATTACCCAGTTGTTTTTAAGCTAGATGTTATTCAGTTTCCATGTTTTTGATTTTTTTCCTTTGCTCTTTCTGTTATTAATTTCTACTTTTATGACATTGTGATCAAAGAAGATGCTTTGTATTATCTCAACATTTTGGATTTTGTTGAGGGCCGCTTTGTGGCCTAAGATGTGGTCTATTCTGGAGAATGTTCCATGTGCATTTGAAAAGAATGTATACTTTGCTGCTTTTGGGTGGAGTGTTCTGTATATGTCTGTGAGGTCAAGTTGGTTGATTGTGGCCTTTAGAGCTTCTGTATCTTTGCTGGTTTCTTTTAAATGTTCTGTCCTTTACCGAGAGTTGTGTGTTTAAGTCTCCTGCTATTATTGTGGAACCATCAATTTCTCTTTTCAGTGCTGGTAGAGTTTGTTTTATGTATTTTGGAGCCCTGTCGTTGGGTGTGTATATATTTATTATGGTTATATGGTTATATCATCGTGGTGGATTGTCCCTTTAATCATTATATAACGTCCATCCTTGTCTTATATGCTGGATTTTGCCTTGAAGTCTGTTTTATCTGAGATTAGTACTGTCACTCCTGATTTTTTTTTTTGGTTGCTGTTTGCTTCATGTATTTTTTTCCATCCTTTGATTTTTAATGAATTTGTGTCTTTGCATCTAAGGTGTGTCTCTTTTAGACAGCATATTGATGGGTCATATTTTTTTATCCATTCTGTCACTCTCTGTCTATTTATGGGTGCATTTAAGCCATTTACATTCAGTGTGATTATCGATAGGCGTGAGTTTATTGCTGTCATTTTGTAGTGCTTTTTTTGTTTTGTGGTGCTCTTTGTTCCTCTTACCCTGTGCTGAGTTTCTCCTGTTTGTGGAATTTCTTTTCGTTTCTTTCATTATTGCAGGTTTTGTATTTACTGAGACTTTATGCTTTTCTCTTTGATGAGTACGTTTGTTAACTTTCTTTGTGGTTACCTAGAAATTCACCCTTATCTTCCTAAGTTTGAACCAGTTTTTTATTACTTGATATCGCCTTGACTTTCTCTCCATTTGAAAGTTCTATACCTACAGCGCGTATTGCCCCTTTTATTCTTCTGACATTGTCATTTACTGAGTGATGTCTCTAGTTCCCTATTTTAAATCTTTTCCATCTCATAGAAAACCTATAGGACAGTGTAGAACTGCCCCATAGGGTTTCCAAGGAGTGGCTGGTAGATTCGAACTGCCAACTTTTTGTTAGCAGCCATAGCTCACCATAGCTCTTAACCACTGTACCACCAGGGCTCTTTAAATCTTTTAGTTTTGTTTTGTCCTTGAGAGTTCATTACCTAGGCTGGTATCTGGCTGATACTGATCTGTGTCCTAGATTCAGGTTGTTGTCTAATGTTGTTGGTTCTCTAACTGAAGAACTCCCTTTAATAATTTTTGTAAGTTTGATTTGGTTTTTACAAATTCCCTTAATTTCTGCCTTCTGAAAATGTCCTAGTTTTGCCATCATATTTGAAAGAGAGTTTTGCAGGATATATATATACACACACACATATATATATACGTATATATATACAT
>NW_004443955.1:14521342-14531177 GCF_000243295.1 Trichechus manatus latirostris
TCTTGGCTATCAATTTTTTTCTTTCCAGGTTTTATATATGCCATCCCATTGCCTTCTTGCCTGCATGGTTTCTGCTCAGCAGTCATAGCTTAGTCTTATTGTTTCCCCTTTTTTGTGACTGTTTGTTTTTCTTGAGCTGCTCTCAGGTTTCTTTCTTTTTCTTTCATTTTGGTGAGTGTGATTCTGATATGTCTTGGTGACTTTCTTTTGGGATCTCTCCTATATGTGGTTCATTGTGCTTCTTGGATGGTCGATTTTTCATCTTTAATGATATTAAGGAAGTTTCTGTCAGTAAATCTTCAATGATCCTCTCTGTGTTTTCCATTTTCTCGTCCTGTTCTGGAATTCTGATCATGTGCAAATTTTTGCTCTTGATTGTATGCCACATAATTCTTAGGTTTTCTTTATTCTTTTCTCTGATTTTTCCCAAAAGTGGCATCAATGGATTTGTCTTCAATTTTTCTGACTCTGTCTTCCATTGTTTTAAATTTGCTCCCAAAACCTTCTATTGCATTGCCCATTTCTGAAATTTCATTGTTTATCTTTTGGGTTTCTAATTGTGTTTTTGTATGATTTCTAATTGTTTATTTATTTTGACATTTTGTTCTTGTATTATTTTCCTGAATTCATCTACTGCTGTGTTTTCCTTGATTTTGACTATGTTTTGGTTGGTTTTGTTTGTGTTTTCCATGATTTTGTCTGTGTTTTCCTTAATCTCTTTCCTAATCTCTTGACCAAAACCAAACCAAATCTGTTGCCATCGAGTCAATTCTGACTCATAGTGACCCTATAGGACAGGGTAGAAGTGCCTCATAGGGTTTCCAAGGAGTGGCTGGTGGGCTCGAACTGCCAACCTTTTGGTTAGCAGCCTGAGCTTTTAACAACTACAGCACCAGGCTGAATATTAGACTTTTGAATTCCCTGTGTCTTTTCTTCTGCCAGAAGGTCATATGGTGCTTTATTTAGGTCACTTACTGAGCCATCTTGTCCTTTTTATTTTTTTAATATGTTTTGGTATTGTCTGCTGTCTCTAAGACATTCAGGTATTATTTTCTTTATTTATTGATTGTAGGTTTGTTTGTTTTGTTCTGCTTTTTTGTTTTGTTTGGTTATGTCTGGGTGGGTGGGCTGGGCATGCTTTGTTGCTTCCTCGTCTGTGAACACAGTAGTTCTCATCGCTTTGTCTGGGTGTGCAGGGCCAGTCACTCAGAAGAGCAAGTCCAGCAGCGGGGGAAGCGGCAGAGATGGGTCATTTGTCTGCAGCTTGAACCAGGCTGGGGCCAGGGGTTGAAGTATGGCTAGTGGTGAGGCAGGGCCCAAGCCAGCAGGGAGGGGTCTGGGATTCAGGCTGGTTCCCCTTGGGGATGTGGAGTGTGGCGAGGTTGGTCTTGAGCCAGCAGGGAGGGGTCTGGGGTCCAGGCCAGTTCCCCTTACGTTCACAGAGTGTAGCAAGGTGGGCCCTGAGCCAGTGGGGAGGGGTCGGTGTCTAGCTTGTAGGGCAGAGGAGAGAGGCAGGAGGGGGGCAAAGGCAGGGTCAGAGGGGGCTAGATGGAGGAGAGCAATAGGGTGAGTTGGTACTGTGGTTTCCAGCAGTTAGGGCTGCTGGGATGGGGCAGTTCTTGCTGCTATTCACCAGAGAGATGGGAGTTGTAGAAGTATGCTCCTGTGGTTACCAGATGAGAGAGTCTGGACTACTCCTTGATTTACAGCCAGCAAACATGGTCTTACTTAGCCCTAGGTGTGTCCATGCTGTACCTATATTTCCTATCGGGAATTCCATGGAGGTGACTTTCTGCATGTGGGGTTGTTGGCTTTATTCCAAGATGGCCACATTGAGTTATGCTGTTTGGCTGGGAACCTCCACTCTGTATCTCTATTCCTTAGCTATTTTTATGTTTCTTCTTCTCAGTGGCTTCTGATCTGATACTTTATCCATTCATTTACGGTTCAGGGTTCCGGGATTGATGTCTGTATCTATTTTACTTGGCTTTTCAGGTCTTTGTTGCAGCAGGATGGCTTAGTGTTTCTGACTAGTCCACCATCTTGGCTCCACCTCAAGTCTGGACTTTTTAAAAACTTGAGTTCTGTTCCATATTTTTCTCCCATTCTATCAGGATCTATCTGTGGTGGTCCTGATCAGAATGGTTGGTAGTGGTAGCTGGGCACCATCTAGTTCTAGTCTCAGGGTAGATGAGGCCATGGTTCATGTAGCCTATTAGTCCAGTAGACTAGTTTCTTTTTTGAGTCTTTGGTTTCCTTCTTTCTCTTTTGCTCTGGATGAGTAAAGATCAATAGTTGTATCTTAGATGATCGCTCACAACTCTTAACACCCTAGACACTACTCACCAAACTAGGATGTAGAACAGAAACTATATGAACTATTTTCACCATCAGGTTTTAAGCAAATCTTTGCTCCAACCATCAGACTGGGACTCACCAGCTGGTCCCAGTTCTCAGCTCCATCTCCACTTTGGCATTCTCCATTTTAGCCCTACCCCATTCATCCCTCCTGCACCTACCCTGGGTCTTTCTCCCTGAAATCTTCAAGACATCGCTGCTAACACACCTGGTGTTGACCACGGCATTCAAGGACTGCACACTCACATTGAGGACTGTCTTCTCACAAAATGGTTTACAACCAGTGAGCGGGAATTTTAGGGAAAGGCAGAGTCTCTAACCTGCCCTTAAGGCTTTATTTATGCAGCAAAATGAAATAGAGTTGAGTATCCTCTGGGTAACCTGATTGACAGTCACACTGAATAATTAGACCAACCAATTTCTCTCTTGGGAAGGGTATTTTTGCCAGAAACAAAGCAAGAGGTGTGTTCTCAGCACTCCTCTTCAGAAAGTGTGGATATGGCTTTTAGTCTCTGGGCAATCTGATTAACCCAGAACTTCTAAGCTATCTGGACTTCTGTGCCACCAATGCAAGAAGTCCCAGTCATTATTTATGAAGTACTTTACTGTAACTGACATAAGTAAATTTCATGAGGGAAAAACTTAGGAAACAGGTAAAATGAAAAGCCATCCAACTTGTCTGTCCATATTGAAAAAAGAAGTCTCATCTGTGGGAAGCTCCCAGGCCATCTGAGTAGATGTGCAACTATCACATGTCCCAGACTATCCAGGACAGTCCCAATCTCAAAAATTCACTTCCCTTAACACCCTAAGAATTTTCATAGTTGTCCTCTTGATTCTGAATTCATAAAATATGGCCATCACAGTCCCAGGGCTCATGAAGGAAGCCCCTCTTGCTTACCAGAAGATGCAGTAGAAGGTAGGCTACTAAGAGGTGCTGAGAAGGGTTGTGGGGAAGGATCATAGCCTGATCAAGCAACCGTATCTGGAGAGGGCAGTGGTCCTAAGGGCCTACAGCCTGGGGAACTGAAAAGTCCATTCCCCCAGACTGTTGAGCAAGTGCCGTCTGGTTAAAATGAGCATCAGAGGCAGCCCTGAACAGGAAAGAAGTCCCAAAAGGATTACACAAGTGGGGCATCCAGAGGACAGTCATAGGTCCCTATCCACCTGACTCCCTACACTATGGAGTGTGTGAGTGTGTGTGAGAGCATTTGTGAGTGTGTTTGTGTGAGTGTATGTGAATGTGTGAGTGTGATATGTGTGTGAGTGTGTGTGTGTTTGTATGTGTGTGAGTTTGTGAATGTGTGTGTGTGTGCATGTATGTATGTGCTCATGCCCTGGGTCTCTCGTGATCTCTTCAGCATCAGTTTCCCTAGCACCTCCCCGGCTAAGAAGAATTGAGGACCAAAGCAGCTGCAGGATGATTGTCAGGAGCTGTAACCCGGCAATGGAACAAGGGGCAGTGGCAGGCTTTCCTCCTGGCCAGCCTCTGCTTCAGAGAGTGATGAAAAACCTACTCCCTCAGCTCTTGCCTGTCCTCTCTGGTGGGCTCCAGTCTGTGCTCCTGCAGCCCTCAAGTTCTGCAGGCTCCCGGGGTCATGGCAACATGTGGCTCTCAGTGTTGGGAGCAACACCTGATGTTCAGACATTAATCCCATGAGAGGATGAGAGAGAGTATGCTCCCCTTGGCACTGGCTGTGGTGGGAAACAAGGACCACAGCCGCCTCCTGGAGGAAGAGGATGGCAAAGAGCAAAGGGCAGGGACAAGCCAGTCCGTATCACATCAAAGTTGTTTTTTGTTTTTAATTTTCAGATGAATAATTCAGTGGCTATGCCAAGGTTGAAATATTTTTCTGTTTTCAGCAAGATGTGAGAAAAGGAAATGAATTTTAATGAAATGTTTTGGTTTACTTCATCTCAGGCTTCCGGGGTAGTGGATTCCCACACCCTAAACAGATGTCAGCTGTTTTATCCTCTTGCCTGCAAAAGGCATGGGGAGCCATGTGGTTATCCTGCTCAATTCTCTCCTGTCCTGTCTCCTCCCCTCCACTTCTCCAGTGGGCAGAGCTACCTGTGGGCATGAAGCTGGTAGAACTTGGAAGCCACGTGCTTCCCGTCCTGACCATTGAGCAAACTAAAACTGCAAGTGATGATTAGGATGCCTCCCGACACAGGTCAGGTGCCCATAAGGAGCAAGACACCTGTCCCATGCTCCTGTGGGCCTGGAATCCCTGCCCAACTGGGCAGCTTGTGTTTTGGCAGACAGCCCAAGCTCTCTGAGTCGTCCTCTCCCAGGAAGAACTTCAGCATCATATGACTCTGAAAACAGGACTTAAGGGGAAGTGGAGAAATGTGGCAGGATCTCTACCAAGAAGGTAGAGCTGTCAGGTGGTGGTGATGTCACAGACATTGTAGAATATGCCAGAACATGATCTAATTTATAGCTGCAGGCACAGGACATGTTTGTGAGCAGAAGTTTCTGAACTAGTTGGCACCTTACAGACCACATTGACTCCCTTAAATGGGATTACTTATGAGGCTCCTCCTAATTCAATAAAACATCTGCCCAAAATGAGCTATTTTCAGCAATAGATTGGCCAAAAGACTGATTCGTGGAGCCCTTTCCAAGCGTTAGCATTGTGTGAGTTTAGGGGGATGGAGAGGTAAAGGTGACCAGACCCTGCCCTGCAAGAACTTATGAAAACATGCACATAGAGGCCACAACCATGCACGGAAAACCCAAAGATAGTTTGTAATCAAGGGCTCCTTGCCTCCATTTTCAGCAGCCACCATTCCTGGAGTGTCACCTTGTCTAGAGAACTGAGTGAACATCTAAAAAGAGAAAGGGAAGAGTGGTTCTTGAAAGAAAACAGCTAGGAAAGATTTATATTGCCACAGGGATCTCATAATAATTCTCTTTTCACACACTTCACCTTTTAAGGTTTGCAAATCACATTGCAATCATGTGTCATTGTTCCTCTGGTTAAAAAAGGGTGAGGTCTTTGCCCTGGTCTAAATGGTGATTTAGAGGGGACATTAGGATCCACAATTCCAGCTTCCAGAAGCATCTTTTTCTGCATCTCCTGTTTCATTTGGGGGTGGATTCAGCAGGCAAGACAGTCTGAATAGATGACTTTCAATGGGAGCCCAATGAAAGACTCCCATGGCCTCTCTCTCATTCCCTATACCTGGGTCTGGCTCCCTACCAGAGGGAAGGTCCCAAGCCTTTCTAGTGGGATACTACTGTGGCCCAGACCTTCCCCAAACTGGCTGGTGGAAGGACAGACGTTGTTGATCATCTTGCTATTTCCACTCTGCCCTGGGTCTCAATGACAACAGCCTGCAAGTGCTGTCTCTAGAGTGGGTTAAGCCCTTAAAACCCACCCCACATGCTCTCCGCTGTCTGTTGTTTAATCACCTCCAGCTACAGTGTGGCAAAGAGGGTGGTGGAGGGGCACCAGGAGCCCAGCAGGAACAACAGCTATCTCACAGGCTTTGCAGCCCCAGATATCCTGGAATATGGTAATATGGGGGGAGGGGACCTGTGTAGACCTGGCTTAATGAGAAGATTTGGTTAAGAGCCCCAGTGTGTAGATTAACTGGCATGTCTAGATGAACCCTGCGACTAAGGGGTGAATGATTCAATAAAAGCCAATAAAATTAAACATAATCCTGGCAAAGTTACCTACACTTCTTTCCTGCCATTAGACAATCTGATTCTAGCATTTATATGTGAAAAGCAAATAAGCAAGACTAGGCAAGAACACTACGAAAAAGGAGTGCAACGAGAAAGTAGTTAGCCCTCTGAATAAAACATACAAAAAGTCTCAATGATTAAAATAGTGTGGAAATGGTCAAATATCCAGATGTACCAATAGAAGCATAGAAAATCTAGAAATACACTCAGAGATGAATAGGAATTGTTATCTGACAAAAGTGGCCTTTCAGTTCAGTGGAGGTAAATGTCAACTTTCTAAGAAATGGTGTTAGAACAAATGGATAGCCACCCAGAAAAGATATTGTTGTTGTTAGTTGCCCTCAAGTTGATTTTGAGTCACAGCATCCATATCTCACATTATACATGGGAATAAGCTCCACCTGGATCAAAAATTAAATGAGAAAAACAAAATCATAAATGCATAAGAAGAAAACATGAGCAAAGTATCTTTGAAACCTTGGAGTGGAAAGACTTGCCCATGACTTAAAGATCTAGGAGCCATAGAAAAAAAACAAACAAACTTTATTATATAAAAATAGAAGCTTTAAGAGAGGAAAAAATACCATTAAAAAGTCAAAAGACAAATAACAAATGGGGAAAAATACTTGCAACTCATACAGCCTTAAAATAAAAAGAGCTCCTGGAAACTGAGAAGATGAAAGACCAACAATTCAATAGAAAAGGGGCAAAGGATATGAAGACAAGGTTCACAAAAAAGAAATGTAAATGCCTTACAAACTTACGAAAGATGCTTAATGAAGGAAATACAAATTAAAATCACACTGAGATACCACTTTCACTCATGTTTAGAAACACCCAAAAGTTTGACAACATACTCTCTTGGTTACGCTGTGGGAAACATAGCTGGAGGAAGTGCAAAATGGTCCAACTCTTGTGGAGGGCAATCTGGTAGTCAAAAGTGTATCAAAATTACTCATGAAGAAAGCAAGAGGTCATTAAAAAGACAGGAAAGAAAGAAAAGGCCAAAATGGATGTCAGAAGAGACTCAAAAACTTTCTCTTGAACATAGAGCAGCTAACGCAAAAGGAAGAAATGATGAAGTAAAAGAGCTGAACAGGAGATTTTAAAGGGCAGCTCGAGAAGACAGCAAAGTATTATAATGACATGTGCAAAGACCTAGAGGTAGAAAACCAAAAGGTAAGAACACACTCATCATTTCTCAAGCTGAAAGAATGGAAGAAAACATTCAAGCCTCAAGTTGCAATACTGAAGGATTCTATAGGGAAAATATTAAACAACGCAGGAAGCATCAGAAGAAGATGGAACACACAGAGTCACTATACCAAAAAGAATTGGTCGACGTTCAGCCATTTCAAGAGGTAGCATATGATCAGGAACGATGGTACTGAAGGAAGAGGTCCAAGCTGCACCGAAGGCGTTGACAAAAAATAAGTCTCCAGGAATTGACAGAATACCAATTGAGATGTTTCAACAAACGGATGCAGTGCTGGAAGTGCTCACTCGTCTATGCCAAGAAATTTGGAAGACAGCTACCTGGACAACTGACTGGAAGAGATTCATCTTTATGCCTATTCCCAAGAAAGGTGATCCAACTGAATGTGGAAATTATCAGACAATATCATTAATATCACATGCAAGTAAAATTTTGCTGAAGATCATTCAAAAGCAGCTGCAGCAGTACATCAACAGGGAACTACCAGAAATTCAAGCCAGATTCAGAAGAGAACATGGAACCAGGGGTATCATTGTTGATGTCAGATGGATCCTGGCTGAAAGCACAGAATACCAGAAAGATGTTTACTTGTGTTTTATTGACTATGCAAAGGCATTCGACTGCGTGGATCATAACAAATTATGGATAACATTTCAAAAAATGGGAATTCCGGAACACTTAATTGCACTCGTGGGGAACCTGTACATAGATCAAGAGGTAGTTGTTTGAACAGAACAAGGGGATACTGCGTGGTTTAAGGTCAGGAAAAGTGTGCGTCAGGGTTGTATCCTTTCACCATACTTAGTCTGTATGCTGAGCAAATACCCCAAGAAGTTGTACTATATGAAGAAGAACGGGGCATCAGGATTGGAGGAAGACTCATTAACAGCCTGCGTTGTGCAGATAACACAACCTTGCTTGCTGAAAGTGAAGAGGACTTGAAGCACTTACTGATGAAGATCAAAGACCACAGCCTTCAGTATGATTACACTTCAACATAAAGAAAACAAAAGTCCTCACAACTGGACTTATCATGATAAACGGAGAAAAGACTGAAGCTGTCAAGGATTTCATTTTACTGGAATCCACAATCAACACCCATGGAAGCAGCATTCAAGAAATCAAACGATGCATTGCATTGGGCAAATCTGCTGCAAAGGACCCCTTTAAAGTGTTAAAAGCAAAGATGTCACCTTGAAGACTAAGGTGCACCTGACCCAAGTCATGGTGTTTTCAATTGCCTTATACGCATGTGAAAGCTGGACAGTGAATAAGGAAAACCAAAGAAGAATTGATGCCTTTCAATTGTGGTATTGGCCAAGAATATTGAATATACCACGAACCGTCAAAAGAACGAACAAATCTGTCTTGGATGAAGTACAACTAGAATGCTCCTTAGAAGCAAGGATGGCGAGACTTTGTCTCACATACTTTGGACATGTTATCAGGAGGGATCAGTCCCTGGAGAAGGACATCATGCTTGGTAAAGTAGCGGGTCAGTGAAAAAAAGGAAGACCCTCAATGAGATGGACTGACACAGTGGCTGCAACAATGGGTTCAAGCATAACAAGGATTGTGAGCATGGTGCAGGACCAGGCAGTGTTTCATTCTGTTGTACATGAGGTCGCTTTGAGTCAGAACTGACTCAACGGCACTTAACAACAGGGTAGGGGTGGGGTGGGGCAAGGTTCCTGGGTGGCACAGTTTTCACTCGACTACTAACAGAAAGGTTGGAGGTTTGAATCCACCTAGAGGTGCCTCAGAAGAAAGGCCTGGTGATCTGCTTTCAAAAAATCAGCCACCGAAAACCCTAAGGAGTGCAGTTCTACTCTGACACACATGGCTCACCATAAGTAGAAGTCAACTGGATGCACCTAGCTTAGGACTGGAGGGCAGGGGTAATGGAAAGTGACTGCTAATAGGTATGAGGTTTCTTTTTGGGATGAGGAAATGTTGTGAAATTAAATAGTGATGATGGTTGCACAACTCTGTAAAGACACTAAAAACCACTCAGTTGTATGCTTTAAAAGGGTGGATTTTATGGTATATGATTTATATTCAATAATTTACAGAATCCCTCTTCACGGAAGTCTTCCCAGATAGGGTCAGACACTCCACTCCCTCAGAGGACACTGTGCATCTCTGTTGTCGCAGGTGTCACAAGTATGAAGAGTCATTGTGTCTCTGGCTATTAAATGCGGTGGTACTCTGAGGGCAAGGTGGTGGGAAGCGGTTCGCTGTCCGTAGAGAACGTAGAAGCAATAATAAAACCAACTCAAACTTAACTTTCTCTTTACTGTGCCCTGCCCTAGCAGTTCTAAATAATGTCAATGATAAAATACAGCTCCCCTCCCGCCCCCCTCCAAAAAAAAAAAAAAAAAAAAAAAAAAAACCCACCATAGTGCCTCTGCTTATTTCAGTGTTTTCAAGACAATTGTTGGGTAGGGTTATGTAATTAATCCTTTTCAGCACTGGGCAACATTAAAGCCATATAAAAGATTAATAATGAATCTTTCCAAATCCTTCTCCTTTAATATATCTTTATTCTCTTTCAGACTTTTTCA
>NW_004443955.1:14531277-14563265 GCF_000243295.1 Trichechus manatus latirostris
AAAAAAAAAAAAAAAAACACTACTTTTTTGGTCTAAGTTCTAAACAATTGCCGAGGTTACTGTGGAGTTTAAACAATGTATCTGTAAGCTTCAAATGTGCCCATTCCAATTACTCATCCTTCAATAATCATTGTATTCTACCAAAAAAGTGAATTCAGAGAATTCCCAGTTTCAGTCCCGTAGGTGGACTCAGCTATACGGGTTTCTTTTGAGAGTAAGTTTGTCACTTTAACAGTGAAAGTGGCTTCACTATTGTTTCCAGCCCTGGGCTACTACGTATACCCGTCTTTAAGCTGTAGATTCAAAGTAAACACCCATACCACACTGAAAGTAAAGACAAAAGAGAGCTTGAGCTCCTTCAGTTGCGTCGTTCTGTGTGACCACCAATGCACCTCAAGTGCAGCCACCATTTGCCTGTCAGTGGAGGCTTGTGCATTGCTATGATGTTGCACAGGTTTCAACAGACCTTCCAGACTAAGACAGACTAGGAAGAAAGGCCTGGAGCTCTACTTCCAAAAATCAGCCAACGAAAACCCCATGGATCACATTGTAGATCTGCAACCAATCATGACGCAGTGCAGGACCAGGCAGCATTTCCTTCTGTTGTGCATGGGGGCCGCCATGAGTACGGGGTTGACTGGATAGCGGCTAACAGCAACCACACGTGACCACCTGAAGTTTTTCTTTGTGTTTTTTTTTTACATTTAAAACGGAAACAGCGAGAAGGGCGTGGTATGATATTTTTATTTGGTGAGTGCAAATTTTAGTTTGTACGTGAGCTATTTTACTAAATTTGAAGTTGAAATTTATTCTTCTTTTCTAATTGTTAACTATGTTAAACTAAAGAACAAGTCAATAAAATAAATAGTTACAATGGTGGTATGATTTGGTAGTTGCCTAAATTAGACGTTTTGCGGACATTTTGGTTTTATTAAAATTACTTATTAGCTAAACAATTATTTACATAAAATAGTATTATATCAGACTGTAATACTAAGTAGATATAAAAACTATTGAATAATCCTGTCTGCATTTTTCCTTTTTTTTGCACAGTAATATCTGTTTAAAAAATAAAATAAAAGAGTAATATCTATTTTATTTTTTACTGGCAAGATTATATAAACAAATATTAAAAGAAAAATGTCAGTGTTTGCATTTCTTTTCTGGCCATTTTTGTTATGTTTTATTTCGTGATTATTGCTGATAAAGTTTAGTCACATAGAGGAGGGAATTATTTTCTAACACCCCGCCTCTATTTGACTAAATTAAATATTCACAAAGATCATATTAATGAGGTATATATGTTCTTGAATATATTTCTAAATATTTGAATCTATATTAAATATATAATAAGGGTATATTTTTAAAAACATTCATATTTGTTGAAAATATTTAAGAAAGTATTCCTTAATACAAAGTTTTTGTAAATTAAATTTGGCAAATTAATTCTTGGGCGATTAAACCATTCAGTGAATTGCCTTCATTCCTATGAAATGGATAGCTTTATCTCCATGGGAAAACTGGTATACAGTATGTAAAATAACTTAACCAAGGTCACAAAACCAGTAACAGGAGCTGGGATCTGAACCTGGATTTTCTAACTGAAGAGCCCACTGTGTTAGCCATTGTACTGTATTGCTTCCTCACATTAAACCATTAAAACCAAAGCTGCTCATAAAATGCCAACTAAGCATAACTTCACCAGAACTGCTGCCTAGGTGAAGATGAGCAGCCACGTGGAGGTACGGAACCCAGCTCTGCACACCTGGGGGTCCATTTTTGCTTCAGCCCAGTCACCAAGGATACAGGCACAAGGAGGCAACACCTCAAATGCCAACGGTCTGCTTCAGGGCAGTTTAATGGGTTCATCTCCTGGGCTAGGCCCTTCACCATACTAAGTTTGTTCCTGCCTCAGGACCTTTGCACAGCACTTTGCACAGCAGGACCTTTGCACTGCTGTTCTTTTGCCTGGAATGTTTTCCTCCCTGGCTCTTGAAACAGCTAACTCTTTCTCATGTTACCTGCTCAAAAAAGCCTTCCCTGACTACTATGTCTAAAGTTCCCTCTACCAATCACTAACAATTGCCCTGTGTTATATATTTTATAGCATATAGCATTGGTTTTGTTATCTATATCTATCCATCTGTTTATCTATCTATCTAGCTATCATCTTTCTATACCATGTCAGTGCCTGGCACATAACCAGTTGCCATGGAGTTGATTCTGACTCATGGTGATCCCGTGTGTGTCAGAGTAGAACTGTACTCCATGAGGTTTTCAATGGCTGTGATCTTTCAGAAGTAGACCTTTTCTTCCAAGGCACCTCTGGGTGGATTTGAACCTCTAATCTTTCGATTAATAGCCAAGTGCTTAACTATTTGCACCACCCAGGGACTCCTTGTCTGTCACATAGCTTTCTCAATAACTATTTATTAAATTATTGAATGAATGAAAGAATTAGCAATCTGTGCTAACAAGGACTCTGAGGCTGTATCCGGGCTCATGGGACAGAGCACTGTGAGAATTAGCTGTACCTGACATGCATGTGATACAGGAAGGTAGCACACCTGTACGGTCGACCTTGGACCACCATATTATCCGAAATGGAGGGACAAGCTGAGTTCTCCCCTCACCTGCACCATCAACACACTAGAATGAAGTTATTCACTGATCACATTTCTTAGCTGCTCTCTGGAGATGGAGAGCTAGGCTCTTGGTGGCTCATGCAGAACGCTTGTCCTTGGGAAGGGGAAGTGGCCAGCACTGCTCAGGATCAGTAAGCCCAGGTCTCAGATTCAAGAGAATCAAGACTTTGATTTCATGCTCTACTATGGAATTTGGCAGGTGAGCAGAGGTTACTCAGGTTCAACATTCAGAACCCAAGACTCTACCAGCTTCCCCCAGCCTGAGTCTGAAAGGGAAGGCATTCCTGGAAAGGAGGCAGGAGAATAAAACCAGCTCCAGTCCTACAGGATTCTCTCCTTCCCTTCCTAAGTCATTAACAAAGACTGACACTGTAGACTTTATGGAAAAATCTTGCTCCCTAAGTGGTGATACAGAATAATTATCTCAGCATGCAATCAGCACAGCATCTTCTTCAAAGCAATTTGTGGCGAGGATATGCATTTTTAAAATAGATTGAATTTTCAAGAGCTTTCCTCTTAAACCTGGTCAGAATGTATTTACAACTCACCTGGTGGGATGATGCATATCTTCAAGCTGGAATTTGCTTTCATTAGGCCTTGCTTAATTGAATCAAGCAAAGTCATTTTGGGATTGCCCCCAAAGAAAACCTTTTATCTCAAGGCAAATGAGTCTAACAAGGCCCTACAGGTAAATAAAGCCAGGTTTCCACTCCCGGGAACTCTCTCTCCCCTCTTTCCAAAAGCCTACCATCCTGTTTTTCTTTCATGTAAGGAAATTGTTTATGGAGTTAATTGCTGCCAGTGATGGCAACAAGTCTTTCTTTTTTTTCTTTTTCTTTTAACGGTTCAGAAATACCTTGTCTTTGCTTTCCTTTCCTTCCTGTCTTGTTCTCTCTCTCTCCCTCCCTTCTTCCCTCCCTTTCTTTTCACAAATAAATTGCTCCTAAGCTGGGGAGTGTGCTTGCACCAAGGGACAAGGTCAAGGTCAAGGTCTAATCAGGAGTGTGAGTGTCAGCGTGGGTCAGCTTGGCTGCCTGCCTGCCTGCCAGTCAGCTCTGTCGAGTGTGTGCGTTTGAGATCCACTGGGCTGGTCTAGAAGTGAGGCTTTTTTGTGTGTGTGTGCTTTGGGTGAAAGTTTACAGCTTAAGTTATTTTCTCATAGAAAAATGTATACACATACGGTTTTGTGACATTAATTGCAATCCCCACAATGTGACAGCATACTCCCCCTTCCACCCCAGGTTCCCTGTGTCCATTCGACCAGAAGTTAGGCTTTTGATAAACTTTTGTTGAACTAAGGAAAGGTAAAGACCAGGACTCTGCATCCCTGTCAGCCTCGGGAGCGTAATAGGGGCCTAGGCAGTGGTTAGGGCTGACGTCTGCGCTCGGAATCGCGAAGTTTTCCCGACTAACGAGTTCGCGGCGAGTTCAAACGCAGACTGCGGTGAAGGCTGGGGTGGAGCCGGGATTCTCAGCGGCATCTGGTCCCCGAGTGGGCGCACTGGGGACTGGGGGTTGCAAGGATAATTGCGGGGCTATCCTAAACCGGTAGGGGCGTTGGCAGACAGCACTCAAGGGCTAAAACCAACCCCTAAACATGAAGCGTGGCTGATCCGGCCCCCCATGAAGTTTCTTCCCCACTCTCTGCTCTAGCTGCTAGGAACCTTTGTCTAGAAGAGGGTCCTTGTGTGTCTGGCCTTTTCCTTAGTAGGTCTCCTTCACTCAGCATGAACTCCGCGCATTTCCTCCCTCCATCATCAACCCCGCGGCCACGCCCTAGTAGGGAGCTGTTGCTCACAGCCAGGTCATTCGGGATGACTAGTAGATTTTGATTAGAAGTCTTCAGCATTACAGTAAATGAGCCGGCAAACTTAGCACGCAGGCATCTGACGGGTCATGTGGAGCGAGCAGCTGGCCCGCCTCCCCGCCCCGCTCCTTCCTGTCCCCTGTCCCCCGCGCTCCGTGATTCGGTGTATCACGACGTCCTCGGTGAAGGGCAGGCGTTACATAAACACCAGTGAGTTCACACCACGCCACGGGGAAGCAGCGTGAATATGTCCGACCCAGACACCTCCTCTTTTAGCTCCCGGGACCTGAGACAGGGGGCAGGGCCGACTCTGGGCCCTTCTCGGATTCACAGCGAAGCCTTCGGACGTTTCTAGAACACAAAAGCAGCACCCTAAAAGTTTCTAACACAAGGAATTGGCCCTGAAGTGTAAATCTAGAAAAGGCATCCTCCATCCTAGATGATCCTGTATTTCAGAGACAGTGTTGCCTCCTCCCCCTACCCCCATCCCAAAGCCGAGCTGGGTGAGGTGGGGGAGGGAAGGGAGAGACAGCGGCGTCACTACGGAGGTGAGGGGGAAGGGAGCGTGGACCTCACCAAAATGACTGTCTATAAATTTTTTGTGCAGTCTTTCAGCAGAAATTTATTATTTTTTATAAAAATATTCCTGTAGTTAGTTACAACAAGGAAACTTTTTTTGTAAGCTTAGCTTATAGGTATCAATATACCTATAAGGCTGAAACTACACTAATTTACTTTTTGAACCTTCTAGTGGAGCCCTGGTGGCGCAATGGTTAAGAGCCACAGGGAGCTACAGCTGCTAACCAAGAAGGTCCGGCAGTTTGAATCCACCAGCTGCTCCTTGGAAACCCTATGGGGCAGTTCTACTCTGTCCTATAGGGTCGCTATGAGTTGGAATGGCAACTGGTTTAGTTTTTTCTTTTCTTTTCTTTTTTTTTTTAATGTGCTCTGGTCAGAGTTGTCGTTATTACCCAATTATAATAACGCTTTGAACCACATGATTTCACTTCCTCGTGTGGTACAAGCATGCGCTGTTGTATTTGTTGCTCCCAGTGTTTTTATAGGCACTGATTCTGTCAAATTTTCTGATGTTTTAGCCACAGTACTGTGGTAATTAGCATGGGGTGGGTGACACTGTGAGTTACCGCACCGGGTGACACCAATCCTAGTGATGCCACTGGGGAGAGAGACTGACTATAGTCCGTGAACTTGTAATTGGCTCTGGCTCCTGGGCCTTCAGACACCGCATGACGTTTCCCACAAGATGGGCCTGGGTAGCTGCCTGCCCCACTCCAGCCCTGCCTCCTCCCAGGTGCCCTCCCTGCCCAAGCCCGCCTCTTCAGCCTTCCCAAGTCTACTCAGATCTCCCGTTCTTACTGTTCCTCCACTGCTTGGGAGATGGCACCCACAGATGCATTATTATTTGAAAATGGTATTTAATTATTAAACTAATGTATGCCCGGTCTGCTAGCCCTGGCTCCAAATCAACATTTAGGACCCCCACCCCCCACCCCACCCCGGTGAGAGTGGACTCTGCAGAAACAAAGAACATGAACTCAGGTGCCCTTAGTGGAGAATTTATGATCCGCCACCAAAAACAAAACCAAATCCATTGCCGTCGAGTTAATTCCAACTCATCGCAACCCTATAGGACAGAGTAGAACTGCCCCATAAGGTTTCCAAGGCTATAAATCTTTACAGAAGCAGACCATTACATCTTTCTTCTGTGGAGCAGCTGGTGGGGTTGAACCGCCGACCTTTCAGTTAGCAGCTGAGCACTTAACCACTGTGACACCAGGGCTCCTCGATCCTCCACCAGTGTTCCTCAAACCTGAGTGGCCATCAGAAGGAGAGCTTGTTAAATCGCAGAGTGCTGGGCCCCACCCCGAAGTTCTGTTCAGTATGTCTAGGGTGGGGCCTAAGAATTTGCATTGCTATCAAGTTACCAAGTGATGGTGACACTGTTGAACGACTATTTTAGACAGGGGTTGTGTGGAACTTTTTATTTTTCCCTACACTAAAAAGGTTTGCCAAATAGATTAATAAGATGTCAGGAGGACCAACCCCCTCTCAAGGATTCTCTGGCATGTTAGAAGCACACATTTAGAAACAGCAAACATGTTCATTAAAAATTGTAACATTCTTTGCTGTGCATGATGAAACAAGTCTTCCTTAGCACCTCGAATGAGCAATCCAGGTTGCCTCACTCCAGGAACTTGGAAATGGAGCGTTTGATTGCAGGAGATGACTCCAAAGGCTGGCCAGTCCCAAACCTCAGTCTAACAGGTGAAAAAGAAAGGTCAACAAGGTGCACTAGGATTCAAACTCAGGACCCCTTACTTCAAATCCAAATTTATTTTCTCACCACCCACACGGCATTGTTTTTTAAAATATATGTATACCAAATGCACCTCGGAAGAAAGGCTTGGTGATCTACTTCCAAAAAATCAGCCATTAAACACCCCATGGAGCACAGTTCTACTCCGACACATATGGGGTCGCCGTGAGTTGGATTCAACTTGATGGCAACTAGTTAGTTGGTTCAGTTATAGTGCTTAGTACTTCAAGTTTTCCACTGAGTTTAACGGGTTTTCTCCTAATTAGTCCAAGTAGGTATAGTATGTCGGACTTTCTGGTTGTTTACGAGGCCAGTGGAAGTCACAGTCATAGCCCAAGAACTAGAGGATTCGAGACGCCACATTAGAGAGTTTGTGAAATACATACTGTGAATTGGTCCACTCAATCTCTCCCC
Organism: Trichechus manatus latirostris; assembly: GCF_000243295.1. Taxonomy (NCBI): domain Eukaryota; kingdom Metazoa; phylum Chordata; class Mammalia; order Sirenia; family Trichechidae; genus Trichechus; species Trichechus manatus. The sequence goes on from NW_004443955.1 coordinate 14,538,482, forward strand.
ACTTTTTAAAACTGAAGCTTTCAATTGTCCAGGACCAGGGGCAGGTGTTAGGTAAATTACTCCTACTGCTGACCCCAGGTAAATACCCCTAGAACTAACGAATCTTTGAAACTTCATTCTGGAGCTTAATATAGCCCCCTTCTGAGCCCTGAACTGCTTCCCCTGTGTTTCTGGCAAGCAGGGCTGCTATTCATACCTTTGCCACCTCTCTTATCAAGCCCTCTGAAAGATCCCTGCTGCTCTGAGGGTCACAGGAGTGAAAGGGAAGGGGGTTGGGGAGGGGAGAAGCGAAGTCAGGTAATCAGGGTGGGTAAGTTGGAAGTGTGTACGCAGCCCCACTTGGCACAGCGCACCATTGTGAGCCACCGCTCTGCGCTCCCCTTGGCTACGTGCCATTCACGTTCCCACGTGAAATGAGACGCTCAGTTGCTAATAGCCTCCCTGGGGTTCAGTTCCTTGCTGGAATGCCTTCAATGATTTCACCGGGAGTTTAGGGGCATTAAAATACCACAACTTATGCTCACTTGCAAGGCATTCACTCATGCTGTTGACGCTGATGTTGAAATTCTGTAAGGAAGAAAGACTTTTCCCTGTGTAATCCCACTGGATTCTGACTCACAGCAACCTTACAGGACAGAGTACCACTGCTCCATAGGGTTTCCAAGGAGCAGCTGGTGGATTCGAACTGCTGACCTCTTGGTTAGCAGCCCAGCTCTTAATCACTTCGCCACCAGGGCTCCAATCTGACTATAAGTGGGTATCCACAGGCATTTCCAAATGAGATCACTGTTACTGTAAGCACCACTATGACATCGGTGGCTGAGAGACACGGAACATGTTTTACGTTGTTGATTTCATTTCACAGGATTGATGTCTTCTCCACATTAGTCTGTTTTCTCCCCTCTCCAGCCAGACTCTGATCCAGCCTTCAGTTTTATTTCATAATTATTCATATTTTTAACCCCCTCCCCAATCTTAAATTCATTTGGCCTTTAAGATCTTGAACGTCCACTTCAGTTCCCATAGCCTTTTGGATTACAAAACCACAGGCATACTGAGACTTGTGTGCCTGGGACTTGTCTCCAGGTAGACGGCTTCTGTAACTGTACAGGAATCTGTTTTAAATCAATATAGTAGCCAGAACATTTTTTCTGAGTGTTTTCAAGTTGTTGTCATAGAATGATCACTTATTTCACCTTCCTGATTTTCTCCTGGGTCAGTAAATTTTTAGCTCATCTTTAGATACTTTGATAGAAAGATTTTTATTTATCTAGCCTTTTACACATTCAAGAGCATGGCTCATGTTTCTTGATGTTGCCAGTGAAGTTCTGATTGTTTCTGTGACAATTATTGATGTATGTAATATATCCATTCCTATCATATACAGATGCTTACAGAGATGTGGAGTTGATAGCACGCTGAAATAATTGCTCACTCAGTTACCTTTCAAAATTGTAGCATCATTATTCCCCTTGGGTTAATCATTGAGGTGTTAAGACACTTTCTTTCTTTCTTTTTGTTTTTTTGCTGTTATCAGAAGTTAATTTTATTTGTTTCTTTTTATTCCCTCCCTCACCCCTTTTTTAATGTGCTTTAGGTGAAAGTTTACAGCTCAAGTTAATTTCTCATTCAAAAATTTATACGCATATTGTTTTGCGACATTGGTTAGACACATTTTTTTAAAATCAGAGAACATATTGAGAACCTATATGTGCCAGGCCCAATGTCAGGTGTTGGGCATACAAAGGGGAGTAAGGGAAGGTCTTTGCCTTCAGGAGAATCTGGTGATGGTGGCAGAGTGTGAGCAGACCTGATCCATAGCAGCAGCCGTGGTGGCACAGTGGTTAAGAGCTATGGTTGCTAACCAAAAGGTCAGCAGTTTGAATCCACCAGCTGCTCCTTGGAAACCCTATGGGACAGTTCTACTCCATCCTATAGGGTCACTATGAGTCAGAATCAACTCGACGGCAATGGGTTTGGGTGTTTTTTTTTTTTTTTAATATGTGCCAGTCCCAATGCCAGGCATTGGGCATATAAAGGGAAGTAAGGGGAGGTCCTTGCCTTCGGGAGAATCTAGTGATGGTGGCAAAATGTGAGCAGACCTGACCCATAGCAGCCCACGGTGGGAGGAATCACCAGGGACCACGGAAGCCAGAGGAGGGGCAGCTGACCAGCTTTGGGAGGTCAGGATGGCTTCCCGAAGTAGATGGCACCTCAGCTGAGTGTTACAGAAAAAAATGGGCAGTGGATAGACATAAGAGTAGGCCAATCAGTTAAGATGGTGGTTGAAGCCCTCTTTATATAAGTTAGGGTCTTGTTTGTCTGCAGATAAGAAAGATCCTCCAAATAGTGGCTGAAACAACATGGAAGTTCATTTCTCTCTCAGATAAACAAAGCCCAGCGGTGATTTGGAGTCCCTGGGTGGCACGAATGGTTAAGTGTCCAACGACTAGCTGTAAGGTTGGTGGTTTGAACCTACCCAGAAACGCCTCAGGAGACAGGCCTGATGATCTGCTTCTGAAAGGTGACAGCCTTGAAAACCCTATGGAGCAGTTCTACTCTGCACTCATGGGGTCTCCATCAGTCAGAATCAACCTGATTACAACTAATAACAACAACAGCATGATGTCAGCCCACTACCCGTCTCTAAGTTTGTCATACTGTGGTGGCTTGTATGTTGCTGTGATACTGGAAGCTATGTCACTGGTATTTCAAATACCAACAGGGTCACCCATGGTGGACAGGTTTCAGTGGAGCTTCCAGACAAAACAGACTAGGGAGAAAGGCCTGGTGATCTACTTCTAAAAATTAGTCAATGAAAACTCTCTGGATCATAACAGAATATCATTTGATATAATGTTGGAAGATGAGCCCCCTAAGTTGGAAGACACTCAAAACGCTCAGTGGCTACAATAATGGACTCAAGCATACCAACGATCCTGAAGATAACCCAAGGACCAAGCAACATTTCGTTCTATTGTACATGGGGTTGCCCTCATTGGAACCGAAACTAACAACAATAATACATGGTGTCAGCAACCATCCTCCCTCTACCTTGTTGCACTGCCATGCATGACTTGCATTCCCCACGTCACCTCTTGGTCCAAGATGATTGCAGGAGCTCCAGCCATGACAGCCTCATTCAAGACAGCAGGAATGTGGAAGGAAAGGAAAGAAGGCCTTCTCCTTTTAAGAAGGCCTCCCACTATGCCCTACTTTTCTCATTGATTAAAACTTACCACATTGCCCCACATAGCTGCAAGGGATATTGGGGAATGAGGTCTTTTAACTGCATTGCAATATCTCCAGGTAAAAGTCAGGGTTGTTACTAAGGAAGAAGAGGAGATACTGGGAAGCTACCAGCTGTTTCTGCAATACTAGTGATTGTGGGTTGAAAGCAGGCTGTGTGAGCAAAGGAGGGAAGGAGAATTTATCTTGTTTCAGGGAACAGATTAAGATTAGGAGGTCAATTTCGTTTATAATTTGGTTTGCCAAGAGATAAGGCTGAAGAACAAGCAGATTTTAGGTCAAGGGAGGACTTGTAAGCTGGAGTTTTATCCTGAGAGCCATGGGGAGCCATAGAAGGGATTTCATCATTGAGGCAGAGGGAAAAATGCACTAGGAAGTGAGGCAGGGACAGGGGCGGAACCAGTAAGCAAGGTACACACGAGCTTACAGTAAGCAAGGTATGCACGGGCTTAACCGTGTTTACTAATGAATCTGTAGTGAACAATGTCAAAGATGTGGTGAAAAACAAGTGAAATTTTGCACTACGGATTAGTAAGCACAAGTAAGCCCGCGTGTACCTTGCTTACGGGTAATCTGTCCTGCAGGGGCATCATCAGGTGGCAATCATAGGATTTCAAGAGAAACTATGACAGCCTGACCAAGGTGATGGCTTCAGGAATGGGAAGAAGTGATCAGATTCAAGAGATACTAAAGAGGTGAAACTGGTCAGTTGTGGAGACCAACTGGAGATAGGTGGTGAGCAAGAAGTGACTGAAGAGGGCAGACACCCAGGCCACTGGGCAGATATGACACCAATCACTGAGATAACAGGGGATGCTAGGGACGTTTGGTGGAGAAGGGAGCTGGGCTTTGGACACGTTGTGCCAAACATTGTATCTACACACAGATGTCTGGTTGAACCATTTATTTTTCTAAATTTTATTTTTTTGTTGTTGCTAGAATATATACAGCAAAACATATACCAATTCAACAGTTGCTACATGTACGATTCAGTGATATTGATTACATTTGAGTTGTGCAACCATTCTCACTCTCCCTTTCTGAGTTGTTCCTTCCTCATTAACATAAACTTACTGCCCCTAAGGTTCCTATCTAATCTTTCAGGTTGCTGTTGTCAATCTGATCCCATATAGATAGTTCTTAAAAGAGCATAACGCTCAAGGCAGACCTTTTTTACTAGTTAAGCTAAACTGTTGTTTGGTGTTAAGATGGCTTCAGGGTACATTTTTGGTTTAAAGTTTAAAGATTATCTCAGGGTAATAGTTTCAAGAGTTCATCCACCCTCCATGGTCTCAGAAAGTCTAGAGTCTATAAGAATTTGAAATTCTGTTTTACATTTTCCCCCTTTTGGTCAAGATTCTTCTATGGAATCTTTGATCAAAATGTTCACTAAGGGTCAAAATAAAAAAACCAAACCTGTTGCTGTCGAGTAGATTCTGACTTACCGTGATTCTATACGACAGAGTAGAACTGTCCCATAGGGTTTCCAAGGAGCAGCTGGTGGATTCAGACTGCTGACCTTTTGATTAGCAGCAGAGCTCTTAACCACTATGCCACCAGGGCTCCTTCAGTAATGATAGTCAGGCACTGTCCAGCTCTTCTGGTCTCAAGGCAAAGGAGACAGTTGTTCATGGAGGTAGTTAGCCACATATTCCATATCCTCCTCCTATTCCCGACTCTCCTTCTTCCTCTGTTGCTCCAAGTGAATAGAGACCAATTGTTGTGCCTTGGATGGCTACTTGCAAGCTTTTAAGACCCCAGGCACTATGAAACAAACTAGGAGGTAGAACAGAAGCACTAAACACATTATTAGGCCAATTGACTGGGATTGGTTGACCGACATTTGTTTAGAAACTTTATTGAAGTATAATTTACATGTAAAATTCACCCATTTTAAGTACATGATTTGATGAGTTTAGTAATTTATATCTACTATTAGCCAACCATTACCCAGTTTTCAGAGCACTTCTACCGCCCTAGAATATTCCCTCATGCCCACTTACAGTCAGTTCCTGCTCCCACCCCTAGCTCCAGGGAATCACTGGCTTGCTTTCTATAGGATCTATTTTAAAGTGCAAATTTAATAAAATGATTAGTGCAGCAATTTTCCGGTGGGAAGGGTAGTTCATGATCCCCCAAAAGAGTCTACAAGAATCTCCTAGTGAGCTTTTTCAGAGGACACACCTGTCTTACGACCCCCTCAAGGGTCATGCTTGTTCCCTACCTCCAACCCTCCCCCATAGTGAGCCACTATTAGAGTTGGGGATAAACTAATTTCTTCAAGTATGTAGGCCAAAAAATGGTAGAAAACCATGGAGTTTATTGGTTTTGAATAACTTGCTTGGTAGACATTTAATTGTGTCTTTTTTAGCCAAATGTTTTGGTAATGATCTCACTAGAGCTCAGATTTGGTCCCAAATAAGGATAAGGTGGAGCCCTGGTGGCACAGTGATTAAGAGCTTGGCTGCTAACCAAAAGGTCAGCTGTTCGAATCCAACAGCCGCTCCTTGGAAACCCTGTGGGCAGTTCTACTCTGTCCTACAGAATCATTGTAAGTCAGAATCGACTTAACAGCAATGGATTTTCAAGGATATGATGATGCTCAAAGGCTCCCTTTGTATACTATATTGCTTTTTGAGACCACCCTCATGTTTTCCCACAGAGAGAGTCTCAGTATTGCTGAGGTACTAACCTCCATAGCCACTCCTTCGATAATGGTTTTCAAGTACAGCACAGCAATTTACAAACCCAAACGGTGACCCAGCATACCTTGGTACTGTAACCATATCTTATGGTTGCAAGTGATTCCACATGTAAAGTCAGACAGATGACTCACTTTTGGGGCCGGGGAAGGTCTCCAGAACCCTGTGCTGATACATCGGGTTGAATGTCCTCAGTTTTCCTCAGGAAGACTGTTCGATCAGGAACACTTTTTCTTAGCACTTGACTTTAAGCTTATTACAGCTATCTAACGTTCTCTCTCAGGCTCTATTTCAATTATCTCTATCCTGAGTAATGTTAAGGTTTCTTAATTAGTTACTAATACCATCAGTGATAGGAAGCCTAAGACTACTGCTTCAGAAATGAGAATTACGAGGCACTTTTTTCTCTGCTCCCTTAATTGTCTCAAAGCATGAAAGATTCAAGGTGGCTTTTGGATGAGACCATGGCTCCGACATGTTTCCATTCCTCAAAGCAACTTCTCCACTATTTTAACCTCCCCTGATTTTTCTGCCACTAACACAGGACTGTAGCATCCAGAAGCTTAAAAAACCATCATATCGAACATCCTCTAAATTCAGCTTTCCTCCTAGCAAGCAGTACTGGAATTGCAGCTCATTGAAATCAATGCACAGCTTCTCTGGGAAAAGTGACAAAAGGAGGTTACCATGCATTCCTTCATTCCACATAGATTTTGGGGGCACCTAACATGTGCCAGGGGGCAGTGGTGGTTCAGTAGGAGAATTCTCGCCTTCCATGCAGGAGACCCTGGTTTGATTCCTGGTCAATGCACCTAAAGGGCAGCCACCACCCATCTGTCAGTGGAAGCTTGAGTGTTGCTAGGATGCTGAATAGGTTTCAGCGAGGCTTTCAGACTAAGACAGACTAGGAAGAAAGTCCTGGCGATCTACTTCTGAAAAAATCAGTCATGAAAACCCTATGAATCACAACGGTCCGATCTGCAACTGATCATGGGAATGGAGCAGGATCAGGCAGCATTTCCTTCCCTTGTGCATGGGGTCGCCATGAGTTGGGGGCTGACTCGACAGCAGCTAACAACAACAGCAGAACTATGTGCCAGAACTTGTACTAGGCTCAGGGGTACAGCAGTGAACAAGGCAGCAAAGGTCGCTGCTTTCTTGGGCTTACATCCTGGCAGGGCAAGAAATACACAATAAATAAGCAAAAAACTTCAAGTAGTAAGTAAAGAAAATAAAACAGGGTGTGTGCTGGTGAGTGGTTTGGGGATCAGCCTAGCTTAGAAGGGTGATCAAGGGGGTGTTTGCAAGAGGGGAAATTTATGCTGAGCCCCAGATAAGAGAAGGAGGCAGCTCAGGTCAGGAGGAGGACCATTCCAGAAAGAAGGCCCAGGAGAGGAGGTGAACTGGCATCCTCGGGAGAGGCACAGAGAGAAGGCAGGGTGTCTGCAGAAGAGCCATCTGGGAGGAAAGGAATGTGCAGTGTGACACCACTGCTGGGTGGGACCCAGATCATGTCACCTCGCAGACCACGGCAAGATATATGAGCTCTATTCTAAGGGCCACACACAGTCACAAAGTCATCAGAGGGCTTCCTCTGGCTGCAGAGAGAAGGAGGAGGAGAAGGGACGAGGCAGGGAGACAGGTTAGGAAGCTATTGTGCAATGCGGGGAGAGGTGGTTATGGCTCTGACTTGGATGGTGGTGAGGTAGGTGGTGAGAAGTGCTGGGACTGGGTCTATATTTTGGAATCAGAGCACTGGCATGCAGGGAGGGGCAGGATGGGACGTGAGGAAAGAGAGGAGTCAAACATGACTCCAAAGTTGGGTTTGGGCAACTGCATGGGTGGTAATAAGTGATAGTGTTTTCTGGAGTGAGAGGGGGCTGGTATGGAGGGTGTGGGGAATCTAGAGTTCTGTTTTGAATATGTTAAATCTGAGATGTCCATTCATTCATTCATTCATCTCTCTTAGCATGTGCACTCTGCTCTGGACCCCCAGCATGTTCATGCGGGTCATAAAGATAAACTAGCCAGAGACCCTGCTTTCAAGGCGGTCCTAGTCTAGTAGAAGAGGCCGACATAAGGGAAAAGGGCTGTGATTCCAGGTGATCAGTGACGTCATAGAGGCGTGTTGAGGGGAGCTGTTGGTTGGGTCTTGAGCGAGTGACACAGCAGCTAAGTCTGCCAGTAAGGGAGTTTTCCCTGGGCACTGGGGCCGGGAGCTGGGGGGTCAATGGCTCAGCCTGGAGGGGAGGACTGTGAGGGGGGTGACCCCCGAGAGCAGCCATAGAACTACAGTGGCTGCAGCACTTCTGGTGACCCTCTACCAAACTGAGATATTAACATCTACTGGATATAATAGATTTTAGAAATTATTGTATGAACAAATATACCATGTTGCATGGCCAAAAATAAGAATCATGGAAAGGAAAGTATATTTTCATTAGCCTCCATGTATGGAGGGGCATAGAGAGGTTAAGGAATTTGCCCGAGGTCACTCAAGCAGTAAGTGCCAAGCCAGGATCTAATCCCAAGAGATCCGTCTCCAGAGCCCAGTCCTGCCTCCCCGCCCCCATGTACCATCATGGAAAGATCAGCAAGTGAAAACAACAACATTGTGGAACAGTGTGTTCAGCATGATCATGACCCCAATTATTGTTACAGGCGGAAAAGCATTTACATACAAACATATACTCACATATACATCTCTATTATATACGCATGGAATTTTTCTAGGAGGATTAAAAAAAATTAACAGGGGTTACCTTTGGGGAGTTGGACTGGAGCTAGAAGGAAAGAATATTTTTCCTTTTAATTTTATATCCTTCTTCTGCTTGAAATTTTTAAAAAGTGAGTTAGGTATTAATTGACAATAAAATGTCAAAAGTAGACAGTCTGGGAGGGGGCAGGACAGCATCCCTTGCCCACCTCACTGACTGTCCATTCGACCTTTATAGAATTTTTAGGATACTGGATTATTTCCCCTCTGGCTACTGCCCAAGGCCCAAGGCCATACTTGGGTACTTAGGATGGTCACTTTTGGAAGCTCAGCTTTTGAAAATTTCATTCCTGAATCCTCTTGCGTGCATCTCGCACCAACTTCTGTTGCCCTCAACGTGCAGCCCCAGGTCTAGAGAGAGGTCATTGAATTATTTTGTTATCGCCTCAGGAGGAACCTTTACCATTGTTTTGCCTCGAGGAATTGAACACAGGACAGAGATGTATTAGAGGTAGAAACCCCAGAAACCAGGTGATCCTGGATGAGCAGGGATGACTAGCGAGTACAGATACCCCAAGTGGGGCACCTCCACACAATAAAGAGGGAAAGAAGGAATTGAAGTTCAAACATTTTTTCTACCTTATTTGCCTAACACCATCTCAGTGTGATAAATACTTTAACTATGGTTGTGGCAAAAAGGTTTCACCACAGTGCCAAATTCATTCAGTTGCTTTTGCCTTGCAGGCACATTAAATTGAGAAAAATTCTGAGGTGAAGTCTGAGCTCTGCAGAAAAGAGGAATTGGTGATAGATTAGTGATGTCTGCTGCAGGCAAAGTATAAATAACCAAAGTATTAATGCCAGGCAGTCTCATCTCTGTTTTAGTTCAATTCTGCCTTTGGCTTTTTCTTCAAATGAGATGAGTAATTCACATTTTCCCAGGTGATGTTTATGTCATTATTCCCACTCCACTCTTAGCACTTGGTTCATACTTCTGGAACCACACTTGCTACAGCCTGCCTCGTGTCTGAATTAGTCACGTGTGTGTTTGTCTCTCTCCTTAACTAATTGCTTCTGAGGACAGGGCCCATGTCATATTCTCCCTCTTCTCCCTCCTTTCTTCCTTCCTTCCTTACTTTCTCCTCTCTCTCTCTCTCTATGTATAACCATCACCACTATCAATTTCCAAATTTTTCTATCACCCTTAACAGAAGCTCAGTGTCCCCTCATGTCATATTCATGTTTCTGCACTCTCATAGAATCCTACACAGAGTAGGCACAAAAAGAATATTTATGGAATTGAAATAGATGGAACTAACTTCGGTGTGGCCCCTGACACATGAGCAGCCAGCAGAGTCCTGAGAAACACAGCCGATGGAGGGGAGATGCTCCGAAGAGGGACAAGTCAACCCAAAGCTTTAGCTCAAGATAGTTCCATTCCATTTACTGCCTTTTGTATTGGTTTTCTATGGCAGCTGTGACAAATTACCACAAACTGGTAGCTTAAAGCAACTCAGATTTATTATCTTACCATTCAGCAGGTTAGGAAACAATCAAGGTTCCTCCTGGATGCTCTGAGGGAAGAATCCGTATCTTTGCCTTTTCCAGCTTCTACAAGCCACTCGCTTCCCTTGGCCCATGTCCCACTTCCATCTTCAAAGCCAGCAATGTAGCATCTTCAAATCTCTTTATGATTCTCTCCTTCTAACTGACTCTTCTATTTTTAAGGACAGTTGTGGTCCCTGGGTGGTGCAAACAGTTAACAGTTAACATGATTAGCTGCTAACTGAAAGGTTGGAGGTTTGAGTCCACCCAGAGGCACTTTGGAAGAAAGTCCTGGTGATCTCCTTCCAAAAAAGCAGCCATTGAAAACCATATGGAGTACAGTTCTATTCTTACACACATGGGGTCACCATGAGTTGGAGTTGGCTCGATGGCAACTGGTACTGTTTATAACATTGAGCCCATCTGGATAATCCAGGATAGTCTCCCGATGCCAACGTCAGCTGATTAACAACCTTAATTCTACCTGCATTATTAATTCCACTTTGCCCCGTAAGGCAACTTATTCACAGGTTCTGGGGATTATGATGCAGACATCTTTACCCAAAAACCAAACACATTGCCGTCGAGTCGATTCCAACTCAGCGACCCTATCGGACAGAGTAGAACTGCCCCATAGGGTTTCCAATGAGCAGATGGTGGATTCGAACTGGTGACCTTTTGGTTAGCAGTCGTTATTCTACCTATCACATCTTGAAATAAACTTAGAGACAAGTCTGAACCCACAGCAAGTGGAGTTGGGAAATTTCACCTAGCTTACCAAGATCAGGAAGAGCCGTATGGCACCGGAGGCATGGTATGAGGGTCATTAAATCCTCTCCGCCGTGGTGGTTATGGAGACGGCATCACTTAAGCTTCAAAGTGCCAGCTGGATGCTTTCAGCTTCTGTAGCATTGTCCAGTCTAGAAACCTCAGCAGAGGGGGCTAGCTTTCCTGAGGACCCCTCAGGAATCTTTCCTCCTCCTCAAAGACATTCCTCTCTCTTCTTCTCCTGCTTTGGGACCTTGAGCAAAACCTGTCTAATGAACTTGGGAGTTTTTCATGACAGGATCCCCCTCCCCCAGACACACACACTTTCAGCTTTCAGTGCCTGAAAGTAAGTCCCCTGAGGTAAGGAATTACAAAAGGTCTGACTACTTGCTTGGGAATAGGATAGATGAAGAAAACACAGAGAAGGAAATATACATTAATACCTCAAAAATGTCTCAAGCCACACCTTTTGCCCGGGGTTGCCTGGTCGTCTTGGCACCATAAATGCCTCATGGCAACCCTGCCTTAGGCAGGCGGCAGCCGAGACGGTGCCCAGGCGAGGCTGGGCATGACAGAGCACCCCCCAGGAGCTGAGCATGTTTGCAGCCCTGGCACGGAGGCCGCCCAGCGTGTGAAGAGTGGCCTGTTCGGAAAGGAACGCCCGGAAGGATTGATGGCCGGCCGGCCCTGAAATAGAGCAGTCATTAAGGAGAGGCGGGCAGCCGTTGGAAGCAGGAATATTTAGTATTTAGTATTTAATATTTAGTAATGACCTGGGCGCAAACATTGGTCAAGGAGAGCCTTCCTAGAATGTGCTGTTTTCTATTTGCTTTGTGGGGGAGGAGAGTCTGCTGCCTTTTTTTGGAAAGCAGGGACAAAAATATGTGAATTTAGTGCTTATGAGAGGTAGAGGAGAGCCCTGGAAACAAACCTCCTTAATTCAATCCCCGAGGCACAAGTGTGGGGCTGAGTCCTGGGGAGAAGCCACAGGGTGGATGGGCCTTGGAGACCCTCCCAGGCAAATCATGCCCCCAGAGCCAGTGAGAGAGATTCCCAGTGTTTTCATCTAGCCTGCACTTCATTTCACCTCCAAGACCAGCAAGACAAACTCTCGTGCTTTCTCTTCTAGGATTTATTGTAAAATTCCCAACACTCTTGAATGGTCTTTACCTTAGAGTCTAAGGCTTAGACTGAGAACACTTCCACATGTGCTACTTAAAGTATTTACAAACTCTTTCTGAAGCTTTCATTATCTTTTTGCTTTGACTTTCCCCGGGCATGAATAGCTACCTCAGAAACAATTTCCCTAGTAAATTCCTGAAATTGGAAGCCCCAGGCTGTGAACATGTGTTTGTGTCTGCCCAGCACCCTTTCATTGGGGAACAACCTCCCTCATCTGTGTGGTTCTGCTGGTCTGTCGATTATGGGACTCTATCTCTTTCCAAAATAATGGGCACATAACCCAGGGGACACAGTGATTGGTCAGTGGTAGACACATGACCTAGGCTTGGCCAATGATAAGACCACTTCCTCTGGACTCAGTGACTGGCCTAGGATGAGCACATGATCTAAGCAAGGACAAAGAGAGCTCCCTTGGGAGATAGACACACAGAAATTTAGAGAGTGATGTGCTTCTTACAAGGAGCCTGGGTGCTGCAAGCAGTTTGCAATTAGCTGCTAACCTAAAGATTTATGGTTCAAACCCACCCAGTGGCTCTGCAGAAGAAAGACCTAGCGAACTGCTTCTGTAAAGATTGTATACAGTCAAGAAAACCCTATGGAGCAGTTCTACTCTGACACACACAGGGTTGCCATGAGTCAGAACTGACTTTATGGCAATGGGTTTGGTTGTGTGTATGTGAGTGTGTGCTTTCTACTGGGACTATTAAGCTGGGCTACTTTACCTGGCCACAGGAGGTAGCTCATCTAGAGTAGGAGAGAATGGAGCTACGGCACAAGAGAAACAGAATGGAGGCAGGGAGGGCAGAAGGACCTGAAGTCAGCATTTGTGCCCTGGACTTCTTTGTTGGGTAAGCTGAGAAATTCCCTTTTCATGTTTAAGCTATTTGGAGACGAATTTTTATCACTTACAACCTGATGTGTCCTAGTACATTTAGCAAATGCAGTTTAAAAAATGGAAAGACATTTTGTATATCCAAATGAACATTAAAATATTATTTTCCCAGTTTCTTTTCTTCATTCATAATGGCTGGTTAGTTTTGTGTGCAACTAACTCAAGAGCCACGAAGCCATCCTCATCTGTCCTTTCACACTGAGAGACAGACCACCTGTTCCTGCCCCAACTTGCCCTTGCAGGACCTCGTCCCAGCCCTTTGGGCCAGTATATGTGGTTGAGGAGCAGCTTAAAAGAGCCACTCTGTTGCTGGTGGTTAAATGCCCATCACGAGAAAGGAGATGTGTGCGGCAGGTGCTGCACCCTGATGCTTCCAATCTGCCCCATGATGGGTTAGTCACCTAGGAGGCAGCATGGTATAGTGGTTTAGGGTGTGGTTTCTGCAGCCAGAAAAACCGTGGTCCAATCCCAGGCCTACTACTTAACAATTGAGACAGGTGGCACCAGTTACCTGAGCTTCCTATGCCTCAAGAACCTCTTCTGTTAAATGGGGCTGATAATCACTTCTCATCCATATGGCTGGGCTGAGGATTTGCTAAGTTATTCTTGTTGCCAGTTGAACCCCAGAGCCCAGAAGCAGGACTGCTTAGGCCCAGACTCTCACAAAATCGTTCATGAAATTCCAGTTCAGGCTCAGCCCTCTCCTAGCTGTGTAACTTTGGCGAGTCACTTAATGTTTTTAAGCCCAGTTTTCCTGCCTGAGATCACAGGATAATCATGACACCTTCCTTATAGGAATGCATGAGGACTGAGTGAAACAGTGCTTGCAAAACGCTTGTCACACAGTAAGTACTCAGTACACATCAGCTATCACAGTGACGATCAAAATAGTCCTTTCTCAACAGATTAAAATTGACCCACCCCAGCTGTCTGTGCAAAGAGCAAGCCTCTCCCAAGTGAGAGGTGTGGCGAGGGAAGCTCTATAGCAGGAGTTCTGCTCCTGACACATTCCCCAACCTTTACATGCAAGTGCACGAACACATACACACACACATGCGTGCACACATGCGTAGACACACGCACGCACACACACACATGCACACACACACATGCACACACGCACACACACATACATGCACAAGCACACATGCACACACAAATACCTTGCTCTTGAGGCCTCTGCCTTTTCATGGACAAGAGGTGATTGCTGTCACGGTTGGTTTTCACATTTTCTATTTGCTAATTGTCTATTTTAATTCAAATGGAATAGCCTCATGCCTTGCACTAGGGATTGCTTCCTTGTGCTGTTTCACACGACACTCTATTTTTCTAGGTCAGGTAATTCATTTCCTTGAAGCCTTACTGTCCTTAAAAAGTTATCTATTTTTGGAGAGTTTGATTATGTTATTGTGCAGATACAAATCAATTTCATTTATTTTCATCCGACTGGCTGACAGTAGTCAAATTTTACCGTTAACTAAGTTTTTGATCGAATATATATTTGATAATATGAGACAATGCGTAGTTTAAAATGTACTATCGTTATTCTAACGTTTCTGGGTGGTGCAAGCAGTTTGCAATTGGCTACTAACGTGTGCTTCAGAGTTGTATCCTTTCACCATACTTACTCAATTTGTATGCTGAGCAAACAATGCGAGAAGCTGGACTATATGAAGAATAATGGGGCATCAGGATCAGAGGAAGACTCACTAACAACCTGGGATATGCGGATGATGCAACCTTGCTTGCCGAAAGTGAAGAGGACTCGAAGCACTTACTGATGAAGATCAAAGACCACAGCCTTCACTATGGATTACACCTCAACATAAAGAAAACAAAAATCCTCACAACTGGACCGATAAGCAACATCACGATAAACAGAGAAAAGATTGAAGCTCTCAAGGATTTCATTTTACTTGGATCCACAATCAACACCTATGGAAGCTACAGTCAAGAAATCAAATGACGCATTGCATTGGGCAAATCTGCTGCAAAAGACCTCTTTAAAGTGTTAAAAAGCAAATATGTCACTTTAAGGAGTAAGGTGCACCTGACCCAATCCATGGTGTTTTCAGTTGCCTCATATGCATGCAAAAGCTGGATGATGAATAAGGAAGACTGGAGAAGAATTGATGCCTTTGAATTACGGTGCTGGCGAAGAATATTGAATATACCATGGACTGCCAAAAGAACAAACAAATCTGTCTTGAAAGAAGTACAGCCAGAATGTTCCTTAGAAGCAAGGATGGCAAGACTTTGTCTCACATCCTCTGGACATGTTATCAGGAGGCACCAAACCCTGGAAAAGGACATCATGCTTGGTAAGGTAGAGGGTCAGCGAAAAAGAGGAAGACCCTCAATGAGATGGATGGACACAGTGGCTGCAACAATGGCCTCAAGCATAACAATGATCATGAGGATGGCACAGGACCAGGCAGTGTTTTTTTCTGTTGTACACAGGGTCTCTATGAGTTGGAACCAACTTGACGGCATCTAACAACACTAACAACCTAAACTAAATGTTGGCAGTTTGAATCCACCTATCAGTGCTGTGGAAAGAAGTCCTGGCAATCTGCCTTTGTAAAGATTACAGCCAAGAAAACTCTATGGAGCAGTTCTACTTTGTAACACATGGGGTCGCCAGGAGTCAGAGTTGACTCGACGGCAACAGGCTTTGGCTTATCATCACTCTAAGGTGATTTGGCACAGCACGCTTCATTTCTCTCTGTCAGAGAAATGCTAACCCTCTGGAAACAAACAGTTGTTAAGCTTTTTTTCTTTTTAAGATTTTGTGTGTGTGTGTGTGTGCTTTAGGTGAAAGTATAGAGCTCAAGTTAATTTCTCATTCAAACATTTAAACACGTATTTTTTTGTGACATTGGTCGCAACCCCCACGACGTGACAGCACACTGCCCCTTTCTACCTCGGGTTCCCTGTGCCCATTCTCTACTTGCTGTCCCTTCCTGCCTTCTCGTCCTGCTTTTGGACAGGTGTTGTTCATTTGGTCTCGTGTATCTGATTGAGCTAAGAAGCACACATGTGTTACTGTTTGTTTTATATTGTTTGTTGTCCATTTGGTCTCGTGTATCTGATTGAGCTAAGAAGCACACGTGTGTTATTGTTTGTTTTATAGGCCTGTCTCATCTTTGTCTAAAAAGTGGGCTTTGGGAATGGATTCAGTTCTGGGTTAGCAGAGTGTCCGGGGGCTATAGTCTTAGGGGTTCCTGCAGTCTCTGTTAGACCAGTAAGTCTGATTTTTTCTCATAAATTTGAATTCTGTTCTACATTTCTCTCCTGCTTTGTCTGGAACTCTCTGTGGTGATCCGTCAGAACAGTTGTTAGTGGTAGCCGGGCACTATCTAGTTCTTCTGGTCTCAGGCTGGTGGAGTCTCTGGTTTATGTGGTCCTTTAGTCCTCTGAGCTAATATTTTCTTCATTCTCCTTTGCACCAGATGGGATGGGACCAATAGATTTATCTTAGATGGCCGCTCACAAACTTTTAAGAGTCCAGATGCTACTCACCAAAGTGGGATGTAGAACATTTTCTTTATGAACTATGTTATGACAATTGACCTAGATGTCCCCCGAGACTATGGTCCCCAGCCCCGAGCCCCAGCTACTCCATGTCTCATAGTGTTTGGATGTGTCTAGGAAACTTCAATGTTTTTGTTTTGGTCCAGTTGTGCTGACTTCCCCTGTATTGTGTGTTGTCCTTCCCTTCACTGAAGTTGACACTTGTCTACTATCTAGTTAGTGACTTCCCCTCCCCACCCTCATAGCCATCAAAGAATACTTTTTTCTGTGTGCAAACCTTTTCTTGAGTTCTTATAATAGTGGTCTCATACAATATTTGTCCTTTTGTGACCGACTTATTTCACTTAGCATAATACCCTCCAGATTCATCCATGTTGTGAGATGTTTTCAGGATTCATCATTGTTCTTTATCATTGCATAATATTCCATTGTGTGTATGTACCATAATTTGTTTATCCATTCGTCTGTTGATGGATATTTAGGTTGTTTCCATCTTTTTGCTAATGCGAGTAGTGCTGCAATGAACTAAGCTTTTATTTTTTAAAGAACACCAATAGGTTTTTAGTACTTTTAAAGCCACAACCAAATACTGACATATTCAATATTTGAGGTTACATAACAAAAACATGCCTGCTAACCATTTTTTCAAGGATGAAAAGTATGAAGAATTGATAGAGGCAACAATGTTTCTAAACCATCTCATTTGACCCGTTGCCATCGAGTGGATTCTGACTCATAGTGACCCTATAGGACAGAGTCGAACTGCCTGCATAGGGCTTCCAAGGAGCAGCTGGAGGATTCGAAACTGCCAACCTTTTGGTTAGCAGCCAAGCTCTTAACCACTGAGCCACTAGGGTTCCCATATCAATTGAGAGGATAGGAAATCAATCATAGTGTGAAATAGCCCTGCAAAGAATGGAGAGAGAAATCAATGGTGAAAGAAGGCATCTGCAGGCAGGACTCTGTTGCTGGCTACGGCTCCTCGGGCGCAGAGGAACCCTCTGCAGATCTGCCCTCAAGCTTGATGGGGAGGTGACCGGGAGTGAATGAAAATGCCATTCATATGAGTCTTTTCAGCACCCAGGTCAATGAGCCGTGGCATCACCATAGACGGGCAGCCACCTCCGAGATGAAACATAAACCCAAGATACTGCCAGAATGTTCCACTAAGGGACTGGGCAGCCACTGCACACATCTCAAAGTAGCCGTGTTGTGTTCTAAGTTTTCCTTATCTATGCCAAATGTTTTGGCCCCGTAGTGTTCCATTTAGCATGTTATCCTGATCTGCCTTGTGTTTGCTTCTTGTGTCTGTATTTTCTTTCCCCGGCCTGGCTAAGAGGCAGGACTGGGCTGTACAACCAGCCCACGTTTGAAAACCAGCAAACTGGACTCTGAATCCCAGCTGAGCGCCTTAGCCACTGAGAAGAACTTAACACGTGCTTACTATCTATGCATTTGTCAGTTTTACATGTAATATCCCTTCTGGGCCTCAGTTTCCTCATCTATAAAATAATAATGTTGTTAGTTGCTCTTGAGTTGGCTTTGACTTGGCTCCATCTAGCAAGAGGATAACAGAATGAATCGTTGTCTGGTCCTGCACCATTCTCACGATGGTTGGTATGTTTGAGTCCATTGCTGTGGCTATTGTGTCAATCCATCTCACGGAGGATTTCCCTCATTTTCGCTGGCCCTCCACTCCACCAGTCATGATGTCCGTTTCTAGGTGTCATGTCAGATGCCGTTGGTCTAGTACTTTCCTTATAGGTTTGTTGTGAGGATTAAGTGAGGTAACCCAGAGAAGGCATGGAAGCTGGCACATAGTAAATTCTTAATAGATATTAGCTGTCGTTATTTGTGAAGTCTCTGAGTGGTGCAAATAGTTAACGCGCTTGGCTGTCAACCAAAAGGTTAGAGGTTAGAGACCACCCTGAGGCACCTCGGAAGAAAGGCCTGGCAATCTACTGCTGAAAAATCAGCCATTGCCCTGACACATATGGGGTCTTCACGAGTCAGAATTGACCTAAAGGCAACTGGTTTATCATTGTTTTTTTATCTCTATTATTACCACTGGAATAAATGTGTAGCCTTCAAAAATTTTAAATGCCCTACTTTGAACAACAAGGGTCACTCAATGACTAGCTTCTTGGATGATGATAAAAAACGAGCCTCATTACCCTATGGCCCCATATCGTTACACTCCCACATCATCAATAGGTGATGACACCTTAACTCTGAAGACAAAAGTAATTAAAAATGTAGAGATAAAGCAAATATCAGCCCCGTGTTCCTGCCCAGCAGCATGAAAAAGCTGGAGAAGGAGGGACATATATGTGAGAACTTCTATTCAAAATTAACTTTAACCATCCTGATCCCATGTTCTCCCCCATGTCATATGGTCAGTGGTCGCTTTCAGACAGAAACCCCCTGGAAGGAAGTTCTTTTGATTCCTTTGTTGCCCGTTGGAATTCCATCACAGAATGTGTGCTGGCCACTGCTTGATGTTTCTCTTGGGGCCTCTTTAGCATTCTTTTGTTACATTCTTGTTACGTTCTTCTGGCTACAGTGATTGGTTCATGAATGCGCATGTGGCCCAAACCAGGCCAGTTAGAGACTCAGTTCCAGGACTTTTGTTCTAATACTGACGTTGCAGAAACTGGAGGATATAAGCCTGGTGGTGCCAGCAGCCATCTTGACCCAGGAAGGGGAGCCTGCTGAGAGTGGATACTACCCAGAAGTTGAGCTGAGATATAAACAAGGACACTGAGTCCTACTGATAAAGTCTGAGCCCTAGATCCAGCAAATCTGAAAATTCCTTTAATTTCAAGAGCCAAAGGGGGGCACATCTGAATCTTGAGTAATTGTCATCTCGCTGTTTGTTTTCATTTTGGTCATGAATTTTAATTCCAAATAATATTAAGTGAGAATGTGCAAGTTTTATGTGTAACTGACAGGCTGAATGGACATGATGCTTGGGATATAATCAAAATACAACTTTATTTTTCTATCCCACTGTTTCTTCAACATTTATCCAGGAGTATAACTTAGGCAGAGTCTCTGGGTGGTGTAAACGGTTAGTGTGCTTGGCTGCTAACCAAAAGTTTGGAAGTTTGAGTCCACCCAGAGGTGCCTCAGAAGAAAGGCCTGGTGATCTACTGAAAAATCAACCACTGAAAATCCTATGGAGTGCAATTCTACACTGACATACAAGGGGTCGCCATGAGTTGGAGTTGCCTCAATAGCAACCTGTTTGTTTTTATAACTTAGGTTGGTCCCATGCCTTTCTTCTCATTCTATAGTCACTTTTAATCACAGATTAAAAGCATCTAGGCCAAGACACTGGTCAACATTGTAATTGTCATTCAAAGCTAAGACTTCTCCCTGTCAGGCAGCTAAGGGCAAGGTGATCACACATCCAGGTTTGCCTAGGACTGTTCATTCCTGTTGTCCTGGTATTCTGCCCTTGTTAGCATTTGTCCTAATTTACCATTTTTAATGAAGTATTATTAGTAATAGTTGCATTAAGATAAGACAGGATGGAGTTGATAGGTCTCCACTTGGTACTTGTAGTTCTTGCAGGGTCTCTACTAGAAGCACATGCAAGACTCATATACAATGAATGTATGCACAATGCACATACACAATATGAGAACTGAAAGATGAGCGAAATTCCCAACCCTTTCCAGACTCAACATAACACCATCCTCTCAGGGACAGCATGCAGATGGTGGCTGGTAGAACTAAGCGTGCTCACACATAAGCAGTTTGGGACAGCTGGGTCCTTCAAGTCTCAAATGGTAGTGGGAAAATAATCAATGCTGCTGGGTTGACCACTTGGTGTACCAGCAAGCCATGCCATGGCCTGTGCTGAGTCATGAAGCTGCCAGGCTTCGAGTGGGCAGAGTCAGCAGAAATGGGGAAATCATAGGTTCGGTGTGATCAAAATATGCGCAGAAAATGGAAGCTGAGAAATCCTGCTAGAGAGTGCTTAGAGACAAGTCTGAAAGTTCTTGCTATAATGGTATTGTCACTTCTTTTATGGTGTAAATATACAACTATTATTAATTGATAATGCTTTTTGTTTTGTAATAAATCTTTCCAGCAGCATTATCTCAGAAACAATGCCAGTACATGTTAAATGAAATATTAAGTGCTGTATTTCCATTCCTTAAGGAATCTGATGATGAATATATAACTTGCACAAAATGTTTGTTGACATTTGCCATCCACTAGGGTCTCTAGCAGAGCCCTGGTGGCACAGCGGTTAAGAGCTTGGCTGCTAACCAAACGGTCGACAGTTCAAATCCACCAGCCACTCCTTGGAAACTCCATGGGGGCAGTTGTACTCTGTCCTATAGGGTCGCTATGAGTTGGAATTCACTCGACAGCAACGGGTTTGGTTTTTTTTAACGGGTTTAGGGGCTCTAGCAGTATCTTTGACCACATGAAAACCAAAAGACACCAATCTGATGAAAAAAGCATTAATATCGATTGTATTTAAAGCATGCAACTGCAGAAGGGGTGTTTACATACCACTCTGTGAAACATGACTTTTCATTTAGATCAAATGTCTTTCTTCTAAATTAATTTGCTCATTTTCAAGTCTACATTTTCTTTTCTACATGAGAAAAGTGAAATGACAGTTGTTAATGTATTGGCTCCAGTAGCAGAAGTATTTTGCAGTTAAGTGATGCAACATCAGATGCTTCAAACAGAAACCCAGTTAATTCTGATAATAATTTAAGATTTTCACCCAAGTCATAGAATCAGAGTCAAGTTTTGTGATGTTCATTTTGTCAGTAGTGAAATATCTGACATTATATGGATACTTTTGTAAATCCAGATAAGAAGTTCAACATTGAGGATAAAATTATTTGTTTTTACAGTGATAGTAAAAACCAAAAAACCCATTGCTGTAAAGTTGATTCCGACTCATAGCGACCCTATAGGACAGAGTAGAACTGCCCCGTAGAGTTTCTAAGGAGCGGCTGGTGGATTCAAACTGCAGACCATTTGGTTAGCAGCCATAGCTCTTAACCACTATGCCACCAGGGTTTCCACAGTGATAATGGGATTTTAAATTTTGGTGGATGAAAGTATTGTGGTAAAAACATTGTCATCTCTAAACTGAAGAATTTACAGAGGAGAAATGTACTTGGAATTGATTTCAGTTCACAGGTAATTTATAATCATATCTAAACAAGCTGAAACATTTTATTATTCAAAATAGAAGCCATGATTATTAAGCATAGAAATATATGTATATTATGTATAGGTAATTGAACTACAAAATTTTTGCAACCAATTTTATGTGTGAGTACAAAAACATATTTCAGCTTGGCAATATGTGCTTAAGTATTTTTGCTGTCTGCCATTCATATGATTTTAGAAATGTTAGAGCCTTTGAAGAAATGTTTTGGGAATCAATCAAAATAACCTATAATGACATTAAACATTTCTGAAGATCCAGCCTCTAAATGTTGGTTGCATTTTGGTCTTTCTTTTTTTTTTTTTATAATTCTTGGTAAGCCTTCATGGAGTCTCTCACATTACTGAGAGAGACATAGCTGTTGCTTTCTGGTAGATCATTGTTTAGAAATTCCAAGAAAGATAGAATTTCAATAGCTGGAAGGACTCATAAGAACTCTATAAAATATCTTTCTTTATATTATTTACATATAGGTCTTCCAAGTAAAATGTCATTGGAAAAAAAAAAGAATAACAGCTAAAAATAATATGGAGTGCTACTGAGGTACATAAATGAGAAGTGACTTGCTAGATTATAGAAAAATCTGAATTTAAAATTGTAATGTATCATTGCTGCCACCTGAGATATATATAATCATTAATACATGTATATTTTATTATCAACATAAATGATTTTTAGTGAGTATTATGATAGCTGGCAACTTGAAACTTAATTGCTTATGCACAGAATTTAGAAATCATCTTTTCTAGAAAAGATTTTTGAGTTGAAGAACATACAAAATTGATGATAATATGAGTAAGAAACAACTAACTTGATAAAGTATATGTGGTTTCATATTTGTCTCCTCTGTTGATTCTAAATACTTCAAGCATATCACATTTCTCTGCTTTTATCTGTTCATTTAGGTGATTTTCTTTAACATCAAAACACATAAGTAGCTCAAGTGTACAAATAAAGATAAGAAGGTTCTACTTGACTTGGACAGGGTGAGCAACAACTTTAATTTTTGAAGAGCTTTAAGTTAGCAGATAATTTTTATTTCACAATGTTCAAAATTGCCCATTCCTTTTTCACCCTCCCTATGCTTTCCTCTGGATGGAATATTGTCTTTGGGCTTGATTATATGTCTTGCTTTGGTCAATAGAATATGAATGGGCATAATACCTCATTAGGCCATGTCTGAGAAGTTTTAAATGTTCCTCTGTTGTTTGGTTCTATATTCTCTCTCTCTTTTTTCTATTATTGTACTTTAGATGAAGTTTTACAGAACAAACCAGCTTCTCATTAAACAATTAGTACACATACTGTTTTGTGACGCCAACCCCACGACATGTCAACACTTCCTTCTCGACCTTGGGTTCCCAATCACCAGCTTTCCTGTCCCCTTTGCCTTCTAGTCCTTGCCCCTGGGCTGGTGTGCCCCTTTAGTCTCATTTTGTTTTACGAGCCTGTCAATCTTTGGCTGAAGGGTGAACCTTGGGAGTGACTTCATTACTGAGCTAAGAGGGTGTCCGGGGTCCATACTGTCGGGGCTTCTCCAGTCTCTGTCAGGCCAGTAAGTCTGGTCTTTTTTTGTGAGTTAGAATTTTGTTCTACATTTTTCTCCAGCTCTGTCTGGGACCCTCTATTATGATCCCTGTCAGAGCAGTCCATGGTTGTAGCCAGGCACCATCTAGTTGTAATGGACTCTGGTGGAGGCCATGGTAGATGTGGTCCATTAGTCCTTTGAACTAATATTTCCCTTGTGTTTTCTTCATTCTCCCTTGCTCTTGACAGGGTGCAACCAGTGGAGTATCTTAGATGGCCGCTCACAGGTTTTTAAGACCCTAGACGCTACTCACCAAAGTAGAAAGTAGAACATTTTCTTAAACTATATTATGCCAGTTGAGCTAGATGTTCCCCAAGACCATGGTCCCCACAGACCTCAGCCCAGTAATTCAGTCCCTCAGGGAGTTTGGATGTGTCTATGGAGCTTTCATGACCTTGCCTTGGACAAGTTGTGCTGGATTCCCCAGTATTGTGCACTGTCTTACTGTAAAGGTTAAGATTGTATGTCAACTTGGCTGGGCCATGATTCTCAGTGTTTGTGAGTGATCATTCCCATAATGGGCTCTTCTGTGAGTAGCCAATCAGTTGAAAGGGAGTTTCCTTGGGCATGTGGCCTGCATCCAAATATAAGCAGATCTTTTGGCTTTTTGCTTGCTCTGGATCCTGTGGCTGCTTCCTGTTCATCTGACCTCCTGTTCTTGGGACTTGAGCTATCAGCTTATCTGCCAATCTTGGGATTCGTCGGTCTTCTCAGCCTGTTAGTGGAAGCCCTGCTCCCCGACCTGCCAACCTTGGGTTCACCAGCCCCTGCAGCTACATGAATGAGGAGAAGCTTTGCAGTCTTGCCTGCCAATCTTGGGATTCGTTAATCGTCACAGGCTGTGAGCAAGAGCCCTGCTCCAAACCTGCCAATCTTGGGTTCACCAGCCCCTGTGGCTACGTGAATCGAGAGAAGGAAGCCTCCATCCTGATCCTCGGACTTGGGAAGTGCTAGCCTCTACAACCATGTGAGCCGTTTCCTTGATATAAATCACTCTCTATATATACTTATACGCTTTACTGGTTTTGCTTCTCTAGAGAACATAGCCTAAGACACCCTTCACCAACGTTACCACTTGTCTATTGTCTATTTAGTGTTTTTCCATCCCTGCCTCCTTCTTGCTCATAACCATCAAATATTGTTTCTTTTTGTGTGTAAAACTTTTCATCAGTTTTTATGGTAGTGGTCTCATACAATATTTGTCCTTTTGTGGTTGACTTATTTCACTCAGCGTAATGCCCTCCAGATTCATCCATGTTGTGAGATGCTTTGCAGATCCATCAGTGTTCTTTATCTTCGTGTAGTACTCCATGTGTGTATGTACCATAGTTTGTTTATCCATTCATCTGTTGATGGGCATCTAGGTTGTTTCCATCTTTTTGCTATTGTGAACAATGCTGCA